>NC_092559.1:55255524-55955124 GCF_037038585.1 Patagioenas fasciata
ATAATCTGTTCATCGGAAGAGGTATGGAGCACTACTGCCCTCTATTTCCACACCTTTCCTTCTCTTTTAGCAGAAGTGTCAGTAAACCAAGCACTAACTGACTGATCATGAGAAAAGGGAGGTGCAACTTGGATTACTGAGGCAGGTTTATCTTGGTCATAGTCCAAGTTCTCCATTTCTTGTATAGCTAGGTTTTTTAAAACTCCTTCAGACAGTGAGAAAATGTTACAATAATGTTCAATCTGAGCATACCACTTTTATATTGAGGCCTTTTGGGCCACCCCGTCACGGGGAGGGGTCCCAGAAGTGACTGTTTTTATTACTTTAAATGGGTCTCTTAATACAATTGGCTGCTGTTGTGCAATCTTCTCTACTTCTATCAGAGCTAGACTAACAACAAACAAACCTTTATCCCAAGCAGTGTATCTCTTCTCGGCATCCCTAAAACCATGGGAGAAATATCCCACAGGTCGGGTTGGGCCTTCAGGACCTCTCTACCGTATATGAACTGACTAGCTTGATAAAGCAAACCCCCATTCAACCTGAAAAGGGTCTGTAGGGTGAATCGGACCAAGGGTTTGGTGAGCTGTTGCTTCAAAAATCAGTAATCACATAGCTTCTTCCTGAGAAGCTGTCCATTCCCATTTGACCCCTTTTCTTAGCAAGCCATAAAGAGGTCTAGCAATGATGGAAAAGTCTGGGATGTGTTTCCTCCAAAAGACCAACAACCCTAAAACATGCTGCAAATCCTTTTTTGACTCAGGCATTTTGATCTGATCCAAGGAAGCAAGGGTGTCCAGTGGGATGCAAGTCATCCCTCCTTTCCACCAGATTCCCAGGAATTTTACTTCTCGTGAGAGCTTTTGGACCTTTTTGGGGGGAATTTGCAAAACCAGATTTTCTAAATGTGAAATTATATTCTGTTGGGTTGCTCCCACTTCTGTTATTTCATTTCCTCCCACAAGAAAATCATCAGTGTACTGATAAACAGCTATGCCTTCGGATTTGGGTATTTTTTCTAGCTCTTGGGCTAAAGCATGATGAGCTAATGTGGGAGAATGTTTGTACCCCTGGGGAAGTCGGGTGAAAGTGTATTGTTGTCCTTTCCAGGTGAAAGCAAAACGATCTGTCTTCTGGTCACAATGGTATCATAAAAACCATGTCTTTAACATCTATTGTTGCCATGATTGGATGAGCTTGTTCCTGTATTATGGTTATTAGTTCAGCCAGATTGGGGACCATGGTGGTTATAGGATTAGTGTTGGCATTCAGTGGTGGAAAATCTATTGTAAGTCGCCACGTCCCGTTGGGTTTTCTAACTGGCCACACTGGAGAGTTAAAAGAAGAATGGGTATTTATTACCACTCTTTGTTCTCACATTTCTTGTATAACTGGTTTGATACCTTCTTTGGCACCCAGGGGAAAGGGGTATTGTTTAACGTTTTTGACTTGGCTATATGGGAGTGCAGGTGCAGTTTGCAGTAGTCTGACATGTAGCTGCAGCATTCCAAAAGTCCACAACAATCCTTTTGAATCTTCCTACTGTCTCCCTTTGAGGGCATCCATACCTAGCAAACTGTTTGGAATGTCTCCAATCTCATTCCCTGGCAATAACATTTTTACCCAAGCACCTTTCATAACTTCTGTCGACCCTAAAGTGTTAAGGACGCAAAAACGTTGCTTCAAGGGAAAAACTCCACACCTTTCAGCATCTACTTCACTTAGAGCAGAAATCTGTGCACCGGTGTCGATCAAAAAGGTTACAGGTGCACGCTTAGGACCCACTATAACCGTGATTAGTATGTGTGAGCTATCGGATATAAATCCATCCTACATTCCCCTACCCACTACTAGGGAATGGGGGTTCTAGTTTTCCTGTTTCTGGGAGAGACTTTCATCCTTGGTGGGGGAGGGAGCAGAAGGTATAATGGGTAGGACTTCTTTCACGCTCTGTGACTGTTCTTTTGAATTTCGCCACCTTGATACTAGTTTACTAAGTTTATCAAGGGGTAAGCCTTCCATTATATCTCTGGGAACTCCCTTTTTAATTCCCAAAACCCACCATTGTTGTCAGATCTTTAGTTGTTCTCCCTTTCCTGTTTTAATGTACAGATTCTCCTTTCTCAGAGCACCGGTAGCAGCAGCAGTACTGGTAGAGCGGGGCAGATTCTTGACTTCAATATGATGGATTCCTCTCGACCTTTCTTCTAGGATTTTTACTGGACCATATTTCCTATTATAATCTATCAATTCTTGTGCTACTTCCCCCCACATCCACACCTTTTGAGTATTTGGTTCGTTGGGGGAAGTCGGGGCAGGGGTGAAGGGGGAATTCATGCTATTATTAGCTCCATCTCTCTGGCTCCCACTTCTATTACCCTGGCTTCTAATCACACCTTACAACCTTTCTACTGGGCTCATTAGTGTGATTGTCCTTTGAAGGTTAATCCCAGTAGGTTTAAGTGACTGGAAGTCCCCTTATCAAGGGAGTCATCATGTCTGGATTCACTGGCAACATCACTGGGGATTCACATTCAGGAATTAATTTCCTTTTGTGTATCATTTTCAAGCAGGCTGCTTTGTGTACACTTTCTAACAATTGTTCAGGTGTGCCAGTGATTGTCAAGGGCTCTCCCCCATCTAAAGGGTTTAGCCCTCCAATCCAATAAGCAGCTCGCTGGGTTAGGGACCATGGGGTACGTCTGTCACCAGTTGTTAAGAAAACTCCGTACCCCAGTAACCATTAGCTTCTTGTTCACTTAACTGAATTTGGTCTCCCCCAGTTAGGGATGTGTGCCACACATATTCAGTTTCAGATTCTTTAGGGAGGCTTTCAGATTCTTTAGGGATACTCTTTCTTTAGTTTAGCCAGCTCCATGGCAGTGTAAGGTGTTTGCTTAGTTGTAATGTGAGGGTCAGTATCCTCCTCATTTGCATAAAAATATTCTGTTTTCACTAAGGGTCTCACATGTGGGTATTCGTCATAATGTTTTCCCATCTCTTCAAATTCTTTCTGAGGGTAAATTTGATTTATTTGTCAGATACTTTTCTCCGCTAACTCCCACTTCCTCAGCACTCCTGTGTTTTTTAAACATTCTTCCTTTAGAGTAGCTTTTAATGAGTGGTTTTCTTCCCTCTCTTTTTCTAATTGTTGAAAACAATTTTCTAATTGTTATTCTAAATTGGACGTTGTTTTTTGCAAAACCTGCACTAGATTTTCAAGGGATTCTATAATTTTGCTTTCATTATTATGTCACCTGAGGCAATCTTCAATCATTGCTACTAGGCTAGCTCCTAGGACAGCACAGACTACAGCTTTATTTGATCTAGACTTAGATTTAGTCTGTAAAGAAATCACTCAGTCTACTACACTCTGTAAATTAGCCCAATTATCATGAGCCCAGTCTTCTCTGATGTCGAAGGTTTAGATTGCGGGGTGACAATAAAACCCTGGCAGATGTATTGTTAACCTCCTCTCCCCCCCCACTTCCCCCTTTTGCCCCTCCCTCTCCCCCCTTCCCACTCAGGACAGGCGATCGGGAGGAAAAGAAGGACAGAGAGAAGAGAGGTGGAAAAAATTAAAAATGTTTTACTAATGCTACTAATAAGAATGGAGAAAATAATACAAAATATACAAAACCAATCTTGAAAGTCTCAGTAACTGCAGAGCCAGCACCCGAAGTCCTGGATTGGACTCTGCAGCCAACTGGAGCTGGATTCAGTCTGTCACTACGCCTCAGTTCGCAGGGACAACTAGCAAGGTCCTCTCCTAATGTCGGCCATAAGGAAAAGGGAAAAAAAGGAACGAGATCCTCGAGATCTCCCACTTTTATATGAAGTATTCATGTGAATGAAATGTTATACACAGTTGGTCAGTTTCTTGGTCACTGGTTTCTCGTTGCCCCTCTCGCGAGGTGTCCATCCGTGCTTATCAATAAGTTTGCATTCCATTACTAGGTTTACCAAAACATGTATCTGGTTCTCCAGGAAAATGCAGCTAATATGAAAGCTTTAGCTGACAGGCAAATTCACTAAAAGAGAAACTTGTTTTTTAACAAAACCAAGACATCCGGGTACGGAGGGTCGAGCCCCATACTTTGCTAAATGTGTATGGAACGAGTCTCGATCTTTCACTAACCAAAAATCTTGATTATCAGCCTTTTCAGTCATTCTTATTACAAAGGGGTGGAAGCTACTTCGGGAAGGCACAACTTAGTTACGAAAAGCCACAGCAACTGCTGCGTCACCCTTCTCTTGCCCGAATAGTTGAAGGGGCCAAAAATCTGCTATGGGAAGGCTCAACTTAGTTACACAAACACACAAGATTGCCCCTTCACTCTCCCTAGCAGACAATTCTCATCAACATGAGAGCAACACCCTTTTTGCACTTTGAGATCTTTTGGTTTGATTTCGAGAGACAGAGCCCTCAACTTGAGTTTGGAGTGCTCTACACCAAGGCGTGTGTGGTGTGTGGGAAATCTGAATTGCCCCCCTTGCGATCTGGACACCTCTCACCGATCACGGTGTAGGGCCAGGTGCAGCTGGAGCGAAATGTCCTTCCCCTAGTACAGACCAGACGCTACCTGCACTCTTCTGTTTCCCAGAATCCTGTCCGTGATGCCAATTTAATGTCACGGTCCATTCGGTGATGGACTCGTGTCCCATCCCAACAGATGAGATGAGGGATGAGTTAACTCTAGACGCGACATGCGGCCTGACTCAACAGATGAGACCAGGTGTGAGTTAACTCTGGGTTAATTCTGCATGGTTATGTGAAGTGAATCACAGACAATCACCTCCAGGGTCCAATTCAGTTGTGAGTTTTACTCAAAGTACTTGTTGGAATATTGGTTACAGCAAATGGTGACTTGGCAAAAGTATAACAGAACTTATCAACACATTAACAGCAAAAATCCTACTATGAGCGGTGTATTGGCAACCATAAGTAGCTATAATATGAAATTTAATCAGAAATCAACAGCAGAACTTAAAGATGGTGTTATCCTTATATGTTCAAAAGGGAAAGAGAGTGGTAGAGAAGGAAGGAAAACTAAGTTATAAGGGAGAGAAAGTAATATATATACGGAAGGAGAGGCAAAGAAATGGGGGTATAGAAAAAAGGAGAGAAGGAAAGAGCAGAGAGTAAGGAAGAAAGAAAAGAGTGAGGGATCCAGTGTCTTATGGCCCTGCAGTGTGGATGACAGGACTTGTACGATGATGTGTAGCCTCGGTGTTCCACGGCGAGGATGCTGGGGTCAGGAGCGCAGCATCCTCCGATGTCTGGGTCAGAGTGAGGGTCCTCAGGGTGCTGGTATTCTCTTGGTGAGGCCGAGCTGGTATTCCCTTGGTGAAGCCGAGCTGGTATTCCCTTGATGAGAATGGACAGGCCCTTAGATGAGACTGATATTCCCTAAACCATGCTATTTTTTGTGAGCTTTTTATAGCTCCCAGAGTAAAGGAAAGTCTGGGGCGTGGGAAGGGGGATGAGGGGGGGAGTTGTGATTGTGAAAAAGGGACAAGTCTGGACAAGTCCTGAGCCACGTTGAGAGTCTCTGCCTTGCCCCTTGTGTCATGCAGAAATCAGGGGGGAAGTGGTGATTGCAAAAGATGAACAAATTTTGACAAGCTCCGGGCCATGTTAAAAGGGTCTCAACTTTTCCCCTTTGTTTGCCGAGCTGGGCATGTCACGAGATGGAGCTATGTGCCCTCCAGCACATCCTCCATCTCAGGTCATCAGCCGGCCTGATCTATGGCTCGTTAGCTCATTGTTGATGCGTAGATTGCAGTTCCCCCTGCTCTGAATGTGTTTTCTGGCTGAACTAGTTTCACCATAATGTTTTCAGCCATGATCCTTATCAATACTCAACAACTCATGATGGCTCGTTTACCTTGATCTCAGAGCGCAAAATTAAGGCAACCAAAATGCCAAGGGGTTATAATTAAATTAAACAGTGTTACTTTATTATTTTGCTTGTAAAGCGGCACGTGATAGAGAGAGAATAGAGAAAAAGGGAAAGAAAAAGAAAAAGGGGGAAGGAGGATTTAATTACCACCACCAAGTCCCAAAGGCGTCCCTCTGGTCTCCGGTCCCATAGAGTCCTGCCAGTCCTGCGTCGTGATCCGGGATACTCTGGTAGGAAGATTTAACGATGTCCAGTCGGGAGTCGTCTTTTATGCTTCTTCACCCCTCCTCGCTCCCATTGTTTGAGGCCAATCTCCACCTTTGTTTCGCTATCTAGGCTTAACTGCACAGATCCAAAAAGTCCCCGCTTTGCTTGCCAGGACCCATCTGTGCCTGCATCACCTCACGTTTAGGGGTCTCTTTCTGGTCCGCTAGGTGACCTCAGGACCCTTGGCGAGCTTCTGGGCATGCTCTTCTTCATTGGCATTTGTAACAGGGAGGAGGTGGGGGGCAAGCTTGGCTGAAGCAGCAGGTGAAAATCCATCTTCTGGACAGTGGCTATTGTCCCCAGGTCAGAGAGACCCATATAACACAATTCCTTTTAGGAGGTGGGGGTAAGTTTGACTGAGGCAGCAGGTGAAGTCCACCAGTAGCCCCCGGGTTGGAGAGACCTGTGCAACACAATTCTTCTCCTCAGGCTTCTCTCCAAGCCATTGTCCAATTCAAGTTCCTGATGGCGAATGGTCAGGCAAATACTATTCTTCGGACCGACTTTTACATAGAGTACCTGCATTACCCTCAGCATTTGTCACTGCTGGCAGAATAATGGGTATTAGTGAGGCAGGTACTCCTCTCAAAAGTCATATTTTAATACTTCTTGTTACTGCTATCCTGTCTGGATGGGATCCCATAATCAATGCATATGTCACCCCCATCTACCGCACTAAATCAATATCCTCCTCCATTGTGCACCGATTTCCAAGGGACAACACAGATTCAACAGGTTCAGCAAATGCTGTTAAAACTGCTGCACACAAACATTGATATAGCGTAGGTGCAATAATATCATGCCTGTCAGGACCTCTGACAGTTTGTAGCTGAGCATATTGTTGTATACAATCATCATCGGCTATAGGGCTTAATAAAATTTTTCATCTGCTAATAAATGGATAGATGCAGCTCCATTATCCCAAACTGGAAAAATCCGTGCCAGCATTCCTTCCCCACTCTTCTGCTGAGAGATCTCTGAAAATGCCATTAACTCCTTTGGAGAATGAGTACACTCAATCTGCCGCCCCTCATCTGCTTGTTCCTGCTGCCGCATCATTTGTATGGGGGGTCATGCTCCCACCACCTCCCTGCCATTTAAGTCAGGATCAAATTCAGACTCAATATTGGAGTCTAAGGATTCACTCCAAACATTTTCTCCCTCTTTACTGGGGAATCTCTGAAGTAGCACCTAAGCTCCAATGCAAAGGTAACAAAAGCAGGGACGCAGGCACTGTTGAGTTCAGCCCTGGTAGAAGATCACTGGGCTGCCTGCACTCACCTGTTTTTCAAGGCTTCAAGCAGGCACAGCCTTGCGCTGTTCTCTGCTCTTTCTCACAACAAAGCAGGAATCTCAGGCACAATGATTAGGTGTCTTAGAGTTTCTCGCAGACCTATGTTATCTAACGGAGAGGTTCTACTTGTCAAGCATACAAGGTCAGTAAAACAATTAGTGTTATGTATGTGCTTTTTCTACAGCCCAGCTGCAGCCTCTTGAGTGTATTTACAATTAACCAACCTCTTCACCAATCTTCTGCTATTCCCATACACTTTCTTTAGTTTGGCCTTTTGCCATCCTGCCATATTCCAGAGGCCTTTGGGCTTTTCTGCCTTTTTCCTCTTTTTTCTCTCTTTGGGATCAGCTGTTCGGGACCAGGGTGTTGCTTCCTGCAACTGGCTGCTCAGTGCAGACAGAGTTCGTGAGGAATTGCACCGAGTATCTTTTATTTTATATTCTATTTCCATTTTATATATATTATTAGCAGTAGTAGCATATTAGTGCTAATTTGTTATTTTATTAAACAGTGTTTATCTCAATTCAAATTTCTCCCTTCCCTTTTGATTCTCTCCCCTATTTGGCGAGGGGGGGGAGCGAATGGGTGGCTGCCGTGGTTATATTGCTTACTTGGGTTAAACCACAACAGTTGTACTGAAATGAAGAAATAAACTTAACAGCAGAATCAATAATACTTTTAAGTGGCATTCTTTATTTCATCAGTGCTGGAGACCACTGGGGATCATCCTCCATAAGTGCTCCAAAGACTAGATGCACTTGCATTGCTTATATTCACATAACTATTACATATGCATTGCAATTTTTGAAAATTTTGACATACATCTATACTAAGAAATAATTGATGAGGTTCTAATTGTTTAGTTTCTTATCTACAATTCATCTATTAATTATTAGTTAAATATAAACTAAGCACTCTCCTTCTAAACAGTGTATTACTTAATAGTCTGTCTCCTCTTGTCATCCAGAAGGATCTTAAACTTGAAAAATATCCCCTTGTTTTGCAGGTGGTCAGAAAGCATTTATCATGTCAATTGGTTAATGATGGGTATGTCTTTTGTAACTTAATCACAGTATACATTAATTTAGCAGCTTCTCTTCAGTACAACAATAATTTCCTTGACTGGTATCCAAACCTGTTTTTTATAATGTTGTCAGAGTGCTAAATAATTTGGGTAAACCACATTTCTAGTTGGTTTATTGGCTAAGCTGTTGTGACTAGAATAAAGTCTGTTTGGATTTGTTGCCTGACTAAATTTATTTTTGGGTTGCTTCCATGACAGGAGCAGAACAGAGCTGGAAGGTCTTCAAGGACCCTTTCCACAGAGCACAAGAGCTCTCAATCCCCAAGTGTAAGAAATCGAGTAAGGAAGTCAAGAGGCTGACATGGCTGAGCTGAGACCTAATGGTCAAATTAAAGGGCAAGAAGGAAATGCATAGACAGTGGAAGCAGTGACAATATCCTGGGAAGAGTGTAAAGACACTGCCTGATTGTGTAGTGATGGGATCAGGAAGGCCATGGCACAGCTGGAGCTGAACTTGGCAAGGGATGCCAAGAATAACAAGAAGGGCTTCTACAAGTATGTGAACCAGAAAAGGAAGGTCGAAGGAATCATGCCCCGCCCCCCTCCCCCAATGAGCAAGACTGGTAAACTGGTAACAACGGATGAGGAGAAGGCCGAGGTGTAGCAATGAAGAACGAAGCACGGGAAGACGCAGAGACACACACACAGGCAGAGGTCATGTCAGCAGGGAGAGCAGACTCAGGCAGAGCTGAACCCTCTTTAATTAACAGTTCTCAATTTATAGGTTTACAGATACAAGCCTGGACCAAGAGGTTGGACAGGATGTTTTTTTTTCAGTAATTTTAATTCCAAACACACCACACTCATGTTGTGACTTCTCCCAGTCATGTCCCCATGCATATCTTGTGGGCAACGTTATGACCCACTCATTCACATGCCCAGGCCCAGCATTTATACCTCATACATACTGGGGGCGGTTTTCCAGCCCAAGATATCATTTTCACTGACTTGGGCTATCACTCCTTACACTCATACAAAACATACTTCTGTATAACCTTTCCAAGGCCCTTTATGTTTTAACTAATTGCTGTAATTTAATCATGTTAGTATTATTCATCCAGATGGTAATGGTAGTACTGTCAGACCCACCTAGTGGCCTTCTAGGATGCAGTAGTGGACAAAGGAAGGGTTACAGTTGTCATGCTTCTCTCTAAATTAGAGAGACATGGATTTCATAGGTGGACTGTTCAGTGGATGAGGAACCAGCTGGATAGTTCCACCCAGAGAGTAGTGGTCAATGGCTCAATGTCTGGATGGACACCGGTGACAAGTGGAGTCCCTCAATGATCTGTACTGTGACCAATACTGTTTAACAACTTCAATGACATAGATGGTGGGATTGAGTGCACCCTCTGTAAGTTTGTGGATGACACCAAGTTAAGTGGTGCAGTTAACATGACTGAGGGACGGGATGCCATCCAGAGGGACCTGGACAAGCTTGAGAAGTGGGCCCATGTGAACCTTATGAGGTTCAACAAGGCCAAGTTCAAGATACTGCACCTGGGTTGGGGCAACCCCCAGTATCAATGCAGGCTGGGGGATGAAAGGATTGAGAGCAGTCCTGCAGAGAAGGGCTTGGGGGTATTAGTGGATGAAAGACTGGACATGAACCTGCAGTGTGCGCTTGCTCTGGCTGCATCAAAAGGAGAGTGGTCATCAGGTCGAGGGAGGTGATTCTGCCCCTCCACTCTGCTCTGGTGAAACCTCACATGGAGTACTGGCTCCAGCTCTGGAGGCCTCAGTACAGGAAAGACATGGACCTGCTGGAAAGGGTCTAGAGGAGGGCAACAGAAATGATCAGAGGGATGGAACACCTCTGCTATGAGGACAGGCTGAGAGAGTTGGGGTTGTTCAGCCTGGAGAAGAGAAGGCTCTGGGGACACTTTATTGAGACCTTTCAGTACTTAAAAGGGGTCTACAAGAATGATGGGGACACGCATTTTAGCAGGGCCTGTTATGATAGAACAAGGGGTAATGTTTTTAAACTAAAGGAGAGGAGATTCAGGCTAGACATGAGTGTTGGAGTGATAAAGGACTGCACTCCGATTCAATGTGAATCATGCTAGAGTAATTTATTATAGAAACAAGCCTCCTTATATATGCAACTATTCTTTGAACACACATCCACGCTCCAGTCATGCATTCACTAATTGGATATTGTCTATGTTCACGAGCTGTCCACACGCTGGAGTCTCACTGCTGATAGGTCTGTTGATTTACGTCATGTTGAGGCCCTGTTATTGTAGAACTGCCTCCCTCCCACGGCAGGTCCTGTTTTCAGCTTTCTGAGGTGGTCTTGAAATTCCTTTGGGCCTGGCTAGTTCAGTAACAAATCTCCATCTAATAGAAACCCATCCACAATTCCCCCTTTTTGTTTTTGAACCAGCCAGGCCTTATTTACAGCATGCTGAATCATCTTTGAAATACACCGCAACATACAGCACATGATTAACAACAATAATTGCAGTTACATCTAATGCAGTTAAGCCTTACTTAATAAGATCAAACAACTACCCACCTATTCCCAAACTTTTAAGCCATTTATCAAACCTTAATTCTACTATGACAATCTTATTAACGTGCTGTTTTAGTTTGTCTAAAGTACTATGAATAGATTCAGAAGGATCAGACAAGTTAATACAACACATTCTCTTGAATTCTTCACAACCATGACCTAGTGTTAAAAGATCTATAACTGTGCGATTTTGTATAGTAGCATGCCGAATACCATCAACATCTACTATTAATTGAGTTAGTATATCAAAAGTTAGATTAACCTATTTAAGAGACCAATAGCTTAACTTTGATATGTCTCCTAAAGCTTTATCAAGACTAGGGAGAAAGAGTGCAGTAGATACTATGGTAGCAATGTCTCATAATTTTACCTCATCTTTGCACTGATTATCTAAGTGTGATATCGCCCTTTTGGCTCTCCTGCTGATTGTTCAAATAGCCATTCTCCACAGAAGGTACACCACCTGCTTGTTAATAGGCTTCTAGACCACCAGGTCTGTGAGCATCTGTAACACTGAATTAGGATCGACAGTTTACATCTGAAACAGTCCTCACAACTTATCTCCCTCCTGTCCATCTGGATCTGTTAAATCTTTGTTGTCTTTATTCAGCCATGGCTTGACCCATTTCTCGGGAATTCATTTTGATCCTTGGCCTGTAACGACACAAGCATAACTTTTTCCCCAGGTTATCAGCTGATGTGGCCTTTTCCACTGACCATTAACGAGTGATTTGACCATAACTAATGTAGGTTCTTTCTGATTTAGCATGGTTTTGGGTCATACTTGCAAAGTGTTTCATCACATATAGTGCTTTTGACAATTGGTTTTGTGGTGTTTCCCCTACTTCCCCCCCCTTTTTTAAAAAAAAAAAAAAAAACCAAAACAAACAAACAAAGAAAAAGTTCGGAATCCGATACGGGTGTTGGACCTTGACTACGTACTCAGAATCACAAATCAAATGTAGAGGTTCCTCCTTAAAAAGCTCTAAGCAATGTCAAGCTGCGCCAAGTTCTGCCAACTGTTATCTTCATGCCAGACCACTACAGCTTTATGAGATTTCCCAGAACCGTTAACAAAAATTGTGCAAGTATGTAGGATCAGACCAAATACAAGTATGGTCTGTGACCTGATGTTAAAGACTTGCAGGTTCTGCAGCAATTTACATTTAGGCATGCCAAAAGCTGTGCTGCTAAGAAAACCAGCTAGTGCAATTTACAAGGACACAGATTGCAAATAAAAAAATCAGAATTAAATTTCACAAATGGTACATATATGACAAAAGGATCATGGCCTATTAAGACTTAAATTCATTCCCTGCATTTCTTGATCAGAGTAACAATTGGTATATAACAATCAGCATATCAGTCTGTTAGCATTCTCATCATACTGTCCCACAATAGCCACAGGTTGTTTCTATGTTGTAGCTATAAACAGACAAATCTGCAAGTCCAATCAAATACAGTTAGCTTGTAAGGTTGTCATAAATTTATTCATCGAAGTTTCTAACTCCATTTTGACTGTCGTATTCACTGGATATTTTTTTCCCTTACTGGATCAAAGTCCTGTTTCAATTCTATCAGTGTAGTGTTTGCTTTATCGAAACATTGGCTGTTAATACCAGTGGAAATACAGCATTCGAAATTTCCTTGGAGATTTCTCACTTGCAGCAAGCAGATCTGCACCATTCAAGGAGCTTCTTGTAGGACATGCAACTAAACAGAATTCTCAGAAAATGTTATTTGAACTTACAATTTACTTAACAAATCTTGACCCAAGAGAGGTACAGGACTTTCTGGCAAATACAAGAATTCATGTATTAAAACTTTGTTCCAAATTTGGCACTCCATTGGTCTCAAAAAACAGTCTTTCTCTTTTCTTTCTTTCTTTCTTTCTTTCTTTCTTTCTTTCTTTCTTTCTTTCTTTCTCTTTCTTTCTTTCTTTCTTTCTCTTTCTTTCTTTCTTTCTTTCTTTCTTTCTTTCTTTCTTTCTTTCTTTCTTTCTTTCTTTCTTTCTCTTTCTTTCTTTCTTTCTCTTTCTTTCTCTTTCTTTCTTTCTTTCTTTCTTTCTTTCTTTCTTTCTTTCTTTCTTTTTCTTTCTTTCTTTCCCACGATCTCAAAAACTATCATGGTGAATTTACTAAGAAATCTTTTACAACTAGTTACCACAGAATAAGTCTTTTAAAAAATTTTTGGTTTAATTTCCCAGTTTCATTAGAACTACAGATCTGCTAGGTATCCCTTTAAACTTCAATCTTAGACTGCCCCATTCAGTATTACAACATTGTTGCAGCAGGGGGGAGAGAAAACCGCCCTTTCACTGCCTTGAAAGCAGGCAGCCAGGTTTTTCCATTTTTTTTTTTTTCCTTTCTCTTCTTGCTACAGTTTAGATATAGCCAAGGCCACACAGGTGGCATAATCACTGGTACGAAGTAGTAGGTTCTGGCAAACTCCTCAGTTAAAATGACCTGAGTTTATCTTGCAGCTTGACACAGGCCTAAAATTTATGTTCAAACACAGGCCTGGGATATTTTGCTTTTTTGTTTTCCCATTTCATTCCAACCATAATACACTTTATATGCAATTCCAAGTAGCTCAGCAATAGTTACATTCCTTAGCTCTGTTTACCTTTTACAATTTACAGATGTCAAAAAACAGTATATTAAACATCAATCCATTATTCCGTTTTCCTAGATCCAAATCAGTTCATATTCTAGCAACTTTTAAATACAACCTCCTTCGAGTTCACATCCGTCATAGCATTTGGGGGAGGGGTTTTTGTTTGTTTGTTTGTTTGTTTTTGTTTTTTTTTTTCAATGTGCATCAGAGTTTAACAATTTAAATTCTTTTCTGGTCTCAAAATTACTAGATAACAATATAAGCAATTACTCTAATGTGTAAGGATGCATCCTAAGGGGGAGCAAGGTGGTATTTTAGCAGTGGAACTGGTTCCCATTTTGTAATTATCTCCCCAAACAAAATTCTTTTGGTACCAAATAGAAATATGCAAATTAAAATACTGAGCTCAGATATGAAAACCAAATACCAAGTTCAAATATGCAGATGGATCACAGTTACACTTATTCAAGACAATATCTCAATTTTTGCATTGCAACTTTGGTCCTCTTACTGCTCAGCCAGGTGGAGGTACCACTGGGTCTCCCTGACAAAACAGGTCAGTGCGCGCTGGAGCCCTATCGGCACCTGCCCCCCCACCGCTGCAGCAAGCTGGACTGGGCAAGGCTTTTATTAGTGTCTCATCTGGTGTGCTACAACTGTTATCCCAAAACCAGGATTCTTTACATGGTGTGCATACAAAAGAGCCAAATCCAGCACATCGAGATGAGACACAGCCTATCACAGAGTTGTGCAAGTCTGGATACCAGAATAAAGCTAGCATGCTAGAAAGAAAAATAACAGCTACTAGACACAAAAATTTTACCATCACATTCACGCAGTAAAGAACTAAATTACTCATGGTCTTCTGTATTATCAGAAAACGCACATTTTGAGTTAACGGATTCTCATGATTTAACAGTCTGTGAACTCATCGTACCATTGTCATGGTCCATTTGGTGATGGACTCATGATGGTTCTTTTACCTTGATCTCAGAGCGCAAAATTAGGGCGACCAAAATGCCAAGGGGTTATAATTCAATCAAGCAGTGTTACTTTATTAATTTGCCCATAAAGCGGCATGCGATAGAGAGAGAAAGAAAACGAAAAGGGAAAAGAAATGGGGAAAAGTAAAAGTAAGGATGAGAAATGAGGTTGCGTTTATCACCAGTCCAGTTCCAGAAGTGTCCCTCTGGTCTCTGGTCCCGTGGAGTCTGTCCGGTCCTCCGTCGTGGTTCGAGATCCTCTGGTGGGAAGATCTTCATGGGTGTCCTTTCAGGAGTCATCTTTTATGCTTCTTCACCCCCCCTTGCTCCCATTGTTTGAGACCAGTCTCCGCCTTGATTTTACAATCCAGGCTCGTACTGAGCAGGCTCAAAAGATTCACGCTTTCTTTTGCCAACGCTTACGTGTCCAGCATTCAGGGGTCTTTTTCTGGTCCATTGGATGACCTCAGGACCCTTGGCGAGCTTCTGGGCATGCTCCTTTTCATTGGCCATTGTTTGAGGGAGCAGGTGAGGGACATGTGTAACTGAGACTGCAGGTGAGAACACATTCTTCTGGATGGCAGCTATTGTCCCTGGGTCGAAGAGACCCTCATAACAATAGCTTTCAGGAGGCTGGGACTCATTTGGCTGAAGCAGCAGGCAAAGTCCACACAGCAGCCACTGTTAGTAGCAGCCCCCCCCCGAATCGGAGAAACAGTGCAACACAATTCTTCTCCTCGGGCTTCTCTCCAAATCATTGTCCATGCGTTCTTTCTGTCAGGGCTTCAGTTCTCTAAGTTCTTGATGGCAATGTTCAGGCAAATACTGCTCCATCTTCAGACCGAGTCTCTCACCACCCAGTGACTGAGCATCATCTACCTGGAACTCGTGGCAACAACGCAATCCTCAAAGGGAGACAGAAAGTAAGAAGGAAGGAAAAGGAAAGGAAGAGATAAGTGATTTATCACACGATCTGCTTTGTATCAATGAATTTAGGGATGTCTACCTTGGAAGGTACACTAAACAAATTGTGGGCATCAATCACAGATGTCAAACACGTCAAACGCTCTACCATTTTCCAATTTAAAATATACAGTACCGTGGACAGAACAAAACCTATCAAAACTAATACAAAAAGAACAACTATGGGGTGACACAACTTGTTCAGGATGCCTGTAGCAGTAGGTGACCACCCGAAAAGCGTGTTCCACCACTTATGTTCTGCATATTTTTCTATTCTTCTTAACACACAGTGAATTTCTTCAACATCGTGGTGAACAGTTATCAAGGTTTTCTGTCCATTTACTTGAACTTCTTCCAAGATCTTGATCAAGTCTTGGTGTTGCAACAATTGCTTTAACAATGTAAGATTCATCCCGATAGGTGTAGGCAGTAATTCTTGAATCAGTGTGTAATCTGATTGTATAAGTTGATGAGATATAACTGGTGCGAGATAAGAAAAATCACATCAGTTAATTTTATCAAAATCGCAAACACAAAAATTTGAATGATTTCTAACATTTACCATCACTGTATCTACTAATATAGAGTTGCAAGTGGTCCTCAAGCACACACAACCTTTGCCAATATACACTAATACCATTTCTCGATTGTCAGGATGAACCTCAAAGTGGCAAACATTTTGCTCAGTGTCCAGACAAATGTCTTGAGCATTGATTGTATTACTTTTGCAGATGAATCCTTGCTGTTCTCGCACAATGCAAGATTCTAAATTGACAGTTTTCCATTTTTCATCTGTTTTTCGGGCCCATACTCTAAGCTCGAAAGGATAGAGTATAGTTCCGTTGTGGTTCAACCCTAATGCAGTGATTGAGTAAAGTATGTATATTGTAGCATTATGTATGGTTAACACAAAGGTCATGGCTGTGTTTGTGATGGGGTTATAGGTAATGTTTACCAAAGTCCACCACGATTGGAGTTCTTTCTCAAATTCAGAGGCGCTGTCCCAAACAATTTTCCGAATTTCGGTAGGAAAAGTGATTTCTTCACCTTCCCTTATGATCGAGGCTGCCACTGATTGCATCCACAGTTGTGCCTGAATACAACTGAGAGCCAAAGAAAGGTTATTATGGACCACAATTTGTGGTCTTTTATATTTACTTTTGGTAGCAAATTTATTCATTAATATCTTTGAATCAATACCATTTAAGACTTCTAATCCTGTCCCCAACACACTAGTTAGATCTCTAACTTAATTCTTTACTGTCCCACTCCCATTCAATTACTACAGTAGGTAAGTGAAAAGATGTAGGAAAGTATTAGCAACTTAATTACACTATTGGTCATTTTAGAAATTTAGGCCTTCAGATTTTATTCTTGAATGATTTGCGTTATTCTCTGTGTCCCTCAGAGTTCTCCTGCAAAAAGGAAAATAAACAGGGCTTGCCTCCTTGAGGCAAGAATAATTAGAATGATGAAATTATCCAGCAGGTACAGCTTGTGGGTTTGGAAACGTTCCAAACCATTCTCGCAATGGTTTCACAGTGTTTTCACCTGTAGCCCTGCCAAAAGCTTCAGCTTGGACTGATCCTGGGGTTATTTCCCCCCCCATGAGCCCTGTTTGCTTAAAGGGGCTAAAATAATCCACTTGCCAGGCATCCCACAAACCTTTACCCTCTCTTAAATGCAGAGGGTTGTCTTCTATAGGGTGCTTTTCAAGCTGTCTCTGACATTGTTCGCTGGCCAGGGCTTCACAATACAAGTCTTTACCTCCGGTGTGTTTGCGTTTTACGTGTAACCATTCTAGCAAGCGTTCCCAATCTTCTGAAATTTGATCTTTTTGTACAGGGGTTAGTCTTGCAAATTCATCAGCTTGGTTATTCCATTCACCTGCGGATCCCCCATCTACCTGATGAGAAGCCACCCAGCCCACAGCTTGTCTAGCTAGGTTTTTTAAAGCTCCTTCAGACAGTGAGAAAATATTACAATAGTGTTCAATCTGAGCATACCACTTTCGTACTGAGGCCTTTTGGGCCACCCGGTCAGGGAGAGGGGTCCCAGTAGTGACTGTTTTTATGACTTTAAATGGACCTCTAAATACGATTGCTGTCGTGCAATCTCCTCTACTTTTACCAGAGCCAAGCTACTAACGAACAAACCTTTCTCCCAGGTACACTGAGTTAACCTTGATGCCTAGGGGAAGGGGGTATTGTTCTTCCGACTCTAAGGCACTGAGGATGCAAAAACGTTGCTTTAAGGGATAAATCTTTTAGCATCTACTTCGCTTAGAGCAGAAATCTGTGCACCGGTGTCGATTAAAAAGGTTGCAAGTGCAGGCTTAGGACTCACTATAGCTGGAATCAATAAATCTTCCCCCTTTGTGTGTGTGAGCTGTTGGATATAAATCCACCCTCCACTCCCCCATCCACAACTAAGGAATGGAGGTTCTAGTTTCCCTGGTTTTGGGAGAGACTCTGGAAGTCCCCTTATGAAGGGAGTTATCATGTTAGAATTCACTGGCAGCATTATAGGGGATTCACATTCGGGAATCAATTTTCTTTCATGTATAATTTGCAAACAGGCTGCTTTGTGTACACTTTCTAGCAATTGATCACGTGTGCCAGTGATTGCTAGGGATTCTCTCCCAGTTAGGGATACATGCCACATGTAGTCTGTTTTAGATTCTTTAGGGAGGCGACCATACTCTTTTCAGTTCGGTCGGCTCAGTGGCAGTGTAAGGTGTTTGCTTAGTTGTAATGTGAGGGTCAGTATGTTCCTCATTGATTTGATTTATTTGTTAGATACTTTTTTCCTCTAGCTCCCACTCCCTCAGAACTCCTGTGTTTATTAAACATTCATTTAGAGTAGCTTTTAAGGAGCGGTTTTCTTCCCTCTCCTTTTCTAATTGTTGTTCTAAACTGAAGGTAGTTTTTTGCAAAACCTGCACTAGATTTTCAAGGGATTCTGTTATTTTATTTTCATTGCTATGCCGCATAAAGCGATCTTCAATCGCTGCTACTAGGCTCGCTCCTAGAACAGCGCAGACAACAGTTTTATCCTTATTTGATCCAAACTTAGACTTAGTCTGCAAAGAAATCACTCGGTCCACTACACTCTGTAAATTAGCCCAATTATCATGAGCCCAGTCTTCTCCGGGTACAGAGGGTCGAGCTCCATACTTTGCTAAAAGCGTATAGAATGAGTCCCGATCTTTCACTAACCAAAAACCCTGATTGTCAGCTTTTCCCGTCATTCTTACTACGAAGGGGCAGTACACACTCTAGGAAGGCACAACTTACTTACGAAAAGCCACAGCAACTGCTGCGTCACCCTTCTCTTTCCCGAGTGGTTGAAGGGGCCAAATATCTGCTACAGGGAGGCACAACTTAGTTACACAAACACACAAGGTTGCCCCTTCGCTCTCCCTAGCAGACAATTCTCATCATCATGAGAACAACACCCCTTTTGCACTTTGAGATCTTTTGGTTTGATTCCGAGAGACAGAGGCCTCTACACTATTTGCACTCCTCTGTTTCCCAGAATTCCATCCTCATCACCAATTAAATGTCACGGTCCATTCAGTGATGGACGTGATGGTTCTTTTACCTTGAGCCGGAGCCCTCCCCTTAGACTGGAATGCCGTCTAAGGAAACTTCCTGGGATTGGGAGCGCCTCACCTCCTCGTTTGGGTGAGTAATAATTTACTGGATATATCCTTGAATAAGTCCTTGCCTAGCCCAGGTGAGTGTGAGTCCTTGTCTAACCAGGCAAGTGTGAGTCCTTGCCTAAACCAGGTGAGTGATAGTGTACCCTGGAGTCAGAGGGCTCTGGTGTGTTTCTTGTGAGTGTGTGCATGCACGCTGTGGATCCTCATTATTCTCATTTTGCTGCACCCCAATAATATCCTCAACTGATATCCGAACCTATATTTTACGTTGTCGGAGTGCTAACTAATTGTATAAACCCTGTTTCGGTTGGTTTGTTGGCTGCACTTCTCGGACCAGAATAAAGTCTGTTTTGGAACTTGTTGTCCACCTAAAACTGACTTTGAGGTGCCTCCGTGACAGACATGTAGACGAACTCCTGCTTTTTGGCATCTTGAAACAGAGCTCATTTGTCTCAGGCACAGAGATCAAATCCTGCATTTTGGTATCTCGAAACTATGCTCATTTGGCGGATTTTGGGCTCCACACCAGAAACTCAGTCCAGTGTTTTCTGGTCTTGAAACCAGGTTCATTTGGCCAATTTTGGGGTTCAGGCACAGAGATCAAGTCCTTCCTAGAATGGAAGGGGAAGGAGGCAGTACCAGGCCAGTCAGTGATGAGCAGCAGGATGGCACACCAAAACTCAAGGAGGTGCATGACTCCCCAGGGAGGTAGTCACAGCCCCAAGACTGTCAGTATTCAAGAAGAGACTAGACAACACCCTCAGACACATGGGGACATCAGTCCAAGTCACTGGGTGCAATTAAGGTTATGGTTAGGGTTTGAGTTGGGATAAGGGTTAGAGCTCCCAGAGTCACAAAGCCTAAAGCTCCACGGACACTGGGGCTGCAAAAAGCATGCCAAGGAGAGCACAGCACTACAACCATGTTGCAATTGGTGGAAAACCAATGCTTGGAGAGGTAGGTCGTGGTGCAGCAGCAAATTACGGCAAGTCAACACAAGGCTATTTGCGGCGAAGCAATTTGTTGCGAGTCACTGTGACACGCAGCAAATCGCAGCCTGGCAAAGCATGGCACAGCAAGGCGATGCACAGTAAGGCACTGCGAGGTGTTGCGGTGTGTCTGAGGGCATTGTCCAATCGATTCTTGAATACTATCAGGCTTGGGGCCGTGACTATCTCCCTGGGGAGCCTGTTTGTATGGGAATATTTTGGAAGAATGGTGAGAAGGTTAGTTAAATGTAAATATGCTCAAGTGACTTGCACCTGTCTGTAGAAAAAGCACATACATCACACTAATTGCTTTACTGACCTTGTATGCTTGATGAGTAGAACCTCTGTGTTAGATAGGCTTTAGCTGACAGGCAAAATTCACTAAAAGAGAAACTTGTTTTTTAACAAAACCAGGACACCTTCATATTAGTTGCATTTTCCTGGAGAACCAGATACATGTTTTGGTAAACCTAGCAATGGAATGCAAACTTATTGATAACTATGGATGGACATCTCGCGAGAGGGGCAACGAGAAACCAGTGACCAAGACACTGACCAACAGTGTGTAACATTCCATTTACGTGAATACTTCATATAAAAGTGGGAGATCACGAGGATCTCGTCCCTTTTCCTTTTCCCTTCTGCTTATGACCGACATTAGGAGAGGACCTTGCTAGTCGTCCCTACGAACTGAGGTCTAGTGAGAGACTGAATCCAGCTCCGGTTGGCTACAGAGTCTAATCCAGGACTTTGGGTGCTGACTCTGCAGTTGCTGAGACTTTCAAGATTGGTTTTGTATATTTTGTATTATTTTGTATTATTTTCTCTATTCTAATTAGTAGCATTAGTAAAACATCTTTAATTTTTCCAACTCTCTTCTCTCTGTCCTTCTTTCCCTCCCAATTGCCTGTCCTGAGTGGGAAGGGGGAGAGGGAGGGGCAAAAGGGGGGAGTGGGGGGGAGAGGAGGTTAACAATACATCTGCCAGGGTTTTATTGTCACCCCACGATTTAAACCCTCGACAATGGCTTTGCTTGAATTCATATTGAATTGTGTGGAGTCCATGAGTTTTCGCCCTCACAAATGGTGACCCCAAGGTGATCCATAAGGAGAATTTACGGAAGGTGGACGACTGCTGTGGGGAGCGAGCCCCAACTGGAACGACGTGGCTGGACTGTGACTGGGACGCAGTCTGCGGGCTGCGTGACTCCTGATTGACCGCTACAGAACGACAGAGGAGGGATAAAGGATCCGATATCATTGCAATGGACACCCAAAGAGGTGAGCAGCTGGGGGCGAGAGGAGATGAGGCAGAATATTTTTAAAGAAGAAGAAGAAATACTGCGGCTCCTCTCAGTATTCTCTCTAAGAGAATAGTGAAGTATGAGGAGAGTAACCTCAAAAGACTATTAATTTGGTGCAGAGGCAATGGGTTTCCTGCTGACCTGTTAGGAGTTTTTCAAATAGAGACTTAGGAAAAAGTGGGAACTGTGTTGTGGAAGGCAATTAGTCGCCGTGAAAAATATATTCTCAGCCTTGTAACCACCTGGAAAGTGATAATTACTACAGTGAAGCAATTAAAACCTGAAAAGACAGTTATGAGCATTAGTGACTCAAAACTTGAACTTTGGGACGATATAGGGCAGAAATTATGGGATAAAGTCAGCAATGGAGATAAAGCAGCTAAATCATTAATAACTACATGGAAGCTTATAATCACTACCTTAAAAGATCTTAAGGCTGAACGGTCTGCTGCTGCTGGAATTTTTGCAGTGTTGCAGCCTGATAAGTATCCTGAAAGTCGCTGTGAAGTTTACCCGGTTTGTGTCTTTGATACCCTCCCTATTCCATCCCTTGCTGTGCTTTCGGCACCCCCAATAGTTCAACAGTCTGGGGCGGGGGGAGGAAAAATGCCGAGCGGGTGGCCTCCTGTACCATTGCCCAACACTGGTGAGAACAGCAAGTCCAGAGGATTCGAGTCAGACAACTTGCCCAAAGAACCTGTGAAAGCTGAGAATGCTAAGGTCGTAAATAAGTGTACTGTCAGTCCTTTTCCCAATTTGTATCTGCCTTTACTGCCTTTTAACCCTCCAATTTCCACGAGAGCGCAGAAGCAGTCACTGGATAAGAACTGGACAACAGAACTTTGTGAAAGATCAGATCAGATATAGCGAGTGAATCCAGCAGTCGGCTATGCGGTCATGATGATCATGACGGGAAAGGGGATGCTCCTGGGGACTCAGGTAGTACGAATAATTATGATGCTAGAAAGTATTGGCGAGAATGTGCACTGTTCCGAACCCCCCTGTTATTAATGATTCTCCAGCACCACTCAAGTCCGTGTTATCTGAGGACTCGGATGAGGATGGGGGTTTGCAGCATTTTCTTCAAAAGTTAACAGGAAAAAGAGTATGTGTACATGTTGCCCCGAGATCAGATAAAAACTGTGAAAGACTCAAGCAAAATTAGACCTATGCAATGTAATAGCTATAGATCATTTAGGATGGAACAATGGGGACTCGTTGAAAGGGGCAGGTATCTCCCAACTCTTGGAACAGACACTAATTGGCACACCACAATTACAGGCGCTGTTAGTTTCTGAAATCCTGAGGCAGTCAACAGATCTTGCATATCAAGCTATAGTAGAGGTGTCTGAAACCAACAAAGCAGCCAAATCTTTTATAACTACTATCAGGGTCCCAGTGACAATTACATGCAATTTATTGACCATCTTCAAGAGGCTATCAATAAGCAGGTTGAAAACTAAGAAGTTAAGGAAGCACTGGTGTTGAAATTAGCAGTAGAGAATGCTAATGCTTGCTATCAACGTGCTATTTGCGAGTTTTACAGTACATATTATATGCTTCTGTGTATTTCCCCTCTGAAAATCAAGCAGTTTGTCAGGAATGTGAGTTAATTGTTTCACTGGTGGTTGTTAGAATTGTTTCTTTGTGGTATAAGTACACTGTAAAACTTTCTCCTCACTTTTCCCACTGGTGGTGCAAGCAGCCCTGTGCTTCCCCCCCCCCCGTCATGGTTTTTACTTACGAGGTGGGGTCAGAAATTACTGTTTTCAGTTGTGTTCCTAAGAAATTGGTATTGGGAGGTGTTTTAAAACATAGGAAAGCATTTGGAAATATGAGGAAGGAAGATCCTGTGAAATATTGTAATTAATGGTGGCTGCTGTATAAGTTAAATGATTGGGAAAAGTGTCCAGAGAATAGAATCTTTAAGTATAACACCTTGTTGCAATTAATGTTGTTTTTAAGGTGAGAAGAGTAGGACAAAATGAATCCCTACAAGAGATCATTAAATCATTTCAGACAGTTTTACAGGCGGAACGGTTTGAACTTCACCAAGTTGAGAGAGAGTTAACTGATAACACACAGGTCACAGTAAACTTGCTGAAGTCTGCAAGATGTTTTCCATATTAACCTGTTTTCTTTGTAGGTATCTGTTTAAGTATATTATAGTTTGATAAGTCTTTACCTGTTATATGGTACAGTAAGTTCACAGACTGTTAAATCATGAGAATCCGTTAACTCAAAATGTGCATTTTGTGATAATACAGAAGATCATGAGTAATTTAGTTCCTTACTGCGTGAACGTGATGGTAAGATTTTGTGTGTAATAGCTGTTACTTTTCTTCCTAGCATGCTAGCTTTATTCCAATATCCAGACTTTCGCAACTCTGTGATAGGCTGTGTCTCATCTCGATGTGCTGGATTTGGCTCTTTTGTATGCACACCATGTAAAGAATCATGGTTTTGGAATAAAAGTTGTAGCACACCAGATGAGACACTAATAAAAGCCTTGCCCTGTCCGGCTTGCTGCAGCGGCGGGGGGGGGCGGGTGCCAATTGGGCTCCAGCGCGCACTGACCTGTTTTGTCAGGAGACCCAGCGACACCTCCACCTGGCTGGGCAGTAAGCGGTTCAAAGGTGCAATGCTAAAACCAAGATATTGTCTTGAATTAGTGTAACTGTGATCTATCTGCATATTTGAACTTGGTATTTGGTTTTCATATCTGAGCTCAGCATTTTAATTTGCATATTTATATTTGGTACCAAAAGAATTTTGTTTGGGGAGATAATTACAAAATGGGAACCGGTTCCACTGCTAAAATTCCACCTTGCTCCCCCTTAGGATGCATCCTTACGCATTAGAGTAATTGCTTATATTGTTATCTAGTAATTTTGAGATCAGAAAAGAATTTAAACTCTGCTTTGTCAAAAAAAAAAAGTAGAAGAAAGAAAAAAAGAAAAAACAAACAAACAAACAAACACCTAAATGCTATGATGAATGTGAACTTGATATTGTATTAGGTTGTATTTAAAAGTTGCTAGAATATGAACTGATTTGGAATCTAGGAAAATGGAATAATGCATTGAATTATGAGACATTCCTACCATAGTATCTCTAGTATCTAGTATTCTCCCTAGTCTAGCAGCTGGTAAAGATTTAGGAGACATATCAAATTTAAGCTATTGGTGTTTTAAACAGGCTAATAATTAACTCAATTAATAGTAGATGCTGATGGTATTAGGCATGTTACACTTCAAAATCGTGTTGGTATAGATTTTTGTTGCTATCCTAAGGACATGGTTGTGATGAACTTAAGAGAAAGATGTATTAACTTGTTTAATCGTTCTGGATCTATTCATAGTACTTTAGACAAACTAACCCAGCACGTTAACAAGATGGTCATAGTAGAATTAGGGTTTGACAAATGGTGGGTAGTTGTTTGATCTTGTTATATTAGGCTTAGCTACATTTTATGTAATTGTAATCATTGCTGTTAATCGTATGTTGTATGCTGCAGTGTATTTCAAAGATGAGTCAGTGCATTGTAAACAAGGCCTGGCTGGTTCAAAAACAAAAAGGGGGAATTGTGGGAGATATGAGGGATTTTCCTGAGACTGAGTTGTGGAGGGGTTGCTGTTAGATGGATATTTGTTACTGAACCAGCCAGGAATTTCAAGACTGGGAACAGGACCTGCTGTGGAAGAGAAGCAACTCCGAAATAACAAGGCCCCAACGTGGTGTAAATCAATGGGCCTATCAGCAGTGAGACTTCAGCGCGTGGACAGCTCGTGAACATGGACAATATCTAATCAGCTAATGCATGCTTGGAGCGTGGACATGTGATCAGGAAATAACTGCATATATAAGGAGGCTTGTTTCTGTAATAAATGGCTTTGCTTGAATTCATATTGAATTGTGTGGAGTCCATGAGTTTTCGCCCTCGCAGGTCCTGGCAAGCAGAGTGGAGATTTTTTTCCGATCTGTGCAGTTAAGCCTGGATTGCGAAACAAAGGCAGAGATTTGGCCTCAAACAATGGGAGCAAGGGAGGGTCAAGAAGCGTAAAAGATGACTCCTGAATGGACACCCTTAAGATCTTCCCACCAGAGGATCCCGGACCACGATGCAAGACCGGCAGGACTCTACGGGACCAGAGGGATGCCTTTGGAACTCGTCTGGTGGTAATCAAATCCTCATTTCCACCTTTTTCTTTTCTTTCCCTTTTTCTTTTTCCTTTCCCCTTTTTCTCTACTCTCTCTCTCTCTCTATCGCATGTCGCTTTACTGGCAAAATAATAAAGTAACACTGATTGAATTACAACCCTTTGGCATTTTGGTTGCCTTAATTTTGCACTCTGAGATCAAGGTAAAAGAACCATCACGAGTCCATCATTGAATGGACTGTGACAAGCACCTATGATTTTAATGTTCTGTTCCTGCATTATCACTTGTCATACTTATTTACTGTTTATTTTCTCTACAGTTCTCAATTTCTAAAGTACAGCAAAATGTTTCTGTCTTTTATTTTATGTCTTATGAAAAGAGAAATTGAACTCACTACTTGGACTTTTACCATGGCACTTCAGTTCTAAGGCAGGTGCCTCATAACTGTCTCACTTTTATCAGAAGTTCACAATGCATAGTTCCCATTATCTTTTCCTCTGCAGTAAAAATTGTTTCTTCATGGAAAATGAAAAAGTTGGTTTTAATGATTCAAACAAAGATTTTAAAATATTAGGTTGGATATTTCAGCCCTAATTTTACTCAGAATTTTATTTCTGATACATTGCACATCCTATGCTTCTTTAAAATAATATTTTGAAAGATCTTTAAAGTTTCAAGGCGAAGTGAAGGAAAGCCAAAATTTAACCTGACTGTGCTGCGTCCTGGTGCATTCTCAATTATATTATGTCATAGGTTATTACGTCTTGTGAAATTCAACTTATTCAACTTATTTAGCACTCTTCAGACCATTAAAACATTCTTAAAGATATGTTGCCCTTTCCGATTACAGTTTTTGGCTCTTATTTGTGTAGTCTTGTGTTAACAGTCTGATTCTCAAGTACATTTCTTGGTGACACTCAGCTTTGTCTGTGTAGGGCTCTCACTACTAAGTACTTAACGGCTGATAAATGCCATTCTTAACAGAGAGTCCCAGTGCAGCAAGGTGAGTCACGGCAAGTCACAGTGGTGAGAGGTGAGTCATGGTGAGGCTAGTCACAGCAAGTCGCAGCGAGGAAAGTCACGACAAGGTGAGGTGAGTGGCAGCAAGGTGAGGAGAAGTGAGTGGTGGTGAGGCGACTTATGGTGTGAGTGAGGTGATGTGGTGCGAGTCACAGTGAGTCACGGAGAGGTGAGGCAAGTCGCGGTAAGGCGAGGTGATTGATGATGAGGCGAGGCGCAATGCAGTGAGGTAATGTGCAGTGAGGTGAGTTGTGGCGAGTCGTGACAAGGCAAAGCAAGTCACGGCTAGTTGCTGTGAGTCACGGTGAGAAGAGTTGCAACAAGTCGTGGTGATTTGAGTCAGTGCAGGGGGAGAAGGCTGGGGAGGCACCAGTTAGAGAGGACAGTCCTGCATACCTGGTATGATGAAGGCAGTTGTTGGAAGGTGGGTGCTCTGCACAGTCCTCTCAGTGGTGACCACATGGACACTGACCTCCCCAGCAGCATTCCCCTTAATGTTTCTCACAACCTCCATCTCTGCTCTGCTGTCCATCACCTTACTTGGGCACAGAGTGAGTCACCGGAAGACAGCAGGAAAGAAATCAAGTTGGATACAAGTACAAACATAACAAAGTGGCTAATTGCACTGAGGCACTGAGATATGGCGAGACTCAGAGAAGGGAGTTGTGGCGAGGCGAGTTGCAGTAAGTTACAGGGAGGGGAGTCATGGTGACAGTCACTTCACCAGTGCTTTAAGGAGTGGATTGGAGCCTTCTGGGAGGGGCTGTTCACCCAGGGTGAAGCAGGTTTTATCTCAAAGGTCTTAAGGCTTGTACTTGTGGGCCTTTAAGTTTGGTCTACTTTTTTAATGGCAGGCTGTAGTTGGACTCTTGGTGGCATTCCTAAATAGAAAACAGACCTCTGGAATGGTTAAGATACTGATCAGCATCTGGATGACTTGTTTAATGATTTTTTCAGATGCAGAGGGACAATATGCACACCATTGAGCAATGGAGGAGGCAAAGGGAGCGCAGTAAGAAGGTGTGTTGGTGCATGGTGTTGGAGGGAAGATGTGACTGGTAGCTACATAACTAAATTAGAGATTGGTTGTTTTTTATTTTGTGGGTGTGAAGCAATGAGCAAAACAAGGTTTCAGCACCACAGGTACTCAGGCAAGGTGAGCAATGAGTGGGGGTAGTGGTGAGGAGGAGCTTGGGGCTGGGACCTTCCCACAAGCACTACTGGAATTTTGTTTCTTGATACCTTAGGTGCCACAAGTGATGACGGCAGCTTTGGTGTCCCACTCTAGAAAGTTAACTCCATTCCAGCCAGACCCAGCACAGTGTGGTTCAGGGGGATCTTCCAACCTGTGTTATTCTAGGATTCCATGAATCTTTTCCTCGCAGAGCTCTTTGAAGACAGAAGAGACCGAGGAAGAAGAAAAAACAGAGAGGCAGAAGTATAGATATAAGATGCACCACTATAAATACAGTAACTCCTCTGAAGAACGTTTCTCCACTCAAACCCTTGGTAGCAAATCTATTAAATAAACTTGATTCCAACCTCCAAAAACAGGAACTAAGGAAATCCCCTTTTATTACAGACATGCAACACAGACCAGCGTTACCATGGTCCCAGACACACATAAACAGGTCTCTGAGTTAGACAGGCTGGGTTCATGCCTCTGGAAAAGTGTAGTGGATGCAGACATTCCTGGACAAACATGGTTGTCACAGATAAAATGCCCAAAGCACAAGAAGTTCCTGAGATGAAGGTTTCTCAGGCATTGGAACTAGCTGCCCCATGAAGTGATTGAGTCACCATCCCTGGAGGTGTTTAAAAGACATATAGATGAGGATCTTAGGGACATGGTTTAGTGCTGGAGTTAGATTATGGTTGTATCCAATGATCTTGAGGGTCTCTTCCAAGCAAAATGATTCTATGATTCTATGAATTGGAAATCACTTCTGAAGTGACATGGGTAACTTATTGCTGCCAACAGGAAAATGGTTGAATCAGCTTCTTCAGTGCAACTTTCAACTCCTGGTTCCTCATGCTGTAGATGAGGGGGTTCACTGCTGGAGGCACCACCAAGTACAGAACTGCTATCACCAAGTCCAATGATGGGTAGGAGATGGAAGGGGGCTTCAAGTAGGCAAACATGGCAGTGCTGACAAACAGAAACACCACAACCAAGTGAGGGAGACAATGGAAAAGGCTTTGTGCCATCCCTGCTCAGAGGGGATCCTCAGCATGGCCCTGAAGATCTGCACACAGGACAGCACAATGAAAACAAAACATCCAAATCCCATTAAGACACTAACCATGAGAAACCCAGCTTCCCTGAGATAGGTGTCTGAGCAGAAGAGCTTGAGGTTCTGGGGAATTTCACAGAACTGGTCCACAGTATTACCATAGCAGAGTGGTAGTGAAAAGGTATTGGCTGTGGGCAGCAGACCACTGAGAAACCCACTGCCTCAAGCAGCTGCTGTCATGTGGACACAAGCTCTGCTGCCCAGGAGGGTCTCATAGTGCAGAGGTTTGCAAATGGCAACCTAGTGATCATAGGATGTGATGGTGAGAAGAGAAAGCCCTGCTCCAACCAAAAAGGCAAACAGGAATGTTGTCATTATCACTTAAAAAAAATCCTGTCTGCATTTGCTAACCTAAAGTTACGTAAAACCTTTCAGTTTTAGGTCAGTCTGACAAAGATAAGAGTGACTTGCAAAACACCTAATCACAAACTACAAAGAATACTGTCCTTGCAGTGCAGACTTTCTGGAACCTCACAATTATGTTTGCTTTAAAACATATCTCCAGACTGTTAGATAAAGTGTCCTTTAGTTGAATGCTGCTCATTATATGCTAAAATGAATACGTAATAAATATGCAAATGTATAACCAACTGGCTCTTTAGGACTACCCTAACTCTCTATATATAATGCCTGTTACTTTTCCTGCTGGCATGCTGACTTTATTGCAGCATTGCAATACTTGTGCTTCTTGCTCTATGAATCTGATGGTATACAGAAAAAGGCATCTTTCAAGTCTAAAACAATAAAATAAACATTATTTCCTGCTATATTAGTCAAAAGAGTGTATGGGTTTTGGCACTACCAAGTGCACATTTATCACAATCTGATTAATGGCTCTCAAATCTTGTACCAACCGGTATTTCATAGAACATGGTTTCTTTACTGGCAAAATCAGAGTATTACGTTCTGATTGGCATTCCTGCAAAAGTCCATATTGCATAAACTTATTTGGCAAAGTCTCTAGCCCCATCTTAGCTTCCATTTTCATTGGTTATTGTTTTTTTCTTAGCAGCTTGGAGTTCTGCTTCAGTTCTACCTTTATCAGTGTAGTATTGGCTTTACTGGGTACTTCAGGTGCCCATACTAGTGGAAATACAGAATCCAAAATTTCCTTGGAGATTTCTTGCTCACTTTGCTGTTCTGATTACAGCAAGTAGTTACTACAGAAAAAGTTGTTCCTGTGCCTATTAAAAAATCTGTAGATTCATTATCCAGCTTTATTGGAACCAGAGGATCTGCTGGGGATGCCTCTAAAAACAGCCCCAGTCCCCTTCATTCAGTATCACAATTCTCTAGCAGCAATACATCTGCTGGTGGGGAAGGTTCGCTCCCCTCCCCCCCGCTTTTGCTGGTGTCTCTTTAGCAGTAGGCAGTCAGCTTTCCATTTTTTTTCCTTGTTTTACAAGAAAACTCTATTCCTAAAAGATCTTCACATGAGAGTTGCTCGCTGCACTTCAGATGCAGGCAAGGCTAAACAGGTGGCCTAATCGCTGGTGCCAAGTGGGAGCTGCCTGACAGTTTATTTTACAGCCAAGGAATTTGTGCAGCACAACACAGGTCTGAAATTTAAGTTCAAGCTGTACCGCACAGGCCTGGGCTTTTGATCTCTATACTTCTATTTTTTTTTCCATTTCATTCCTGTTATTTTACACTTTATATGCAATTCCAATTAATTGAGCAATAATTATTCCTTCAGTCCTATAAACTTTTTTGCAATTTCTTATGAATGTCAATAAACATATTAAACATCAATCTATTTTTTTTCATTTTCTAGATCCAAATCAGTCCATATTCTAGCATCTTTTTAATACAAACTCTCCCAATTTCACATGTATCACAGCATTTAGTTTTCTTTTTCATATCTCCAGCTAGTGCACAAATTCCATGTGAATCAGAGTCTACCAGCTTACACCTATAACTTAGAATCCCGTATTCAGGCCATTTTTCCTCATTGTTCAATTTATAGAAAGGACACAATTGAGTATGATATCATTACAAACTTTCTTTTATCAGGCATTAGGTTAGCAATTGCAGACAGGATTCAGTCTTTTAAGTGATGACAACAGAAAGATGCTAAATAAAAGGAGAAACAGTTCAACCATAAGGACAGTCAAGCACTGGAAGCTGTTTCCCAGGGAGTGTGCACCAGCTCTGTCCCATAAAGTGTCCAAGATGTGTTTGGATAAAGCCCTGAGTAATCTGGTCTCATCCTACTTTGAGGAGAAGATTGGTCAAGACACCTCCCAAGGTCCTTGAATGATGCTGTCTTTCCTTTCCCTTCACATTTTCAAATTAGGGAGAGCTCTCAGGTTCTCCCTGACCACAGAAATAATTTACATAAGGTGCAGGGCTGCTATACAAACATCCCCAAACATCCCTGACCACATCTTTTGCATCCCTTTTCATTTGCCCCAAGCCCAGTTCTTCTTTTTTACTATCCTAATACCCTTCCAAAAAGAAGTCCAACTTGTTAATCCTTTCAGAGCAGGTTACTCAACAGGGGTCAGCGTCCATGTACAGAGCCTGCACATCAGCCAGGCATCAAATCCATCATTACAGAAACAGAGATGAGGCACTTGATGAGTTCCTTGAACACAGGAATCAGGATACCATGCCTCCTGAGATTCCAGGGAACACCAAAACTTTAAGAGCAGAGAAGTGTCAGTCCTCATTGGGTATCCTGGTTTGTCTCCTGACCCATGTGGTGCTCCAGGCTGTGAAGAGAATCAAAACAAACTTTTTGACTAGGGTAGTTTAATTTTACATGGTGTCACACAGGGCAGATGAACTGACCTCAAAACTCCAGGCTTTCAGCTGCACAGTTGGGACTTCAGAAACTGGAAATGCAACTAACGGTGTTGTGTCAGTGTACACCACATAAAACGTCTGGCTTCCCTTGTGCCTTTGCACTAACCTGGGATCTGTTTCGTGACCTTCATTGTCTAAAAAAGAAACAACTGCCATATGCCATCTCCCCCTCACACCATTAAAAAAAAAATGAAAAAAGATATGAAAGAAGGATGATTTGGTGACAATTCTGTCCAACAGGTATACTCTTTAAACGACAAAAATGTAGAAGTGAGAGAAAAATCACTGTTCTAAGAACTTCATCCAGGAGGCTAACTACTGAGATGTAGTAGATGTTTTGAGAAGAAAAACTGTTGTGAATGAAATGAAAGAGCTTTAGTTCATCACCACCATAGACTTAGGGTTAGGGTTAGGGGTTAGGGTTTAGGGTGAGGGTTAGAGGTTAGGACCATTAGGGTCAGGGTTAGGGTACATTAGGGCTAGGGTTAGGGTTAGGGTTAGGGTTTAGGGTTAGGGTTAGGGTTTACAGTCAGGGTTAGGGTTAGAGCGTAGGGTTAGGGTTAGAGTTAGGGTTAGGGGTTGGGGTTAGAGTTAGGGTTAGGGTCATTAGGGTTACGATTATGGTTAGGGTCGTTAGGGTTAGGGTTAGGGTTAGGGTAAGCGGTTAGGGTTAGGGTTAGGGGTTACGGTAAGGGATTAGTTAGGGTTAGGGTTAGGATTAGGGTCAAGGTCAGGGTTAGGGTTAGTGTTAGGCTTAGGGTTAGGGTTAGGTTTAAGGTTAGGGTTAGGGTTAGGGTCATTAGGGTTAGAATTAAGGTTAGGGTTAGGGTCATTAGGGTTAGAATTAAGGTTAGGGTTAGGTCGTTACGGTTAGGGTTAGGGTTAGGGTTAGAGCCTTAGGGTTAGGGTTAGGGTTAGGGTTAGGATTACGGTTAGGGTTAGGGTTAGGGTTAGGGATAGGGGTTAGGGTTAGGGTTAGGGTTAGGGTTTGGGTTAGGGTCATTAGGGTTAGGGTTAGGGTTAGGGTCATTAGGGTTAGGATTAGGGTTAGGGTTAGGGTTAGGGTCATTACGGTTAGGGTTAGGGTTAGGGGTAGGGTTTGGGTTAGGGTCATTAAGGTTAGGGTTAGGGTTAGGGTTAGGTGTTAGGGGTTAGGGTTAGGGTTAGGGTTAGAGTTAGGGTTAGGGGTTAGGGTTTGGGTTAGGTTTAGGGTTAGGGTTAGGGGTTAGATAGGGTTAGGGTTTGGGTTAGGGTCATTAGGGTTAGGATTAGGGTTAGGGTTAGGGTTAGTGTTAGGTCATTAGGATTAGGGTTAGGGTTAGGGGTTAGATAGGGTTAGGGTTAGGGTTAGGGGTTAGATAGGGTTAGGGTTTGGGTTAGGGTCATTAGGGTTAGGATTAGGGTTAGGGTTAGGGTTAGGGTTAGGGTTTTGGTTAGAATCATTAGGGTTAGGGTTAGGGTTAGGGGTTAGGGTTAGGATTAGGGGTTAGGGTTTGGGTTAGGGTCATTAGGGTTAGGATTAGGGTTAGGGTTAGGGTTAGTGTTAGGTCATTAGGGTTAGGGTTAGGGTTAGACCCTTAGGGTTAGGGTTACGATTATGGTTAGCGTTAGGGTTAGGGTTTCGGTTAGAATCATTAGGGTTAGGGTTAGGGTTAGGGGTTAGGGGTTAGGGTTAGGATTAGGGGTTAGGGTTAGGGTTAGGTTCAGGGTTAGGGTTAGGGTTAGGATTAGGGGTTAGGGTTAGGGTTTGGGTTAGGGTTAGGGTTAGGGTTAGGCTTGGGTTACGGTTAGGCGTAGGCGCAGGCCTAGGCCTAGTTTAGGGTTAGGGTCAGGGTCAGAGTCAGGGTTAAGTCAGGGTTAGGGTTAGGATTAGGTTTTACCTTAGGGTTAGGGTTAGGATTAGGCTTAGGGTTAGGTTTGGGGTTAGGGTTAGGATTAGGGTTAGGGTCAGGGTTAGTGTTAGGGTTAGGGTTAGGGTTAGGGTTACAGTTAGGGTTAGGCTTAGGTTACAGTCAGGGTTACAGTTAGGCTTGGTCATAGGTTTAGGCTTAGGCTTAGGATCACGCTAAGAGTCAGGGTTAGGTCAGGGTTAGGGGTAGGGTCAGGGTTACGGTGAGGTTGAAGTTAGGGTTATGTTACAGTTAGGGTTAGGGTTAGGCTTAGGTTACGGTCAGGGTTACGGTTGGGCTTACCCGTAGGTCTAGGCCTAGGTTTGCGTTACGGTCACAGTCAGAATCAGGGTTACGTCTAGGTTAAGGTTTGGGTTCGTGTTAGGGTTAGGTTTAGGATTAGGCTTAGGGTATAGGGTTAGGTTACAGTTAGGGTTAGGGTTAGGCTTAGGCATAGTTTAGCATTAGGGTAACGATCAGAATCAGGGATAGGTCAGGGTTAGGGTTAGGGTTAGGATTAGGCTTAAGGTTAGGGTTAAGTTTGGGGTTAGGGTTAGGGTTAGGATTAGGATTAGGTTTAGGGTTAGGTGACAGTTGGGGTTAGGTTTAGGCTTAGGTTACGGTCAGGGTTACGGTTAGGCTTGGGCGTAACCCTAGGCCTAGGTTAGCTTTAGGGTCACGATCAGAATCAGGGTTAGGTCAGGGTTAGGGTTAGGGTTTAGGTTAGGGTTAGGATTAGGTTTAGGTTTAGGATTAGGTTACATTTAGGTTTAGTGTGAGGCTTAGGTTACGGTCAGGGTTACGGTTAGGATTAGGCATAGGCTTAAACTCAGGCTTAGGTTAGGGTTTGGGTTAAGGTCAGAGTCATGGTTAGGTCAGCGTTAGGGTTAGCGTTAGGGTTATGATCAGGATTAAGGTTAGGGTTAGGGTTTGGGTTAAGGTCAGAGTCATGGTTAGGTCAACGTTAGGGTTAGCATTAGGGTTATGGTCAGGATTAAGGTTAGGGTTAGGGTTAGGATTAGTTTTAGGATTAGGTTACACTTAGGGCTAGGGTTAGGCTTGGGTTAGGGTTAGGCATAGGCGCAGGCCTAGGCCTAGGTTAGCGTTAGAGTCACCGTCAGTGTCATGGTTAAGTCAGGGTTAGGGTTAGGATTAGGTTTTACCTTAGGGTTAGGCTTAGGGTTCGGTTTGGGGTTAGGATTAGGATTAGGGTTAGGGTTAGGGTTAGTGTTAGGGTTAGCGCTAGGGTTACGGTTAAGGTTAGGGTTAGTGTTAGGGTTAAGCTTAGGTTAGAGTTAGGGTTAGGGTTAGGCTTAGGTCACAGTCAGGGTTACAGTTAGGTTTCGTCATAGGTTTAGGCTTAGACTTAGGCTTCGGATCACGCTAAGAATCAGGGTTAGGTCAGGGTTAGGATTAGGGTTAGGGTTAGGGTTAGGGTTACGGTTAGGATTAGTCTTAGGGTTAGGATTAGGGGTAGGGTTAGGTTACAGTTAGGGTTAGGGTTAGGCTTAGGTTACGGTCAGGGTTACGGTTAGGCTTGGGCGTAACCCTAGGCCTAGGTTAGCGTTAGGGTCACGGTACAAGTCAGGGTTAGGTCAGGGTTAGGGTTAAGGTTAGGCTTAAGGTTAGGGTTAGGGTTAGGATTAGGCTTAGGCATAGGCCAAGGTTAGCGTTACGGTCATGGTCAAAGTCAGGGTTAGGGTTAGGTTTAGTGTTAGGGTTAGGTTTAGTGTTAGGGTTACGGTTAGGGTTAGGGTTAGGGTTAGGGTTAGGGTTAGGGTTAGGGTTAGGGTTAGGCACAGGCGCAGACCTAGGCCTAGGTTAGCGTTAGGGTCACGGTCAGAGTCAGGGTTAGGTCAGGGTTAGGGTTAGGGTTAGGGTTAGGGTTAGGGTTACGTTTAGGATTAGGGTTAGGGTTAGGGTTACGGTTAGGATCAGGGTTAGGGTTAGGCTTAGGTTACAGTTACGGTTAGGGTTAGACTTAGGTTACGGTCAGGGTTACGGTTAGGCTTAGGCATAGGCCTAGGCCTAGGTTAGCGTTAGGGTCACGATCAGAGTCAGGGTTAGGTCAGGGTTAAGGTTAGGTTTAGGATTAGACTTAGGTTTAGGGTTGGGTTACAGTTAGGGTTAGGCTGAGACTAAGGTTACGGCCAGGGTTACAGTTAGGTTTAGGCCTAGGTCTAGGTTAACGTTATGGTCACGGTCAGAATCAGGGTTAGGTCAGGGTTTGGGTTAGGGTTAGGTCTAGGGTTAGGGTTAGGGTTAGGGTTAGGTTACATTTATGGTTAAGGTGAAGTTTAGGTTACAGTGAGGGTTATGGTTAGGCTTAGGCGTAGGCGTAGGCTTAAACTCAGGCTGATGTTAGGGTTAGGGTCACGGTCAGAGTTGTGATTAGGTCAGGGTGAGAGTTAGGGTTAGGGTTTGGATTACGGCTAGGGTTAGGGTTAGGTATAGGTTACAATTAGGGTTAGGTTTAGGCTTAGTTTACGGTTAGGGTTGCGGTTAGGTTTAGGCATAGGTCTAGGCCCAGTTTAACGTTAGGATCACCATCAGAGTCAGAGTTAGGTCAGGGTTAGGGTTAGGGTTAGACTTAATCTCAGGCTGATGTTAGGGTTAGGGTCAAGGTCGTAGTCATGGTAAGGTCAGGGTTAGGGTTACGGTTAGGGTTAGAGTTAGGGTTAGGGTTAGGGTTAGGGTTAGGATAAGGGTTAGGTTAGAGTTAGGTTTAGAGTGATTCTTAGGTTACCGTCAGGGTTACGGTTAGGCTTAGGCATAACCCTACGTTAGCATTAGGGTCACGGTCAGAGTCAGGGTTAGGTCAGGGCTAGGCTTAGGGTTAGGCTTAGGGTTAGGATTAGGCTTAGGGTAGGCTTAGGTTACAGTTAGGGTTAGTGTAGGCTTAGGTTATGGTCAGGGTTAAGGTTAGGCTTAGGCTTAGAACTAGGTTAGCATTAGGGTCAAGGTCAGAGTCAGGGTTAGGGTTAGGGTTAGAGTTAGGGTAAGGGTTAGGGTTAGGGTTAAAGTTAGTGTTAGGGTTAGTGTTAGGCTTGGGGTTAGGGTTAGGGTTAGGATTAGGTTACAATTAGGGATAGGGTTAGGCTTAAGTTATGGTCAGGGTTACGGTAAGGCTTCGGCATAGGTTTAGGCTTAGGCTTAGGTTAGGGAGAGTGTCACGGTCAGAGTCAGGGTTAGGTCAGGGTTAGGGTTAGGGTTAGGGTTTGCGTTAGGGTTAGGGTTAGGGTTAGGATTAGACTTAGGGTTTGGGTCACGGTCAGAGTCAGAGTTAGCGTTACGGGTAGGGTTAGGATTAGATTTAGGGTTAGGTTACAGCTAGGGTTAGGGTTAGGTTACGGTCAGGGTTTCGGCTAGGCATAGGCATAGGCCTAAGTCTAGGTTAGAGTTAGGGTCACGATCAGAGTCTGGGTTAGGTCAGGGTTAGGGTTAAGGTTAGGGTTAGGGTTAGACTTAAGCTTAGGGTTACGGTTAAGGTTAGGGTTAGGGTACGGTTTGGGTTAGGATGAGGGTTAGGGTTAGGGTTAGGGTTAGGGTTAAGGTTAGGGTTAGGGTTAGGGTTAGGATTAGGTTATGGTCAAAGTTACGGTTAGGCTTCGGCGTAGGCCTAGGCCTAGGTTAGCATTAGGGTCACGGTCAGAGTCAGGGTTAGGTCAGGCTTAGGGTTAGGGTTAGGGTTAGGTTTAGAGTTAGGGTTAGGGTTACGGTTAGGGTTAGGGTTAGGTTTAGCATAAGGGTTACGTTAGAGTTAGGTTTAGGGTTAGGCTTAGGTTACGGTCAGGGTTACGGTTAGGCTTAGGCATAGGCCTAGGTTAGTGTTAGGCTCACGGTCCGAGTCAGGGGTAGGGTTAGGGTTAGGGTTGGGGTTACGGTTGGGGTTAGGGTAAGGGTTAGGGTTAGGGTTAGGATTAGGGTTAGGATTAGGTTACAGTTAGGCTTAGTGTGAGGCTTAGGTTACGGTCAGGATTACGGTTAGGATTAGGCGACGGTCTATGATTAGCGTTAGGGTCACCGTCAGAGTCAGGGTTAGGTCAGGGTTAGGGTTAGGTTTAGGGTTAGGGTTTTTGTTAGGGATTGGGCTAGGGTTAGGGTTAGGGTTAGGGTTAGGGTTAGGGTTAGGGTTAGGGTTAGGGTTACGGTCAGGGTTAGGGTTAGGGTCAGGGTTAGGATTAGGATTGGCGTTAGCATTAAGTTTAGGGTTAGGGTTACAATTAGCCTTAGGATTAGGTTACAGTTAGGGCTAGGGTTATGCTTGGGTTTCGGTTGGACGTAGGCGCAGGCATAGGCCTAGGTTAGTGTTAGGGTCACGGTCAGAGTCAGGGTTAGGTCAGGGCTAGGGTTAGGGTTAGGCTTAGGGTTAGCGTTAGGGATAGGATTAGACTTAGGGTAAGGGTTAGGGTTAGGTTACAGTTAGTGTTAGGTTTGGGCTTAGGTTACGGTCAGGGTTACGGTTAGGCTTACGCGTAGGCATAGACCTAGGTCTAGGTTAGCGTTAGGGTCACGGTCAGAGTCAAGGTTAGGTCAGGTTTAGCGTAAAGGTTATAGTTTGCGTTAGGGTTAGTATTAGGATTAGGGTTAGGGTTAGGCTTAGGTTACAGTGAGGGTTAGGTTTAAGCTTAGTTTACGGTTAGCCTTATGGTTAGGCTTAGGCTTAGGTCCACGTCTAGATTAGTCGAAGTTCACGGTCAGAACCAGGGTTAGGTCAGGGTTAGGGTTAGGGTTAGGGTTAGGGTTAGGATTAGGTTTAGGATTAGGTTATAGTTATAGTAGGGTTAGGCTTAGGTTACGGTCAGGGTTACAGTTAGGTTTACGCGCAGCCCTAGGCCTAGGTTAGCGATAGGGTCACGGTCAGACTCAGGGTTAGGTTAGGGTTAGGTTAGGGTTAGGTTAGGCTTACGGTAGGCTTAGGTTACGGTAAGGGTTTGTGTAGGTTTAGGTTACGGTCAGGGTTAAGGTTAGGCTTAGGCATAAGCCTAGGTTAGAGTTAGGGTTAGGGTTAGGGTTAGGGTTAGGGTTACGGTCAGGGTTAGGATTAGGCTTAGGTTACGGTCAGGGTTACGGTAAGGCTTAGGCATAGATTTAGGTTTAGGTTTAGGTTAGGGAGAGTGTCACAGTCAGAGTCAGGGTTAGGTCAGGGTTAGGGTTAGGGTTAGGGTTAGGGTTATGGTTAGGGTTAGGGTTAGCCTTAGCATTAGGCTTAGGGTTTGGGTCACGGTCAGAGGCAGAGTTAACGTTACGGTTAGGGTTAGGATTAGATTTAGGGTTAGCGTTAGAGTTAGGGTTAGGTTACGGTCAGGGTTTCGGCTAGGCATCGCATAGGCCTAGGCCTAGGTTAGAGTTAGGGTCACGGTCAGAGTCAGGGTTAAGTCAGGGTTAGGGTTAGGGTTAGGGTTATGGTTAGGTTTAGGATTATGTTTAGGATAAGGGTTAGGTTAGAGTTAGGTTTAGGGTGATTCTTAGGTTACGGTCAGGGTTACGGTTAGGCTTAGGCATAGGTCTAGGTTAGGGTTAGGGTAAGGGTTAGGATTAGATTTAGGATTAGGTTTAAGATTACGTTTAGGATGAGGTTACAGTGAGGGTTAGTGTGAGGCTTAGGTTACGGTCAGGGTTATGGTTAGGATTAGGCGGCGGTCTACGTTAGCGTTAGGGTCACGGTCAGAGTCAGGGTTAGGGTTAGTTTTAGGGTTATGGTTAGGGTTAGGGTAAGGGTTAGGATTAGGTTTAGGATAAGGGTTAGGATTACGTTTAGGATTAGGTTACAGTGAGGGTTAGTGTGAGGCTTAGGTTACGGACAGGGTTATGGTTAGGATTAGGCGGCTGTCTAGGTTAGCGTTAGGGTCACCGTCAGAGTCAGGGTTAGGCCAGGGTTAGGGTTAGGTTTAGTGTTAGGGTTTTTGTTAGGGATAGGGTTAGGGTTAGGGTTAGGATTAGGGTTAGGATAAGGGTTAGGTTAGAGTTAGGCTTAGGGTGATTCTTAGGTTACGGTCAGGGTTACGGTTAGTTTTAGGCATAGGGTTAGGATTAGGGTTAGGGTTAGGATTAGGGTTAGGGTTAGGGTTAGGGTTAGGGTTAGGGTTAGGGTTAGGGTTAGGCGTAGGCGCAGGCCTAGGCCTAGTTTAGGGTTAGGGTCAGGGTCAGAGTCAGGGTTAAGTCAGGGTTAGGTTTAGGATTAGGTTTTACTTTAGGGTTATGGTTAGGGTTAGGATTAGGCTTAGGGTTAGGTTTGGGGTTAGGGTTAGGATTAGGGTTAGGGTCAGGGTTAGTGTTAGGGTTAGGGTTAGGGTTAGGGTTAGGGTTAGGGTTAGGGTTAGGGTTAGGGTTACAGTTAGGGTTAGGCTTAGGTTACAGTCAGGGTTATAGTTAGGCTTGGTCATAGGTTTAGGCTTAGTCTTAGGATCACGCTAAGAGTCAGGGTTAGGTCAGGGTTAGGGGTAGGGTCAGGGTTAGGGTGAGGTTGAACTTAGGGTTATGTTATAGTTAGGGTTAGGGTTAGGGTTAGGCTTAGGTTACGGTCAGGGTTACGGTTGGGCTTACCCGTATGTCTAGGCCTAGGTTTGCGTTACGGTCATGGTCAGAATCAGGGTTACGTCTAGGTTAAGGTTTGGGTTCGTTTTAGGTTTAGGTTTAGGATTAGGCTTAGGGTATAGGGTTAGGTTACAGTTAGGGTTAGGGTTAGGCTTAGGCATAGTTTAGCGTTAGGGTAACGATCAGAATCAGGGTTAGGTCAGGGTTAGGGTTAGGGTTAGGATTAGGCTTAAGGTTAGGGTTAAGTTTAGGGTTAGGGTTAGGGTTAGGATTAGGATTAGGTTTAGGGTTAGGTGACACTTGGGGTTAGGTTTAGGCTTAGGTTACGGTCAGGGTTACGGTTAGGCTTGGGCGTAACCCTAGGCCTAGGTTAGCTTTAGGGTCACGATCAGAATCAGGGTTAGGTCAGGGTTAGGGTTAGGGTTTAGGTTAGGGTTAGGATTAGGTTTAGGTTTAGGATTAGGTTACATTTAGGTTTAGTGTGAGGCTTAGGTTACGGTCAGGGTTACGGTTAGGATTAGGCATAGGCTTAAACTCAGGCTTAGTTTAGGGTTTGGGTTAATGTCAGAGTCATGGTTAGGTCAGCGTTAGGGTTAGCGTTAGGGTTATGGTCAGGATTAAGGTTAGGGTTAGGGTTAGGATTAGTTTTAGGATTAGGTTACACTTAGGGCTAGGGTTAGGCATAGGCGCAGGCCTAGGCCTAGGTCAGCGTTAGAGTCACCGTCAGTGTCATGGTTAAGTCAGGGTTAGGGTTAGGATTAGGCTTTAAGTTAGGATTAGGCTTAGGGTTCGGTTTGGGGTTAGGATTAGGATTAGGGTCAGGGTTAGGGTTAGTGTTAGGGTTAGGGCTAGGGTTACGGTTAAGGTTAGGGTTAGTGTTAGGGTTAAGCTTAGGTTAGAGTTAGGGTTAGGGTTAGGCTTAGGTCACAGTCAGGGTTACAGTTAGGTTTCGTCATAGGTTTAGGCTTAGACTTAGGCTTCGGATCACGCTAAGAGTCAGGGTTAGGTCAGGGTTAGAGTTAGGGTTAGTTTTAGGGTTAGGGTTAGGGTTACGGTTAGGATTAGTCTTAGGGTTAGGATTAGTCTTAGGGTTAGGATTAGGGTTAGGGTTAGGTTACAGTTAGGGTTAGGGTTAGGCTTAGGTTACGGTCAGGGTTACGGTTAGGCTTGGGCGTAACCCTAGGCCTAGGTTAGCATTAGCGTCACCGTACAAGTCAGGGTTAGGTCAGGGTTAGGGTTAAGGTTAGGCTTAAGGTTAAAGTTAGGGTTAGGATTAGGCTTAGGCATAGGCTAAGGTTAGCGTTACGGTCATGGTCAAAGTCAGGGTTAGGGTTAGTTTTAGGGTTAGGATTACGGTTAGGGTTAGGGTTAGGGTTAGGGTTAGGGTTAGGCGTAGGCGCACCTAGGCCTAGGTTAGCGTTAGGGTCACGGTCAGAGTCAGGGTTAGGTCAGGGTTAGGGTTAGGGTTAGGGCGAGGCTTAGGCTTAGGGTTAGCGTTATGGTTAGGGTTACGATTAGGATTAGGGTTAGGGTTAGGGTTAGGGTTAGGGTTACGATTAGGATTAGGGTTAGGGTTAGGGTTACGGTTAGGATCAGGGTTAGGGTTAGGCTTAGGTTACAGTTACGGTCAGGGTTAGACTTATGTTACGGTCAGGGTTACGGTTAGACTTAGGCGTAGGCTTAGGCTTAGGCTTAGGTTAGGGCTAGGGTCACGGTCAGAGTCAGGGTTAGGTCAGGATTAGGGTTATGGTTAGGGTTAGGATTCGTGTTAGGATTAGGGTTAGGGTTAGAGTTAGACTTAGTTTACGGTCAGGGTTACGGTTAGGCTTAGGCGTAGGCCTAGGCCTAGGTTAGCGTTAGGGTCACGATCAGAGTCAGGGTTAGGTCAGGGTTAAGGTTAGGTTTAGGATTAGACTTAGGTTTAGGGTTGGGTTACGGTTAGGGTTAGGCTGAGACTAAGGTTACGGTCAGGGTTACAGTTAGGCTTAGGCCTAGGTCTAGGTTAACGTTAGGGTCATGGTCAGAATCAGGGTTAGGTCAGGGTTCGGGTTAGGGTTAGGGCTAGGGTTAGGGTTAGGGTTAGGGTTAGGTTACATTTACGGTTAAGGTGAAGTTTAGGTTACAGTGAGGGTTATGGTTATGCTTAGGCGTAGGCGTAGGCTTAAACTCAGGCTGATGTTAGGGTTAGGGTCATGCTCAGAGTTGTGATTAGGTCAGGGTGAGAGTTAGGGTTAGGGTTTGGATTACGGCTAGGGTTAGGGTTAGGTATAGGTTACAATTAGGGTTAGGTTTAGGCTTAGTTTACGGTTAGGGTTGCGGTTAGGTTTAGGCATAGGTCTAGGCCCAGTTTAACGTTACGATCACCATCAGAGTCAGAGTTAGGTCAGGGTTAGGGTTAGGGTTAGACTTAAACTCAAGCTGATGTTAGGGTTAGGGTCAAGGCCGTAGTCATGGAAAGGTCAGGGTTAGGGTTAGGGTTAGGGTTAGGGTTAGGGTTAGGGTTAGGGTTAGGGTTAGGGTTAGGATTGGGGTTAGGGTTAGGGTAAGGTTACAGTTAGGGTTAGACTTAGGCTTAGGTTATGGTTAGGGTTGCGGTTAGCCTTAGGCGCAGACCTATGCCTAGGTTAACGTGAGGGTCACGGTCAGAGTCAGGGTTAAGTCAGGGTTAGAGTTAGGGTTAGGGTTAGGGTTAGGATAAGGGTTAGGTTAGAGTTAGGTTTAGAGTGATTCTTAGGTTACGGTCAGGGTTACGGTTAGGCTTAGGCATAACCCTACGTTAGCATTAGGGTCACGGTCAGAGTCAGGGTTAGGTCAGGGCTAGGCTTAGGGTTAGGCTTAGGGTTACGATTAGGCTTAGGGTAGGCTTAGGTTACAGTTAGGGTTAGTGTAGGCTTAGGTTATGGTCAGGGTTAAGGTTAGGCTTAGGCTTAGAACTAGGTTAGCGTTAGGGTCAAGGTCAGAGTCAGGGTTAGGGTTAGGATTAGAGTTAGGGTAAGGGTTAGGGTTAGGGTTAAAGTTAGTGTTAGGGTTAGTGTTAGGCTTGGGGTTAGGGTTAGGGTTAGGATTAGGTTACAATTAGGGATAGGGTTAGGCTTAGGTTATGATCAGGGTTACGGTAAGGCTTCGGCATAGGTTTAGGCTTAGGCTTAGGTTAGGGAGAGTGTCACGGTCAGAGTCAGGGTTAGGTCAGGTTTAGGGTTAGGGTTAGGGTTTGCGTTTGGGTTAGGATTAGGGTTAGGGTTAGGGTTAGGGTTAGGGTTAGGATTAGACTTAGGGTTTGGGTCACGGTCAGAGTCAGAGTTAGCATTACGGTTAGGGTTAGGACAAGGTTTAGGGTTAGGGTTAAGCTTAGGTTATGATCAGCACTACGGTTAGACTTAGGCATAGGCTTAGGTCTAGGCCTAGGTTAGCGTTAGGGTCACGGTTAGATCAGGGTTAGGGTTAGGGTTGGGATTAGGGTTAGCGTTAGGGTTAGGTTACAGTTAGGATTAGGGTGAGGCTTAGGGTATGGTGAGGTTTACGGTTAGGCGTAGGGGCAGGCCTAGGTCTAGGTGAGTGTTAGGGTCACAGTCAGAGTCATGGTTAGGTCAGGGTTACGGTTCGGTTTAGGGTTAGGTTTAGGGTTAGGGTTAGGCTTAGGATTACGCTAAGGTTTAAGGTTAGGTTACAGTTAGGGTTAGGGTGAGACTTAGGTTACGGTCAGGGTTACTGTTAGAATTAGGGTTAGGGTTAGGGTTACAGTCAGGGTCACGGTTAGCCTTAGGCATAGGCTTAGGTTTAGGGTTAGGGTTAGGGTTAGGGTTAGGGTTAGGGTTAGGGTCAGGGTTAGGATTAGGGTTAGAATTAGGGTTAGGTTACAGTTAGGGTTAGGGTGAGCCTTAGGTTACGGTCAGGGTTACGGATAGGCTTCGGCATAGGCTTAGGTTTAGGCTTAGGTTAGGGCTAGGGTCACGGTCAGAATCAGGGTTAGGTCAGGGGTAGGGTTCTGGTTTGGGTTAGGGTTAGGGTTAGGATTAGGGTTAGCGTTAGGCTCATGGTCGGATTCATGGTTAGGTCAGGGTTAGGGTTAGGGTTAGGGTTAGGGTTAGGTGTAGGTTTAGGATTAGGTTTAGGTTTAGGATTAGGTTACAGTTAGGGTTACGGTGAGGTTTGGGTTCCGGTCAGGGCTGCGGTTAGGCTTAGGCATAGGCCTAGGTCTACGGTACTGTTAGGGTCACGGTCAGAGTCAGGGTTAAATGAGAGATCGGGTTATGGTTAGGGATAGGGTTAGGTTTCGGTTTAGAATTAGGGTTAGGTTACAGTTAGGGTTAGGTTGAGACTTAGGTTTCGATCAGGATTACAGTTATGCTTAGGCATAGGTCTAGTTCAGCGTTAGTGTCTTGGTCAGAGTCAGAGTTAGGTCAGGGTTAGGGTTAGGGTTAGGGTAGGGTTAGGGTTAGGGTAAGGGTTAGGGTTAGGGTTAGGGTTAGGGTTAGGGTTAGGTTCACGGTCAGAGTCAGGGTTAGGTCAGGGTTAGGGTTAAGGTTAGGGTTAGGGTTATGGTTAGGTTACAGTTGGGGTTAGGGTGAGGCTTAGGTTACGGTCAGAGTTACGGTTAGGCGGAGGTCTAGTCCTAGGTTAGCATTAGGGTCACGGTCAGAGTCAGGGTTAGGTCAGGGTTAGGGTTAGGGTTAGGGTTAGGGTTAGGGTTAGGGCTAGGGTTAGGTTTAGAGTTAGGGTTAGGGTTACGGTTAGGGTTAGGGTTAGGTTTAGGATAAGGGTTACGTTAGGGTTAGGGTTAGGGTTAGGGTTAGGCTTAGGTTACGGTCAGGGTTACGGTTAGGCTTAGGCATAGGCCTAGGTTAGTGTTAGGCTCACGGTCCGAGTCAGGGTTAGGGTTAGGATTAGGGTTAGGGTGAGGGTTAGGGTTACCGTTAGGGTTAGGTTTACGGTTAGGGTTAGGGTTAGGTTTAGGATAAGGGTTACGTTAGGGTTAGGGTTACGGTTAGGGTTAGGCTTAGGTTACGGTCAGGGTTACGGTTAGGCTTAGGCATAGGCCTAGGTTAGTGTTAGGCTCACGGTCCGAGTCAGGGTTAGGGTTAGGGTTAGGGTTAGGGTGAGGGTTAGGGTTACCGTTAGGGTTAGCGTTAGGGTTAGGGATAGGGTTAGGGATAGGGTTAGGATTAGCTTACAGTTAGGGTTAGAGTTAGGGTTAGGGTTAGGGTTAGGGTTAGGGTCTGTTTTAGGGTTAGGTTTAAGCTTAGGGTTAAGGTTAGGGTTAGGATTAGACTTAGGGTTTGGGTCACGGTCAGAGTCAGAGTTAGCGTTACTGGTAGGGTTAAGATTAGATTTAGGGTTAGGTTACAGCTAGGGTTAGGGTTAGGTTACGGTCAGGGTTTCGGCTACGCATAGGCATAGGCCTAGGTCTAGGTTAGAGTTAGGGTCACGGTCAGAGTCTGGGTTAGGTCAGGCTTAGGGTTAAGGTTAGGGTTAGGGTTATGGTTAGGTTACAGTTGGGGTTAGAGTGAGGCTTAGGTTACGGTCAGAGTTACGGTTAGGCGGAGGTCTAGTCCTAGGTTAGCATTAGGGTCACGGTCAGAGTCAGGGTTAGGTCAGGGTTAGGTTTAGGGTTAGGGTTAGGGTTAGACTTAAGCTTAGGCTTACGCTTAAGGTTAGGGTTAGGGTACGGTTTGGGTTAGGATGAGGGTTAGGGTTAATGTTAGGGTTAGGGTTAGGGTTAGGGTTAGGTTTAGAGTTAGGGTTAGGGTTACGGTTAGGGTTAGGGTTAGGTTTAGGATAAGGGTTACGTTAGAGTTAGGTTTAGGGTTAGGCTTAGGTTACGGTCAGGGTTACGGTTAGGCTTAGGCATAGGCCTAGGTTACTGTTAGGCTCACAGTCCGAGTCAGGGTTAGGGTTGGGGTTACGGTTGGGGTTAGGGTAAGGGTTAGGGTTAGGGTTAGGATTTAGGGTTAGGGTTAGGTTTAGGGTTAGGGTTAGGGTTAGGTTAGGATTAGGGTTAGGGTTAGGGTTAGGCTTAGGATTAGGGTTAGGGTTAGGGTTAGGGTTAGGGTTAGGGTTAGGGCTAGGGTTAGGGTTAGGGTTAGGGTTAGGTTACATTTATGGTTAAGGTGAAGTTTAGGTTACAGTGAGGGTTATGGTTAGGCTTAGGCGTAGGCTTAGGGTTAAACTCAGGCTGATGTTAGGGTTAGGGTCACGGTCAGAGTTGTGGTTAGGTCAGGGTGAGAGTTAGGGTTATGGTTTGGATTACGGCTAGGTTTAGGGTTAGGTATAGGTTACAATTAGGGTTAGGTTTAGGCTTAGTTTACGGTTAGGGTTGCGGTTAGGTTTAGGCGTAGGTCTAGGCCCAGTTTAACGTTAGGATCACCATCAGAGTCAGAGTTAGGTCAGGGTTAGGGTTAGGGTTATACTTAAACTCAGGCTGATGTTAGGGTTAGGGTGAAGGTCGAAGTCATGGTAAGGTCAGGGTTAGGGTTAGGGTCACGGTCAGAGTCAGGGTTAGGTCAGGGCTAGGGTTAGGGTTAGGCTTAGGGTTAGCGTTAGGCTTAGGATTAGACTTAGGGTAAGGGTTAGGGTTGGGTGACAGTTAGGGTTAGACTTAGGCTTAGGTTATGGTTAGGGTTGCGGTTAGCCTTAGGCGTAGGCCTAGGCCTAGGTTAGCGTGAGGGTCACGGTCAGAGTCAGGGTTAAGTCAGGGTTAGAGTTAGGGTTAGGGTTAGGGTTAGGATAAGGGTTAGGTTAGAGTTAGGTTTAGAGTGATTCTTAGGTTACCGTCAGGGTTACGGTTAGGTTTAGGCATAACCCTACGTTAGCATTAGGGTCACGGTCAGAGTCAGGGTTAGGTCAGGGCTAGGCTTAGGGTTAGGCTTAGGGTTAGGATTAGGCTTAGGGTAGGCTTAGGTTATACTTAGGGTTAGTGTAGGCTTAGGTTACGGTCAGGGTTAAGGTTAGGCTTAGGCTTAGAACTAGGTTAGCGTTAGGGTCAAGGTTAGGGTTAGGGTTAGAGTTAGGGTAAGGGTTAGGGTTAGGGTTAGTGTTAGGGTTAGTGTTAGGCTTGGGGGTAGGGTTAGGGTTAGGATTAGGTTACAATTAGGGATAGGGTTAGGCTTAAGTTATGGTCAGGGTTACGGTAAGGCCTCGGCATAGGTTTAGTCTTAGGCTTAGGTTAGGGAGAGTGTCACGGTCAGAGTCAGGGTTAGGTCAGGGTTAGGGTTAGGGTTAGGGTTAGGATTAGACTTAGGGTTTGGGTCACGGTCAGAGTCAGAGTTAGCGTTACTGGTAGGGTTAAGATTAGATTTAGGGTTAGGTTACAGCTAGGGTTAGGGTTAGGTTACGGTCAGGGTTTCGGCTAGGCATAGGCATAGGCCTAGGTCTAGGTTAGAGTTAGGGTCACGGTCAGAGTCTGGGTTAGGTCAGGCTTAGGGTTAAGGTTAGGGTTAGGGTTATGGTTAGGTTACAGTTGGGGTTAGGGTGAGGCTTAGGTTACGGTCAGAGTTACGGTTAGGCTTAGGCATAGGCCTAGGTTAGTGTTAGGCTCACGGTCCGAGTCAGGGGTAGGGTTAGGGTTAGGGTTGGGGTTACGGTTGGGGTTAGGGTAAGGGTTAGGGTTAGGGTTAGGATTTAGGGTTAGGGTTAGGTTAGGGTTAGGGTTAGGGTTAGGGTTAGGTTTAGAGTTAGGGTCAGGGTTACGGTTAGGGTTAGGGTTAGGTTTAGGATAAGCGTTACGTTAGAGTTAGGTTTAGGGTTAGGCTTAGGTTGCGGTCAGGGTTACGGTTAGGCTTAGGCATAGGCCTAGGTTAGTGTTAGGCTCACGGTCCGAGTCAGGGGTAGGGTTAGGGTTAGGGTTGTGGTTATGGTTGGGGTTAGGGTAAGGGTTAGGGTTAGGGTTAGGATTTAGGGTTAGGGTTAGGTTTAGGGTTAGGGTTAGGGTTATGTTAGGATTAGGATTAGGGTTAGGTTTAGGCTTAGGATTAGGGTTAGGGTTAGTGTTAGGGTTAGGGTTACCGTTAGGGTTAGCGTTAGGGTTAGGGATAGGGTTAGGATTAGCTTACAGTTAGGGTTAGGGTTAGGGTTAGGGTTAGGGTTAGGATTAGCTTACACTTAGGGTTAGGGTTAGGGTTAGGGTTAGGGTATGGTTTAGGGTTAGTTTTAAGCTTAGGGTTAGGGTTAGGGTTACTGTAAGGGTTCGGGTTAGGTTAGGATTAGGCTTAAGGTTAGGGTTAGGGTTAGGTTTAGGGTTAGGGTTAGGGTTAGGGTTAGGCTTAGGATTAGGATTAGGGTTAGGGTTAGGGTGAAGGTTAGGCTTAGCGTTAGGGTTAGCGTTAGGGTTAGGGTTAGGGTTAGGGTTGGGTTAGGGTTAGGGTTAGGTTTAGAGTTAGGGTTAGGGTTAGGGTTAGCGTTAGGGTTAGGGTTAGGATTTAGGGTTAGGTTTAGGTTTAGGGTTAGAGTTAGGGTTGGGGTTACGGTTGGGGTTAGGGTAAGGGTTAGGGTTAGGGTTAGGATTTAGGGTTAGGGTTAGGTTTAGGGTTAGGGTTAGGGTTAGGTCAGGATTAGGGTTAGGGTTAGGGTTAGGGTTAGGGTTAGGGATAGGGTTAGGATTAGCTTACAGTTAGGGTTAGGGTTAGGGTTAGGATTAGGGTTAGCGTTAGGCTTCGGCTTAGTTTACAGTCAGGGTTACGGTTAGGCTTAGACATAGACCTAGGCCTTGGTTAGCGTTAGGGTCACGATCAGGCTCAGGAATAGGTCAGGGTTAGGGTTAGGGTTAGCGTTAGGATTAGGGTTAGGGTTAGGGTTAGGGTCTGGTTTAGGGTTAGGTTTAAGCTTAGGTTTAGGGTTAGGGTTACTGTAAGGGTTAAGGTTAGGTTAGGATTAGGGTTAAGGTTAGGGTTAGGGTTAGGGTTAGGGTTAGGGTTAGGTTTAGAGTTAGCGTTAGGGTTAGGATTAGGGGTTAGGGTTAGGTTTAGGGTTAGGGTTAGGGTTAGGGTTAGGCTTAGGATTAGGCTTAGGGTTAGGATTAGGGTTAGGGTGACGGTTAGGGTTAGCGTTAGGGTTAGCGTTAGGGTTAGGGTTAGGGTTAGGGTTAGGGTTAGGGTTGGGTTAGGGTTAGGTTTAGAGTTAGGGTTAGGGTTATGGTTAGGGTTAGGGTTAGGTTTAGGATAAGGGTTACGTTAGAGTTAGGTTTAGGGTTAGGCTTAGGTTACGGTCAGGGTTACGGTTAGGCTTAGGCATAGGCTTAGGTTTAGGCTTAGGTTAGGGCTAGGGTCACGGTAGAATCAGGATTAGGTCAGGGGTAGGGTTCTGGTTTGGGTTAGGGTTAGGGTTAGGATTAGGGTTAGCGTTAGGCTCATGGTCGGATTCATGGTTAGGTCAGGGTTAGGGTTAGGGTTAGGGTTAGGTGTAGGTGTAGGTTTAGGATTAGGCTTAGGTTTAGGGTTAGGCTACAGTTAGGGTTACGGTGAGGTTTGGGTTGCGGTCAGGGTTACGGTTAGACTTAGGCATAGGCCTAGGCCTACGGTAGTGTTAGGGTCACGGTCAGAGTCAGGGTTAAATGAGAGATCGGGTTATGGTTAGGGATAGGGTTAGGTTTCGGTTTAGAATTAGGGTTAGGTTACAGTTAGGGTTAGGTTGAGACTTAGGTTTCGATCAGGATTACAGTTATGCTTAGGCATAGGTCTAGTTTAGCGTTAGTGTCTTGGTCAGAGTCAGAGTTAGGTCAGGGTTAGGGTTAGGGTTAGGGTAGAGTTAGAGTTAGGGTAAGGGTTAGGGTTAGGGTTAGGGTTAGGGTTAGGGTTAGGGTTAGGGTTAGGGTTAGGTTCACGGTCAGAGTCAGGGTTAGGTCAGAGTCAGCGTTGGGTCAGGGTTAGGGTTAGGGTTAGGTTTAGGGTTAGGATTAAGTTTAGGTTACAGTTAGGTTTAGGGTGAGGCCAGCAGTTCCCGAAGGGACCCAGGAGTCAGGAGGGACCCAGGTTTACCCCCATGGACCCAGGAGTTAAAGTGGCAACATGGAGTTCGAGAGTGACCCAGGAGTTAGTGATGGATCCAGGGGTTTTGGAGGGATCCAGGAGTGCCCCAAGGGACCATGGAGTTCAGGGGGGACCAAGAAGTGCCCCAAAGACCCATGAGATCCATCAGGTTCCCAGGAATTTGGAACGGACCCAGGAATCCGCCAAGGGACTCATGAGTTCGGCAGGGACCCAGGCGTTTGGGAGGGACCCAGGATTTCCCCAAGGGACCAGGGAGTTCAGGCAGGGACCCAGGCGTTCAGGAAGGACCCAGGAGTACCCCAAGGACCCATGAGTTCTGGGAGGGTCCCAGGAGTTCAGGATGGAGCCACGAAATTCGGAGGGACCCAGGAGTGCCCTATGGTACCCAGTACTCTTGGATGGACCCAAGAGTGCCCCAAGGGACCCCAGAGTTTGTGGGGGGAACTAGGAAATGGGGATAGACCCAGGAGTGACCCAAGGGACCCACCAGGAGTTCAGGAGGGACCGAGGCGTGCCCCCAGGTACCCAGGTGTTCGGGAGAGACGCAGGAGTCCCCCAAGGAACCCAGGGGTTTGGGAGGGACCCAGGAGTGCCCCAAGGGACCCAGTAATCTGGGAGGGACCCAAGAATACCCCAAGGGACCTAGGAGATGGGGATAGACCCAAGAAGTGACCCAAGGGACCCAGGAGTTTTGGAGGGACCCAGAGATACCCAAGGGACCCAGGGGTTTGGGAGGGACCCAGGAGTGACTGGAGGGACCCAGAGAGACCCAAGGAGTTAGCGAGGGACCCAGCAGTGCCCCAAGGGACCCAGGAGTTCAGGAGGGACCCAGGAGTGCACCAAAGGACCAGGACTCTGGAGGGACCCAGGAATCCCCCAAGGGACCCAGGAGTTCGGGAGGAACCCAGGAGTTCGGGGATGGACCCAGGAATGCTCCAAGGGACCCAGGAGTTCAGGGAGGGACCCAGGAGTACCCCAAGGGACTCAGGAGTTCAGGACGGACCCAAAAGTTCAAAGAGGGACCCAGGAGTTCAGGAAGGACCCAGGAGTACCCCAAGCACCCATGAGCTCTGGTAGGGTTCCAGGAGTTCGGGATGGAGCCATGAAATTGGGAGGGACCCAGGGGTGCCCTATGGTACCCAGTACTCTTGAAGGGACCCAAGAGTGCCCCAAGGGACTCCGGAGTTTGGGGGGGGACGTAGGAGTTTGGGGATAGACCCAGGAGTGACCCAAGGGACCAAGGGATTCGGGAGGGACCCAGGAGTGCCCTAAGGGACCCGGGAGTTCAGGAGGGACCCAGGAGTGCCCCCAGGTATCCAGGTGTTTGGGAGGGATCCAGGAGTGCCCCAAGGGACCTAGGAAATGGGGATAGACCCAGAAGTGACCAAAGGGACCCAGGCATTGTGGAGAGACCCAGATAGACCCAAGGAACCCAGGAGCTCAGGAGGGACACAGGGACATGATCAGAGTCAGGGTTAGGGTTAGGGTTAGGGTTAGGGTGAGGGTTAGGGTTAGGGTTAGGTTACGGTCAGAGTTACAGTGAGGCTTAGGCCTAAGCCTAGGCCTAGGTTAGCGTTAGGGTCACGGTCAGAGACAGGGTTAGATTAGGGTTAGGGTTAGGGTTTAGGGTTAGGATTAGGGTTAGGCTTAGTCTGAGGTTGCAGTTAGGGTTCGGTTTAGGGTTAGGCTTAGGTTACAGTCACGGTTACGGTTAGGCTTAGGTGCAGCCCTAGGCCTAGGTTAACGATAGGGTCACGGTCAGAGTCAGGGTTAGTTCAGGGTTAGGGTTAGCGTTAGGTTTAGGGTTACGGTTATGATTAGGGTTAGTTATAGGGTTAGGGTTAGGTTTAGGATTAGGATTAGGGTTAGGGTTAGGATTAGGTTTTACCTTAGGGTTAGGGTTAGGATTAGGCTTAGGGTTAGGTTTGGGGTTAGGGTTAGGATTAGGGTTAGGTCAGGATTAGGGTTATGGTTAGGGATAGGGTTAGTGTTAGGGTTAGGGTTAGGGTTAGGCGTAGGGTTAGGCGTAGGCGCAGACCTAGGCCTAGGTTAGCGTTAGGGTCACGAGCAGAGTCAGGGTTAGGTCAGGGTTAAGGTTAGGTTTAGGATTAGACTTAGGTTTAGGGTTGGGTTACAGTTAGGGTTAGGCTGAGACTAAGGTTACGGTCAGGGTTACAGTTAGGCTTAGGCCTAGGTCTAGGTTAACGTTAGGGTCACGGTCAGAATCAGGGTTAGGTCAGGGTTCGGGTTAGGGTTAGGGCTAGGGTTAGGGTTAGGGTTAGGTTACATTTATGGTTAAGGTGAAGTTTAAGTTACAGTGAGGGTTATGGTTAGGCTTAGGCGTAGGCATAGGCTTAAACTCAGGCTGATGTTAGGGTTAGGGTCACGGTCAGAGTTGTGGTTAGGTCAGGGTGAGAGTTAGGGTTAGGGTTTGGATTACGGCTAGGGTTAGGGTTAGGTATAGGTTACAATTAGGGTTAGGTTTAGGCTTAGTTTACGGTTATGGTTGCGGTTAGGCTCAGGCTGATGTTAGGGTTAGGGTCAAGGTCGTAGTCATGGTAAGGTCAGGGTTAGGGTTAGGGTCAAGGTCGTAGTCATGGTAAGGTCAGGGTTAGGGTTAGTGTCACGGTCAGAGTCAGGGTTAGGTCAGGGCTAGGGTTAGGGTTAGGCTTAGGGTTAGCGTTAGGCTTAGGATTAGACTTAGGGTAAGGGTTAGGGTTGGGTGACAGTTAGGGTTAGACTTAGGCTTAGGTTATGGTTAGGGTTGCGGTTAGCCTTAGGCGTAGGCCTAGGCCTAGGTTAGCGTGAGGGTCACGGTCAGAGTCAGGGTTAAGTCAGGGTTAGAGTTAGGGTTAGGGTTAGGGTTAGGATAAGGGTTAGGTTAGAGTTAGGTTTAGAGTGATTCTTAGGTTACCGTCAGGGTTACAGTTAGGCTTAGGCATAACCCTACGTTAGCATTAGGGTCACGGTCAGAGTCAGGGTTAGGTCAGGGCTAGGCTTAGGGTTAGGCTTAGGGTTAGGATTAGGCTTAGGGTAGGCTTAGGTTATACTTAGGGTTAGTGTAGGCTTAGGTTACGGTCAGGGCTAAGGTTAGGCTTAGGCTTAGAACTAGGTTAGCGTTAGGGTCAAGGTTAGGGTTAGGGTTAGAGTTAGGGTAAGGGTTAGGGTTAGGGTTAGGGTTAAAGTTAGTGTTAGGGTTAGTGTTAGGCTTGGGGTTAGGGTTAGGGTTAGGATTAGGTTACAATTAGGGATAGGGTTAGGCTTAGAGTTATGGTCAGGGTTACGGTAAGGCTTCGGCATAGGTTTAGGCTTAGGCTTAGGTTAGGGAGAGTGTCACGGTCAGAGTCAGGGTTAGGTCAGGGTTAGGGTTAGGGTTAGGGTTAGGGTTAGGGTTAGGGTTAGGGTTAGGGTTAGGGTTAGGATTAGACTTAGGGTTTGGGTCACGGTCAGAGTCAGAGTTAGCGTTACTGGTAGGGTTAAGATTAGATTTAGGGTTAGGTTACAGCTAGGGTTAGGGTTAGGTTACGGTCAGGGTTTCGGCTAGGCATAGGCATAGGCCTAGGTCTAGGTTAGAGTTAGGGTCACGGTCAGAGTCTGGGTTAGGTCAGGCTTAGGGTTAAGGTTAGGGTTAGGGTTATGGTTAGGTTACAGTTGGGGTTAGGGTGAGGCTTAGGTGACGGTCAGAGTTACGGTTAGGCGGAGGTCTAGTCCTAGGTTAGCATTAGGGTCACGGTCAGAGTCAGGGTTAGGTCAGGGTTAGGGTTACGGTTAGGGTTAGGGTTAGACTTAAGCTTAGGCTTACGCTTAAGGTTAGGGTTAGGGTACGGTTTGGGTTAGGATGAGGGTTAGGGTTAATGGTAGGGTTAAGGATAGGGTTAGGGTTAGGATTAGGTTATGGTCAAAGTTACGGTAAGGCTTCGGCGTAGGCCTAGGCCTAGGTTAGCATTAGGGTCACGGTCAGAGTCAGGGTTAGGTCAGGGTTAGAGTTAGGGTTAGGGTTAGGCTTAGGGTTAGGTTTAGAGTTAGGGTTAGGGTTACGGTTAGGGTTAGGGTTAGGTTTAGCATAAGGGTTACGTTAGAGTTAGGTTTAGGGTTAGGCTTAAGTTACGGTCAGGGTTACGGTTAGGCTTAGGCATAGGCCTAGGTTAGTGTTAGGCTCACGGTCTGAGTCAGGGGTAGGGTTAGGGTTAGGGTTGGGGTTACGGTTGGGGTTAGGGTAAGGGTTAGGGTTAGGGTTAGGATTTAGGGTTAGGGTTAGGTTTAGGGTTAGGGTTAGGTTAGGATTAGGTTTAGGGTTAGGGTTAGGTTAGGATTAGGGTTAGGGTTAGGGTTAGGGTTAGGGTTAGGGTTAGGGTTAGGGTGAGGGTTAGGCTTACCGTTAGGGTTAGTGTTAGAGTTAGGAATAGGGTTAGGGATAGGGTTAGGATTAGCTTACAGTTAGGGTTAGGGTTAGGGTTAGGGTTAGGGTTAGGGTTAGGGTTAGGGTTAGGGTTAGAATTAGGGTTAGCGTTAGGCTTCGGCTTAGTTTACGGTCAGGGTTACGGTTAGGCTTAGACATAGACCTAGGCCTTGGTTAGCGTTAGGGTCACGATCAGGCTCAGGAATAGGTCAGGGTTAGGGTTAGGGTTAGGGTTAGGGTTAGGCTTCAGGTTAGGGTTAGGCTTAGGGTTAGGCTTCGGGTTAGGGTTAGGGTTAGGGTTAGGGTTAGAGTGAGGGTTAGGGTGAGGGTTAGGCTTACCGTTAGGGTTAGCGTTAGGGTTAGGGATAGGGTTAGGGATAGGGTTAGCGTTAGGGTTACCGTTAGGGTTAGGGTTAGGGTTAGGGTTAGGGTTAGGGTTAGGGTTAGGCTTCGGGTTAGGGTTAGGGTTAGGGTTAGGGTTAGGCTTCGGGTTAGGGTGAGGGTTAGGGTGAGGGTTAGGCTTACCGTGAGGGTTAGCGTTAGGGTTAGGGATAGGGTTAGGATTAGCTTACAGTTAGGGTTAGGGTTAGGGTTAGGGTTAGGGTTAGGGGTAGGATTAGGGTTAGGGTTAGGATTAGGGTTAGTTTACGGTCAGGGTTACGATTAGGCTTAGACATAGACCTAGGCCTTGGTTAGCGTTAGGCTCACGATCAGGCTCAGGAATAGGTCAGGGTTAGGGTTAGGGTTAGGGTTAGCGTTAGGTTTAGGGTTACGGTTATGATTAGGGTTAGTTATAGGGTTAGGGTTAGGTTTAGGATTAGGATTAGGGTTAGGGTTAGGATTAGGTTTTACCTTAGGGTTAGGGTTAGGATTAGGCTTAGGGTTAGGTTTGGGGTTAGGGTTACGATTAGGGTTAGGTCAGGATTAGGGTTATGGTTAGGGATAGGGTTAACGTTAGGGTTAGGGTTAGGATTAGGGTTAGGCGTAGGGTTAGGGTTAGGCGTAGGGTTAGGCGTAGGCGGAGACCTAGGCCTAGGTTAGCGTTAGGGTCACGGTCAGACACAGGGTTAGATGAGGGTTAGGTTTAGGGTTTAGGGTTAGGATTAGGGTTAGGCTTAGGCTGAGGTTGCAGTTAGGGTTCGGTTTAGGGTTAGGCTTAGGTTACAGTCACGGTTACGGTTAGGCTTAGGTGCAGCCCTAGGCCTAGGTTAACGACAGGGTCACGGTCAGAGTCAGGGTTAGTTCAGGGTTAGGGTTAGCATTAGGTTTAGGGTTACGGTTATGATTAGGGTTAGTTATAGGGTTAGGGTTAGGTTTAGGATTAGGATTAGGGTTAGGGTTAGGATTAGGTTTTACCTTAGGGTTAGGGTTAGGATTAGGCTTAGGGTTAGGTTTGGGGTTAGGGTTAGGATTAGGGTTAGGTCAGGATTAGGGTTATGGTTAGGGATAGGTTTAGCGTTAGGGTTAGGGTTAGGGTTAGGCGTAGGGTTAGGCGTAGGCGCAGACCTAGGCCTAGGTTAGCGTTAGGGTCACGGTCAGAGACAGGGTTAGATTAGGGTTAGGGTTAGGGTTTAGGGTTAGGATTAGGGTTAGGCTTAGGCTGAGGTTGCAGTTAGGGTTCGGTTTAGGGTTAGGCTTAGGTTACAGTCACGGTTACGGTTAGGCTTAGGTGCAGCCCTAGGCCTAGGTTAACGATAGGGTCACGGTCAGAGTCAGGGTTAGTTCAGGGTTAGGGTTAGCATTAGGTTTAGGGTTACGGTTATGATTAGGGTTAGTTTATAGGGTTAGGGTTAGGTTTAGGATTAGGATTAGGGTTAGGGTTAGGATTAGGTTTTACCTTAGGGTTAGGGTTAGGATTAGGCTTAGGGTTAGGTTTGGGGTTAGGGTTAGGATTAGGATTAGGGTTATGGTTAGGGATAGGGTTAGGTCAGGATTAGGGTTATGGTTAGGGATAGGGTTAGCGTTAGGGTTAGGGTTAGGGTTAGGCGTAGGGTTAGGGTTAGGCGTAGGGTTAGGCGTAGGCGCAGACCTAGGCCTAGGTTAGCGTTAGGGTCATGAGCAGAGTCAGGGTTAGGTCAGGGTTAAGGGTAGGTTTAGGATTAGAGTTAGGTTTAGGGTTGGTTTACAGTTAGGGTTAGGCTGAGACTAAGGTTACGGTCAGGGTTACAGTTAGGCTTAGGCCTAGGTCTAGGTTAACGTTAGGGTCACGGTCAGAATCAGGGTTAGGTCAGGGTTCGGGTTAGGGTTAGGGCTAGGGTTAGGGTTAGGGTTAGGGTTTGGGTTAGGATGAGGGTTAGGGTTAATGGTAGGGTTAAGGTTAGGGTTAGGGTTAGGGTTAGGGTTAGGGTCACGGTCAGAGTCAGAGTTAGCGTTACTGGTAGGGTTAAGATTAGATTTAGGCTTAGGTTACAGCTAGGGTTAGGGTTCGGTTACGGTCAGGGTTTCGGCTAGGCATAGGCATAGGCCTAGGTCTAGGTTAGAGTTAGGGTCACGGTCAGAGTCTGGGTTAGGTCAGGCTTAGGGTTAAGGTTAGGGTTAGGGTTATGGTTAGGTTACAGTTGGGGTTAGGGTGAGGCTTAGGTGACGGTCAGAGTTACGGTTAGGCAGAGGTCTAGTCCTAGGTTAGCATTAGGGTCACGGTCAGAGTCAGGGTTAGCTTAGGGTTAGGGTTAGGGTTAGGGTTAGACTTAAGCTTAGGCTTACGTTTAAGGTTAGGGTTAGGGTACGGTTTGGGTTAGGATGAGGGTTAGGGTTAATGGTAGGGTTAAGGTTAGGGTTAGGGTTAGGATTAGGTTATGGTCAAAGTTACGGTTAGGCTTCGGCGTAGGCCTAGGCCTAGGTTAGCATTAGGGTCACGGTCAGAGTCAGGGTTAGGTCAGGGTTAGAGTTAGGGTTAGGCTTAGGCTTAGGGTTAGGTTTAGAGTTAGGGTTAGGGTTACGGTTAGGGTTATGGTTAGGTTTAGCATAAGGGTTACGTTAGAGTTAGGTTTAGGGTTAGGCTTAGGTTACGGTCATTGTTACGGTTAGGCTTAGGCATAGGCCTACGTTAGTGTTAGGCTCACGGTCCGAGTCAGGGGTAGGGTTAGGGTTAGGGTTGGGGTTACGGTTAGGGTTAGGGTAAGGGTTAGGGTTAGGGTTAGGATTTAGGGTTAGGGTTAGGTTAGGTTTAGGGTTAGGGTTAGGTTAGGATTAGGGTTAGGGTTAGGCTTAGGCTTAGGATTAGTGTTAGGGTTAGGGTTAGGGTTAGGGTTAGGGTGAGGGTTAGGCTTACCGTTAGGGTTAGCGTTAGGGTTAGGGATAGGGTTAGGGATAGGGTTAGGATTAGCTTACAGTTAGGGTTAGGGTTAGGGTTAGGGTTAGGATTAGGGTTAGCGTTAGGCTTCGGCTTAGTTTACGGTCAGGGTTACGGTTAGGCTTAGACATAGACCTAGGCCTTGGTTAGCGTTAGGGTCACGATCTGGCTCAGGAATAGGTCAGGGTTAGGGTTAGGGTTAGGGTTAGGATTAGGCTTCGGGTTACGGTTAGGGTTAGGGTTAGGCTTCGGGTTAGGGTTAGGGTTAGGGTTAGGGTTAGAGTTAGGTTACAGTTAGGGTTAGAATTAGGCTTAGGGTTAGGGTTAGAGTTAGGTTACAGTTAGGGTTAGACTTAGGCTTAGGTTACGGTCAGAGTTACAGTGAGGCTTGGGCCTAAGCCTAGGCCTAGGTTAGCGTTAGGGTCACGGTCAGAGACAGGGTTAGATTAGGGTTAGGGTTAGGGTTTAGGGTTAGGATTAGGGTTAGGCTTAGGCTGAGGTTGCAGTTAGGGTTCGGTTTAGGGTTAGGCTTAGGTTACAGTCACGGTTACGGTTAGGCTTAGGTGCAGCCCTAGGCCTAGGTTAACGATAGGGTCACGAGCAGAGTCAGGGTTAGGTCAGGGTTAAGGTTAGGTTTAGCATTAGACTTAGGTTTAGGGTTGGGTTACAGTTAGGGTTAGGCTGAGGCTAAGGTTACGGTCAGGGTTACAGTTAGGCTTAGGCCTAGGTCTAGGTTAACGTTAGGGTCACGGTCAGAATCAGGGTTAGGTCAGGGTTAGGGTTAGGGCTAGGGTTAGGGTTAGGGTTAGGGTTAGGGTTAGGGTTAGGGTTTGGGTCACGGTCAGAGTCAGAGTTAGCGTTACTGGTAGGGTTAAGATTAGATTTAGAGTTAGGTTACAGCTAGGGTTAGGGTTAGGTTACGGTCAGGGTTTCGGCTAGGCATAGGCATAGGGTCACGGTCAGAGTCTGGGTTAGGTCAGGCTTAGGGTTAAGGTTAGGGTTAGGGTTATGGTTAGGTTACAGTTGGGGTTAGGGTGAGGCTTAGGTGACGGTCAGAGTTACGGTTAGGCGGAGGTCTAGTCCTAGGTTAGCATTAGGGTCACGGTCAGAGTCAGGGTTAGGTCAGGGTTAGGGTTAGGGTTAGGGTTAGGGTTAGACTTAAGCTTAGGCTTACGCTTAAGGTTAGGGTTAGGGTACGGTTTGGGTTAGGATGAGGGTTAGGGTTAATGGTAGGGTTAAGGTTAGGGTTAGGGTTAGGATTAGGTTATGGTTAAAGTTACGGTTAGGCTTCGGCGTAGGCCTAGGCCTAGGTTAGCATTAGGGTCACGGTCAGAGTCAGGGTTAGGTCAGGGTTAGAGTTAGGGTTAGGGTTAGGCTTAGGGTTAGGTTTAGAGTTAGGGTTAGGGTTACTGTTAGGGTTAGGGTTAGGTTTAGCATAAGGGTTACGTTAGAGTTACGTTTAGGGTTAGGTTTAGGGTTAGGATAGGATTAGGGTTAGGGTTAGGTTAGGATTAGGGTTAGGGTTAGGCTTAGGCTTAGGATTAGGGTTGGGGTTAGGGTTAGGGTGAGGGTTAGGCTTACCGTTAGGGTTAGCGTTAGGGTTAGGGATAGGGTTAGGGATAGGGTTAGGATTAGCTTACAGTTAGGGTTAGGGTTAGGGTTAGGATTAGGGTTAGCGTTAGGCTTCGGCTTAGTTTACGGTCAGGGTTACGGTTAGGCTTAGACATAGACCTAGGTCTTGGTTAGCGTTAGGGTCACGATCAGGCTCAGGAATAGGTCACGGTTAGGGTTAGGGTTAGGGTTAGCGTTAGGGTTAGGGTTAGGGTTAGGGTTAGGATTAGGCTTCGGGTTAGGGTTAGGGTTAGGGTTAGGGTTAGGGTTAGAGTTAGGTTACAGTTAGGGTTAGACTTAGGCTTAGGTTACGGTAAGAGTTACAGTGAGGCTTAGGCCTAAGCCTAGGCCTAGGTTAGCGTTAGGGTCACGGTCAGAGTCAGGGTTAGGTCAGGGTTAGGGTTAGGGTTAGGGTTAGACTTGAGCTTAGGCTTACGCTTAAGGTTACGGTTAGGGTACGGTTTGGGTTAGGATGAGGGTTAGGGTTAATGGTAGGGTTAAGGTTAGGGTTAGGGTTAGGATTAGGTTATGGTCAAAGTTACGGTTAGGCTTCGGCGTAGGCCTAGGCCTAGGTTAGCATTAGGGTCACGGTCAGAGTCAGGGTTAGGTCAGGGTTAGAGTTAGGGTTAGGCTTAGGCTTAGGGTTAGGGTTAGGTTTAGCATAAGGGTTACGTTAGAGTTAGGTTTAGGGTTAGGCTTAGGTTACGGTCAGGGTTACGGTTAGGCTTAGGCATAGGCCTACGTTAGTGTTAGGCTCACGGTCCGAGTCAGGGGTAGGGTTAGGGTTAGGGTTGGGGTTACGGTTAGGGTTAGGGTAAGGGTTAGGGTTAGGGTTAGGATTTAGGGTTAGGGTTAGGTTTAGGGTTAGGGTTAGGGTTAGGTTTAGGGTTAGGGTTAGGTTAGGATTAGGGTTAGGGTTAGGCTTAGGCTTAGGATTAGTGTTAGGGTTAGGGTTAGGGTTAGGGTTAGGGTTAGGGTGAGGGTTAGGCTTACCGTTAGGGTTAGCGTTAGGGTTAGGGATAGGGTTAGGGATAGGGTTAGGATTAGCTTACAGTTAGGGGTAGGGTTAGGGTTAGGGTTAGGGTTAGGGTTAGGATTAGGGTTAGCGTTAGGCTTCGGCTTAGTTTACGGTCAGGGTTCCGGTTAGGCTTAGACATAGACCTAGGCCTTGGTTAGCGTTAGGGTCACGATCTGGCTCAGGAATAGGTCAGGGTTAGGGTTAGGGTTAGGGTTAGGATTAGGCTTCGGGTTAGGGTTAGGGTTAGGGTTAGGGTTAGGCTTCGGGTTAGGGTTAGGGTTAGGGTTAGGGTTAGAGTTAGGTTACAGTTATGGTTAGACTTAGGCTTAGGTTACGGTCAGAGTTACAGTGAGGCTTGGGCCTAAGCCTAGGCCTAGGTTAGCGTTAGGGTCACGGTCAGAGACAGGGTTAGATTAGGGTTAGGGTTAGGGTTTAGGGTTAGGATTAGGGTTAGGCTTAGGCTGAGGTTGCAGTTAGGGTTCGGTTTAGGGTTAGGCTTAGGTTACAGTCACGGTTACGGTTAGGCTTAGGTGCAGCCCCAGGCCTAGGTTAACGATAGGGTCACGGTCAGAGTCAGGGTTAGGTCAGGGTTAGGGTTAGCGTTAGGTTTAGGGTTACGGTTATGATTAGGGTTAGTTATAGGGTTAGGGTTAGGTTTAGGATTAGGATTAGGGTTAGGGTTAGGATTAGGTTTTACCTTAGGGTTAGGGTTAGGATTAGGCTTAGGGTTAGGTTTGGGGTTAGGGTTAGGATTAGGGTTAGGTCAGGATTAGGGTTATGGTTAGGGATAGGGTTAACGTTAGGGTTAGGGTTAGGATTAGGGTTAGGCGTAGGGTTAGGGTTAGGCGTAGGGTTAGGCGTAGGCGCAGACCTAGGCCTAGGTTAGCGTTAGGGTCACGAGCAGAGTCAGGGTTAGGTCAGGGTTAAGGTTAGGTTTAGCATTAGACTTAGGTTTAGGGTTGGGTTACAGTTAGGGTTAGGCTGAGACTAAGGTTACGGTCAGGGTTACAGTTAGGCTTAGGCCTAGGTCCAGGTTAACGTTAGGGTCACGGTCAGAATCAGGGTTAGGTCAGGGTTAGGGTTAGGGCTAGGGTTAGGGTTAGGGTTAGGGTTAGGGTTTGGGTCACGGTCAGAGTCAGAGTTAGCGTTACTGGTAGGGTTAAGATTAGATTTAGGGTTAGGTTACAGCTAGGGTTAGGGTTAGGTTACGGTCAGGGTTTTGGCTAGGCATAGGCATAGGGTCACGGTCAGAGTCTGGGTTAGGTCAGGCTTAGGGTTAAGGTTAGGGTTAGGGTTATGGTTAGGTTACAGTTGGGGTTAGGGTGAGGCTTAGGTGACGGTCAGAGTTACGGTTAGGCGGAGGTCTAGTCCTAGGTTAGCATTAGGGTCACGGTCAGAGTCAGGGTTAGGTCAGGGTTAGGGTTAGGGTTAGGGTTAGGGTTAGGGTTAGACTTAAGCTTAGGCTTACGCTTAGGGTTAGGGTTAGGTTTAGGGTCAGGGTTAGACTTAAGCTTAGGCTTACGCTTAAGGTTAGGGTTAGGGTACGGTTTGGGTTAGGATGAGGGTTAGGGTTAATGGTAGGGTTAAGGTTAGGGTTAGGGTTAGGATTAGGTTATGGTCAAAGTTACGGTTAGGCTTCGGCGTAGGCCTAGGCCTAGGTTAGCATTAGGGTCACGGTCAGAGTCAGGGTTAGGTCAGGGTTAGAGTTAGGTTTAGGGTTAGGCTTAGGTTACGGTCAGGGTTACGGTTAGGCTTAGGCATAGGCCTAGGTTAGTGTTAGGCTCACGGTCCGAGTCAGGGGTAGGGTTAGGGTTAGGGTTGGGGTTACTTTTGGGGTTAGGGTTAGGGTTAGGGTTAGGGTTAGGATTTAGGGTTAGGGTTAGGTTTAGGGTTAGGGTTAGGGTTAGGTTAGGATTAGGGTTAGGGTTAGGGTTAGGGTTAGGGTTAGGGTTAGGGTTAGCGTTAGGCTTCGGCTTAGTTTACGGTCAGGGTTACGGTTAGGCTTAGACATAGACCTAGGCCTTGGTTAGCGTTAGGGTCACGATCAGGCTCAGGAATAGGTCAGGGTTAGGGTTAGGGTTAGGGTTAGCGTTAGGGTTAGGGTTAGGGTTAGGGTTAGGGTTAGGGTTAGGGTTAGGGTTAGGGTTAGGCTTCGGGTTAGGGTTAGGGTTAGGGTTAGGGTTAGGGTTAGGGTTAGAGTTAGGTTACAGTTAGGGTTAGACTTAGGCTTAGGTTACGGTCAGAGTTACAGTGAGGCTTAGGCCTAAGCCTAGGCCTAGGTTAGCGTTAGGGTCACGGTCAGAGACAGGGTTAGATTAGGGTTAGGGTTAGGGTTTAGGGTTAGGATTAGGGTTAGGCTTAGGCTGAGGTTGCAGTTAGGGTTCGGTTTAGGGTTAGGCTTAGGTTACAGTCACGGTTACGGTTAGGCTTAGGTGCAGCTCCAGGCCTAGGTTAACGATAGGGTCACGGTCAGAGTCAGGGTTAGTTCAGGGTTAGGGTTAGCGTTAGGTTTAGGGTTACGGTTATGATTAGGGTTAGTTATAGGGTTAGGGTTAGGTTTAGGATTAGGATTAGGGTTAGGGTTAGGATTAGGTTTTACCTTAGGGTTAGGGTTAGGATTAGGCTTAGGGTTAGGTTTGGGGTTAGGGTTAGGATTAGGGTTAGGTCAGGATTAGGGTTATGGTTAGGGATAGGGTTAGCGTTAGGGTTAGGGTTAGGGTTAGGCGTAGGGTTAGGGTTAGGCGTAGGGTTAGGGTTAGGCGTAGGGTTAGGCGTAGGCGCAGACCTAGGCCTAGGTTAGCGTTAGGGTCACGAGCAGAGTCAGGGTTAGGTCAGGGTTAAGATTAGGTTTAGGATTAGACTTAGGTTTAGGGTTGGGTTACAGTTAGGGTTAGGCTGAGACTAAGGTTACGGTCAGGGTTACAGTTAGGCTTAGGCCTAGGTCTAGGTTAACGTTAGGGTCACGGTCAGAATCAGGGTTAGGTCAGGGTTCGGGTTAGGGTTAGGGCTAGGGTTAGGGTTAGGGTTAGGGTTGGGGTTAGGGTTAGGGTTAGGGTTAGGGTTAGGGTTAGGGTTTGGGTCACGGTCAGAGTCAGAGTTAGCGTTACTGGTAGGGTTAAGATTAGATTTAGGGTTAGGTTACAGCTAGGGTTAGGGTTAGGTTACGGTCAGGGTTTCGGCTAGGCATAGGCATAGGCCTAGGTCTAGGTTAGAGTTAGGGTCACGGTCAGAGTCTGGGTTAGGTCAGGCTTAGGGTTAAGGTTAGGGTTAGGGTTATGGTTACGTTACAGTTGGGGTTAGGGTGAGGCTTAGGTGACGGTCAGAGTTACGGTTAGGCGGAGGTCTAGTCCTAGGTTAGCATTAGGGTCACGGTCAGAGTCAGGGTTAGGTCAGGGTTAGGGTTAGGGTTAGGGTTAGGGTTAGGGTTAGACTTAAGCTTAGGCTTACGCTTAGGGTTAGGGTTAGGTTTAGGGTTAGGGTTAGGGTTAGACTTAAGCTTAGACTTACGCTTAAGGTTAGGGTTAGGGTACGGTTTGGGTTAGGATGAGGGTTAGGGTTAATGGTAGGGTTAAGGTTAGGGTTAGGGTTAGGATTAGGTTATGGTCAAAGTTACGGTTAGGCTTCGGCGTAGGCCTAGGCCTAGGTTAGCATTAGGGTCACGGTCAGAGTCAGGGTTAGGTCAGGGTTAGAGTTAGGGTTAGGGTTAGGCTTAGGGTTAGGTTTAGAGTTAGGGTTAGGGTTACGGTTAGGGTTAGGGTTAGGTTTAGCATAAGGGTTACGTTAGAGTTAGGTTTAGGGTTAGGCTTAGGTTATGGTCAGGGTTACGGTTAGGCTTAGGCATAGGCCTAGGTTAGTGTTAGGCTCACGGTCCGAGTCAGGGGTAGGGTTAGGGTTAGGGTTGGGGTTACGGTTGGGGTTAGGGTAAGGGTTAGGGTTAGGGTTAGGATTTAGGGTTAGGGTTAGGTTTAGGGTTAGGGTTAGGTTAGGATTAGGGTTAGGGTTAGGCTTAGGGTTAGGGTTAGGGTTAGGGTTAGGGTTAGGGTTAGGGTTAGGGTTAGCGTTAGGCTTCAGCTTAGTTTACGGTCAGGGTTACGGTTAGGCATAGACATATACCTAGGTCTTGGTTAGCGTTACGGTCACGATCAGGCTCAGGAATAGGTCAGGGTTAGGGTTAGGGTTAGGATTAGCGTTAGGGTTAGGGCTAGGGTTAGGGTTAGGGTTAGGGTTAGGGTTAGGCTTCGGGTTAGGGTTAGGGTTAGGGTTAGGGTGAGGGTGAGGGTTAGGTTTACCGTTAGGGTTAGTGTTAGGGTTAGGGATAGGGTTAGGGATAGGGTTAGGATTAGCTTACAGTTAGGGTTAGGGTTAGGATTAGGGTTAGGGTTAGGCTTCGGATTAGGGTTAGGGTTAGGGTTAGGGTTAGGTTAGGATTAGGGTTAGGGTCAGGCTTAGGCTTAGGCTTAGGCTTAGGGTGAGGGTTAGGCTTACCGTTAGGGTTAGCGTTAGGGTTAGGGATAGGGTTAGGGATAGGGTTAGGATTAGCTTACAGTTAGGGTTAGGGTTAGGGTTAGGGTTAGGGTTAGGGTTAGGATTAGGGTTAGCGTTAGGCTTCGGCTTAGTTTACGGTCAGGGTTACGGTTAGGCTTAGACATAGACCTAGGCCTTGGTTAGCGTTAGGGTCACGATCAGGCTCAGGAATAGGTCAGGGTTAGGGTTAGGGTTAGGGTTAGCGTTAGGGTTAGGGTTAGGGTTAGGGTTAGGCTTCGGGTTAGGGTTAGGGTTAGGGTTAGGGTTAGAGTTAGGTTACAGTTAGGGTTAGACTTAGGCTTAGGTTACGGTCAGAGTTACAGTGAGGCTTAGGCCTAAGCCTAGGCCTAGGTTAGCGTTAGGGTCACGGTCAGAGACAGGGTTAGATTAGGGTTAGGGTTAGGGTTTAGGGTTAGGATTAGGGTTAGGCTTAGGCTGAGGTTGCAGTTAGGGTTCGGTTTAGGGTTAGGCTTAGGTTACAGTCACGGTTACGGTTAGGCTTAGGTGCAGCCCTAGGCCTAGGTTAACGATAGGGTCACGGTCAGAGTCAGGGTTAGTTCAGGGTTAGGGTTAGCGTTAGGTTTAGGGTTACGGTTATGATTAGGGTTAGTTATAGGGTTAGGGTTAGGTTTAGGATTAGGAGTAGGGTTAGGGTTAGGATTAGGTTTTACCTTAGGGTTAGGGTTAGGATTAGGCTTAGGGTTAGGTTTGGGGTTAGGGTTAGGATTAGGGTTAGGTCAGGATTAGGGTTATGGTTAGGGATAGGGTTAGCGTTAGGGTTAGGGTTAGGGTTAGGCGTAGGGTTAGGGTTAGGCGTAGGGTTAGGCGTAGGCGCAGACCTAGGCCTAGGTTAGCGTTAGGGTCACGAGCAGAGTCAGGGTTAGGTCAGGGTTAAGGTTAGGTTTAGGATTAGACTTAGGTTTAGGGTTGGGTTACAGTTAGGGTTAGGCTGAGACTAAGGTTACGGTCAGGGTTACAGTTAGGCTTAGGCCTAGGTCTAGGTTAACGTTAGGGTCACGGTCAGAATCAGGGTTAGGTCAGGGTTCGGGTTAGGGTTAGGGCTAGGGTTAGGGTTAGGGTTAGGGTTAGGGTTAGGGTTAGGGTTTGGGTCACGGTCAGAGTCAGAGTTAGCGTTACTGGTAGGGTTAAGATTAGATTTAGGGTTAGGTTACAGCTAGGGTTAGGGTTAGGTTACGGTCAGGGTTTCGGCTAGGCATAGGCATAGGCCTAGGTCTAGGTTAGAGTTAGGGTCACGGTCAGAGTCTGGGTTAGGTCAGGCTTAGGGTTAAGGTTAGGGTTAGGGTTATGGTTAGGTTACAGTTGGGGTTAGGGTGAGGCTTAGGTGACGGTCAGAGTTACGGTTAGGCGGAGGTCTAGTCCTAGGTTAGCATTAGGGTCACGGTCAGAGTCAGGGTTAGGTCAGGGTCAGGGTTAGGGTTAGGGTTAGGGTTAGGGTTAGACTTAAGCTTAGGCTTACGCTTAATGTTAGGGTTAGGGTACGCTTTGGGTTAGGATGAGGGTTAGGGTTAATGGTAGGGTTAAGGTTAGGGTTAGGGTTAGGATTAGGTTATGGTCAAAGTTACGGTTAGGCTTCGGCGTAGGCCTAGGCCTAGGTTAGCATTAGGGTCACGGTCAGAGTCAGGGTTAGGTCAGGGTTAGAGTTAGGGTTAGGGTTAGGCTTAGGGTTAGGTTTAGAGTTAGGGTTAGGGTTACGGTTAGGGTTAGGGTTAGGTTTAGCATAAGGGTTACGTTAGAGTTAGGTTTAGGGTTAGGCTTAGGTTACGGTCAGGGTTACGGTTAGGCTTAGGCATAGGCCTAGGTTAGTGTTAGGCTCACGGTCCGAGTCAGGGGTAGGTTTAGGGTTAGGGCTGAGGTTACGGTTGGGGTTAGGGTAAGGGTTAGGGTTAGGGTTAGGATTTAGGGTTAGGGTTAGGTTTAGGGTTAGGGTTAGGCTTACCGTTAGGGTTAGCGTTAGGGTTAGGGATAGGGTTAGGGATAGGGTTAGGATTAGCTTACAGTTAGGGTTAGGGTTAGGGTTAGGGTTAGGGTTAGGGTTAGGGTTAGCGTTAGGCTTCAGCTTAGTTTACGGTCAGGGTTACGGTTAGACTTAGACATAGACCTAGGCCTTGATTAGCGTTAGGGTCACGATCAGGCTCAGGAATAGGTCAGGGTTAGGGTTAGGGTTAGGGTTAGGGTTAGGGTTAGGGTTAGGGTTGGGTTATAGTTAGGGTTAGACTTAGGCTTAGGTTACGGTCAGAGTTACAGTGAGGCTTAGGCCTAAGCCTAGGCCTAGGTTAGCGTTAGGGTCACGGTCAGAGACAGGGTTAGATTAGGGTTAGGGTTAGGGTTTAGGGTTAGGATTAGGGTTAGGCTTAGGCTGAGGTTGCAGTTAGGGTTCGGTTTAGGGTTAGGCTTAGGTTACAGTCACGGTTACGGTTAGGCTTAGGTGCAGCCCTAGGCCTAGGTTAACGATAGGGTCACGGTCAGAGTCAGGGTTAGTTCAGGGTTAGGGTTAGCGTTAGGTTTAGGGTTACGGTTATGATTAGGGTTAGTTATAGGGTTAGGGTTAGGTTTAGGATTAGGATTAGGGTTAGGGTTAGGATTAGGTTTTACCTTAGGGTTAGGGTTAGGATTAGGCTTAGGGTTAGGTTTGGGGTTAGGGTTAGGATTAGGGTTAGGTCAGGATTAGGGTTATGGTTAGGGATAGGGTTAGCGTTAGGGTTAGGGTTAGGCGTAGGGTTAGGGTTAGGCGTAGGGTTAGGCGTAGGCGCAGACCTAGGCCTAGGTTAGCGTTAGGGTCACGAGCAGAGTCAGGGTTAGGTCAGGGTTAAGGTTAGGTTTAGGATTAGACTTAGGTTTAGGGTTGGGTTACAGTTAGGGTTAGGCTGAGACTAAGGTTACGGTCAGGGTTACAGTTAGGCTTAGGCCTAGGTCTAGGTTAACGTTAGGGTCACGGTCAGAATCAGGGTTAGGTCAGGGTTCGGGTTAGGGTTAGGGCTAGGGTTAGGGTTAGGGTTAGGGTTAGGGTTTGGGTCACGGTCAGAGTCAGAGTTAACGTTACTGGTAGGGTTAAGATTAGATTTAGGGTTAGGTTACAGCTAGGGTTAGGGTTAGGTTACGGTCAGGGTTTCGGCTAGGCATAGGCATAGGCCTAGGTCTAGGTTAGAGTTAGGGTCACGATCAGGCTCAGGAATAGGTCAGGGTTAGGGTTAGGGTTAGGGTTAGGGTTATGGTTAGGTTACAGTTGGGGTTAGGGTGAGGCTTAGGTGACGGTCAGAGTTACGGTTAGGCGGAGGTCTAGTCCTAGGTTAGCATTAGGGTCACGGTCAGAGTCAGGGTTAGGTCAGGGTTAGGGTTAGGGTTAGGGTTAGGGTTAGACTTAAGCTTAGGCTTACGCTTAAGGTTAGGGTTAGGGTACGGTTTGGGTTAGGATGAGGGTTAGGGTTAATGGTAGGGTTAAGGTTAGGGTTAGGGTTAGGATTAGGTTATGGTCAAAGTTACGGTTAGGCTTCGGCGTAGGCCTAGGCCTAGGTTAGCATTAGGGTCACGGTCAGAGTCAGGGTTAGGTCAGGGTTAGGGTTAGGCTTAGGGTTAGGTTTAGAGTTAGGGTTAGGGTTACGGTTAGGGTTAGGGTTAAGTTTAGCATAAGGGTTACGTTAGAGTTAGGTTTAGGGTTAGGCTTAGGTTACGGTCAGGGTTACGGTTAGGCTTAGGCATAGGCCTAGGTTAGTGTTAGGCTCACGGTCCGAGTCAGGGGTAGGGTTAGGGTTAGGGTTGGGGTTACGGTTGGGGTTAGGGTAAGGGTTAGGGTTAGTGTTAGGATTTAGGGTAAGGGTTAGGTTTAGGGTTAGGGTTAGGGTTAGGTTAGGATTAGGGTTAGGGTTAGGCTTAGGCTTAGGATTAGGGTTAGGGTTAGGGTTAGGGTTAGGATTAGGGATAGGGTTAGGGATAGGGTTAGGATTAGCTTACAGTTAGGGTTAGGGTTAGGGTTAGGGTTAGGGTTAGGGTTAGGGTTAGGGTTAGGCTTCGGGTTAGGGTTAGGGTTAGGGTTAGAGTTAGGTTACAGTTAGGGTTAGAGTTAGGTTACAGTTAGGGTTAGACTTAGGCTTAGGTTACGGTCAGAGTTACAGTGAGGCTTAGGCCTAAGCCTAGGCCTAGGTTAGCGTTAGGGTCACGGTCAGAGACAGGGTTAGATTAGGGTTAGGGTTAGGGTTTAGGGTTAGGATTAGGGTTAGGCTTAGGCTGAGGTTGCAGTTAGGGTTCGGTTTAGGGTTAGGCTTAGGTTACAGTCACGGTTACGGTTAGGCTTAGGTGCAGCCCTAGGCCTGGGTTAACGATAGGGTCACGGTCAGAGTCAGGGTTAGTTCAGGGTTAGGGTTAGCGTTAGGTTTAGGGTTACGGTTATGATTAGGGTTAGTTATAGGGTTAGGGTTAGGTTTAGGATTAGGATTAGGGTTAGGGTTAGGATTAGGTTTTACCTTAGGGTTAGGGTTAGGATTAGGCTTAGGGTTAGGTTTGGGGTTAGGGTTAGGATTAGGGTTAGGTCAGGATTAGGGTTATGGTTAGGGATAGGGTTAGCGTTAGGGTTAGGGTTAGGCGTAGGGTTAGGTTTAGGGTTTGGGTCACGGTCAGAGTCAGAGTTAGCGTTACTGGTAGGGTTAAGATTAGATTTAGGGTTAGGGTTAGGTTACGGTCAGGGTTTCGGCTAGGCATAGGCATAGGCCTAGGTCTAGGTTAGAGTTAGGGTCACGGTCAGAGTCTGGGTTAGGTCAGGCTTAGGGTTAAGGTTAGGGTTAGGGTTATGGTTAGGTTACAGTTGGGGTTAGGGTGAGGCTTAGGTGACGGTCAGAGTTACTGTTAGGCGGAGGTCTAGTCCTTGGTTAGCATTAGGATCACGGTCAGAGTCCTAGTTAGGTCAGGGTTAGGGTTAGGGTTAGGGTTAGGGTTAGACTTAAGCTTAGGCTTACGCTTAAGGTTAGGGTTAGGGTACGGTTTGGGTTAGGATGAGGGTTAGGGTTAATGGTAGGGTTAAGGTTAGGGTTAGGGTTAGGATTAGGTTATGGTCAAAGTTACGGTTAGGCTTCGGCGTAGGCCTAGGCCTAGGTTAGCATTAGGGTCACGGTCAGAGTCAGGGTTAGGTCAGGGTTAGGGTTAGGCTTAGGGTTAGGTTTAGAGTTAGGGTTAGGGTTACGGTTAGGGTTAGGGTTAAGTTTAGCATAAGGGTTACGTTAGAGTTAGGTTTAGGGTTAGGCTTAGGTTACGGTCAGGGTTACGGTTAGGCTTAGGCATAGGCCTAGGTTAGTGTTAGGCTCACGGTCCGAGTCAGGGGTAGGGTTAGGGTTAGGGTTGGGGTTACGGTTGGGGTTAGGGTAAGGGTTAGGGTTAGTGTTAGGATTTAGGGTAAGGGTTAGGTTTAGGGTTAGGGTTAGGGTTAGGTTAGGATTAGGGTTAGGGTTAGGCTTAGGCTTAGGATTAGGGTTAGGGTTAGGGTTAGGGTTAGGATTAGGGATAGGGTTAGGGATAGGGTTAGGATTAGCTTACAGTTAGGGTTAGGGTTAGGGTTAGGGTTAGGGTTAGGGTTAGGGTTAGGGTTAGGGTTAGGGTTAGGCTTCGGGTTAGGGTTAGGGTTAGGGTTAGAGTTAGGTTACAGTTAGGGTTAGAGTTAGGTTACAGTTAGGGTTAGACTTAGGCTTAGGTTACGGTCAGAGTTACAGTGAGGCTTAGGCCTAAGCCTAGGCCTAGGTTAGCGTTAGGGTCACGGTCAGAGACAGGGTTAGATTAGGGTTAGGGTCAGGGTTTAGGGTTAGGATTAGGGTTAGGCTTAGGCTGAGGTTGCAGTTAGGGTTCGGTTTAGGGTTAGGCTTAGGTTACAGTCACGGTTACGGTTAGGCTTAGGTGCAGCCCTTGGCCTAGGTTAACGATAGGGTCACGGTCAGAGTCAGGGTTAGTTCAGGGTTAGGGTTAGCGTTAGGTTTAGGGTTACGGTTATGATTAGGGTTAGTTATAGGGTTAGGGTTAGGTTTAGGATTAGGATTAGGGTTAGGGTTAGGATTAGGTTTTACCTTAGGGTTAGGGTTAGGATTAGGCTTAGGGTTAGGTTTGGGGTTAGGGTTAGGATTAGGGTTAGGTCAGGATTAGGGTTATGGTTAGGGATAGGGTTAGCGTTAGGGTTAGGGTTAGGGTTAGGCGTAGGGTTAGGGTTAGGGTTTGGGTCACGGTCAGAGTCAGAGTTAGCGTTACTGGTAGGGTTAAGATTAGATTTAGGGTTAGGTTACAGCTAGGGTTAGGGTTAGGTTACGGTCAGGGTTTCGGCTAGGCATAGGCATAGGCCTAGGTCTAGGTTAGAGTTAGGGTCACGGTCAGAGTCTGGGTTAGGTCAGGCTTAGGGTTAAGGTTAGGGTTAGGGTTATGGTTAGGTTACAGTTGGGGTTAGGGTGAGGCTTAGGTGACGGTCAGAGTTACTGTTAGGCGGAGGTCTAGTCCTAGGTTAGCATTAGGATCACGGTCAGAGTCCTAGTTAGGTCAGGGTTAGGGTTAGGGTTAGGGTTAGGGTTAGACTTAAGCTTAGGCTTACGCTTAAGGTTAGGGTTAGGGTACGGTTTGGGTTAGGATGAGGGTTAGGGTTAATGGTAGGGTTAAGGTTAGGGTTAGGGTTAGGATTAGGTTATGGTCAAAGTTACGGTTAGGCTTCGGCGTAGGCCTAGGCCTAGGTTAGCATTAGGGTCACGGTCAGAGTCAGGGTTAGGTCAGGGTTAGAGTTAGGGTTAGGGTTAGGCTTAGGGTTAGGTTTAGAGTTAGGGTTAGGGTTATGGTTAGGGTTAGAGTTAGGTTTAGCATAAGGGTTACGTTAGAGTTAGGTTTAGGGTTAGGCTTAGGTTACGGTCAGGGTTACGGTTAGGCTTAGGCATAGGCCTAGGTTAGTGTTAGGCTCACGGTCCGAGTCAGGGGTAGGGTTTGGGTTAGGGTTGGGGTTACGGTTGGGGTTAGGGTAAGGGTTAGGGTTAGGGTTAGGATTTAGGGGTAGGGTTAGGCTTAGGCTTAGGATTAGGGTTAGGTTTAGGGTTAGGGTTAGGGTTAGGGTGAGGGTTAGGCTTACCGTTAGGGTTAGCGTTAGGGTTAGGGATAGGGTTAGGGATAGGGTTAGGATTAGCTTACAGTTAGGGTTAGGGTTAGGGTTAGGGTTAGGGTTAGGATTAGGGTTAGCGTTAGGCTTCGGTTTAGTTTACGGTCAGGGTTATGGTTAGGCTTAGACATAGACCTAGGCCGTGGTTAGCGTTAGGGTCACGATCAGGCTCAGGAATTGGTCAGGGTTAGGGTTAGGGTTAGGCTTCGGGTTAGGGTTAGGCTTAGGGTTAGGGTTAGGGTTAGGCTTCGGGTTAGGGTTAGGGTTAGGGTTAGGGTTAGGGTTAGGGTTAGGGTTAGAGTTAGGTTACAGTTAGGGTTAGACTTAGGCTTAGGTTACGGTCAGAGTTACAGTGAGGCTTAGGTCTAAGCCTAGGCCTAGGTTAGCGTTAGGGTCACGGTCAGAGACAGGGTTAGATTAGGGTTAGGGTTAGGGTTTAGGGTTAGGGTTAGGGTTAGGGTGACGGTTAGGCTTACCGTTAGGGTTAGCGTTAGGGTTAGGGATAGGGTTAGGGATAGGCTTAGTATTAGCTTACAGTTAGGGTTAGGGTTAGGGTTAGGTTTAGGGTTAGGGTTAGGGTTAGGTTAGGATTAGGGTTAGGGTTCGGTTTAGGCTTAGGATTAGGGTTAGGGTTAGGATTAGGGTTAGGGTTAGGGTTAGGGTTAGGGTTAGGGTGACGGTTAGGCTTACCATTAGGGTTAGCGTTAGGGTTAGGGATAGGGTTAGGATTAGCTTACAGTTAGGGTTAGGGTTAGGGTTAGGGTTAGGGTTAGGGTTAGGGTTAGGGTGACGGTTAGGCTTACCGTTAGGGTTAGCGTTAGGGTTAGGGATAGGGTTAGGGATAGGGTTAGGATTAGCTTACAGTTAGGGTTAGGGTTAGGGTTAGGGTTAGGGTTAGGGTTAGGGTTAGGGTTAGGGTGAGGGTTAGGGATAGGGTTAGGATTAGCTTACAGTTAGGGTTAGGGTTAGGGTTAGGGTTAGGGTTAGGGTTAGGGTTAGGCTTCGGGTTAGGATTAGGGTTAGCGTTAGGCTTCGGCTTAGTTTACGGTCAGGGTTACGGTTAGGCTTAGACATAGACCTAGGCCTTGGTTAGCGTTAGGGTCACGATCAGGCTCAGGAATTGGTCAGGGTTAGGGTTAGGGTTAGGGTTAGCGTTAGCGTTAGGGTTAGGGTTAGGGTTAGGGTTAGGCTTTGGGTTAGGGTTAGGGTTAGGGTTATGGTTAGGGTTAGGGTTAGGGTTAGCGTTAGCGTTAGCGTTAGGGTTAGGGTTAGGGTTAGGGTTAGGCTTTGGGTTAGGGTTAGGGTTAGGGTTAGGGTTAGGGTTAGATTTAGGCTTAGGTTACGGTCAGAGTTACAGTGAGGCTTAGGCCTAAGCCTAGGCCTAGGTTAGCGTTAGGGTCACGGTCAGAGACAGGGTTAGATTAGGGTTAGGGTTAGGGTTTAGGGTTAGGATTAGGGTTAGGCTTAGGCTGAGGTTGCAGTTAGGGTTCGGTTTAGGGTTAGGCTTAGGTTACAGTCACGGTTACGGTTAGGCTTAGGTGCAGCCCTTGGCCTAGGTTAACGATAGGGTCACGGTCAGAGTCAGGGTTAGTTCAGGGTTAGGGTTAGCGTTAGGTTTAGGGTTACGGTTATGATTAGGGTTAGTTATAGGGTTAGGGTTAGGTTTAGGATTAGGATTAGGGTTAGGGTTAGGATTAGGTTTTACCTTAGGGTTAGGGTTAGGATTAGGCTTAGGGTTAGGTTTGGGGTTAGGGTTAGGATTAGGGTTAGGTCAGGATTAGGGTTATGGTTAGGGATAGGGTTAGAGTTAGGGTTAGGGTTAGGGTTAGGCGTAGGGTTAGGGGTAGGCGTAGGGTTAGGCATAGGCGCAGACCTAGGCCTAGGTTAGCGTTAGGGTCAAGAGCAGAGTCAGGGTTAGGTCAGGGTTAAGGTTAGGTTTAGGATTAGACTTAGGTTTAGGGTTGGGTTACAGTTAGGGTTAGGCTGAGACTAAGGTTACGGTCAGGGTTACAGTTAGGCTTAGGCCTAGGTCTAGGTTAACGTTAGGGTCACGGTCAGAATCAGGGTTAGGTCAGGGTTCGGGTTAGGGTTAGGGCTAGGGTTAGGGTTAGGGTTAGGGTTAGGGTTAGGGTTAGGGTTAGGGTTAGGGTTAGGATTAGGGTTAGCGTCAGGCTTCGGCTTAGTTTACGGTCAGGGTTACGTTCAGGCTTAGACATAGACCTAGGCCTTGGTTAGCGTTAGGGTCACGATCAGGCTCAGGAATAGGTCAGGGTTAGGGTTAGGGTTAGGGTTAGGGTTAGGGTTAGCGTTAGGGTTAGGGTTAGGCTTCGGGTTAGGGTTAGGGTTAGGGTTAGGGTTAGCGTTAGGGTTAGGGTTAGGCTTCGGGTTAGGGTTAGGGTTAGGGTTAGGGTTAGAGTTAGGGTTAGGGTTAGGCTTCGGGTTAGGGTTAGGGTTAGGGTTAGGGTTAGCGTTAGGGTTAGGGTTAGGCTTCGGGTTAGGGTTAGGGTTAGGGTTAGGGTTAGCGTTAGGGTTAGGGTTAGGCTTCGGGTTAGGGTTAGGGTTAGGGTTAGGGTTAGGGTTAGGGTTAGAGTTAGGTTACAGTTAGGGTTAGACTTAGGCTTAGGTTACGGTCAGAGTTACAGTGAGGCTTAGGTCTAAGCCTAGGCCTAGGTTAGCGTTAGGGTCACGGTCAGAGACAGGGTTAGATTAGCGTTAGGGTTAGGGTTTAGGGTTAGGATTAGGGTTAGGCTTAGGCTGAGGTTGCAGTTAGGGTTCGGTTTAGGGTTAGGCTTAGGTTACAGTCACGGTTACGGTTAGGCTTTGGAGCAGCCCTAAGCCTAGGTTAACGATAGGGTCACGGTCAGTGTCAGGGTTAGTTCAGGGTTAGGGTTAGCGTTAGGTTTAGGGTTACGGTTATGATTAGGGTTAGTTATAGGGTTAGGGTTAGGTTTAGGATTAGGAGTAGGGTTAGGGTTAGGATTAGGTTTTACCTTAGGGTTAGGGTTAGGATTAGGCTTAGGGTTAGGTTTGGGGTTAGGGTTAGGATTAGGGTTAGGTCAGGATTAGGGTTATGGTTAGGGATAGGGTTAGCGTTAGGGTTAGGGTTAGGGTTAGGCGTAGGGTTAGGTTTAGGCGTAGGGTTAGGCGTAGGCGCAGAACTAGGCCTAGGTTAGCGTTAGGGTCACGAGCAGAGTCAGGGTTAGGTCAGGGTTAAGGTTAGGTTTAGGATTAGACTTAGGTTTAGGGTTGGGTTACAGTTAGGGTTAGGCTGAGACTAAGGTTACGGTCAGGGTTACAGTTAGGCTTAGGCCTAGGTCTAGGTTAACGTTAGGGTCACGGTCAGAATCAGGGTTAGGTCAGGCTTCGGGTTAGGGTTAGGGCTAGGGTAGGGTTAGGGTTAGGGTTAGGGTTAGGGTTAGGATTAGGGTTAGTGTTAGGCTTCGGCTTAGTTTACGGTCAGGGTTACGGTTAGGCTTAGACATAGACCTAGGCCTTGGTTAGCGTTAGGGTCACGATCAGGCTCAGGAATAGGTCAGGGTTAGGGTTAGGGTAGGGTTAGTGTTAGCGTTAGGGTTAGGGTTAGGGTTAGGGTCAGGGTTAGGGTTAGAGTTAGGTTACAGTTAGGGTTAGACTTAGGCTTAGGTTACGGTCAGAGTTACAGTGAGGCTTAGGCCTAAGCCTAGGCCTAGGTTAGCGTTAGGGTCATGGTCAGAGACAGGGTTAGATTAGGGTTAGGGTTAGGGTTTAGGGTTAGGATTAGGGTTAGGCTTAGGCTGAGGTTGCAGTTAGGGTTCGGTTTAGGGTTAGGCTTAGGTTACAGTCACGGTTACGGTTAAGCTTAGGTGCAGCCCTAGGCCTAGGCTAACGATAGGGTCACGGTCAGAGTCAGGGTTAGTTCAGGGTTAGGGTTAGCGTTAGGTTTAGGGTTACGGTTATGATTAGGGTTAGTTATAGGGTTAGGGTTAGGTTTAGGATTAGGATTAGGGTTAGGGTTAGGATTAGGTTTTACCTTAGGGTTAGGGTTAGGATTAGGCTTAGGGTTAGGTTTGGGGTTAGGGTTAGGATTAGGGTTAGGTCAGGATTAGGGTTATGGTTAGGGATAGGGTTAGCGTTAGGGTTAGGGTTAGGGTTAGGCGTAGGGTTAGGGTTAGGCGTAGGGTTAGGCGTAGGCGCAGACCTAGGCCTAGGTTAGCGTTAGGGTCACGAGCAGAGTCAGGGTTAGGTCAGGGTTAAGGTTAGGTTTAGGATTAGACTTAGGTTTAGGGTTGGGTTACAGCTAGGGTTAGGCTGAGACTAAGGTTACGGTCAGGGTTACAGTTAGGGTTAGGGTTAGGGTTAGGGTTAGGGTAAGGGTTAGGGTTAGGGTTTGGGTCACGGTCAGAGTCAGGGGTAGGGTTAGGGTTAGGGTTGGGGTTACGGTTGGGGTTAGGGTAAGGGTTAGGGTTAGGGTTAGGATTTAGGGTTAGGGTTAGGTTTAGGGTTAGGGTTAGGGTTAGGTTAGGATTAGGGTTAGGGTTAGGCTTAGGCTTAGGATTAGGGTTAGGGTTAGGGTTAGCGTTAGTGTTAGGGTTAGGGTGAGGGTTAGGGTTAGGGTTAGGGTGAGGGTTAAGCTTACCGTTAGGGTTAGCGTTAGGGTTAGGGATAGGGTTAGGGATAGGGTTAGGATTAGCTTACAGTTAGGGTTCGGGTTAGGGTTATGGTTAGGGTTAGGGTTAGGGTTAGGGTTAGGGTTAGGGTTAGCGTTAGGCTTCGGCTTAGTTTACAGTCAGGGTTACGGTTAGGCTTAGACATAGACCTAGGTCTTGGTTAGCGTTAGGGTCACGATCAGGCTCAGGAATAGGTCAGGGTTAGGGTTAGGGTTAGGGTTAGCGTTAGGGTTAGGGTTAGGGTTAGCGTTAGGGTTAGGGTTAGGGTTAGGGTTAGGGTTAGAGTTAGGTTACAGTTAGGGTTAGACTTAGGTTTAGGTTACGGTCAGAGTTACAGTGAGGCTTAAGCCTAAGCCTAGGCCTAGATTAGCGTTAGCGTCACGGTCAGAGACAGGGTTAGATTAGGGTTAGGGTTAGGGTTTAGGGTTAGGATTAGGGTTAGGGTTAGGCTGAGGTTGCAGTTAGGGTTCGGTTTAGGGTTAGGCTTAGGTTACAGTCACGGTTACGGTTAGGCTTAGGTGTAGCCCTAGGCCTAGGTTAACGATAGGGTCACGGTCAGAGTCAGGGTTAGTTCAGGGTTAGGGTTAGCGTTAGGTTTAGGGTTACGGTTATGATTAGGGTTAGTTATAGGGTTAGGGTTAGGTTTAGGATTAGGATTAGGGTTAGGGTTAGGATTAGGTTTTACCTTAGGGTTAGGGTTAGGATTAGGCTTAGGGTTAGGTTTGGGGTTAGGGTTAGGATTAGGGTTAGGTCAGGATTAGGGTTATGGTTAGGGATAGGGTTAGCGTTAGGGTTAGGGTTAGGGTTAGGCGTAGGGTTAGGGTTAGGCGTAGGGTTAGGGTTAGGCGTAGGGTTAGGCGTAGGCGCAGACCTAGGCCTAGGTTAGCGTTAGGGTCACGATCAGAGTCAGGGTTAGTTCAGGGTTAGGGTTAGGGTTAGGATTAGACTTAGGTTTAGGGTTGGGTTACAGTTAGGGTTAGGCTGAGACTAAGGTTACGGTCAGGGTTACAGTTAGGCTTAGGCCTAGGTCTAGGTTAACGTTAGGGTCACGGTCAGAATCAGGGTTAGGTCAGGGTTAGGGTTAGGGCTAGGGCTAGGGTTAGGGTTAGGGTTAGGGTTAGGGTTAGGGTTAGGGTTAGGGTTAGGGTTTGGGTCACGGTCAGAGTCAGAGTTAGCGTTACTGGTAGGGTTAAGATTAGATTTAGGGTTAGGTTACAGCTAGGGTTAGGGTTAGGTTACGGTCACGGTTTCGGCTAGGCATAGGCATAGGCCTAGGTCTAGGTTAGAGTTAGGGTCACGGTCAGAGTCTGGGTTAGGTCAGGCTTATGGTTAAGGTTAGGGTTAGGGTTATGGTTGGGTTACAGTTGGGGTTAGGGTGAGGCTTAGGTGACGGTCAGAGTTACGGTTAGGCGGAGGTCTAGTCCTAGGTTAGCATTAGGGTCACGGTCAGAGTCAGGGTTAGGTCAGGGTTAGGGTTAGGGTTAGGGTTAGGGTTAGACTTAAGCTTAGGCTTACGCTTAAGGTTAGGGTTAGGGTACGGTTTGGGTTAGGATGAGGGTTAGGGTTAATGTTAGGGTTAAGGTTAGGGTTAGGGTTAGGATTAGGTTATGGTCAAAGATACGGTTAGGCTTCGGCGTAGGCCTAGGCCTAGGTTAGCATTAGGGTCACGGTCAGAGTCAGGGTTAGGTCAGGGTTAGAGTTAGGGTTAGGGTTACGGTTAGGGTTAGGGTTAGGTTTAGCATAAGGGTTACGTTAGAGTTAGGTTTAGGGTTAGGCTTAGGTTACGGTCAGGGTTACGGTTAGGCTTAGGCATAGGCCTAGGTTAGTGTTAGGCTCACGGTCCGAGTCAGGGGTAGGGTAAGGGTTAGGGTTGGGGTTACGGTTGGGGTTAGGGTAAGGGTTAGGGTTAGGGTTAGGATTTAGGGTTAGGGTTAGGTTTAGGGTTAGGGTTAGGGCTAGGTTAGGATTAGGGTTAGGGTTAGGCTTAGGCTTAGGATTAGGGTTAGGGTTAGGGTTAGGATTAGGGAAAGGGTTAGGGTTAGGGTGAGGGTTAGGCTTACCGTTAGGGTTAGCATTAGGGTTGGGGAAAGGGTTAGGGATAGGGTTAGGATTAGCTTACAGTTAGGGTTAGGGTTAGGGTTAGGGTTAGGGTTAGGGTTAGGGTTAGGGTTAGGGTTAGGGTTAGGATTAGGGTTAGCGTTAGGCTTCGGCTTAGTTTACGGTCAGGGTTACGGTTAGGCTTAGACATAGACCTAGGCCTTGGTTAGCGTTAGGGTCACGATCAGGCTCAGGAATAGGTCAGGGTTAGGGTTAGGGTTACGGTTAGCGTTAGGGTTAGGGTTAGGGTTAGGGTTAGGGTTAGGGTTAGGGTTAGGGTTAGGGTTAGGCTTCGGGTTAGGCTTCGGGTTAGGGTTAGGGTTAGGGTTAGGGTTAGAGTTAGGTTACAGTTAGGGTTAGACTTAGGCTTAGGGTTAGGCTTCGGGTTAGGGTTAGGGTTAGGGTTAGGGTTAGGGTTAGACTTAGGCTTAGGTTACGGTCAGAGTTACAGTGAGGCTTAGGCCTAAGCCTAGGCCTAGGTTAGCGTTAGGGTCACGGTCAGAGACAGGGTTAGATTAGGGTTAGGGTTAGGGTTTAGGGTTAGGATTAGGGTTAGGCTTAGTCTGAGGTTGCAGTTAGGGTTCGGTTTAAGGTTAGGCTTAGGTTACAGTCACGGTTACGGTTAGGCTTAGGTGCAGCCCTAGGCCTAGGTTAACGATAGGGTCACGGTCAGAGTCAGGGTTAGTTCAGGGTTAGGGTTAGCGTTAGGTTTAGGGTTACGGTTATGATTAGGGTTAGTTATAGGGTTAGGGTTAGGTTTAGGATTAGGATTAGGGTTAGGGTTAGGATTAGGTTTTACCTTAGGGTTAGGGTTAGGATTAGGCTTAGGGTTAGGTTTGGGGTTAGGGTTAGGATTAGGGTTAGGTCAGGATTAGGGTTATGGTTAGGGATAGGGTTAGCGTTAGGGTTAGGGTTAGGCGTAGGGTTAGGGTTAGGCGTAGGGTTAGGCGTAGGCGCAGACCTAGGCCTAGGTTAGCGTTAGGGTCACGAGCAGAGTCAGGGTTAGGTCAAGGTTAAGGTTAGGTTTAGGATTAGACTTAGGTTTAGGGTTGGGTTACAGTTAGGGTTAGGCTGAGACTAAGGTTACGGTCAGGGTTACAGTTAGGCTTAGGCCTAGGTCTAGGTTAACGTTAGGGTCACGGTCAGAATCAGGGTTAGGTCAGGGTTCGGGTTAGGGTTAGGGCTAGAGTTAGGGTTAGGGTTAGGGTTAGGGTTAGGGTTAGGGTTAGGGTTTGGGTCACGGTCAGAGTCAGAGTTAGCGTTACTGGTAGGGTTAAGATTAGATTTAGGGTTAGGTTACAGCTAGGGTTAGGGTTAGGTTACGGTCAGGGTTTCGGCTAGGCATAGGCATAGGCCTAGGTCTAGGTTAGAGTTAGGGTCACGGTCAGAGTCTGGGTTAGGTCAGGCTTTAGAGTTAAGGTTAGGGTTAGGGTTATGGTCAGGTTACAGTTGGGGTTAGGGTGAGGATTAGGTGACGGTCAGAGTTACGGTTAGGCGGAGGTCTAGTCCTAGGTTAGCATTAGGGTCACGGTCAGAGTCAGGGTTAGGTCAGGGTTAGGGTTAGGGTTAGGGTTAGGGTTAGACTTAAGCTTAGGCTTACGCTTAAGGTTAGGGTTAGGGTACGGTTTGGGTTAGGATGAGGGTTAGGGTTAATGGTAGGGTTAAGGTTAGGGTTAGGGTTAGGATTAGGTTATGGTCAAAGTTACGGTTAGGCTTCGGCGTAGGCCTAGGCCTGGGTTAGCATTAGGGTCACGGTCAGAGTCAGGGTTAGGTCAGGGTTAGAGTTAGGGTTAGGGTTAGGCTTAGGGTTAGGTTTAGAGTTAGGGTTAGGGTTACGGTCAGGGTTAGATTTAGGGTTAGGGTTAGGCTTAGGGTTAGGTTTAGAGTTAGGGTTAGGGTTACGGTTAGGGTTAGGGTTAGGTTTAGCATAAGGGTTACGTTAGAGTTAGGTTTAGGGTTAGGCTTAGGTTACGGTCAGGGTTATGGTTAGGCTTAGGCATAGGCCTAGGTTAGTGTTAGGCTCACGGTCCGAGTCAGGGGTAGGGTTAGGGTTAGGGTTGGGGTTACGGTTGGGGTTAGGGTAAGGGTTAGGGTTAGGGTTAGGATTTAGGGTTAGGGTTAGGTTTAGGGTTAGGGTTAGGGTTAGGTTAGGATTAGGGTTAGGGTTAGGCTTAGGCTTAGGATTAGGGTTAGAGTTAGGGTTAGGGTTAGGGTTAGGGTTAGGGTTAGGGTTAGGGTGAGGGTTAGGCTTACCGTTAGTGTTAGCGTTAGGGTTAGGGATAGGGTTAGGGATAGGCTTAGTATTAGCTTACAGTTAGGGTTAGGGTTAGGGTTAGGTTTAGGGTTAGGGTTAGGGTTAGGTTAGGATTAGGGTTAGGGTTAGGCATAGGCTTAGGATTAGGGTTAGGGTTAGGATTAGGGTTAGGGTAAGGGTTAGGGTTAAGTTAGGGTTAGGGTGACGGTTAGGCTTACCGTTAGGGTTAGCGTTAGGGTTAGGGATAGGGTTAGGGATAGGGTTAGGATTAGCTTACAGTTAGGGTTAGGGTTAGGGTTAGGGTTAGGGTTAGGGTTAGGGTTAGGGTGAGGGTTAGGGTTAGGGTGAGGGTTAGGCTTACCGTTAGGGTTAGCGTTAGGGTTAGGGATAGGGTTAGGGATAGGGTTAGGATTAGCTTACAGTTAGGGTTAGGGTTAGGGTTAGGGTTAGGGTTAGGGTTAGGGTTAGGCTTCGGGTTAGGATTAGGGTTAGCGTTAGGCTTCGGCTTAGTTTACGGTCAGGGTTACGGTTAGGCTTAGACATAGACCTAGGCCTTGGTTAGCGTTAGGGTCACGATCAGGCTCAGGAATTGGTCAGGGTTAGGGTTAGGGTTAGGGTTAGCGTTAGCGTTAGGGTTAGGGTTAGGGTTAGGGTTAGGCTTTGGGTTAGGGTTAGGGTTAGGGTTAGGGTTAGGGTTAGGGTTAGACTTAGGCTTAGGTTACGGTCAGAGTTACAGTGAGGCTTAGGCCTAAGCCTAGGCCTAGGTTAGCGTTAGGGTCACGGTCAGAGACAGGGTTAGATTAGGGTTAGGGTTAGGGTTTAGGGTTAGGATTAGGGTTAGGCTTAGGCTGAGGTTGCAGTTAGGGTTCAGTTTAGGGTTAGGCTTAGGTTACAGTCACGGTTACGGTTAGGCTTAGGTGCAGCCCTAGGCCTAGGTTAACGATAGGGTCACGGTCAGAGTCAGGGTTAGTTCAGGGTTAAGGGTTAGGGTTAGGGTTAGGATTAGGTTTTACCTTAGTGTTAGGGTTAGAATTAGGCTTAGGGTTAGGTTTGGGGTTAGGGTTAGGATTAGGGTTAGGTCAGGATTAGGGTTATGGTTAGGGATAGGTTTAGCGTTAGGGTTAGGGTTAGGGTTAGGGTTAGGCGTAGGGTTAGGGTTAGGCGTAGGCGCAGACCTAGGCCTAGGTTAGCGTTAGGGTCACGAGCAGAGTCAGGGTTAGGTCAGGGTTAAGGTTAGGTTTAGGATTAGACTTAGGTTTAGGGTTGGGTTACAGTTAGGGTTAGGCTGAGACTAAGGTTACGGTCAGGGTTACAGTTAGGCTTAGGCCTAGGTCTAGGTTAACGTTAGTGTCACGGTCAGAATCAGGGTTAGGTCAGGGTTCGGGTTAGGGTTAGGGCTAGGGTTAGGGTTAGGGTTAGGGTTAGCGTTAGGGTTAGGGTTAGGGTTAGCGTTAGGGTTAGGCTTCGGGTTAGGGTTAGGGTTAGGGTTAGGGTTAGGGTTAGGGTTAGGGTTAGAGTTAGGTTACAGTTAGGGTTAGACTTAGGCTTAGGTTACGGTCAGAGTTACAGTGAGGCTTAGGCCTAAGCCTAGGCCTAGGTTAGCGTTAGGGTCATGGTCAGAGACAGGGTTAGATTAGGGTTAGGGTTAGGGTTTAGGGTTAGGATTAGGGTTAGGCTTAGGCTGAGGTTGCAGTTAGGGTTCGGTTTAGGGTTAGGCTTAGGTTACAGTCACGGTTACGGTTAGGCTTAGGTGCAGCCCTAGGCCTAGGTTAATGATAGGGTCACGGTCAGAGTCAGGGTTAGTTCAGGGTTAGGGTTAGCGTTAGGTTTAGGGTTACGGTTATGATTAGGGTTAGTTATAGGGTTAGGGTTAGGTTTAGGATTAGGATTAGGGTTAGGGTTAGGATTAGGTTTTACCTTAGGGTTAGGGTTAGGATTAGGCTTAGGGTTAGGTTTGGGGTTAGGGTTAGGATTAGGGTTAGGTCAGGATTAGGGTTATGGTTAGGGATAGGGTTAGCGTTAGGGTTAGGGTTAGGCGTAGGGTTAGGGTTAGGCGTAGGGTTAGGCGTAGGCGCAGACCTAGGCCTAGGTTAGCGTTAGGGTCACGAGCAGAGTCAGGGTTAGGTCAGGGTTAAGGTTAGGTTTAGGATTAGACTTAGGTTTAGGGTTGGGTTACAGTTAGGGTTAGGCTGAGACTAAGGTTACGGTCAGGGTTACAGTTAGGCTTAGGCCTAGGTCTAGGTTAACGTTAGGGTCACGGTCAGAATCAGGGTTAGGTCAGGGTTCGGGTTAGGGTTAGGGCTAGGGTTAGGGTTAGGGTTAGGGTTAGGGTTAGGGTTTGGGTCACGGTCAGAGTCAGAGTTAGCGTTACTGGTAGGGTTAAGATTAGATTTAGGGTTAGGTTACAGCTAGGGTTAGGGTTAGGTTACGGTCAGGGTTTCGGCTAGGCATAGGCATAGGCCTAGGTCTAGGTTAGAGTTAGGGTCACGGTCAGAGTCTGGGTTAGGTCAGGCTTAGGGTTAAGGTTAGGGTTAGGGTTATGGTTAGGTTACAGTTGGGGTTAGGGTGAGGCTTAGGTGACGGTCAGAGTTACGGTTAGGCGGAGGTCTAGTCCTAGGTTAGCATTAGGGTCACGGTCAGAGTCAGGGTTAGGTCAGGGTTAGGGTTAGGGTTAGGGTTAGGGTTAGGGTTAGGGTTAGGGTTAGGGTTAGGGTTAGACTTAAGCTTAGGCTTACGCTTAAGGTTAGGGTTAGGGTACAGTTTGGGTTAGGATGAGGGTTAGGGTTAATGGTAGGGTTAAGGTTAGGGTTAGGGTTAGGATTAGGTTATGGTCAAAGTTACGGTTAGGCTTCGGCGTAGGCCTAGGCCTAGGTTAGCATTAGGGTCACGGTCAGAGTCAGGGTTAGGTCAGGGTTAGAGTTAGGGTTAGGGTTAGGCTTCGGGTTAGGGTTAGGTTTAGCATAAGGGTTACGTTAGAGTTAGGTTTAGGGTTAGGCTTAGGTTACGGTCAGGGTTACGGTTAGGCTTAGGCATAGGCCTAGGTTAGTGTTAGGCTCACGGTCCGAGTCAGGGGTAGGGTTAGGGTTAGGGTTGGGGTTACGGTTGGGGTTAGGGTAAGGGTTAGGGTTAGGGTTAGGATTTAGGGTTAGGGATAGGTTTAGGGTTAGCGTTAGGGTTAGGGTTAGGGTTTGGGTAAGGGTTAGGGTTAGGGTTAGGATTTAGGCTTAGGGTTAGGTTTAGGATTAGGGTTAGGATTAGGTTAGGATTAGGGTTAGGGTTAGGGTTAGGCTTAGGCTTAGGATTAGGGTTAGGGTTATGGTTAGGGTAAGGGTTAGGGTTAGGGTTAGGGTTAGGGTGAGGGTTAGGCGTATCGTTAGGGTTAGCGTTAGGGTTAGGGAAAGGGTTAGGGATAGGGTTAGGATTAGCTTACAGTTAGGGTTAGGGTTAGGGTTAGGGTTAGGGTTAGGGTTAGGATTAGGGTTCGCGTTAGGCTTCGGCTTAGTTTACGGTCAGGGTTACGGTTAGGCTTAGACATAGACCTAGGCCTTGGTTAGCGTTAGGCTCACGATCAGGCTCAGGAATAGGTCAGAATTAGGGTTAGGGTTAGGGTTAGCGTTAGGGTTAGGGTTAGGGTTAGGGTTAGGGTTAGGGTTAGGGTTAGGCTTCGGGTTAGGCTTGGGTTAGGGTTAGGGTTAGGGTTAGGGTTAGAGTTAGGTTACAGTTAGGGTTAGACTTAGGCTTCGGGTTAGGGTTAGGGTTAGGGTTAGGGTTAGGGTTAGAGTTAGGTTACAGTTAGGGTTAGACTTAGGCTTAGGTTACGGTCAGAGTTACAGTGTGGCTTAGGCCTAAGCCTAGGCCTAGGTTAGCGTTAGGGTCATGGTCAGAGACAGGGTTAGATTAGGGTTAGGGTTAGGGTTTAGGGTTAGGATTAGGGTTAGGCTTAGGCTGAGGTTGCAGTTAGGGTTCGGTTTAGGGTTAGGCTTAGGTTACAGTCACGGTTACGGTTAGGCTTAGGTGCAGCCCTAGGCCTAGGTTAACGATAGGGTCACGGTCAGAGTCAGGGTTAGTTCAGGGTTAGGGTTAGCGTTAGGTTTAGGGTTACGGTTATGATTAGGGTTAGTTATAGGATTAGGGTTAGGTTTAGGATTAGGATTAGGGTTAGGGTTAGGATTAGGTTTTACCTTAGGGTTAGGGTTAGGATTTGGCTTAGGGTTAGGTTTGGGGTTAGGGTTAGGATTAGGGTTAGGTCAGGATTAGGGTTATGGTTAGGGATAGGGTTAGCGTTAGGGTTAGGGTTAGGGTTAGGCGTAGGGTTAGGGTTAGGCGTAGGGTTAGGCGTAGGCGCAGACCTAGGCCTAGGTTAGCGTTAGGGTCACGAGCAGAGTCAGGGTTAGGTCAGGGTTAAGGTTAGGTTTAGGATTAGACTTAGGTTTAGGGTTGGGTTACAGTTAGGGTTAGGCTGAGACTAAGGTTACGGTCAGGGTTACAGTTAGGCTTAGGCCTAGGTCTAGGTTAACGTTAGGGTCACGGTCAGAATCAGGGTTAGGTCAGGGTTCGGGTTAGGGTTAGGGCTAGGGTTAGGGTTAGGGTTAGGGTTAGGGTTAGGGTTAGGGTTAGGGTTTGGGTCACGGTCAGAGTCAGAGTTAGCGTTACTGGTAGGGTTAAGATTAGATTTAGGGTTAGGTTACAGCTAGGGTTAGGGTTAGGTTACGGTCAGGGTTTCGGCTAGGCATAGGCATAGGCCTAGGTCTAGGTTAGAGTTAGGGTCACGGTCAGAGTCTGGGTTAGGTCAGGCTTAGAGTTAAGGTTAGGGTTAGGGTTATGGTCAGGTTACAGTTGGGGTTAGGGTGAGGCTTAGGTGACGGTCAGAGTTACGGTTAGGCGGAGGTCTAGTCCTAGGTTAGCATTAGGGTCACGGTCAGAGTCAGGGTTAGGTCAGGGTTAGGGTTAGGGTTAGGGTTAGGGTTAGGGTTAGGGTTAGGGTTAGGGTTAGGGTTAGACTTAAGCTTAGGCTTACGCTTAAGGTTAGGGTTAGGGTACAGTTTGGGTTAGGATGAGGGTTAGGGTTAATGGTAGGGTTAAGGTTAGGGTTAGGGTTAGGATTAGGTTATGGTCAAAGTTACGGTTAGGCTTCGGCGTAGGCCTAGGCCTAGGTTAGCATTAGGGTCACGGTCAGAGTCAGGGTTAGGTCAGGGTTAGAGTTAGGGTTAGGGTTAGGCTTCGGGTTAGGGTTAGGTTTAGCATAAGGGTTATGTTAGAGTTAGGTTTAGGGTTAGGCTTAGGTTACGTTCAGGGTTACGGTTAGGCTTAGGCATAGGCCTAGGTTAGTGTTAGGCTCACGGTCCGAGTCAGGGGTAGGGTTAGGGTTAGGGTTGGGGTTACGGTTGGGGTTAGGGTAAGGGTTAGGGTTAGGGTTAGGTTTAGGGCTAGGGTTAGGCTTAGGTTAGGATTAGGGTTAGGGTTAGGGTTAGGATTAGCTTACAGTTAGGGTTAGGGTTAGGGTTAGGGTTAGGGTTAGGGTTAGGGTTAGGGTTAGGGTGAGGGTTAGTCTTACCGTTAGGGTTAGCGTTAGGGTTAGGGATAGGGTTAGGGATAGGGTTAGGATTAGCTTACAGTTAGGGTTAGGGTTAGGGTTAGGGTTAGGGTTAGGGTTAGCGTTAGGCGTCGGCTTAGTTTACGGTCAGGGTTACGGTTAGGCTTAGACATAGACCTAGGCCTTGGTTAGCGTTAGGGTCACGATCAGGCTCAGGAATAGGTCAGGGTTAGGGTTAGGGTTAGCGTTAGCGTTAGCGTTAGCGTTAGGGTTAGGGTTAGGGTTAGGGTTAGGGTTAGACTTAGGCTTAGGTTACGGTCAGAGTTACAGTGAGGCTTAGGCCTAAGCCTAGGCCTAGGTTAGCGTTAGGGTCACGGTCAGAGACAGGGTTAGATTAGGGTTAGGGTTAGGGTTTAGGGTTAGGATTAGGGTTAGGCTTAGGCTGAGGTTGCAGTTAGGGTTCGGTTTAGGGTTAGGCTTAGGTTACAGTCACGGTTACGGTTAGGCTTAGGTGCAGCCCTAGGCCTAGGTTAACGATAGGGTCACGGTCAGAGTCAGGGTTAGTTCAGGGTTAGGGTTAGCGTTAGGTTTAGGGTTACGGTTATGATTAGGGTTAGTTATAGGGTTAGGGTTAGGTTTAGGATTAGGATTAGGGTTAGGGTTAGGATTAGGTTTTACCTTAGGGTTAGGGTTAGGATTAGGCTTAGGGTTAGGTTTGGGCTTAGGGTTAGGATTAGGGTTAGGTCAGGATTAAGGTTATGGTTAGGGATAGGGTTAGCGTTAGGGTTAGGGTTAGGGTTAGGCGTAGGGTTAGGGTTAGGCGTAGGGTTAGGCGTAGGCGCAGACCTAGGCCTAGGTTAGCGTTAGGGTCACGAGCAGAGTCAGGGTTAGGTCAGGGTTAAGGTTAGGTTTAGGATTAGTCTTAGGTTTAGGGTTGGGTTACAGTTAGGGTTAGGCTGAGACTAAGGTTACGGTCAGGGTTACAGTTAGGCTTAGGCCTAGGTCTAGGTTAACGTTAGGGTCACGGTCAGAATCAGGGTTAGGTCAGGGTTCGGGTTAGGGTTAGGGTTAGGGTTAGGGTTAGGGTTAGGGTTAGGGTTAGGGTTAGGGTTAGGGTTAGGGTTTGGGTCACGGTCAGAGTCAGAGTTAGCGTTACTGGTAGGGTTAAGATTAGATTTAGGGTTAGGTTACAGCTAGGGTTAGGGTTAGGTTACGGTCAGGGTTTCGGCTAGGCATAGGCATAGGCCTAGGTCTAGGTTAGAGTTAGGGTCACAGTCAGAGTCTGGGTTAGGTCAGGCTTAGGGTTAAGGTTAGGGTTAGGGTTATGGTTAGGTTACAGTTGGGGTTAGGGTGAGGCTTAGGTGACGGTCAGAGTTACGGTTAGGCGGAGGTCTAGTCCTAGGTTAGCATTAGGGTCACGGTCAGAGTCAGGGTTAGGTCAGGGTTAGGGTTAGGGTTAGGGTTAGGGTTAGACTTAAGCTTAGGCTTACGCTTAAGGTTAGGGTTAGGGTACGGTTTGGGTTAGGATGAGGGTTAGGGTTAATGGTAGGGTTAAGGTTAGGGTTAGGGTTAGGATTAGGTTATGGTCAAAGTTACGGTTAGGCTTCGGCGTAGGCCTAGGCCTAGGTTAGCATTAGGGTCACGGTCAGAGTCAGGGTTAGGTCAGGGTTAGAGTTAGGGTTAGGGTTAGGCTTAGGGTTAAGTTTAGAGTTAGGGTTAGGGTTACGGTTAGGGTTAGGGTTAGGTTTAGCATAAGGGTTACGTTAGAGTTAGGTTTAGGGTTAGGCTTACGTTACGGTCAGGGTTACGGTTAGGCTTAGGCATAGGCGTAGGTTAGTGTTAGGCTCACGGTCCGAGTCAGGGGTAGGGTTAGGGTTAGGGTTGGGGTTACGGTTGGGGTTAGGGTAAGGGTTAGGGTTAGGGTTAGGATTTAGGGTTAGGGTTAGGTTTAGGGTTAGGGTTAGGGTTAGGTTAGGATTAGGGTTAGGGTTCGGCTTAGGTTTAGGATTAGGGTTAGGGTTAGGATTAGGGTTAGGGTTAGGGTTAGGGTTAGGGTGATGGGTTAGGCTTACCGTTAGGGTTAGCGTAAGGGTTAGGGATAGGGTTAGGCTTACTGTTAGGGTTAGCGTTAGGGTTAGGGATAGGGTTAGGGATAGGGTTAGGATTAGCTTACAGTTAGGGTTAGGGTTAGGGTTAGGGTTAGGCTTCGGGTTAGGCTTTGGGTTAGGATTAGGGTTAGCGTTAGGCTTCGGCTTAGTTTACTGTCAGGGTTACGGTTAGGCTTAGACATAGACCTAGGCCTTGGTTAGCGTTAGGGTCACGATCAGGCTCAGGAATTGGTCAGGGTTAGGGTTAGGGTTAGGGTTAGCGTTAGGGTTAGGGTTAGGGTTAGGGTTAGGGTTAGGCTTCGGGTTAGGGTTAGGGTTAGGGTTAGGGTTAGGGTTAGGTTTAGGGTTAGAGTTAGGTTACAGTTAGGGTTAGACTTAGGCTTAGGTTACGGTCAGAGTTACAGTGAGGCTTAGGCCTAAGCCTAGGCCTAGGTTAGCATTAGGGTCACGGTCAGAGACAGGGTTAGATTAGGGTTAGGGTTAGGGTTTAGGGTTAGGATTAGGGTTAGGCTTAGGCTGAGGTTGCAGTTAGGGTTCGGTTTAGGGTTAGGCTTAGGTTACAGTCACGGTTACGGTTAGGCTTAGGTGCAGCCCTAGGCCTAGGTTAACGATAGGGTCACGGTCAGAGTCAGGGTTAGTTCAGGGTTAGGGTTAGCGTTAGGTTTAGGGTTACGGTTATGATTAGGGTTAGTTATAGGGTTAGGGTTAGGTTTAGGATTAGGAATAGGGTTAGGGTTAGGATTAGGTTTTACCTTAGGGTTAGGGTTAGGATTAGGCTTAGGGTTAGGTTTGGGGTTAGGGTTAGGATTAGGGTTAGGTCAGGATTAGGGTTATGGTTAGGGATAGGGTTAGCGTTAGGGTTAGGGTTAGGGTTAGCGTTAGGGTTAGGGTTAGGGTTAGGTTTAGGGTTAGGGTTACGGTTAGGTTAGGATTAGGGTTAGGGTTCGGCTTAGGCTTAGGATTAGGGTTAGGGTTAGGGTTAGGGTTAGGGTTGTGGTTAGGGTTAGGGTGAGGGTTAGGCTTACCGTTAGGGTTAGCGTTAGGGTTAGGGATAGGGTTAGGGATAGGGTTAGGGATAGGGTTAGGATTTGCTTACAGTTAGGGTTAGGGTTAGGGTGAGGGTTAGGCTTACCTTTAGGGTTAGCGTTAGGGTTAGGGATAGGGTTAGGGATAGGGTTAGGATTAGCTTACAGTTAGGGCTAGGGTTAGGGTTAGGGTTAGGGTTAGGGTTAGGGTTAGGGTTAGGCTTCGGGTTAGGATTAGGGTTAGCGTTAGGCTTTGGCTTAGTTTACGGTCAGGGTTACGGTTAGGCTTAGACATAGACCTAGGCCTTGGTTAGCGTTAGGGTCACGATCAGGCTCAGGAATAGGTCAGGGTTAGGGTTAGGGTTAGGGTTAGCGTTAGGGTTAGGGTTAGGGTTAGGGTTAGGGTTAGGCTTCGGGTTAGGGTTAGGGTTAGGGTTAGGGTTAGGGTTTGGGTCACGGTCAGAGTCAGAGTTAGCGTTACTGGTAGGGTTAAGATTAGATTTAGGGTTAGGTTACAGCTAGGGTTAGGGTTAGGTTACGGTCAGGGTTTCGGCTAGGCATAGGCATAGGCCTAGGTCTAGGTTAGAGTTAGGGTCACAGTCAGAGTCTGGGTTAGGTCAGGCTTAGGGTTAAGGTTAGGGTTAGGGTTATGGTTAGGTTACAGTTGGGGTTAGGGTGAGGCTTAGGTGACGGTCAGAGTTACGGTTAGGCGGAGGTCTAGTCCTAGGTTAGCATTAGGGTCACGGTCAGAGTCAGGGTTAGGTCAGGGTTAGGGTTAGGGTTAGGGTTAGGGTTAGACTTAAGCTTAGGCTTACGCTTAAGGTTAGGGTTAGGGTACGGTTTGGGTTAGGATGAGGGTTAGGGTTAATGGTAGGGTTAAGGTTAGGGTTAGGGTTAGGATTAGGTTATGGTCAAAGTTACGGTTAGGCTTCGGCGTAGGCCTAGGCCTAGGTTAGCATTAGGGTCACGGTCAGAGTCAGGGTTAGGTCAGGGTTAGAGTTAGGGTTAGGGTTAGGCTTAGGGTTAAGTTTAGAGTTAGGGTTAGGGTTACGGTTAGGGTTAGGGTTAGGTTTAGCATAAGGGTTACGTTAGAGTTAGGTTTAGGGTTAGGCTTACGTTACGGTCAGGGTTACGGTTAGGCTTAGGCATAGGCGTAGGTTAGTGTTAGGCTCACGGTCCGAGTCAGGGGTAGGGTTAGGGTTAGGGTTGGGGTTACGGTTGGGGTTAGGGTAAGGGTTAGGGTTAGGGTTAGGATTTAGGGTTAGGGTTAGGTTTAGGGTTAGGGTTAGGGTTAGGTTAGGATTAGGGTTAGGGTTCGGCTTAGGTTTAGGATTAGGGTTAGGGTTAGGATTAGGGTTAGGGTTAGGGTTAGGGTTAGGGTGATGGGTTAGGCTTACCGTTAGGGTTAGCGTAAGGGTTAGGGATAGGGTTAGGCTTACTGTTAGGGTTAGCGTTAGGGTTAGGGATAGGGTTAGGGATAGGGTTAGGATTAGCTTACAGTTAGGGTTAGGGTTAGGGTTAGGGTTAGGCTTCGGGTTAGGCTTTGGGTTAGGATTAGGGTTAGCGTTAGGCTTCGGCTTAGTTTACTGTCAGGGTTACGGTTAGGCTTAGACATAGACCTAGGCCTTGGTTAGCGTTAGGGTCACGATCAGGCTCAGGAATTGGTCAGGGTTAGGGTTAGGGTTAGGGTTAGCGTTAGGGTTAGGGTTAGGGTTAGGGTTAGGGTTAGGCTTCGGGTTAGGGTTAGGGTTAGGGTTAGGGTTAGGTTTAGGGTTAGAGTTAGGTTACAGTTAGGGTTAGACTTAGGCTTAGGTTACGGTCAGAGTTACAGTGAGGCTTAGGCCTAAGCCTAGGCCTAGGTTAGCATTAGGGTCACGGTCAGAGACAGGGTTAGATTAGGGTTAGGGTTAGGGTTTAGGGTTAGGATTAGGGTTAGGCTTAGGCTGAGGTTGCAGTTAGGGTTCGGTTTAGGGTTAGGCTTAGGTTACAGTCACGGTTACGGTTAGGCTTAGGTGCAGCCCTAGGCCTAGGTTAACGATAGGGTCACGGTCAGAGTCAGGGTTAGTTCAGGGTTAGGGTTAGCGTTAGGTTTAGGGTTACGGTTATGATTAGGGTTAGTTATAGGGTTAGGGTTAGGTTTAGGATTAGGAATAGGGTTAGGGTTAGGATTAGGTTTTACCTTAGGGTTAGGGTTAGGATTAGGCTTAGGGTTAGGTTTGGGGTTAGGGTTAGGATTAGGGTTAGGTCAGGATTAGGTTTATGGTTAGGGATAGGGTTAGCGTTAGGGTTAGGGTTAGGGTTAGCGTTAGGGTTAGGGTTAGGGTTAGGTTTAGGGTTAGGGTTACGGTTAGGTTAGGATTAGGGTTAGGGTTCGGCTTAGGCTTAGGATTAGGGTTAGGGTTAGGGTTAGGGTTAGGGTTGTGGTTAGGGTTAGGGTGAGGGTTAGGCTTACCGTTAGGGTTAGCGTTAGGGTTAGGGATAGGGTTAGGGATAGGGTTAGGGATAGGGTTAGGATTTGCTTACAGTTAGGGTTAGGGTTAGGGTGAGGGTTAGGCTTACCTTTAGGGTTAGCGTTAGGGTTAGGGATAGGGTTAGGGATAGGGTTAGGATTAGCTTACAGTTAGGGCTAGGGTTAGGGTTAGGGTTAGGGTTAGGGTTAGGGTTAGGCTTCGGGTTAGGATTAGGGTTAGCGTTAGGCTTTGGCTTAGTTTACGGTCAGGGTTACGGTTAGGCTTAGACATAGACCTAGGCCTTGGTTAGCGTTAGGGTCACGATCAGGCTCAGGAATAGGTCAGGGTTAGGGTTAGGGTTAGGGTTAGCGTTAGGGTTAGGGTTAGGGTTAGGGTTAGGGTTAGGCTTCGGGTTAGGGTTAGGGTTAGGGTTAGGGTTAGGGTTTGGGTCACGGTCAGAGTCAGAGTTAGCGTTACTGGTAGGGTTAAGATTAGATTTAGGGTTAGGTTACAGCTAGGGTTAGGGTTAGGTTACGGTCAGGGTTTCGGCTAGGCATAGGCATAGGCCTAGGTCTAGGTTAGAGTTAGGGTCACAGTCAGAGTCTGGGTTAGGTCAGGCTTAGGGTTAAGGTTAGGGTTAGGGTTATGGTTAGGTTACAGTTGGGGTTAGGGTGAGGCTTAGGTGACGGTCAGAGTTACGGTTAGGCGGAGGTCTAGTCCTAGGTTAGCATTAGGGTCACGGTCAGAGTCAGGGTTAGGTCAGGGTTAGGGTTAGGGTTAGGGTTAGGGTTAGACTTAAGCTTAGGCTTACGCTTAAGGTTAGGGTTAGGGTACGGTTTGGGTTAGGATGAGGGTTAGGGTTAATGGTAGGGTTAAGGTTAGGGTTAGGGTTAGGATTAGGTTATGGTCAAAGTTACGGTTAGGCTTCGGCGTAGGCCTAGGCCTAGGTTAGCATTAGGGTCACGGTCAGAGTCAGGGTTAGGTCAGGGTTAGAGTTAGGGTTAGGGTTAGGCTTAGGGTTAAGTTTAGAGTTAGGGTTAGGGTTACGGTTAGGGTTAGGGTTAGGTTTAGCATAAGGGTTACGTTAGAGTTAGGTTTAGGGTTAGGCTTACGTTACGGTCAGGGTTACGGTTAGGCTTAGGCATAGGCGTAGGTTAGTGTTAGGCTCACGGTCCGAGTCAGGGGTAGGGTTAGGGTTAGGGTTGGGGTTACGGTTGGGGTTAGGGTAAGGGTTAGGGTTAGGGTTAAGATTTAGGGTTAGGGTTAGGTTTAGGGTTAGGGTTAGGGTTAGGTTAGGATTAGGGTTAGGGTTCGGCTTAGGTTTAGGATTAGGGTTAGGGTTAGGATTAGGGTTAGGGTTAGGGTTAGGGTTAGGGTGATGGGTTAGGCTTACCGTTAGGGTTAGCGTAAGGGTTAGGGATAGGGTTAGGCTTACTGTTAGGGTTAGCGTTAGGGTTAGGGATAGGGTTAGGGATAGGGTTAGGATTAGCTTACAGTTAGGGTTAGGGTTAGGGTTAGGGTTAGGGTTAGGGTTAGGGTTAGGGTTAGGGTTAGGGTGAGGGTTAGTCTTACCGTTAGGGTTAGCGTTAGGGTTAGGGATAGGGTTAGGGATAGGGTTAGGATTAGCTTACAGTTAGGGTTAGGGTTAGGGTTAGGGTTAGGGTTAGGGTTAGGGTTAGCGTTAGGCGTCGGCTTAGTTTACGGTCAGGGTTACGGTTAGGCTTAGACATAGACCTAGGCCTTGGTTAGCGTTAGGGTCACGATCAGGCTCAGGAATAGGTCAGGGTTAGGGTTAGGGTTAGCGTTAGCGTTAGCGTTAGCGTTAGGGTTAGGGTTAGGGTTAGGGTTAGGGTTAGACTTAGGCTTAGGTTACGGTCAGAGTTACAGTGAGGCTTAGGCCTAAGCCTAGGCCTAGGTTAGCGTTAGGGTCACGGTCAGAGACAGGGTTAGATTAGGGTTAGGGTTAGGGTTTAGGGTTAGGATTAGGGTTAGGCTTAGGCTGAGGTTGCAGTTAGGGTTCGGTTTAGGGTTAGGCTTAGGTTACAGTCACGGTTACGGTTAGGCTTAGGTGCAGCCCTAGGCCTAGGTTAACGATAGGGTCACGGTCAGAGTCAGGGTTAGTTCAGGGTTAGGGTTAGCGTTAGGTTTAGGGTTACGGTTATGATTAGGGTTAGTTATAGGGTTAGGGTTAGGTTTAGGATTAGGATTAGGGTTAGGGTTAGGATTAGGTTTTACCTTAGGGTTAGGGTTAGGATTAGGCTTAGGGTTAGGTTTGGGCTTAGGGTTAGGATTAGGGTTAGGTCAGGATTAAGGTTATGGTTAGGGATAGGGTTAGCGTTAGGGTTAGGGTTAGGGTTAGGCGTAGGGTTAGGGTTAGGCGTAGGGTTAGGCGTAGGCGCAGACCTAGGCCTAGGTTAGCGTTAGGGTCACGAGCAGAGTCAGGGTTAGGTCAGGGTTAAGGTTAGGTTTAGGATTAGTCTTAGGTTTAGGGTTGGGTTACAGTTAGGGTTAGGCTGAGACTAAGGTTACGGTCAGGGTTACAGTTAGGCTTAGGCCTAGGTCTAGGTTAACGTTAGGGTCACGGTCAGAATCAGGGTTAGGTCAGGGTTCGGGTTAGGGTTAGGGTTAGGGTTAGGGTTAGGGTTAGGGTTAGGGTTAGGGTTAGGGTTTGGGTCACGGTCAGAGTCAGAGTTAGCGTTACTGGTAGGGTTAAGATTAGATTTAGGGTTAGGTTACAGCTAGGGTTAGGGTTAGGTTACGGTCAGGGTTTCGGCTAGGCATAGGCATAGGCCTAGGTCTAGGTTAGAGTTAGGGTCACAGTCAGAGTCTGGGTTAGGTCAGGCTTAGGGTTAAGGTTAGGGTTAGGGTTATGGTTAGGTTACAGTTGGGGTTAGGGTGAGGCTTAGGTGACGGTCAGAGTTACGGTTAGGCGGAGGTCTAGTCCTAGGTTAGCATTAGGGTCACGGTCAGAGTCAGGGTTAGGTCAGGGTTAGGGTTAGGGTTAGGGTTAGGGTTATGATTAGGGTTAGTTATAGGGTTAGGGTTAGGTTTAGGATTAGGAATAGGGTTAGGGTTAGGATTAGGTTTTACCTTAGGGTTAGGGTTAGGATTAGGCTTAGGGTTAGGTTTGGGGTTAGGGTTAGGATTAGGGTTAGGTCAGGATTAGGGTTATGGTTAGGGATAGGGTTAGCGTTAGGGTTAGGGTTAGGGTTAGCGTTAGGGTTAGGGTTAGGGTTAGGTTTAGGGTTAGGGTTACGGTTAGGTTAGGATTAGGGTTAGGGTTCGGCTTAGGCTTAGGATTAGGGTTAGGGTTAGGGTTAGGGTTAGGGTTGTGGTTAGGGTTAGGGTGAGGGTTAGGCTTACCGTTAGGGTTAGCGTTAGGGTTAGGGATAGGGTTAGGGATAGGGTTAGGGATAGGGTTAGGATTTGCTTACAGTTAGGGTTAGGGTTAGGGTGAGGGTTAGGCTTACCTTTAGGGTTAGCGTTAGGGTTAGGGATAGGGTTAGGGATAGGGTTAGGATTAGCTTACAGTTAGGGCTAGGGTTAGGGTTAGGGTTAGGGTTAGGGTTAGGGTTAGGCTTCGGGTTAGGATTAGGGTTAGCGTTAGGCTTTGGCTTAGTTTACGGTCAGGGTTACGGTTAGGCTTAGACATAGACCTAGGCCTTGGTTAGCGTTAGGGTCACGATCAGGCTCAGGAATAGGTCAGGGTTAGGGTTAGGGTTAGGGTTAGCGTTAGGGTTAGGGTTAGGGTTAGGGTTAGGGTTAGGCTTCGGGTTAGGGTTAGGGTTAGGGTTAGGGTTAGGGTTTGGGTCACGGTCAGAGTCAGAGTTAGCGTTACTGGTAGGGTTAAGATTAGATTTAGGGTTAGGTTACAGCTAGGGTTAGGGTTAGGTTACGGTCAGGGTTTCGGCTAGGCATAGGCATAGGCCTAGGTCTAGGTTAGAGTTAGGGTCACAGTCAGAGTCTGGGTTAGGTCAGGCTTAGGGTTAAGGTTAGGGTTAGGGTTATGGTTAGGTTACAGTTGGGGTTAGGGTGAGGCTTAGGTGACGGTCAGAGTTACGGTTAGGCGGAGGTCTAGTCCTAGGTTAGCATTAGGGTCACGGTCAGAGTCAGGGTTAGGTCAGGGTTAGGGTTAGGGTTAGGGTTAGGGTTAGACTTAAGCTTAGGCTTACGCTTAAGGTTAGGGTTAGGGTACGGTTTGGGTTAGGATGAGGGTTAGGGTTAATGGTAGGGTTAAGGTTAGGGTTAGGGTTAGGATTAGGTTATGGTCAAAGTTACGGTTAGGCTTCGGCGTAGGCCTAGGCCTAGGTTAGCATTAGGGTCACGGTCAGAGTCAGGGTTAGGTCAGGGTTAGAGTTAGGGTTAGGGTTAGGCTTAGGGTTAAGTTTAGAGTTAGGGTTAGGGTTACGGTTAGGGTTAGGGTTAGGTTTAGCATAAGGGTTACGTTAGAGTTAGGTTTAGGGTTAGGCTTACGTTACGGTCAGGGTTACGGTTAGGCTTAGGCATAGGCGTAGGTTAGTGTTAGGCTCACGGTCCGAGTCAGGGGTAGGGTTAGGGTTAGGGTTGGGGTTACGGTTGGGGTTAGGGTAAGGGTTAGGGTTAGGGTTAGGATTTAGGGTTAGGGTTAGGTTTAGGGTTAGGGTTAGGGTTAGGTTAGGATTAGGGTTAGGGTTCGGCTTAGGTTTAGGATTAGGGTTAGGGTTAGGATTAGGGTTAGGGTTAGGGTTAGGGTTAGGGTGATGGGTTAGGCTTACCGTTAGGGTTAGCGTAAGGGTTAGGGATAGGGTTAGGCTTACTGTTAGGGTTAGCGTTAGGGTTAGGGATAGGGTTAGGGATAGGGTTAGGATTAGCTTACAGTTAGGGTTAGGGTTAGGGTTAGGGTTAGGCTTCGGGTTAGGCTTTGGGTTAGGATTAGGGTTAGCGTTAGGCTTCGGCTTAGTTTACTGTCAGGGTTACGGTTAGGCTTAGACATAGACCTAGGCCTTGGTTAGCGTTAGGGTCACGATCAGGCTCAGGAATTGGTCAGGGTTAGGGTTAGGGTTAGGGTTAGCGTTAGGGTTAGGGTTAGGGTTAGGGTTAGGGTTAGGCTTCGGGTTAGGGTTAGGGTTAGGGTTAGGGTTAGGTTTAGGGTTAGAGTTAGGTTACAGTTAGGGTTAGACTTAGGCTTAGGTTACGGTCAGAGTTACAGTGAGGCTTAGGCCTAAGCCTAGGCCTAGGTTAGCATTAGGGTCACGGTCAGAGACAGGGTTAGATTAGGGTTAGGGTTAGGGTTTAGGGTTAGGATTAGGGTTAGGCTTAGGCTGAGGTTGCAGTTAGGGTTCGGTTTAGGGTTAGGCTTAGGTTACAGTCACGGTTACGGTTAGGCTTAGGTGCAGCCCTAGGCCTAGGTTAACGATAGGGTCACGGTCAGAGTCAGGGTTAGTTCAGGGTTAGGGTTAGCGTTAGGTTTAGGGTTACGGTTATGATTAGGGTTAGTTATAGGGTTAGGGTTAGGTTTAGGATTAGGAATAGGGTTAGGGTTAGGATTAGGTTTTACCTTAGGGTTAGGGTTAGGATTAGGCTTAGGGTTAGGTTTGGGGTTAGGGTTAGGATTAGGGTTAGGTCAGGATTAGGGTTATGGTTAGGGATAGGGTTAGCGTTAGGGTTAGGGTTAGGGTTAGCGTTAGGGTTAGGGTTAGGGTTAGGTTTAGGGTTAGGGTTACGGTTAGGTTAGGATTAGGGTTAGGGTTCGGCTTAGGCTTAGGATTAGGGTTAGGGTTAGGGTTAGGGTTAGGGTTGTGGTTAGGGTTAGGGTGAGGGTTAGGCTTACCGTTAGGGTTAGCGTTAGGGTTAGGGATAGGGTTAGGGATAGGGTTAGGGATAGGGTTAGGATTTGCTTACAGTTAGGGTTAGGGTTAGGGTGAGGGTTAGGCTTACCTTTAGGGTTAGCGTTAGGGTTAGGGATAGGGTTAGGGATAGGGTTAGGATTAGCTTACAGTTAGGGCTAGGGTTAGGGTTAGGGTTAGGGTTAGGGTTAGGGTTAGGCTTCGGGTTAGGATTAGGGTTAGCGTTAGGCTTTGGCTTAGTTTACGGTCAGGGTTACGGTTAGGCTTAGACATAGACCTAGGCCTTGGTTAGCGTTAGGGTCACGATCAGGCTCAGGAATAGGTCAGGGTTAGGGTTAGGGTTAGGGTTAGCGTTAGGGTTAGGGTTAGGGTTAGGGTTAGGGTTAGGCTTCGGGTTAGGGTTAGGGTTAGGGTTAGGGTTAGGGTTTGGGTCACGGTCAGAGTCAGAGTTAGCGTTACTGGTAGGGTTAAGATTAGATTTAGGGTTAGGTTACAGCTAGGGTTAGGGTTAGGTTACGGTCAGGGTTTCGGCTAGGCATAGGCATAGGCCTAGGTCTAGGTTAGAGTTAGGGTCACAGTCAGAGTCTGGGTTAGGTCAGGCTTAGGGTTAAGGTTAGGGTTAGGGTTATGGTTAGGTTACAGTTGGGGTTAGGGTGAGGCTTAGGTGACGGTCAGAGTTACGGTTAGGCGGAGGTCTAGTCCTAGGTTAGCATTAGGGTCACGGTCAGAGTCAGGGTTAGGTCAGGGTTAGGGTTAGGGTTAGGGTTAGGGTTAGACTTAAGCTTAGGCTTACGCTTAAGGTTAGGGTTAGGGTACGGTTTGGGTTAGGATGAGGGTTAGGGTTAATGGTAGGGTTAAGGTTAGGGTTAGGGTTAGGATTAGGTTATGGTCAAAGTTACGGTTAGGCTTCGGCGTAGGCCTAGGCCTAGGTTAGCATTAGGGTCACGGTCAGAGTCAGGGTTAGGTCAGGGTTAGAGTTAGGGTTAGGGTTAGGCTTAGGGTTAAGTTTAGAGTTAGGGTTAGGGTTACGGTTAGGGTTAGGGTTAGGTTTAGCATAAGGGTTACGTTAGAGTTAGGTTTAGGGTTAGGCTTACGTTACGGTCAGGGTTACGGTTAGGCTTAGGCATAGGCGTAGGTTAGTGTTAGGCTCACAGTCCGAGTCAGGGGTAGGGTTAGGGTTAGGGTTGGGGTTACGGTTGGGGTTAGGGTAAGGGTTAGGGTTAGGGTTAAGATTTAGGGTTAGGGTTAGGTTTAGGGTTAGGGTTAGGGTTAGGTTAGGATTAGGGTTAGGGTTCGGCTTAGGTTTAGGATTAGGGTTAGGGTTAGGATTAGGGTTAGGGTTAGGGTTAGGGTTAGGGTGATGGGTTAGGCTTACCGTTAGGGTTAGCGTAAGGGTTAGGGATAGGGTTAGGCTTACTGTTAGGGTTAGCGTTAGGGTTAGGGATAGGGTTAGGGTTAGGGTTAGGATTAGCTTACAGTTAGGGTTAGGGTTAGGGTTAGGGTTAGGGTTAGGGTTAGGGTTAGGGTTAGGGTGAGGGTTAGTCTTACCGTTAGGGTTAGCGTTAGGGTTAGGGATAGGGTTAGGGATAGGGTTAGGATTAGCTTACAGTTAGGGTTAGGGTTAGGGTTAGGGTTAGGGTTAGGGTTAGCGTTAGGCGTCGGCTTAGTTTACGGTCAGGGTTACGGTTAGGCTTAGACATAGACCTAGGCCTTGGTTAGCGTTAGGGTCACGATCAGGCTCAGGAATAGGTCAGGGTTAGGGTTAGGGTTAGCGTTAGCGTTAGCGTTAGCGTTAGGGTTAGGGTTAGGGTTAGGGTTAGGGTTAGACTTAGGCTTAGGTTACGGTCAGAGTTACAGTGAGGCTTAGGCCTAAGCCTAGGCCTAGGTTAGCGTTAGGGTCACGGTCAGAGACAGGGTTAGATTAGGGTTAGGGTTAGGGTTTAGGGTTAGGATTAGGGTTAGGCTTAGGCTGAGGTTGCAGTTAGGGTTCGGTTTAGGGTTAGGCTTAGGTTACAGTCACGGTTACGGTTAGGCTTAGGTGCAGCCCTAGGCCTAGGTTAACGATAGGGTCACGGTCAGAGTCAGGGTTAGTTCAGGGTTAGGGTTAGCGTTAGGTTTAGGGTTACGGTTATGATTAGGGTTAGTTATAGGGTTAGGGTTAGGTTTAGGATTAGGATTAGGGTTAGGGTTAGGATTAGGTTTTACCTTAGGGTTAGGGTTAGGATTAGGCTTAGGGTTAGGTTTGGGCTTAGGGTTAGGATTAGGGTTAGGTCAGGATTAAGGTTATGGTTAGGGATAGGGTTAGCGTTAGGGTTAGGGTTAGGGTTAGGCGTAGGGTTAGGGTTAGGCGTAGGGTTAGGCGTAGGCGCAGACCTAGGCCTAGGTTAGCGTTAGGGTCACGAGCAGAGTCAGGGTTAGGTCAGGGTTAAGGTTAGGTTTAGGATTAGTCTTAGGTTTAGGGTTGGGTTACAGTTAGGGTTAGGCTGAGACTAAGGTTACGGTCAGGGTTACAGTTAGGCTTAGGCCTAGGTCTAGGTTAACGTTAGGGTCACGGTCAGAATCAGGGTTAGGTCAGGGTTCGGGTTAGGGTTAGGGTTAGGGTTAGGGTTAGGGTTAGGGTTAGGGTTAGGGTTAGGGTTAGGGTTTGGGTCACGGTCAGAGTCAGAGTTAGCGTTACTGGTAGGGTTAAGATTAGATTTAGGGTTAGGTTACAGCTAGGGTTAGGGTTAGGTTACGGTCAGGGTTTCGGCTAGGCATAGGCATAGGCCTAGGTCTAGGTTAGAGTTAGGGTCACAGTCAGAGTCTGGGTTAGGTCAGGCTTAGGGTTAAGGTTAGGGTTAGGGTTATGGTTAGGTTACAGTTGGGGTTAGGGTGAGGCTTAGGTGACGGTCAGAGTTACGGTTAGGCGGAGGTCTAGTCCTAGGTTAGCATTAGGGTCACGGTCAGAGTCAGGGTTAGGTCAGGGTTAGGGTTAGGGTTAGGGTTAGGGTTAGACTTAAGCTTAGGCTTACGCTTAAGGTTAGGGTTAGGGTACGGTTTGGGTTAGGATGAGGGTTAGGGTTAATGGTAGGGTTAAGGTTAGGGTTAGGGTTAGGATTAGGTTATGGTCAAAGTTACGGTTAGGCTTCGGCGTAGGCCTAGGCCTAGGTTAGCATTAGGGTCACGGTCAGAGTCAGGGTTAGGTCAGGGTTAGAGTTAGGGTTAGGGTTAGGCTTAGGGTTAAGTTTAGAGTTAGGGTTAGGGTTACGGTTAGGGTTAGGGTTAGGTTTAGCATAAGGGTTACGTTAGAGTTAGGTTTAGGGTTAGGCTTACGTTACGGTCAGGGTTACGGTTAGGCTTAGGCATAGGCGTAGGTTAGTGTTAGGCTCACGGTCCGAGTCAGGGGTAGGGTTAGGGTTAGGGTTGGGGTTACGGTTGGGGTTAGGGTAAGGGTTAGGGTTAGGGTTAGGATTTAGGGTTAGGGTTAGGTTTAGGGTTAGGGTTAGGGTTAGGTTAGGATTAGGGTTAGGGTTCGGCTTAGGTTTAGGATTAGGGTTAGGGTTAGGATTAGGGTTAGGGTTAGGGTTAGGGTTAGGGTGATGGGTTAGGCTTACCGTTAGGGTTAGCGTAAGGGTTAGGGATAGGGTTAGGCTTACTGTTAGGGTTAGCGTTAGGGTTAGGGATAGGGTTAGGGATAGGGTTAGGATTAGCTTACAGTTAGGGTTAGGGTTAGGGTTAGGGTTAGGCTTCGGGTTAGGCTTTGGGTTAGGATTAGGGTTAGCGTTAGGCTTCGGCTTAGTTTACTGTCAGGGTTACGGTTAGGCTTAGACATAGACCTAGGCCTTGGTTAGCGTTAGGGTCACGATCAGGCTCAGGAATTGGTCAGGGTTAGGGTTAGGGTTAGGGTTAGCGTTAGGGTTAGGGTTAGGGTTAGGGTTAGGGTTAGGCTTCGGGTTAGGGTTAGGGTTAGGGTTAGGGTTAGGTTTAGGGTTAGAGTTAGGTTACAGTTAGGGTTAGACTTAGGCTTAGGTTACGGTCAGAGTTACAGTGAGGCTTAGGCCTAAGCCTAGGCCTAGGTTAGCATTAGGGTCACGGTCAGAGACAGGGTTAGATTAGGGTTAGGGTTAGGGTTTAGGGTTAGGATTAGGGTTAGGCTTAGGCTGAGGTTGCAGTTAGGGTTCGGTTTAGGGTTAGGCTTAGGTTACAGTCACGGTTACGGTTAGGCTTAGGTGCAGCCCTAGGCCTAGGTTAACGATAGGGTCACGGTCAGAGTCAGGGTTAGTTCAGGGTTAGGGTTAGCGTTAGGTTTAGGGTTACGGTTATGATTAGGGTTAGTTATAGGGTTAGGGTTAGGTTTAGGATTAGGAATAGGGTTAGGGTTAGGATTAGGTTTTACCTTAGGGTTAGGGTTAGGATTAGGCTTAGGGTTAGGTTTGGGGTTAGGGTTAGGATTAGGGTTAGGTCAGGATTAGGGTTATGGTTAGGGATAGGGTTAGCGTTAGGGTTAGGGTTAGGGTTAGCGTTAGGGTTAGGGTTAGGGTTAGGTTTAGGGTTAGGGTTACGGTTAGGTTAGGATTAGGGTTAGGGTTCGGCTTAGGCTTAGGATTAGGGTTAGGGTTAGGGTTAGGGTTAGGGTTGTGGTTAGGGTTAGGGTGAGGGTTAGGCTTACCGTTAGGGTTAGCGTTAGGGTTAGGGATAGGGTTAGGGATAGGGTTAGGGATAGGGTTAGGATTTGCTTACAGTTAGGGTTAGGGTTAGGGTGAGGGTTAGGCTTACCTTTAGGGTTAGCGTTAGGGTTAGGGATAGGGTTAGGGATAGGGTTAGGATTAGCTTACAGTTAGGGCTAGGGTTAGGGTTAGGGTTAGGGTTAGGGTTAGGGTTAGGCTTCGGGTTAGGATTAGGGTTAGCGTTAGGCTTTGGCTTAGTTTACGGTCAGGGTTACGGTTAGGCTTAGACATAGACCTAGGCCTTGGTTAGCGTTAGGGTCACGATCAGGCTCAGGAATAGGTCAGGGTTAGGGTTAGGGTTAGGGTTAGCGTTAGGGTTAGGGTTAGGGTTAGGGTTAGGGTTAGGCTTCGGGTTAGGGTTAGGGTTAGGGTTAGGGTTAGGGTTTGGGTCACGGTCAGAGTCAGAGTTAGCGTTACTGGTAGGGTTAAGATTAGATTTAGGGTTAGGTTACAGCTAGGGTTAGGGTTAGGTTACGGTCAGGGTTTCGGCTAGGCATAGGCATAGGCCTAGGTCTAGGTTAGAGTTAGGGTCACAGTCAGAGTCTGGGTTAGGTCAGGCTTAGGGTTAAGGTTAGGGTTAGGGTTATGGTTAGGTTACAGTTGGGGTTAGGGTGAGGCTTAGGTGACGGTCAGAGTTACGGTTAGGCGGAGGTCTAGTCCTAGGTTAGCATTAGGGTCACGGTCAGAGTCAGGGTTAGGTCAGGGTTAGGGTTAGGGTTAGGGTTAGGGTTAGACTTAAGCTTAGGCTTACGCTTAAGGTTAGGGTTAGGGTACGGTTTGGGTTAGGATGAGGGTTAGGGTTAATGGTAGGGTTAAGGTTAGGGTTAGGGTTAGGATTAGGTTATGGTCAAAGTTACGGTTAGGCTTCGGCGTAGGCCTAGGCCTAGGTTAGCATTAGGGTCACGGTCAGAGTCAGGGTTAGGTCAGGGTTAGAGTTAGGGTTAGGGTTAGGCTTAGGGTTAAGTTTAGAGTTAGGGTTAGGGTTACGGTTAGGGTTAGGGTTAGGTTTAGCATAAGGGTTACGTTAGAGTTAGGTTTAGGGTTAGGCTTACGTTACGGTCAGGGTTACGGTTAGGCTTAGGCATAGGCGTAGGTTAGTGTTAGGCTCACGGTCCGAGTCAGGGGTAGGGTTAGGGTTAGGGTTGGGGTTACGGTTGGGGTTAGGGTAAGGGTTAGGGTTAGGGTTAAGATTTAGGGTTAGGGTTAGGTTTAGGGTTAGGGTTAGGGTTAGGTTAGGATTAGGGTTAGGGTTCGGCTTAGGTTTAGGATTAGGGTTAGGGTTAGGATTAGGGTTAGGGTTAGGGTTAGGGTTAGGGTGATGGGTTAGGCTTACCGTTAGGGTTAGCGTAAGGGTTAGGGATAGGGTTAGGCTTACTGTTAGGGTTAGCGTTAGGGTTAGGGATAGGGTTAGGGATAGGGTTAGGATTAGCTTACAGTTAGGGTTAGGGTTAGGGTTAGGGTTAGGCTTCGGGTTAGGCTTTGGGTTAGGATTAGGGTTAGCGTTAGGCTTCGGCTTAGTTTACTGTCAGGGTTACGGTTAGGCTTAGACATAGACCTAGGCCTTGGTTAGCGTTAGGGTCACGATCAGGCTCAGGAATTGGTCAGGGTTAGGGTTAGGGTTAGGGTTAGCGTTAGGGTTAGGGTTAGGGTTAGGGTTAGGGTTAGGCTTCGGGTTAGGGTTAGGGTTAGGGTTAGGGTTAGGGTTAGGGTTAGGTTTAGGGTTAGAGTTAGGTTACAGTTAGGGTTAGACTTAGGCTTAGGTTACGGTCAGAGTTACAGTGAGGCTTAGGCCTAAGCCTAGGCCTAGGTTAGCATTAGGGTCACGGTCAGAGACAGGGTTAGATTAGGGTTAGGGTTAGGGTTTAGGGTTAGGATTAGGGTTAGGCTTAGGCTGAGGTTGCAGTTAGGGTTCGGTTTAGGGTTAGGCTTAGGTTACAGTCACGGTTACGGTTAGGCTTAGGTGCAGCCCTAGGCCTAGGTTAACGATAGGGTCACGGTCAGAGTCAGGGTTAGTTCAGGGTTAGGGTTAGCGTTAGGTTTAGGGTTACGGTTATGATTAGGGTTAGTTATAGGGTTAGGGTTAGGTTTAGGATTAGGATTAGGGTTAGGGTTAGGATTAGGTTTTACCTTAGGGTTAGGGTTAGGATTAGGCTTAGGGTTAGGTTTGGGGTTAGGGTTAGGATTAGGGTTAGGTCAGGATTAGGGTTATGGTTAGGGATAGGGTTAGCGTTAGGGTTAGGGTTAGGGTTAGCGTTAGGGTTAGGGTTAGGGTTAGGTTTAGGGTTAGGGTTACGGTTAGGTTAGGATTAGGGTTAGGGTTCGGCTTAGGCTTAGGATTAGGGTTAGGGTTAGGGTTAGGGTTAGGGTTAGGGTTGTGGTTAGGGTTAGGGTGAGGGTTAGGCTTACCGTTAGGGTTAGCGTTAGGGTTAGGGATAGGGTTAGGGATAGGGTTAGGGATAGGGTTAGGATTTGCTTACAGTTAGGGTTAGGGTTAGGGTGAGGGTTAGGCTTACCTTTAGGGTTAGCGTTAGGGTTAGGGATAGGGTTAGGGATAGGGTTAGGATTAGCTTACAGTTAGGGCTAGGGTTAGGGTTAGGGTTAGGGTTAGGGTTAGGGTTAGGCTTCGGGTTAGGATTAGGGTTAGCGTTAGGCTTTGGCTTAGTTTACGGTCAGGGTTACGGTTAGGCTTAGACATAGACCTAGGCCTTGGTTAGCGTTAGGGTCACGATCAGGCTCAGGAATAGGTCAGGGTTAGGGTTAGGGTTAGGGTTAGCGTTAGGGTTAGGGTTAGGGTTAGGGTTAGGGTTAGGGTTAGGCTTCGGGTTAGGGTTAGGGTTAGGGTTAGGGTTAGGGTTTGGGTCACGGTCAGAGTCAGAGTTAGCGTTACTGGTAGGGTTAAGATTAGATTTAGGGTTAGGTTACAGCTAGGGTTAGGGTTAGGGTTTGTGTCACGGTCAGAGTCAGAGTTAGCGTTACTGGTAGGGTTAAGATTAGATTTAGGGTTAGGTTACAGCTAGGGTTAGGGTTAGGTTACGGTCACGGTTTCGGCTAGGCATAGGCATAGGCCTAGGTCTAGGTTAGAGTTAGGGTCACGGTCAGAGTCTGGGTTAGGTCAGGCTTAGGGTTAAGATTAGGGTTAGGGTTATGGTTAGGTTGCAGTTGGGATTAGGGTGAGGCTTAGGTGACGGTCAGAGTTACGGTTAGGCGGAGGTCTAGTCCTAGGTTAGCATTAGGGTCACGGTCAGAGTCAGGGTTAGGTCAGGGTTAGGGTTAGGGTTAGGGTTAGACTTAAGCTTAGGCTTACGCTTAAGGTTAGGGTTAGGGTACGGTTTGGGTTAGGATGAGGGTTAGGGTCAATGGTAGGGTTAAGGTTAGGTTTAGTGTTAGGATTAGGTTATGGTCAAAGTTACGGTTAGGCTTCGGCGTAGGCCTAGGCCTAGGTTAGCATTAGGGTGACGGTCAGAGTCAGGGTTAGGTCAGGGTTAGAGTTAGGGTTAGGGGTAGGCTTAGGGTTAGGTTTAGAGTTAGGGTTAGGGTTACGGTTAGGGTTAGGGTTAGGATTAGGTTTTACCTTAGGGTTAGGGTTAGGATTAGGCTTAGGGTTAGGTTTGGGGTTAGGGTTAGGATTAGGGTTAGGTCAGGATTAGGGTTATGGTTAGGGATAGGGTTAGGGTTAGGGTTAGGCGTAGGGTTAGGGTTAGGCGTAGGCGCAGACCTAGGCCTAGGTTAGCGTTAGGGTCACGAGCAGAGTCAGGGTTAGGTCAGGGTTAAGGTTAGGTTTAGGATTAGACTTAGGTTTAGGGTTGGGTTACAGTTAGGGTTAGGCTGAGACTAAGGTTACGGTCAGGGTTACAGTTAGGCTTAGGCCTAGGTCTAGGTTAACGTTAGGGTCACGGTCAGAATCAGGGTTAGGTCAGGGTTCGGGTTAGGGTTAGGGCTAGGGTTAGGGTTAGGGTTAGGGTTAGGGTTAGGGTTAGGGTTTGGGTCACGGTCAGAGTCAGAGTTAGCGTTACTGGTAGGGTTAAGATTAGATTTAGGGTTAGGTTACAGCTAGGGTTAGGGTTAGGTTACGGTCAGGGTTTCGGCTAGGCATAGGCATAGGCCTAGGTCTAGGTTAGAGTTAGGGTCACGGTCAGAGTCTGGGTTAGGTCAGGCTTAGGGTTAAGGTTAGGGTTAGGTTTATGGTTAGGTTACAGTTGGGGTTAGGGTGAGGCTTAGGTGACGGTCAGAGTTACGGTTAGGCGGAGGTCTAGTCCTAGGTTAGCATTAGGGTCATGGTCAGAGTCAGGGTTAGGTCAGGGTTAGGGTTAGGGTTAGGGTTAGGGTTAGGGTTAGGGTTAGATTTAAGCTTAGGCTTACGCTTAAGGTTAGGGTTAGGGTACGGTTTGGGTTAGGATGAGGGTTAGGGTTAATGGTAGGGTTAAGGTTAGGGTTAGGGTTAGGATTAGGTTATGGTCAAAGTTACGGTTAGGCTTCGGCATAGGCCTAGGCCTAGGTTAGCATTAGGGTCACGGTCAGAGTCAGGGTTAGGTCAGGGTTAGAGTTAGGGTTAGGGTTAGGGTTAGGGTTAGGGTTAGGGTTAGGGTTAGGGTTAGGGTTAGGGTTAGGGTTAGGGTTAGGTTTAGCATAAGTGTTACGTTAGAGTTAGGTTTAGGGTTAGGCTTAGGTTACGGTCAGGGTTACGGTTAGGCTTAGGCATAGGCCTAGGTTAGTGTTAGGCTCACGGTCCGAGTCAGGGGTAGGGTTAGGGTTAGGGTTGGGGTTACGGTTGGGGTTAGGGTAAGGGTTAGGGTTAGGGTTAGGATTTAGGGTTAGGGTTAGGTTTAGGGTTAGGGTTAGGGTTAGGTTAGGATTAGGGTTAGGGTTCGTCTTAGGTTTAGGATTAGGGTTAGGGTTAGGATTAGGGTTAGGGTTAGGGTTAGGGTTAGGGTGATGGGTTAGGCTTACCGTTAGGGTTAGCGTTAGGGTTAGGGATAGGGTTAGGCTTACCGTTAGGGTTAGCGTTAGGGTTAGGGATAGGGTTAGGGATAGGGTTAGGATTAGCTTACAGTTAGGGTTAGGGTTAGGGTTAGGGTTAGGCTTTGGGTTAGGCTTTGGGTTAGGATTAGGGTTAGCGTTAGGCTTCGGCTTAGTTTACTGTCAGGGTTACGGTTAGGCTTAGACATAGACCTAGGCCTTGGTTAGCGTTAGGGTCACGATCAGGCTCAGGAATTGGTCAGGGTTAGGGTTAGGGTTAGGGTTAGCGTTAGGGTTAGGGTTAGGGTTAGGGTTAGGGTTAGGGTTAGGCTTCGGGTTAGGGTTAGGGTTAGGGTTAGGGTTAGGGTTAGGTTTAGGGTTAGAGTTAGGTTACAGTTAGGGTTAGACTTAGGCTTAGGTTACGGTCAGAGTTACAGTGAGGCTTAGGCCTAAGCCTAGGCCTAGGTTAGCGTTAGGGTCACGGTCAGAGACAGGGTTAGATTAGGGTTAGGGTTAGGGTTTAGGGTTAGGATTAGGGTTAGGCTTAGGCTGAGGTTGCAGTTAGGGTTCGGTTTAGGGTTAGGCTTAGGTTACAGTCACGGTTACGGTTAGGCTTAGGTGCAGCCCTAGGCCTAGGTTAACGATAGGGTCACGGTCAGAGTCAGGGTTAGTTCAGGGTTAGGGTTAGCGTTAGGTTTAGGGTTACGGTTATGATTAGGGTTAGTTATAGGGTTAGGGTTAGGTTTAGGATTAGGATTAGGGTTAGGGTTAGGATTAGGTTTTACCTTAGGGTTAGGGTTAGGATTAGGCTTAGGGTTAGGTTTGGGGTTAGGGTTAGGATTAGGGTTAGGTCAGGATTAGGGTTATGGTTAGGGATAGGGTTAGCGTTAGGGTTAGGGTTAGGGTTAGGTTTAGGGTTAGGGTTACGGTTAGGTTAGGATTAGGGTTAGGGTTCGGCTTAGGCTTAGGATTAGGGTTAGGGTTAGGGTTAGGGTTAGGATTGTGGTTAGGGTTAGGGTGAGGGTTAGGCTTACCGTTAGGGTTAGCGTTAGGGTTAGGGATAGGGTTAGGGATAGGGTTAGGGATAGGGTTAGGATTTGCTTACAGTTAGGGTTAGGGTTAGGGTGAGGGTTAGGCTTACCTTTAGGGTTAGCGTTAGGGTTAGGGATAGGGTTAGGGATAGGGTTGGGGTTAGGGTTAGGGTTAGGGTTAGGATTAGGGTTAGCGTTAGGCTTCGGCTTAGTTTACGGTCAGGGTTACGGTTAGGCTTAGACATAGACCTAGGCCTTGGTTAGCGTTAGGGTCACGATCAGGCTCAGGAATAGGTAAGGGTTAGGGTTAGGGTTAGGGTTAGCGTTAGGGTTAGGGTTAGGGTTAGGGTTAGGGTTAGGGTTAGGGTTAGGCTTCGGGTTAGGATTAGGGTTAGCGTTAGGCTTCGGCTTAGTTTACGGTCAGGGTTACGGTTAGGCTTAGACATAGACCTAGGCCTTGGTTAGCGTTAGGGTCACGATCAGGCTCAGGAATAGGTCAGGGTTAGGGTTAGGGTTAGGGTTAGCGTTAGGGTTAGGGTTAGGGTTAGGGTTAGGCTTCGGGTTAGGGTTAGGGTTAGGGTTAGGGTTAGGGTTAGGGTTTGGGTCACAGTCAGAGTCAGAGTTAGCGTTACTGGTAGGGTTAAGATTAGATTTAGGGTTAGGTTACAGCTAGGGTTAGGGTTAGGTTACGGTCAGGGTTTCGGCTAGGCATAGGCATAGGCCTAGGTCTAGGTTAGAGTTAGGGTCACGGTCAGAGTCTGGGTTAGGTCAGGCTTAGGGTTAAGGTTAGGGTTAGGGTTATGGTTAGGTTGCAGTTGGGATTAGGGTGAGGCTTAGGTGACGGTCAGAGTTACGGTTAGGCGGAGGTCTAGTCCTAGATTAGCATTAGGGTCACGGTCAGAGTCAGGGTTAGGTCAGGGTTAGGGTTAGGGTTAGGGTTAGACTTAAGCTTAGGCTTACGCTTAAGGTTAGGGTTAGGGTACGGTTTGGGTTAGGATGAGGGTTAGGGTCAATGGTAGGGTTAAGGTTAGGTTTAGGGTTAGGATTAGGTTATGGTCAAAGTTACGGTTAGGCTTCGGCGTAGGCCTAGGCCTAGGTTAGCATTAGGGTCACGGTCAGAGTCAGGGTTAGGTCAGGGTTAGAGTTAGGGTTAGGGTTAGGCTTAGGGTTAGGGTTAGGGTTAGTCTTAGGGTTAGGGTTAGGGTTAGTGTTAGGGTTAGGTTTAGCATAAGTGTTACGTTAGAGTTAGGTTTAGGGTTAGGCTTAGGTTACGGTCAGGGTTACGGTTAGGCTTAGGCATAGGCCTAGGTTAGTGTTAGGCTCACGGTCCGAGTCAGGGGTAGGGTTAGGGTTAGGGTTGGGGTTACGGTTGGGGTTAGGGTAAGGGTTAGGGTTAGGGTTAGGATTTAGGGTTAGGGTTAGGTTTAGGGTTAGGGTTAGGGTTACGTTAGGATTAGGGTTAGGGTTCGGCTTAGGTTTAGGATTAGGGTTAGGGTTAGGATTAGGGTTAGGGTTAGGGATAGGGTTAGGGTGATGGGTTAGGCTTACCGTTAGGGTTAGCGTTAGGGTTAGGGATAGGGTTAGGCTTACCGTTAGGGTTAGCGTTAGGGTTAGGGATAGGGTTAGGGATAGGGTTAGGATTAGCTTACAGTTAGGGTTAGGGTTAGGGTTAGGGTTAGGCTTCGGGTTAGGCTTTGGGTTAGGATTAGGGTTAGCGTTAGGCTTCGGCTTAGTTTACTGTCAGGGTTACGGTTAGGCTTAGACATAGACCTAGGCCTTGGTTAGCGTTAGGGTCACGATCAGGCTCAGGAATTGGTCAGGGTTAGGGTTAGGGTTAGGGTTAGCGTTAGGGTTAGGGTTAGGGTTAGGGTTAGGGTTAGGCTTCGGGTTAGGGTTAGGGTTAGGGTTAGGTTTAGGATTAGGATTAGGGTTAGGGTTAGGATTAGGTTTTACCTTAGGGTTAGGGTTAGGATTAGGCTTAGGGTTAGGTTTGGGGTTAGGGTTAGGATTAGGGTTAGGTCAGGATTAGGGTTATGGTTAGGGATAGGGTTAGCGTTAGGGTTAGGGTTAGGGTTAGCGTTAGGGTTAGGGTTAGGGTTAGGTTTAGGGTTAGGGTTACGGTTAGGTTAGGATTAGGGTTAGGGTTCGGCTTAGGCTTAGGATTAGGGTTAGGGTTAGGGTTAGGGTTAGGGTTGTGGTTAGGGTTAGGGTGAGGGTTAGGCTTACCGTTAGGGTTAGCGTTAGGGTTAGGGATAGGGTTAGGGATAGGGTTAGGGATAGGGTTAGGATTTGCTTACAGTTAGGGTTAGGGTTAGGGTGAGGGTTAGGCTTACCTTTAGGGTTAGCGTTAGGGTTAGGGATAGGGTTAGGGATAGGGTTAGGATTAGCTTACAGTTAGGGCTAGGGTTAGGGTTAGGGTTAGGGTTAGGGTTAGGGTTAGGCTTCGGGTTAGGATTAGGGTTAGCGTTAGGCTTTGGCTTAGTTTACGGTCAGGGTTACGGTTAGGCTTAGACATAGACCTAGGCCTTGGTTAGCGTTAGGGTCACGATCAGGCTCAGAAATAGGTCAGGGTTAGGGTTAGGGTTAGGGTTAGCGTTAGGGTTTGGGTTAGGGTTAGGGTTAGGGTTAGGGTTAGGCTTCGGGTTAGGGTTAGGGTTAGGGTTAGGGTTAGGGTTTGGGTCACGGTCAGAGTCAGAGTTAGCGTTACTGGTAGGGTTAAGATTAGATTTAGGGTTAGGTTACAGCTAGGGTTAGGGTTAGGGTTTGTGTCACGGTCAGAGTCAGAGTTAGCGTTACTGGTAGGGTTAAGATTAGATTTAGGGTTAGGTTACAGCTAGGGTTAGGGTTAGGTTACGGTCAGGGTTTCGGCTAGGCATAGGCATAGGCCTAGGTCTAGGTTAGAGTTAGGGTCACGGTCAGAGTCTGGGTTAGGTCAGGCTTAGGGTTAAGATTAGGGTTAGGGTTATGGTTAGGTTGCAGTTGGGATTAGGGTGAGGCTTAGGTGACGGTCAGAGTTACGGTTAGGCGGAGGTCTAGTCCTAGGTTAGCATTAGGGTCACGGTCAGAGTCAGGGTTAGGTCAGGGTTAGGGTTAGGGTTAGGGTTAGACTTAAGCTTAGGCTTACGCTTAAGGTTAGGGTTAGGGTACGGTTTGGGTTAGGATGAGGGTTAGGGTCAATGGTAGGGTTAAGGTTAGGTTTAGTGTTAGGATTAGGTTATGGTCAAAGTTACGGTTAGGCTTCGGCGTAGGCCTAGGCCTAGGTTAGCATTAGGGTGACGGTCAGAGTCAGGGTTAGGTCAGGGTTAGAGTTAGGGTTAGGGGTAGGCTTAGGGTTAGGTTTAGAGTTAGGGTTAGGGTTACGGTTAGGGTTAGGGTTAGGATTAGGTTTTACCTTAGGGTTAGGGTTAGGATTAGGCTTAGGGTTAGGTTTGGGGTTAGGGTTAGGATTAGGGTTAGGTCAGGATTAGGGTTATGGTTAGGGATAGGGTTAGGGTTAGGGTTAGGCGTAGGGTTAGGGTTAGGCGTAGGCGCAGACCTAGGCCTAGGTTAGCGTTAGGGTCACGAGCAGAGTCAGGGTTAGGTCAGGGTTAAGGTTAGGTTTAGGATTAGACTTAGGTTTAGGGTTGGGTTACAGTTAGGGTTAGGCTGAGACTAAGGTTACGGTCAGGGTTACAGTTAGGCTTAGGCCTAGGTCTAGGTTAACGTTAGGGTCACGGTCAGAATCAGGGTTAGGTCAGGGTTCGGGTTAGGGTTAGGGCTAGGGTTAGGGTTAGGGTTAGGGTTAGGGTTAGGGTTAGGGTTAGGGTTTGGGTCACGGTCAGAGTCAGAGTTAGCGTTACTGGTAGGGTTAAGATTAGATTTAGGGTTAGGTTACAGCTAGGGTTAGGGTTAGGTTACGGTCAGGGTTTCGGCTAGGCATAGGCATAGGCCTAGGTCTAGGTTAGAGTTAGGGTCACGGTCAGAGTCTGGGTTAGGTCAGGCTTAGGGTTAAGGTTAGGGTTAGGTTTATGGTTAGGTTACAGTTGGGGTTAGGGTGAGGCTTAGGTGACGGTCAGAGTTACGGTTAGGCGGAGGTCTAGTCCTAGGTTAGCATTAGGGTCATGGTCAGAGTCAGGGTTAGGTCAGGGTTAGGGTTAGGGTTAGGGTTAGGGTTAGGGTTAGGGTTAGATTTAAGCTTAGGCTTACGCTTAAGGTTAGGGTTAGGGTACGGTTTGGGTTAGGATGAGGGTTAGGGTTAATGGTAGGGTTAAGGTTAGGGTTAGGGTTAGGATTAGGTTATGGTCAAAGTTACGGTTAGGCTTCGGCATAGGCCTAGGCCTAGGTTAGCATTAGGGTCACGGTCAGAGTCAGGGTTAGGTCAGGGTTAGAGTTAGGGTTAGGGTTAGGGTTAGGGTTAGGGTTAGGGTTAGGGTTAGGGTTAGGGTTAGGTTTAGCATAAGTGTTACGTTAGAGTTAGGTTTAGGGTTAGGCTTAGGTTACGGTCAGGGTTACGGTTAGGCTTAGGCATAGGCCTAGGTTAGTGTTAGGCTCACGGTCCGAGTCAGGGGTAGGGTTAGGGTTAGGGTTGGGGTTACGGTTGGGGTTAGGGTAAGGGTTAGGGTTAGGGTTAGGATTTAGGGTTAGGGTTAGGTTTAGGGTTAGGGTTAGGGTTAGGTTAGGATTAGGGTTAGGGTTCGGCTTAGGTTTAGGATTAGGGTTAGGGTTAGGATTAGGGTTAGGGTTAGGGTTAGGGTTAGGGTGATGGGTTAGGCTTACCGTTAGGGTTAGCGTTAGGGTTAGGGATAGGGTTAGGCTTACCGTTAGGGTTAGCGTTAGGGTTAGGGATAGGGTTAGGGATAGGGTTAGGGTTAGCTTACAGTGAGGGTTAGGGTTAGGGTTAGGGTTAGGCTTTGGGTTAGGCTTTGGGTTAGGATTAGGGTTAGCGTTAGGCTTCGGCTTAGTTTACTGTCAGGGTTACGGTTAGGCTTAGACATAGACCTAGGCCTTGGTTAGCGTTAGGGTCACGATCAGGCTCAGGAATAGGTAAGGGTTAGGGTTAGGGTTAGGGTTAGCGTTAGGGTTAGGGTTAGGGTTAGGGTTAGGGTTAGGGTTAGGATTAGGGTTAGCGTTAGGCTTCGGCTTAGTTTACGGTCAGGGTTACGGTTAGGCTTAGACATAGACCTAGGCCTTGGTTAGCGTTAGGGTCACGATCAGGCTCAGGAATAGGTCAGGGTTAGGGTTAGGGTTAGGGTTAGCGTTAGGGTTAGGGTTAGGGTTAGGGTTAGGCTTCGGGTTAGGGTTAGGGTTAGGGTTAGGGTTAGGGTTAGGGTTTGGGTCACAGTCAGAGTCAGAGTTAGCGTTACTGGTAGGGTTAAGATTAGATTTAGGGTTAGGTTACAGCTAGGGTTAGGGTTAGGTTACGGTCAGGGTTTCGGCTAGGCATAGGCATAGGCCTAGGTCTAGGTTAGAGTTAGGGTCACGGTCAGAGTCTGGGTTAGGTCAGGCTTAGGGTTAAGGTTAGGGTTAGGGTTATGGTTAGGTTGCAGTTGGGATTAGGGTGAGGCTTAGGTGACGGTCAGAGTTACGGTTAGGCGGAGGTCTAGTCCTAGATTAGCATTAGGGTCACGGTCAGAGTCAGGGTTAGGTCAGGGTTAGGGTTAGGGTTAGGGTTAGACTTAAGCTTAGGCTTACGCTTAAGGTTAGGGTTAGGGTACGGTTTGGGTTAGGATGAGGGTTAGGGTCAATGGTAGGGTTAAGGTTAGGTTTAGGGTTAGGATTAGGTTATGGTCAAAGTTACGGTTAGGCTTCGGCGTAGGCCTAGGCCTAGGTTAGCATTAGGGTCACGGTCAGAGTCAGGGTTAGGTCAGGGTTAGAGTTAGGGTTAGGGTTAGGCTTAGGGTTAGGGTTAGGGTTAGTCTTAGGGTTAGGGTTAGGGTTAGGGTTAGGGTTAGGTTTAGCATAAGTGTTACGTTAGAGTTAGGTTTAGGGTTAGGCTTAGGTTACGGTCAGGGTTACGGTTAGGCTTAGGCATAGGCCTAGGTTAGTGTTAGGCTCACGGTCCGAGTCAGGGGTAGGGTTAGGGTTAGGGTTGGGGTTACGGTTGGGGTTAGGGTAAGGGTTAGGGTTAGGGTTAGGATTTAGGGTTAGGGTTAGGTTTAGGGTTAGGGTTAGGGTTACGTTAGGATTAGGGTTAGGGTTCGGCTTAGGTTTAGGATTAGGGTTAGGGTTAGGATTAGGGTTAGGGTTAGGGTTAGGGTTAGGGTGATGGGTTAGGCTTACCGTTAGGGTTAGCGTTAGGGTTAGGGATAGGGTTAGGCTTACCGTTAGGGTTAGCGTTAGGGTTAGGGATAGGGTTAGGGATAGGGTTAGGATTAGCTTACAGTTAGGGTTAGGGTTAGGGTTAGGGTTAGGCTTCGGGTTAGGCTTTGGGTTAGGATTAGGGTTAGCGTTAGGCTTCGGCTTAGTTTACTGTCAGGGTTACGGTTAGGCTTAGACATAGACCTAGGCCTTGGTTAGCGTTAGGGTCACGATCAGGCTCAGGAATTGGTCAGGGTTAGGGTTAGGGTTAGGGTTAGCGTTAGGGTTAGGGTTAGGGTTAGGGTTAGGGTTAGGCTTCGGGTTAGGGTTAGGGTTAGGGTTAGGTTATGGTCAAAGTTACGGTTAGGCTTCGGCGTAGGCCTAGGCCTAGGTTAGCATTAGGGTCACGGTCAGAGTCAGGGTTAGGTCAGGGTTAGAGTTAGGGTTAGGGTTAGGCTTAGGGTAAGGGTTAGGGTTAGGGTTAGGGTTAGGTTTAGCATAAGTGTTACGTTAGAGTTAGGTTTAGGGTTAGGCTTAGGTTACGGTCAGGGTTACGGTTAGGCTTAGGCATAGGCCTAGGTTAGTGTTAGGCTCACGGTCCGAGTCAGGGGTAGGGTTAGGGTTAGGGTTGGGGTTACGGTTGGGGTTAGGGTAAGGGTTAGGGTTAGGGTTAGGATTTAGGGTTAGGGTTAGGTTTAGGGTTAGGGTTAGGGTTAGGTTAGGATTAGGGTTAGGGTTCGGCTTAGGTTTAGGATTAGGGTTAGGGTTAGGATTAGGGTTAGGGTTAGGGTTAGGGTTAGGGTGATGGGTTAGGCTTACCGTTAGGGTTAGCGTTAGGGTTAGGGATAGGGTTAGGCTTACCGTTAGGGTTAGCGTTAGGGTTAGGGATAGGGTTAGGGATAGGGTTAGGATTAGCTTACAGTCAGGGTTAGGGTTAGGGTTAGGGTTAGGCTTAGGGTGATGGGTTAGGCTTACCGTTAGGGTTAGCGTTAGGGTTAGGGATAGGGTTAGGCTTACCGTTAGGGTTAGCGTTAGGGTTAGGGATAGGGTTAGGGATAGGGTTAGGATTAGCTTACAGTTAGGGTTAGGGTTAGGGTTAGGGTTAGGCTTCGGGTTAGGCTTTGGGTTAGGATTAGGGTTAGCGTTAGGCTTCGGCTTAGTTTACTGTCAGGGTTACGGTTAGGCTTAGACATAGACCTAGGCCTTGGTTAGCGTTAGGGTCACGATCAGGCTCAGGAATTGGTCAGGGTTAGGGTTAGGGTTAGGGTTAGCGTTAGGGTTAGGGTTAGGGTTAGGGTTAGGGTTAGGCTTCGGGTTAGGGTTAGGGTTAGGGTTAGGGTTAGGGTTAGGTTTAGGGTTAGAGTTAGGTTACAGTTAGGGTTAGACTTAGGCTTAGGTTACGGTCAGAGTTACAGTGAGGCTTAGGCCTAAGCCTAGGCCTAGGTTAGCGTTAGGGTCACGGTCAGAGACAGGGTTAGATTAGGGTTAGGGTTAGGGTTTAGGGTTAGGATTAGGGTTAGGCTTAGGCTGAGGTTGCAGTTAGGGTTCGGTTTAGGGTTAGGCTTAGGTTACAGTCACGGTTACGGTTAGGCTTAGGTGCAGCCCTAGGCCTAGGTTAACGATAGGGTCATGGTCAGAGTCAGGGTTAGTTCAGGGTTAGGGTTAGCGTTAGGTTTAGGTTTACGGTTATGATTAGGGTTAGTTATAGGGTTAGGGTTAGGTTTAGGATTAGGATTAGGGTTAGGGTTAGGATTAGGTTTTACCTTAGGGTTAGGGTTAGGATTAGGCTTAGGGTTAGGTTTGGGGTTAGGGTTAGGATTAGGGTTAGGTCAGGATTAGGGTTATGGTTAGGGATAGGGTTAGCGTTAGGGTTAGGGTTAGGGTTAGGTTTAGGGTTAGGGTTACGGTTAGGTTAGGATTAGGGTTAGGGTTCGGCTTAGGCTTAGGATTAGGGTTAGGGTTAGGGTTAGGGTTAGGGTTAGGGTTAGGGTTAGGGTTAGGGTTAGGGTCAGGCTTAGGGTTAAGGTTAGGGTTAGGGTTATGGTTAGGTTACAGTTGGGGTTAGGGTGAGGCTTAGGTGACGGTCAGAGTTACGGTTAGGCGGAGGTCTAGTCCTAGGTTAGCATTAGGGTCACGGTCAGAGTCAGGGTTAGGTCAGGGTTAGGGTTAGGGTTAGGGTTAGGGTTAGGGTTAGGGTTAGGGTTAGGGTTAGACTTAAGCTTAGGCTTACGCTTAAGGTTAGGGTTAGGGTACGGTTTGGGTTAGGATGAGGGTTAGGGTTAATGGTAGGGTTAAGGTTAGGGTTAGGGTTAGGATTAGGTTATGGTCAAAGTTACGGTTAGGCTTCGGCGTAGGCCTAGGCCTAGGTTAGCATTAGGGTCACGGTCAGAGTCAGGGTTAGGTCAGGGTTAGGGTTAGGGTTAGGTTTAGGCTTACGCTTAAGGTTAGGGTTAGGGTACGGTTTGGGTTAGGATGAGGGTTAGGGTTAATGGTAGGGTTAAGGTTAGGGTTAGGGTTAGGATTAGGTTATGGTCAAAGTTACGGTTAGGCTTCGGCATAGGCCTAGGCCTAGGTTAGCATTAGGGTCACGGTCAGAGTCAGGGTTAGGTCAGGGTTAGGGTTAGCGTTAGGTTTAGGGTTACGGTTATGATTAGGGTTAGTTATAGGGTTAGGGTTAGGTTTAGGATTAGGATTAGGGTTAGGGTTAGGATTAGGTTTTACCTTAGGGTTAGGGTTAGGATTAGGCTTAGGGTTAGGTTTGGGGTTAGGGTTAGGATTAGGGTTAGGTCAGGATTAGGGTTATGGTTAGGGATAGGGTTAGCGTTAGGGTTAGGGTTAGGGTTAGGCGTAGGGTTAGGGTTAGGCGTAGGGTTAGGCGTAGGCGCAGACCTAGGCCTAGGTTAGCGTTAGGGTCACCAGCAGAGTCAGGATTAGGTCAGGGTTAAGGTTAGGTTTAGGATTAGACTTAGGTTTAGGGTTGCGTTACAGTTAGGGTTAGGCTGAGACTAAGGTTACGGTCAGGGTTACAGTTAGGCTTAGGCCTAGGTCTAGGTTAACGTTAGGGTCACGGTCAGAATCAGGGTTAGGTCAGGGTTCGGGTTAGGTTTAGGGCTAGGGCTAGGGTTAGGGTTAGGGTTAGGGTTAGGGTTAGGGTTTGGGTCACGGTCAGAGTCAGAGTTAGCGTTACTGGTAGGGTTAAGATTAGATTTAGGGTTAGGTTACAGCTAGGGTTAGGGTTAGGTTACGGTCAGGGTTTCGGCTAGGCATAGGCATAGGCCTAGGTCTAGGTTAGAGTTAGGGTCACGGTCAGAGTCTGGGTTAGGTCAGGCTTAGGGTTAAGGTTAGGGTTAGGGTTATGGTTAGGTTACAGTTGGGGTTAGGGTGAGGCTTAGGTGACGGTCAGAGTTACGGTTAGGCGGAGGTCTAGTCCTAGGTTAGCATTAGGGTCACGGTCAGAGTCAGGGTTAGGTCAGGGTTAGGGTTACGGTTAGGGTTAGGGTTAGGGTTAGGGTTAGACTTAAGCTTAGGCTTACGCTTAAGGTTAGGGTTAGGGTACGGTTTGGGTTAGGATGAGGGTTAGGGTTAATGGTAGGGTTAAGGTTAGGGTTAGGGTTAGGATTAGGTTATGGTCAAAGTTACGGTTAGGCTTCGGCGTAGGCCTAGGCCTAGGTTAGCATTAGGGTCACGGTCAGAGTCAGGGTTAGGTCAGGGTTAGAGTTAGGGTTAGGGTTAGGCTTAGGGTTAAGTTTAGAGTTAGGGTTAGGGTTACGGTTAGGGTTAGGGTTAGGTTTAGCATAAGGGTTACGTTAGAGTTAGGTTTAGGGTTAGGCTTAGGTTACGGTCAGGGTTACGGTTAGGCTTAGGCATAGGCCTAGGTTAGTGTTAGGCTCACGGTCCAAGTCAGGGGTAGGGTTAGGGTTAGGGATGGGGTTACGGTTGGGGTTAGGGTAAGGGTTAGGGTTAGGATTTAGGGTTAGGTTTAGGTTTAGGGTTAGGGTTAGGGTTAGGTTAGGATTAGGGTTAGGGTTAGGCTTAGTCTTAGGATTAGGGTTAGGGTTAGGGTTAGGGTTAGGGTTAGGGTTAGGGTTAGGGTTAGGATTAGGGGTAGCGATAGGCTTCGACTTAGTTTACGGTCAGGGTTACTTTTAGGCTTAGACATAGACCTAGGCCTTGGTTAGCGTTAGGGTCACGATCAGGCTCAGGAATAGGTCAGGGTTAGGTTTAGGGTTAGGGTTAGGGTTAGGGTTAGGGTTAGGGTTAGGGTTAGGGTTAGGATTAGGGGTAGCGATAGGCTTCGGCTTAGTTTACGGTCAGGGTTACTTTTAGGCTTAGACATAGACCTAGGCCTTGGTTAGCGTTAGGGTCACGATCAGGCTCAGGAATAGGTCAGGGTTAGGTTTAGGGTTAGGGTTAGGGTTAGGGTTAGCGTTAGGCTTCGGCTTAGTTTATGGTCAGGGTTACGGTTAGGCTTAGACATAGACCTAGACCTTGGTTAGCATTAGGGTCACGATCAGGCTCAGGAATAGGTCAGGGTTAGGGTTAGGGTTAGGGTTAGCGTTAGGGTTAGGGTTAGGTTTAGGGTTAGGTTACAGTTAGGGTTAGACTTAGTCTTAGGTTACGGTCAGAGTTACAGTGAGGCTTAGGCCTAAGCCTAGGCCTAGGTTAGCGTTAGGGTCACGGTCAGAGACAGGGTTAGATTAGGGTTAGGGTTAGGGTTTAGGGTTAGGATTAGAGTTAGGCTTAGGCTGAGGTTGCAGTTAGGGTTCGGTTTAGGGTTAGGCTTAGGTTACAGTCACGGTTACAGTTAGGCTTAGGTGCAGCCCTAGGCCTAGGTTAACGATAGGGTCACGGTCAGAGTCAGGGTTAGTTCAGGGTTAGGGTTAGCGTTAGGTTTAGGGTTACGGTTATGATTAGGGTTAGTTATAGGGTTAGGGTTAGGGTTTGGGTCACGGTCAGAGTCAGAGTTAGCGTTACTGGTAGGGTTAAGATTAGATTTAGGGTTAGGTTACAGCTAGGGTTAGGGGTAGGTTACGGTCAGGGTTTCGGCTAGGCATAGGCATAGGCCTAGGTCTAGGTTAGAGTTAGGGTCACGGTCAGAGTCTGGGTTAGGTCAGGCTTAGGGTTAAGGTTAGGGTTAGGGTTATGGTTAGGTTACAGTTGGGGTTAGGGTGAGGCTTAGGTGACGGTCAGAGTTACGGTTAGGCGGAGGTCTAGTCCTAGGTTAGCATTAGGGTCACGGTCAGAGTCAGGGTTAGGTCAGGGTTAGGGTTAGGGTTAGGGTTAGGGTTAGACTTAAGCTTAGGCTTACGCTTAAGGTTAGGGTTAGGGTACGGTTTGGGTTAGGATGAGGGTTAGGGTTAATGGTAGGGTTAAGGTTAGGGTTAGGGTTAGGATTAGGTTATGGTCAAAGTTACGGTTAGGCTTCGGCGTAGGCCTAGGCCTAGGTTAGCATTAGGGTCACGGTCAGATTCAGGGTTAGGTCAGGGTTAGAGTTAGGGTTAGGGTTAGGCTTAGGGTTAGGTTTAGAGTTAGGGTTAGGGTTACGGTTAGGGTTAGGGTTAGGTTTAGCATAAGGGTTACGTTAGAGTTAGGTTTAGGGTTAGGCTTAGGTTACGGTCAGGGTTACGGTTAGGCTTAGGCATAGGCCTAGGTTAGTGTTAGGCTCACGGTCCGAGTCAGGGGTAGGGTTAGGGTTAGGGTTGGGGTTACGGTTGGGGTTAGGGTAAGGGTTAGGCATAGGCTTAGAATTAGGGTTAGGGTTAGGGATAGGGTTAGGGTGAGGGTTAGGATTAGCTTACAGTTAGGGTTAGGGTTAGGGTTAGGGTTAGGATCAGGGTTAGGGTTAGGGTTAGCGTTAGGCTTCGGCTTAGTTTACGGTCAGGGTTACGGTTAGACTTAGACATAGACCTAGGCCTTGGTTAGCGTTAGGGTCACGATCAGGCTCAGGAATAGGTCAGGGTTAGGGTTAGGGTTAGGGTTAGGGTTAGGGTTAGGGTTAGCGTTAGGGTTAGGGTTAGGGTTAGGGTTAGGGTTAGGCTTCGGGTTAGGGTTAGGGTTAGGATTAGGGTTAGAGTTAGGTTACAGTTAGGGTTAGACTTAGGCTTAGGTTACGGTCAGAGTTACAGTGAGGCTTAGGCCTAAGCCTAGGCCTAGGTTAGCGTTAGGGTCACGGTCAGAGACAGGGTTAGATTAGGGTTAGGGTTAGGGTTTAGGGTTAGGATTAGGGTTAGGCTTAGGCTGAGGTTGCAGTTAGGGTTCGGTTTAGGGTTAGGCTTAGGTTACAGTCACGGTTACGGTTAGGCTTAGGTGCAGCCCTAGGCCTAGGTTAACGATAGGGTCACGGTCAGAGTCGGGGTTAGTTCAGGGTTAGGGTTAGCGTTAGGTTTAGGGTTACGGTTATGATTAGGGTTAGTTATAGGGTTAGGGTTAGGTTTAGGATTAGGATTAGGGTTAGGGTTAGGATTAGGTTTTACCTTAGGGTTAGGGTTAGAATTAGGCTTAGGGTTAGGTTTGGGGTTATGGTTAGGATTAGGGTTAGGTCAGGATTAGGGTTATGGTTAGGGATAGGGTTAGCGTTAGGGTTAGGGTTAGGGTTAGGCGTAGGGTTAGGGTTAGGCGTAGGGTTAGGCGTAGGCGCAGACCTAGGCCTAGGTTAGCGTTAGGGTCACGAGCAGAGTCAGGGTTAGGTCAGGGTTAAGGTTAGGTTTAGGATTAGACTTAGGTTTAGGGTTGGGTTACAGTTAGGGTTAGGCTGAGACTAAGGTTACGGTCAGGGTTACAGTTAGGCTTAGGCCTAGGTCTAGGTTAACGTTAGGGTCACGGTCAGAATCAGGGTTAGGTCAGGGTTCGGGTTAGGGTTAGGGCTAGGGTTAGGGTTAGGGTTAGGGTTAGGGTTAGGGTTAGGGTTAGGGTTTGGGTCACGGTCAGAGTCAGAGTTAGCGTTACTGGTAGGGTTAAGATTAGATTTAGGGTTAGGTTACAGCTAGGGTTAGGGTTAGGTTACGGTCAGGGTTTCGGCTAGGCATAGGCATAGGCCTAGGTCTAGGTTAGAGTTAGGGTCACGGTCAGAGTCTGGGTTAGGTCAGGCTTAGGGTTAAGGTTAGGGTTAGGGTTATGGTTAGGTTACAGTTGGGGTTAGGGTGAGGCTTAGGTGACGGTCAGAGTTACGGTTAGGTGGAGGTCTAGTCCTAGGTTAGCATTAGGGTCACGGTCAGAGTCAGGGTTAGGTCAGGGTTAGGGTTAGGGTTAGACTTAAGCTTAGGCTTACGCTTAAGGTTAGGGTTAGGGTACGGTTTGGGTTAGGATGAGGGTTAGGGTTAATGGTAGGGTTAAGGTTAGGGTTAGGGTTAGGATTAGGTTATGGTCAAAGTTACGGTTAGGCTTCGGCGTAGGCCTAGGCCTAGGTTAGCATTAGGGTCACGGTCAGAGTCAGGGTTAGGTCAGGGTTAGAGTTAGGGTTAGGGTTAGGCTTAGGGTTAAGTTTAGAGTTAGGGTTAGGGTTACGGTTAGGGTTAGGGTTAGGTTTAGCATAAGGGTTACGTTAGAGTTAGGTTTAGGGTTAGGCTTAGGTTACGGTCAGGGTTACGGTTAGGCTTAGGCATAGGCCTAGGTTAGTGTTAGGCTCACGGTCCAAGTCAGGGGTAGGGTTAGGGTTAGGGATGGGGTTACGGTTGGGGTTAGGGTAAGGGTTAGGGTTAGGATTTAGGGTTAGGTTTAGGTTTAGGGTTAGGGTTAGGGTTAGGTTAGGATTAGGGTTAGGGTTAGGCTTAGGCTTAGGATTAGGGTTAGGGTTAGGGTTAGGGTTAGGGTTAGGGTTAGGGTTAGGGTTAGGATTAGGGTTAGCGATAGGCTTCGGCTTAGTTTACGGTCAGGGTTACTTTTAGGCTTAGATATAGACCTAGGCCTTGGTTAGCGTTAGGGTCACGATCAGGCTCAGGAATAGGTCAGGGTTAGGTTTAGGGTTAGGGTTAGGGTTAGGGTTAGGGTTAGGGTTAGGGTTAGGGTTAGCGTTAGGCTTCGGCTTAGTTTACGGTCAGGGTTACGGTTAGGCTTAGACATAGACCTAGACCTTGGTTAGCCATAGGGTCACGATCAGGCTCAGGAATAGGTCAGGGTTAGGGTTAGGGTTAGGGTTAGCTTTAGGGTTAGGGTTAGGGTTAGGGTTAGGGTTAGGCTTCGGGTTAGGGTTAGGCTTCGGGTTAGGGTTAGGGTTAGGGTTAGGGTTAGCGTTAGGGTTAGGGTTAGGGTTAGGCTTCGGGTTAGGGTTAGGCTTCGGGTTAGGGTTAGGGTTAGGGTTAGGGTTAGGGTTAGAGTTAGGTTACAGTTAGGGTTAGACTTAGTCTTAGGTTACGGTCAGAGTTACAGTGAGGCTTAGGCCTAAGCCTCGGCCTAGGTTAGCGTTAGGGTCACGGTCAGAGACAGGGTTAGATTAGGGTTAGGGTTAGGGTTTAGGGTTAGGATTAGGGTTAGGCTTAGGCTGAGGTTGCAGTTAGGGTTCGGTTTAGGGTTAGGCTTAGGTTACAGTCACGGTTACAGTTAGGCTTAGGTGCAGCCCTAGGCCTAGGTTAACGATAGGGTCACGGTCAGAGTCAGGGTTAGTTCAGGGTTAGGGTTAGCGTTAGGTTTAGGGTTACGGTTATGATTAGGGTTAGTTATAGGGTTAGGGTTAGGTTTAGGATTAGGATTAGGGTTAGGGTTAGGATTAGGTTTTACCTTAGGGTTAGGGTTAGGATTAGGCTTAGGGTTAGGTTTGGGGTTAGGGTTAGGATTAGGGTTAGGTCAGGATTAGGGTTATGGTTAGGGATAGGGTTAGCGTTAGGGTTAGCGTTAGGGTTAGGCGTAGGGTTAGGGTTAGGCGTAGGGTTAGGCGTAGGCGCAGACCTAGGCCTAGGTTAGCGTTAGGGTCACGAGCAGAGTCAGGGTTAGGTCAGGGTTAAGGTTAGGTTTAGGATTAGACTTACGTTTAGGGTTGGGTTACAGTTAGGGTTAGGCTGAGACTAAGGTTACGGTCAGGGTTACAGTTAGGCTTAGGCCTAGGTCTAGGTTAACGTTAGGGTCACGGTCAGAATCAGGGTTAGGTCAGGGTTCGGGTTAGGGTTAGGGTTAGGGTTAGGGTTAGGGTTAGGGTTAGGGTTAGGGTTAGGGTTTGGGTCACGGTCAGAGTCAGAGTTAGCGTTACTGGTAGGGTTAAGATTAGATTTAGGGTTAGGTTACAGCTAGGGTTAGGGGTAGGTTACGGTCAGGGTTTCGGCTAGGCATAGGCATAGGCCTAGGTCTAGGTTAGAGTTAGGGTCACGGTCAGAGTCTGGGTTAGGTCAGGCTTAGGGTTAAGGTTAGGGTTAGGGTTATGGTTAGGTTACAGTTGGGGTTAGGGTGAGGCTTAGGTGACGGTCAGAGTTACGGTTAGGCGGAGGTCTAGTCCTAGGTTAGCATTAGGGTCACGGTCAGAGTCAGGGTTAGGTCAGGGTTAGGGTTAGGCTTAGACTTAAGCTTAGGCTTACGCTTAAGGTTAGGGTTAGGGTACGGTTTGGGTTAGGATGAGGGTTAGGGTTAATGGTAGGGTTAAGGTTAGGGTTAGGGTTAGGATTAGGTTATGGTCAAAGTTACGGTTAGGCTTCGGCGTAGGCCTAGGCCTAGGTTAGCATTAGGGTCACGGTCGGAGTCAGGGTTAGGTCAGGGTTAGAGTTAGGGTTAGGGTTAGGCTTAGGGTTAAGTTTAGAGTTAGGGTTAGGGTTACGGTTAGGGTTAGGGTTAGGTTTAGCATAAGGGTTACGTTAGAGTTAGGTTTAGGGTTAGACTTAGTTACGGTCAGGGTTACGGTTAGGCTTAGGCATAGGCCTAGGTTAGTGTTAGGCTCACGGTCCAAGTCAGGGGAAGGGTTAGGGTTAGGGATGGGGTTACGGTTGGGGTTAGGGTAAGGGTTAGGGTTAGGGTTAGGATTTAGGGTTAGGGTTAGGTTTAGGGTTAGGGTTAGGCTTAGGTTAGGATTAGGGTTAGGGTTAGGCTTAGGCTTAGGATTAGGGTTAGGGTTAGGGTTAGGGTTAGGGTTAGGGTTAGGGTTAGGATTAGGGTTAGCGATAGGCTTCGGCTTAGTTTACGTTCAGGGTTACTTTTAGGCTTAGACATAGACCTAGGCCTTGGTTAGCGTTAGGGTCACGATCAGGCTCAGGAATAGGTCAGGGTTAGGTTTAGGGTTAGGGTTAGGGTTAGGGTTAGCGTTAGGCTTCGGCTTAGTTTACGGTCAGGGTTACGGTTAGGCTTAGACATAGACCTAGACCTTGGTTAGCATTAGGGTCACGATCAGGCTCAGGAATAGGTCAGGGTTAGGGTTAGGGTTAGGGTTACCGTTAGGGTTAGGGTTAGGGTTAGGGTTACGCTTCGGGTTAGGGTTAGGGTTATGGTTAGAGTTAGGTTACAGTTAGGGTTAGACTTAGTCTTAGGTTACGGTCAGAGTTACAGTGAGGCTTAGGCCTAAGCCTAGGCCTAGGTTAGCGTTAGGGTCACGGTCAGAGACAGGGTTAGATTAGGGTTAGGGTTAGGGTTTAGGGTTAGGATTAGAGTTAGGCTTAGGCTGAGGTTGCAGTTAGGGTTCGGTTTAGGGTTAGGCTTAGGTTACAGTCACGGTTACAGTTAGGCTTAGGTGCAGCCCTAGGCCTAGGTTAACGATAGGGTCACGGTCAGAGTCAGGGTTAGTTCAGGGTTAGGGTTAGCGTTAGGTTTAGGGTTACGGTTATGATTAGGGTTAGTTATAGGGTTAGGGTTAGGTTTAGGATTAGGATTAGGGTTAGGGTTAGGATTAGGTTTTACCTTAGGGTTAGGGTTAGGATTAGGCTTAGGGTTAGGTTTGGGGTTAGGGTTAGGATTAGGGTTAGGTCAGGATTAGGGTTATGGTTAGGGATAGGGTTAGCGTTAGGGTTAGGGTTAGGGTTAGGCGTAGGGTTAGGGTTAGGCGTAGGGTTAGGCGTAGGCGCAGACCTAGGCCTAGGTTAGCGTTAGGGTCACGAGCAGAGTCAGGGTTAGGTCAGGGTTAAGGTTAGGTTTAGGATTAGACTTAGGTTTAGGGTTGGGTTACAGTTAGGGTTAGGCTGAGACTAAGGTTACGGTCAGGGTTACAGTTAGGCTTAGGCCTAGGTCTAGGTTAACGTTACGGTCACGGTCAGAATCAGGGTTAGGTCAGGGTTCGGGTTAGGGTTAGGGTTAGGGTTAGGGTTAGGGTTAGGGTTTGGGTCACGGTCAGAGTCAGAGTTAGCGTTACTGGTAGGGTTAAGATTAGATTTAGGGTTAGGTTACAGCTAGGGTTAGGGGTAGGTTACGGTCAGGGTTTCGGCTAGGCATAGGCATAGGCCTAGGTCTAGGTTAGAGTTAGGGTCACGGTCAGAGTCTGGGTTAGGTCAGGTTTAGGGTTAAGGTTAGGGTTAGGGTTATGGTTAGGTTACAGTTGGGGTTAGGGTGAGGCTTAGGTGACGGTCAGAGTTACGGTTAGGCGGAGGTCTAGTCCTAGGTTAGCATTAGGGTCACGGTCAGAGTCAGGGTTAGGTCAGGGTTAGGGTTAGGTTTAGGGTTAGGGTTAGACTTAAGCTTAGGCTTACGCTTAAGGTTAGGGTTAGTGTACGGTTTGGGTTAGGATGAGGGTTAGGGTTAATGGTAGGGTTAAGGTTAGGGTTAGGGTTAGGATTAGGTTATGGTCAAAGTTACGGTTAGGCTTCGGCGTAGGCCTAGGCCTAGGTTAGCATTAGGGTCACGGTCAGAGTCAGGGTTAGGTCAGGGTTAGAGTTAGGGTTAGGGTTAGGCTTAGGGTTAGGTTTAGAGTTAGGGTTAGGGTTACGGTTAGGTTTAGGGTTAGGTTTAGCATAAGGGTTACGTTAGAGTTAGGTTTAGGGTTAGGCTTAGGTTACGGTCAGGGTTACGGTTAGGCTTAGGCATAGGCCTAGGTTAGTGTTAGGCTCACGGTCCGAGTCAGGGGTAGGGTTAGGGTTAGGGTTGGGGTTACGGTTGGGGTTAGGGTAAGGGTTAGGGTTAGGGTTAGGATTTAGGGTTAGGGTTAGGTTTAGGGTTAGGGTTAGGGTTAGGTTAGGATTAGGGTTAGGGTTAGGCATAGGCTTAGAATTAGGGTTAGGGTTAGGGATAGGGTTAGGGATAGGGTTAGGATTAGCTTACAGTTAGGGTTAGGGTTAGGGTTAGGATTAGGGTTAGGGTTAGGGTTAGGGTTAGGATTAGGGTTAGGGTTAGGGTTAGCGTTAGGCTTCGGCTTAGTTTATGGTCAGGGTTACGGTTAGACTTAGACATAGACCTAGGCCTTGGTTAGCGTTAGGGTCACGATCAGGCTCAGGAATAGGTCAGGGTTAGGGTTAGGGTTAGGGTTAGGGTTAGGGTTAGGGTTAGCGTTAGGGTTAGTGTTAGGGTTAGGGTTAGGGTTAGGGTTAGGGTTAGGGTTAGGCTTCGGGTTAGGGTTAGGGTTAGGGTTAGGGTTAGGGTTAGGTTACAGTTAGGGTTAGACTTAGGCTTAGGTTACGGTCAGAGTTACAGTGAGGCTTAGGCCTAAGCCTAGGCCTAGGTTAGCGTTAGGGTCATGGTCAGAGACAGGGTTAGATTAGGGTTAGGGTTAGGGTTTAGGGTTAGGATTAGGGTTAGGCTTAGGCTGAGGTTGCAGTTAGGGTTCGGTTTAGGGTTAGGCTTAGGTTACAGTCACGGTTACGGTTAGGCTTAGGTGCAGCCCTAGGCCTAGGTTAACGATAGGGTCACGGTCAGAGTCAGGGTTAGGTCAGGGTTAGAGTTAGGGTTAGGGTTAGGCTTAGGGTTAGGTTTAGAGTTAGGGTTAGGGTTACGGTTAGGGTTAGGGTTAGGTTTAGCATAAGGGTTACGTTAGAGTTAGGTTTAGGGTTAGGCTTAGGTTACGGTCAGGGTTACGGTTAGGCTTAGGCATAGGCCTAGGTTAGTGTTAGGCTCACGGTCCGAGTCAGGGGTAGGGTTAGGGTTAGGGTTGGGGTTACGGTTGGGGTTAGGGTAAGGGTTAGGGTTAGGGTTAGGATTTAGGGTTAGGGTTAGGTTTAGGGTTAGGGTTAGGGTTAGGTTAGGATTAGGGTTAGGGTTAGGCTTAGGCTTAGGATTAGGGTTAGGGTTAGGGTTAGGGTTAGGGTTAGGGTGAGGGTTAGGCTTACCGTTAGGGTTAGCGTTAGGGTTAGGGATAGGGTTAGGGATAGGGTTAGGATTAGCTTACAGTTAGGGTTAGGGTTAGGGTTAGGGTTAGGGTTAGGGTTAGGGTTAGGGTTAGGATTAGGCTTCGGCTTAGTTTACGGTCAGGGTTACGGTTAGGCTTAGACATAGACCTAGGCCTTGGTTAGCGTTAGGGTCACGATCAGGCTCAGGAATAGGTCAGGGTTAGGGTTAGTGTTAGGGTTAGGGTTAGCGTTAGGGTTACGTTAGAGTTAGGTTTAGGGTTAGGCTTAGGTTACGGTCAGGGTTACGGTTAGGCTTAGGCATAGGCCTAGGTTAGTGTTAGGCTCACGGTCCGAGTCAGGGGTAGGGTTAGGGTTAGGGTTGGGGTTACGGTTGGGGTTAGGGTAAGGGTTAGGGTTAGGGTTAGGATTTAGGGTTAGGTTTAGGGTTAGGGTTAGGGTTAGGTTAGGATTAGGTTTAGGGTTAGGCTTAGGCTCAGGATTAGGGTTAGGGTTAGGGTTAGGGTTAGGGTGAGGGTTAGGCTTACCGTTAGGGTTAGCGTTAGGGTTAGGGATAGGGTTAGGATTAGCTTACAGTTAGGGTTAGGGTTAGGGTTAGGGTTAGGGTTAGGGTTAGGGTTAGGGTTAGGGTTAGGGTTAGGATTAGGCTTCGGCTTAGTTTACGGTCAGGGTTACGGTTAGGCTTAGACATAGACCTAGGCCTTGGTTAGCGTTAGGGTCACGATCAGGCTCAGGAATAGGTCAGGGTTAGGGTTAGTGTTAGGGTTAGGGTTAGCGTTAGGGTTAGGGTTAGGCTTCGGGTTAGGGTTAGGGTTAGGTTTAGGGTTAGGGTTAGAGTTAGGTTACAGTTAGGGTTAGACTTAGGCTTAGGTTACGGTCAGAGTTACAGTGAGGCTTAGGCCTAAGCCTAGGCCTAGGTTAGCGTTAGGGTCACGGTCAGAGACAGGGTTAGATTAGGGTTAGGGTTAGGGTTTAGGGTTAGGATTAGGGTTAGGCTTAGGCTGAGGTTGCAGTTAGGGTTCGGTTTAGGGTTAGGCTTAGGTTACAGTCACGGTTACGGTTAGGCTTAGGTGCAGCCCTAGGCCTAGGTTAACGATAGGGTCACGGTCAGAGTCAGGGTTAGTTCAGGGTTAGGGTTAGCGTTAGGTTTAGGGTTACGGTTATGATTAGGGTTAGTTATAGGGTTAGGGTTAGGTTTAGGATTAGGATTAGGGTTAGGGTTAGGATTAGGTTTTACCTTAGGGTTAGGGTTAGGATTAGGCTTAGGGTTAGGTTTGGGGTTAGGGTTAGGATTAGGGTTAGGTCAGGATTAGGGTTATGGTTAGGGATAGGGTTAGCGTTAGGGTTAGGGTTAGGGTTAGGCGTAGGGTTAGGGTTAGGCGTAGGGTTAGGCGTAGGCGCAGACCTAGACCTAGGTTAGCGTTAGGGTCACGAGCAGAGTCAGGGTTAGGCCAGGGTTAAGGTTAGGTTTAGGATTAGACTTAGGTTTAGGGTTGGGTTACAGTTAGGGTTAGGCTGAGACTAAGGTTACGGTCAGGGTTACAGTTAGGCTTAGGCCTAGGTCTAGGTTAACGTTAGGGTCACGGTCAGAATCAGGGTTAGGTCAGGGTTCGGGTTAGGGTTAGGGCTAGGGTTAGGGTTAGGGTTAGGGTTAGGGTTAGGGTTAGGGTTTGGGTCACGGTCAGAGTCAGAGTTAGCTTTACTGGTAGGGTTAAGATTAGATTTAGGGTTAGGTTACAGCTAGGGTTAGGGTTAGGTTACGGTCAGGGTTTCGGCTAGGCATAGGCATAGGCCTAGGTCTAGGTTAGAGTTAGGGTCACGGTCAGAGTCTGGGTTAGGTCAGGCTTAGGGTTAAGGTTAGGGTTAGGGTTATGGTTAGGTTACAGTTGGGGTTAGGGTGAGGCTTAGGTGACGGTCAGAGTTACGGTTAGGCGGAGGTCTAGTCCTAGGTTAGCATTAGGGTCACGGTCAGAGTCAGGGTTAGGTCAGGGTTAGGTTTAGGGTTAGGGTTAAGGTTAGACTTAAGCTTAGGCTTACGCTTAAGGTTAGGGTTAGGGTACGGTTTGGGTTAGGATGAGGGTTAGGGTTAATGGTAGGGTTAAGGTTAGGGTTAGGGTTAGGATTAGGTTATGGTCAAAGTTACGGTTAGGCTTCGGCGTAGGCCTAGGCCTAGGTTAGCATTAGGGTCACGGTCAGAGTCAGGGTTAGGTCAGGGTTAGAGTTAGGGTTAGGGTTAGGCTTAGGGTTAGGTTTAGAGTTAGGGTTAGGGTTACGGTTAGGGTTAGGGTTAGGTTTAGCATAAGGGTTACGTTAGAGTTAGGTTTAGGGTTAGGCTTAGGTTACGGTCAGGGTTACGGTTAGGGTTACGGTTAGGCTTAGGCATAGGCCTAGGTTAGTGTTAGGCTCACGGTCCGAGTCAGGGGTAGGGTTAGGGTTAGGGTTGGGGTTACGGTTGGGGTTAGGGTAAGGGTTAGGGTTAGGGTTAGGATTTAGGGTTAGGGTTAGGTTTAGGGTTAGGGTTAGGGTTAGGTTAGGATTAGGGTTAGGGTTAGGCTTAGGCTTAGGATTAGGGTTAGGGTTAGGGTTAGGGTTAGGGTTAGGGTTAGGGTGAGGGTTAGGCTTACCGTTAGGGTTAGCGTTAGGGTTAGGGATAGGGTTAGGGATAGGGTTAGGATTAGCTTACAGTTAGGGTTAGGGTTAGGGTTAGGGTTAGGGTTAGGGTTAGGGTTAGGGTTAGGGTTAGGATTAGGCTTCGGCTTAGTTTACGGTCAGGGTTACGGTTAGGCTTAGACATAGACCTAGGCCTTGGTTAGCGTTAGGGTCACGATCAGGCTCAGGAATAGGTCAGGGTTAGGGTTAGTGTTAGGGTTAGGGTTAGCGTTAGGGTTAGGGTTAGGGTTAGGGTTAGGTTAGGATTAGGGTTAGGGTTAGGCTTAGGCTTAGGATTAGGGTTAGGGTTAGGGTTAGGGTTAGGGTTAGGGTGAGGGTTAGGCTTACCGTTAGGGTTAGCGTTAGGGTTAGGGATAGGGTTAGGGATAGGGTTAGGATTAGCTTACAGTTAGGGTTAGGGTTAGGGTTAGGGTTAGGGTTAGGGTTAGGGTTAGGATTAGGCTTCGGCTTAGTTTACGGTCAGGGTTACGGTTAGGCTTAGACATAGACCTAGGCCTTGGTTAGCGTTAGGGTCACGATCAGGCTCAGGAATAGGTCAGGGTTAGGGTTAGTGTTAGGGTTAGGGTTAGCGTTAGGGTTAGGGTTAGGGTTAGCATAAGGGTTACGTTAGAGTTAGGTTTAGGGTTAGGCTTAGGTTACGGTCAGGGTTACGGTTAGGCTTAGGCATAGGCCTAGGTTAGTGTTAGGCTCACGGTCCGAGTCAGGGGTAGGGTTAGGGTTAGGGTTGGGGTTACGGTTGGGGTTAGGGTAAGGGTTAGGGTTAGGGTTAGGATTTAGGGTTAGGTTTAGGGTTAGGGTTAGGGTTAGGTTAGGATTAGGTTTAGGGTTAGGCTTAGGCTCAGGATTAGGGTTAGGGTTAGGGTTAGGGTTAGGGTTAGGGTTAGGGTTAGGGTTAGGGTTAGGGTGAGGGTTAGGGTTAGGGTGAGGGTTAGGCTTACCGTTAGGGTTAGCGTTAGGGTTAGGGATAGGGTTAGGATTAGCTTACAGTTAGGGTTAGGGTTAGGGTTAGGGTTAGGGTTAGGGTTAGGGTTAGGGTTAGGATTAGGCTTCGGCTTAGTTTACGGTCAGGGTTACGGTTAGGCTTAGACATAGACCTAGGCCTTGGTTAGCGTTAGGGTCACGATCAGGCTCAGGAATAGGTCAGGGTTAGGGTTAGTGTTAGGGTTAGGGTTAGCGTTAGGGTTAGGGTTAGGCTTCGGGTTAGGGTTAGGGTTAGGGTTAGGGTTCGGGTTAGAGTTAGGTTACAGTTAGGGTTAGACTTAGGCTTAGGTTACGGTCAGAGTTACAGTGAGGCTTAGGCCTAAGCCTAGGCCTAGGTTAGCGTTAGGGTCACGGTCAGAGACAGGGTTAGATTAGGGTTAGGGTTAGGGTTTAGGGTTAGGATTAGGGTTAGGCTTAGGCTGAGGTTGCAGTTAGGGTTCGGTTTAGGGTTAGGCTTAGGTTACAGTCACGGTTACGGTTAGGCTTAGGTGCAGCCCTAGGCCTAGGTTAACGATAGGGTCACGGTCAGAGTCAGGGTTAGTTCAGGGTTAGGGTTAGCGTTAGGTTTAGGGTTACGGTTATGATTAGGGTTAGTTATAGGGTTAGGGTTAGGTTTAGGATTAGGATTAGGGTTAGGGTTAGGATTAGGTTTTACCTTAGGGTTAGGGTTAGGATTAGGCTTAGGGTTAGGTTTGGGGTTAGGGTTAGGATTAGGGTTAGGTCAGGATTAGGGTTATGGTTAGGGATAGGGTTAGCGTTAGGGTTAGGGTTAGGGTTAGGCGTAGGGTTAGGGTTAGGCGTAGGGTTAGGCGTAGGCGCAGACCTAGACCTAGGTTAGCGTTAGGGTCACGAGCAGAGTCAGGGTTAGGCCAGGGTTAAGGTTAGGTTTAGGATTAGACTTAGGTTTAGGGTTGGGTTACAGTTAGGGTTAGGCTGAGACTAAGGTTACGGTCAGGGTTACAGTTAGGCTTAGGCCTAGGTCTAGGTTAACGTTAGGGTCACGGTCAGAATCAGGGTTAGGTCAGGGTTCGGGTTAGGGTTAGGGCTAGGGTTAGGGTTAGGGTTAGGGTTAGGGTTAGGGTTAGGGTTAGGGTTAGGGTTTGGGTCACGGTCAGAGTCAGAGTTAGCGTTACTGGTAGGGTTAAGATTAGATTTAGGGTTAGGTTACAGCTAGGGTTAGGGGTAGGTTACGGTCAGGGTTTCGGCTAGGCATAGGCATAGGCCTAGGTCTAGGTTAGAGTTAGGGTCACGGTCAGAGTCTGGGTTAGGTCAGGCTTAGGGTTAAGGTTAGGGTTAGGGTTATGGTTAGGTTACAGTTGGGGTTAGGGTGAGGCTTAGGTGACGGTCAGAGTTACGGTTAGGCGGAGGTCTAGTCCTAGGTTAGCATTAGGGTCACGGTCAGAGTCAGGGTTAGGTCAGGGTTAGGTTTAGGGTTAGGGTTAAGGTTAGACTTAAGCTTAGGCTTACGCTTAAGGTTAGGGTTAGGGTACGGTTTGGGTTAGGATGAGGGTTAGGGTTAATGGTAGGGTTAAGGTTAGGGTTAGGGTTAGGATTAGGTTATGGTCAAAGTTACGGTTAGGCTTCGGCGTAGGCCTAGGCCTAGGTTAGCATTAGGGTCACGGTCAGAGTCAGGGTTAGGTCAGGGTTAGAGTTAGGGTTAGGGTTAGGCTTAGGGTTAGGTTTAGAGTTAGGGTTAGGGTTACGGTTAGGGTTAGGGTTAGGTTTAGCATAAGGGTTACGTTAGAGTTAGGTTTAGGGTTAGGCTTAGGTTACGGTCAGGGTTACGGTTAGGCTTAGGCATAGGCCTAGGTTAGTGTTAGGCTCACGGTCCGAGTCAGGGGTAGGGTTAGGGTTAGGGTTGGGGTTACGGTTGGGGTTAGGGTAAGGGTTAGGGTTAGGGTTAGGATTTAGGGTTAGGGTTAGGTTTAGGGTTAGGGTTAGGGTTAGGTTAGGATTAGGGTTAGGGTTAGGCTTAGGCTTAGGATTAGGGTTAGGGTTAGGGTTAGGGTTAGGGTTAGGGTGAGGGTTAGGCTTACCGTTAGGGTTAGCGTTAGGGTTAGGGATAGGGTTAGGGATAGGGTTAGGATTAGCTTACAGTTAGGGTTAGGGTTAGGGTTAGGGTTAGGGTTAGGGTTAGGGTCAGGGTTAGGGTTAGGGTTAGGGTTAGGGTTAGTGTTAGAGTTAGGTTACAGTTAGGGTTAGACTTAGGCTTAGGTTACGGTCAGAGTTACAGTGAGGCTTAGGCCTAAGCCTAGGCCTAGGTTAGCGTTAGGGTCATGGTCAGAGACAGGGTTAGATTAGGGTTAGGGTTAGGGTTTAGGGTTAGGATTAGGGTTAGGCTTAGGCTGAGGTTGCAGTTAGGGTTCGGTTTAGGGTTAGGCTTAGGTTACAGTCACGGTTACGGTTAGGCTTAGGTGCAGCCCTAGGCCTAGGTTAACGATAGGGTCACGGTCAGAGTCAGGGTTAGTTCAGGGTTAGGGTTAGCGTTAGGTTTAGGGTTACGGTTATGATTAGGGTTAGTTATAGGGTTAGGGTTAGGTTTAGGATTAGGATTAGGGTTAGGGTTAGGATTAGGTTTTACCTTAGGGTTAGGGTTAGGATTAGGCTTAGGGTTAGGTTTGGGGTTAGGGTTAGGATTAGGGTTAGGTCAGGATTAGGGTTATGGTTAGGGATAGGGTTAGCGTTAGGGTTAGGGTTAGGGTTAGGCGTAGGGTTAGGGTTAGGCGTAGGGTTAGGCGTAGGCGCAGACCTAGGCCTAGGTTAGCGTTAGGGTCACGAGCAGAGTCAGGGTTAGGTCAGGGTTAAGGTTAGGTTTAGGATTAGACTTAGGTTTAGGGCTGGGTTACAGTTAGGGTTAGGCTGAGACTAAGGTTACGGTCAGGGTTACAGTTAGGCTTAGGCCTAGGTCTAGGTTAACGTTAGGGTCACGGTCAGAATCAGGGTTAGGTCAGGGTTCGGGTTAGGGTTAGGGCTAGGGTTAGGGTTAGGGTTAGGGTTAGGGTTAGGGTTAGGTTAGGATTAGGGTTAGGGTTAGGGTTAGGCTTAGGATTAGGGTTAGGGTTAGGGTTATGGTTAGGGTTAGGGTTAGGCATAGGGTTAGGATTAGCTTACAGTTAGGGTTAGGGTTAGGGTTAGGGTTAGGGTTAGGGTTAGGATTAGGGTTAGCGTTAGGCTTCGGCTTAGCTTACGGTCAGGGTTACGGTTAGGCTTAGACATAGACCTAGGCCTTGGTTAGCGTTAGGGTCACGATCAGGCTCAGGAATAGGTCAGGTTTAGGGTTAGGGTTAGGGTTAGCGTTAGCGTTAGGGTTAGGGTTAGGGTTAGGGTTAGGGTTAGGCTTCGGGTTAGGGTTAGGGTTAGGGTTAGGGTTAGGGTTAGAGTTAGGTTACAGTTAGGGTTAGACTTAGGCTTAGGTTACGGTCAGAGTTACAGTGAGGCTTAGGCCTAAGCCTAGGCCTAGGTTAGCGTTAGGGTCACGGTCAGAGACAGGGTTAGATTAGGGTTAGGGTTAGGGTTTAGGGTTAGGATTAGGGTTAGGCTTAGGCTGAGGTTGCAGTTAGGGTTCGGTTTAGGGTTAGGCTTAGGTTACAGTCATGGTTACGGTTAGGCTTAGGTGCAACCCTAGGCCTAGGTTAACGATAGGGTCACGGTCAGAGTCAGGGTTAGTTCAGGGTTCGGGTTAGGGTTAGGGCTAGGGTTAGGGTTAGGGTTAGGGTTAGGGTTAGGGTTAGGGTTAGGGTTTGGGTCACGGTCAGAGTCAGAGGTAGCGTTACTGGTAGGGTTAAGATTAGATTTAGGGTTAGGTTACAGCTAGGGTTAGGGTTAGGTTACGGTCAGGGTTTTGGCTAGGCATAGGCATAGGCCTAGGTCTAGGTTAGAGTTAGGGTCACGGTCAGAGTCTGGGTTAGGTCAGGCTTAGGGTTAAGATTAGGGTTAGGGTTATGGTTAGGTTACAGTTGGGATTAGGGTGAGGCTTAGGTGACGGTCAGAGTTACGGTTAGGCGGAGGTCTAGTCCTAGGTTAGCATTAGGGTCACGGTCAGAGGCAGGGTTAGGTCAGGGTTAGGGTTAGGGTTAGGGTTAGGGTTAGACTTAAGCTTAGGGTACGGTTTGGGTTAGGATGAGGGTTAGGGTTAATGGTAGGGTTAAGGTTAGGGTTAGGGTTAGGATTAGGTTATGGTCAAAGTTACGGTTAGGCTTCGGCGTAGGCCTAGGCCTAGGTTAGCATTAGGGTCACGGTCAGAGTCAGGGTTAGGTCAGGGTTAGAGTTAGGGTTAGGGTTAGGCTTAGGGTTAGGTTTAGAGTTAGGGTTAGGGTTACGGTTAGGGTTAGGGTTAGGTTTAGCATAAGGGTTACGTTAGAGTTAGGTTTAGGGTTAGGCTTAGGTTACGGTCAGGGTTACGGTTAGGCTTAGGCATAGGCCTAGGTTAGTGTTAGGCTCACGGTCCGAGTCAGGGGTAGGGTTAGGGTTAGGGTTGGGGTTGCGGTTGGGGTTAGGGTAAGGGATAGGGTTAGGCTTAGGATTTAGGGTTAGGGTTAGGGTTAGGGTTATGGTTAGGGTTAGGGTTAGGATTTAGGTTTAGGGTTAGGGTTAGGGTTATGGTTAGGGTTAGGGTTAGGGTTAGGGTTGGGGTTACGGTTGGGGTTAGGGTAAGGGTTAGGGTTAGGGTTAGGCTTAGGCTTAGGATTAGGGTTAGGGTTAGGGTTATGGTTAGGGTTAGGGTTAGGGTTAGGGTTAGGGTTGGGGTTACGGTTGGGGTTAGGGTAAGGGTTAGGGTTAGGGTTAGGCTTAGGCTTAGGATTAGGGTTGGGGTTAGGGTAAGGTTTAGGGTTAGGGTTAGGCTTAGGCTTAGGATTAGGGTTAGGGTTAGGGTTAGGGTTAGGGTTAGGGTGAGGGTTAGGCTTACGGTTAGGGTTAGCATTAGGGTTAGGTATAGGGTTAGGGATAGGGTTAGGATTAGCTTACAGTTAGGGTTAGGGTTAGGGTTAGGGTTAGGTTTAGGGTTAGGGTTAGGGTTAGGGTGAGGGTTAGGCTTACCGTTAGTGTTAGCGTTATGGTTAGGTATAGGGTTAGGGATAGTGTTAGGATTAGCTTACAGTTAGGGTTAGGCTTCGGGTTAGGGTTAGGGTTAGGTTTAGAGTTAGGATTAGGGTTAGGTTTAGGGTTAGGGTTAGGGTTAGGTTAGGATTAGGGTTAGGGTTAGGTTTAGGCTTAGGATTAGGGTTAGGGTTAGGGTTAGGGTTAGGATTTAGGGTTAGGGTTAGGTTTAGTGTTAGGGTTAGGGTTAGGTTAGGATTAGGGTTAGGGTTAGGTTTAGGCTTAGGATTAGGGTTAGGGTTAGGGTTAGGGTTAGGGTTAGGGTTAGGGTTAGGGTTAGGGTTAGGGTTAGGGTGAGGGTTAGGCTTACCGTTAGGGTTAGCGTTAGGGTTAGGGATAGGGTTAGGGATAGGGTTAGGATTAGCTTACAGTTAGGGTTAGGGTTAGGGTTAGGGTTAGGGTTAGGATTAGGGTTAGCGTTAGACTTCGGCTTAGTTTACGGTCAGGGTTATGGTTAGGCTTAGACATAGACCTAGGCCTTGGTTAGCGTTAGGGTCACGATCAGGCTCAGGAATAGGTCAGGGTTAGGCTTCGGGTTAGGGTTAGGGTTAGGGTTAGGGTTAGGGTTAGAGTTAGGTTACAGTTAGGGTTAGACTTAGGCGTAGGTTACGGTCAGAGTTACAGTGAGGCTCAGGCCTAAGCCTAGGGCTAGGTAAGGGCTAGTGTCACGGTCAGAGACAGGGTTAGATTAGGGTTAGGCTTAGGGTTTAGGGTTAGGATTAGGGTTAGGCTTAGGCTGAGGTTGCAGTTAGGGTTCGGTTTAGGGTTAGGCTTAGGTTACAGTCACGGTTACGGTTAGGCTTAGGTGCAGCCCTAGGCCTAGGTTAACGATAGGGTCACGGTCAGAGTCAGGGTTAGTTCAGGGTTAGGGTTAGCGTTAGGTTTAGGGTTACGGTTATGATTAGGGTTAGTTATAGGGTTAGGGTTAGGTTTAGGATTAGGATTAGGGTTAGGGTTAGGATTAGGTTTTACCTTAGGGTTAGGGTTAGGATTAGGCTTAGGGATAGGTTTAAGGTTAGGGTTAGGATTAGGGTTAGGTCAGGATTAGGGTTATGGTTAGGGATAGGGTTAGCGTTAGGGTTAGGGTTAGGGTTAGGCGTAGGGTTAGGCGTAGGCGTAGGGTTAGGCGTAGGCGCAGACCTAGGCCTAGGTTAGCGTTAGGGTCACGAGCAGAGTCAGGGTTAGGTCAGGGTTAAGGTTAGGTTTAGGATTAGACTTAGGTTTAGGGTTCGGTTACAGTTAGGGTTAGGCTGAGACTAAGGTTACGGTCAGGGTTACAGTTAGGCTTAGGCCTAGGTCTAGGTTAACGTTAAGGTCACGGTCAGAATCAGGGTTAGGTCAGGGTTCGGGTTAGGGTTAGGGCTAGGGTTAGGGTTAGGGTTAGGGTTAGGGTTAGGGTTAGGGTCACGGTCAGAGTCAGAGTTAGCGTTACTGGTAGGGTTAAGATTAGATTTAGGGTTAGGTTACAGCTAGGGTTAGGGTTAGGTTACAGTCAGCGTTTCGTCTAGGCATAGGCATAGGCCTAGGTCTAGGTTAGAGTTAGGGTCACGGTCAGAGTCTGGGTTAGGTCCGGCTTAGGGTTAAGGTTAGGGTTAGGGTTATGGTTAGGTTACAGTTGGGGTTAGGGTGAGGCTTAGGTGACGGTCAGAGTTACGGTTAGGCGGAGGTCTAGTCCTAGGTTAGCATTAGGGTCACGGTCAGAGTTACGGTTAGGCGGAGGTCTAGTCCTAGGTTAGCATTAGGGTCACGGTCAGAGTCAGGGTTAGGTCAGGGTTAGGGTTAGGGTTAGGGTTAGGGTTAGGGTTAGGGTTAGACTTAAGCTTATGCTTACGCTTAAGGTTAGGGTTAGGGTACGGTTTGGGTTAGGATGAGGGTTAGGGTTAATGGTAGGGTTAAGGTTAGGGTTAGGGTTAGGATTAGGTTATGGTCAAAGTTACGGTTAGGCTTCGGCGTAGGCCTAGGCCTAGGTTAGCATTAGGGTCACGGTCAGAGTCAGGGTTAGGTCAGGGTTAGAGTTAGGGTTAGGGTTAGGCTTAGGGTTAGGTTTAGAGTTAGGGTTAGGGTTACGGTTAGGGTTAGGGTTAGGTTTAGCATAAGGGTTACGTTAGAGTTAGGTTTAGGGTTAGGCTTAGGTTACGGTCAGGGTTACGGTTAGGCTTAGGCATAGGCCTAGGTTAGTGTTAGGCTCACGGTCCGAGTCAGGGGTAGGGTTAGGGTTAGGGTTGGGGTTACGGTTGGGGTTAGGGTAAGGGTTAGGGTTAGGGTTAGGATTTAGGGTTAGGTTTAGGTTTAGGGTTAGGGTTAGGGTTAGGTTAGGATTAGGGTTAGAGTTAGGCTTAGGCTTAGGATTAGGGTTAGGGTTAGGGTTAGGGTTAGGATTAGCTTACAGTTAGGGTTAGGGTTAGGGTTACGGTTAGGGTTAGGGTTAGGGTTAGGATTAGGGTTAGGGTTAGGCTTCGGCTTAGTTTACGGTTAGGGTTACGGTTAGGCTTAGACATAGACCTAGGCCTTGGTTAGCGCTAGGGTCACGATCAGGACCAAAAATAGGTCAGGGTTAGGGTTAGGGTTAGGGTTAGCATTAGCGTTAGGGTTAGGGTTAGGGTTAGGGTTAGGGTTAGAGTTAGGTTACAGTTAGGGTTAGACTTAGGCTTAGGTTACGGTCAGAGTTACAGTGAGGCTTAGGCCTAAGCCTAGGCATATGTTAGCGTTTGGGTCACGGTCAGAGACAGGGTTAGATTAGGGTTAGGGTTAGGGTTTAGGGTTAGGATTAGGGTTAGGCTTAGGCTGAGGTTGCAGTTAGGGTTAGGGTTAGGGTTAGGGATAGGGTTAGGGTACAGTCACGGTTACGGTTAGGGTTAGCGATAGGGTTAGGCTACAGTCACGGTTACGGTTAGGCTTAGGTGCAGCCCTAGGCCTAGGTTAACGATAGGGTCACGGTCAGAGTCAGGGTTAGTTCAGGGTTAGGGTTAGCGTTAGGTTTAGGGTTACGGTTATGATTAGGGTTAGTTATAGGGTTAGGGTTAGGTTTAGGATTAGGATTAGGGTTAGGGTTAGGATTAAGTTTTACTTTAGGGTTAGGGTTAGGATTAGGCTTAGGGTTAGGTTTGGGGTTAGGGTTAGGATTAGGGTTAGGTCAGGATTAGGGTTATGGTTAGGGATAGGGTTAGCGTTAGGGTTAGGGTTAGGCGTAGGGTTAGGCGTAGGCGCAGACCTAGGCCTAGGTTAGCGTTAGGGTCACGAGCAGAGTCAGGGTTAGGTCAGGGTTAAGGTTAGGTTTAGGATTAGACTTAGGTTTAGGGTTGGGTTACAGTTAGGGTTAGGTTGAGACTAAGGTTACGGTCAGGGTTACAGTTAGGCTTAGGCCTAGGTCTAGGTTAACGTTAGGGTCACGGTCAGAATCAGGGTTAGGTCAGGGTTCGGGTTAGGCTTAGGGCTAGGGTTAGGGTTTGGGTTAGGGTTAGGGTTAGGGTTAGGGTTAGGGTTAGGGTTTGGGTCACGGTCAGAGTCAGAGTTAGCGTTACTGGTAGGGTTAAGATTAGATTTAGGGTTAGGTTACAGCTAGGGTTAGGGTTAGGTTACGGTCAGGGTTTCGGCTAGGCATAGGCATAGGCCTAGGTCTAGGTTAGAGTTAGGGTCACGGTCAGAGTCTGGGTTAGGTCAGGCTTAGGGTTAAGGTTAGGGTTAGGGTTATGGTTAGGTTACAGTTGGGGTTAGGGTGAGGCTTAGGTGACGGTCAGAGTTACGGTTAGGCGGAGGTCTAGTCCTAGGTTAGCATTAGGGTCACGGTCAGAGTCAGGGTTAGGTCAGGGTTAGGGTTAGGGTTAGGGTTAGGGTTAGACTTAAGCTTAGGCTTACGCTTAAGGTTAGGGTTAGGGTACGGTTTGGGTTAGGATGAGGGTTAGGGTTAATGGTAGGGTTAAGGTTAGGGTTAGGGTTAGGATTAGGTTATGGTCAAAGTTACGGTTAGGCTTCGGCGTAGGCCTAGGCCTAGGTTAGCATTAGGGTCACGGTCAGAGTCAGGGTTAGGTCAGGGTTAGAGTTAGGGTTAGGGTTAGGCTTAGGGTTAGGTTTAGAGTTAGGGTTAGGGTTACGGTTAGGGTTAGGGTTAGGTTTAGCATAAGGGTTACGTTAGAGTTAGGTTTAGGGTTAGGCTTAGGTTACGGTCAGGGTTACGGTTAGGCTTAGGCATAGGCCTAGGTTAGTGTTAGGCTCACGGTCCGAGTCAGGGGTAGGGTTAGGGTTAGGGTTGGGATTACGGTTGGGGTTAGGGTAAGGGTTAGGGTTAGGGTTAGGATTTAGGGTTAGGTTTAGGGTTAGGGTTAGGGTTAGGTTAGGATTAGGGTTAGGGTTAGGCTTAGGCTCAGGATTAGGGTTAGGGTTAGGGTTAGGGTTAGGGTGAGGGTTAGGCTTACCGTTAGGGTTAGCGTTAGGGTTAGGGATAGGGTTAGGGATAGGGTTAGGATTAGCTTACAGTTAGGGTTAGGGTTACGGTTAGGGTTAGGGTTAGGGTTAGGGTTAGGGTTAGGGTTAGGGTTAGGGTTAGGATTAGGCTTCGGCTTAGTTTACGGTCAGGGTTACGGTTAGGCTTAGACATAGACCTAGGCCTTGGTTAGCGTTAGGGTCACGATCAGGCTCAGGAATAGGTCAGGGTTAGGGTTAGTGTTAGGGTTAGGGTTAGCGTTAGGGTTAGGGTTAGGGTTAGGGTTAGGCTTCGGGTTAGGGTTAGGGTTAGGGTTAGAGTTAGGTTACAGTTAGGGTTAGACTTAGGCTTAGGTTACGGTCAGAGTTACAGTGAGGCTTAGGCCTAAGCCTAGGCCTAGGTTAGCGTTAGGGTCACGGTCAGAGACAGGGTTAGATTAGGGTTAGGGTTAGGGTTTAGGGTTAGGATTAGGGTTAGGCTTAGGCTGAGGTTGCAGTTAGGGTTCGGTTTAGGGTTAGGCTTAGGTTACAGTCACGGTTACGGTTAGGCTTAGGTGCAGCCCTAGACCTAGGTTAACGATAGGGTCACGGTCAGAGTCAGGGTTAGTTCAGGGTTAGGGTTAGCGTTAGGTTTAGGGTTACGGTTATGATTAGGGTTAGTTATAGGGTTAGGGTTAGGTTTAGGATTAGGATTAGGGTTAGGGTTAGGATTAGGTTTTACCTTAGGGTTAGGGTTAGGATTAGGCTTAGGGTTAGGTTTGGGGTTAGGGTTAGGATTAGGGTTAGGTCAGGATTAGGGTTATGGTTAGGGATAGGGTTAGCGTTAGGGTTAGGGTTAGGGTTAGGCGTAGGGTTAGGGTTAGGCGTAGGGTTAGGCGTAGGCGCAGACCTAGACCTAGGTTAGCGTTAGGGTCATGAGCAGAGTCAGGGTTAGGTCAGGGTTAAGGTTAGGTTTAGGATTAGACTTAGGTTTAGGGTTGGGTTACAGTTAGGGTTAGGCTGAGACTAAGGTTACGGTCAGGGTTACAGTTAGGCTTAGGCATAGGTCTAGGTTAACGTTAGGGTCACGGTCAGAATGAGGGTTAGTTCAGGGTTCGGGTTAGGGTTAGGGCTAGGGTTAGGGTTAGGGTTAGTGTTAGGGTTAGGGTTAGGGTTAGGGTTAGGGTTTGGGTCACGGTCAGAGTCAGAGTTAGCGTTACTGGTAGGGTTAAGATTAGATTTAGGGTTAGGTTACAGCTAGGGTTAGGGTTAGGTTACGGTCAGGGTTTCGGCTAGGCATAGGCATAGGCCTAGGTCTAGGTTAGAGTTAGGGTCATGGTCAGAGTCTGGGTTAGGTCAGGCTTAGGGTTAAGGTTAGGGTTAGGGTTAGGGTTATGGTTAGGTTACAGTTGGGGTTAGGGTGAGGCTTAGGTGACAGTCAGAGTTACGGTTAGGCGGAGGTCTAGTCCTAGGTTAGCATTAGGGTCACGGTCAGAGTCAGGGTTAGGTCAGGGTTAGGGTTAGGGTTAGGGTTAGGGTTAGACTTAAGCTTAGGCTTACGCTTAAGGTTAGGGTTAGGGTACGGTTTGGGTTAGGATGAGGGTTAGGGTTAATGGTAGGGTTAAGGTTAGGGTTAGGGTTAGGATTAGGTTATGGTCAAAGTTACGGTTAGGCTTCGGCGTAGGCCTAGGCCTAGGTTAGCATTAGGGTCACGGTCAGAGTCAGGGTTAGGTCAGGGTTAGAGTTAGGGTTAGGGTTAGGCTTAGGGTTAGGTTTAGAGTTAGGGTTAGGGTTACGGTTAGGGTTAGGGTTAGGTTTAGCATAAGGGTTACGTTAGAGTTAGGTTTAGGGTTAGGCTTAGGTTACGGTCAGGGTTACGGTTAGGCTTAGGCATAGGCCTAGGTTAGTGTTAGGCTCACGGTCCGAGTCAGGGGTAGGGTTAGGGTTAGGGTTGGGGTTACGGTTGGGGTTAGGGTAAGGGTTAGGGTTAGGGTTAGGATTTAGGGTTAGGTTTAGGTTTAGGGTTAGGGTTAGGGTTAGGTTAGGATTAGGGTTAGAGTTCGGCTTAGGCTTAGGATTAGGGTTAGGGTTAGGGTTAGGGTTAGGGTTAGGGTTAGGGTTAGGGTGAGGGTTAGGCTTACCGTTAGGGTTAGCGTTAGGGTTAGGGATAGGGTTAGGGATAGGGTTAGGATTAGCGTACAGTTAGGGTTAGGGTTAGGGTTAGGGTTAGGGTTAGGGTTAGGGTTAGGGTTAGGATTAGGCTTCGGCTTAGTTTACGGTCAGGGTTACGGTTAGGCTTAGACATAGACCTAGGCCTTGGTTAGCGTTAGGGTCACGATCAGGCTCAGGAATAGGTCAGGGTTAGGGTTAGTGTTAGGGTTAGGGTTAGCGTTAGGGTTAGGGTTAGGGTTAGGGTTAGGGTTAGGCTTCGGGTTAGGGTTAGGGTTAGGGTTAGTGTTAGAGTTAGGTTACAGTTAGGGTTAGACTTAGGCTTAGGTTACGGTCAGAGTTACAGTGAGGCTTAGGCCTAAGCCTAGGCCTAGGTTAGCGTTAGGGTCACGGTCAGAGACAGGGTTAGATTAGGGTTAGGGTTAGGGTTTAGGGTTAGGATTAGGGTTAGGCTTAGGCTGAGGTTGCAGTTAGGGTTCGGTTTAGGGTTAGGCTTAGGTTACAGTCACGGTTACGGTTAGGCTTATGTGCAGCGCTAGGCCTAGGTTAACGATAGGGTCACGGTCAGAGTCAGGGTTAGTTCAGGGTTAGGGTTAGCGTTAGGTTTAGGGTTACGGTTATGATTAGGGTTAGTTATAGGGTTAGGGTTAGGTTTAGGATTAGGATTAGGGTTAGGGTTAGGATTAGGTTTTACCTTAGGGTTAGGTTTGGGGTTAGGGTTAGGATTAGGGTTAGGTCAGGATTAGGGTTATGGTTAGGGATAGGGTTAGCGTTAGGGTTAGGGTTAGGGTTAGGCGTAGGGTTAGGGTTAGGCGTAGGGTTAGGCGTAGGCGCAGACCTAGGCCTAGGTTAGCGTTAGGGTCACGAGCAGAGTCAGTATCACACAGTATCACAGTATCACAGTATGTTTGGGATTGGAAGGGACCTCAAAAGATCATCTAGTCCAATCCCCCTGCTGGAGCAGGAACGCCTAGGTGAGGTCGCACAGGAATGTGTCCAGGCGGGCTTTGAATGTCTCCAGGGAAGGAGACTCCACAACCTCCCTGGGTAGCCTGTTCCAGTGCTCTGTTACCCTCACTGAGAAGAAGTTCTTTCTCAAATTTAAGTGGAACCTCTTGTGTTCCAGCTTGATCCCATTGCCCCTTGTCCTATCATTGTTTGCCACTGAGAAGAGCCTGAGTCCATCCTCGTGGCACTCACCCTTTATATATTTATAAACATTAATAAGGTCACCCCTCAGTCTCCTCTTCTCCAAACTAAAGAGCCCCAGCTCCCTCAGCCTTTCTTCATAAGGGAGATGCTCCACTCCCTTAATCATCTTTGTTGCCCTACGCTGGACCCTCTCCAGCAGTTCCCTGTCCTTCTTGAACTGAGGGGCCCAGAACTGGACACAATATTCCAGATGGGGTCTCACCAGGGCGGAGTAGAGGGGAAGGAGGACCTCTCTCGATCTACTGACCACCCCCCTTGTAATACACCCAAGGATGCCATTAGCCTTCCTGGCCACAAGGGCACAGTGCTGGCTCATGGTCATCCTGTTGTCCACCAGGACCCCCAGGTCCCTTTCCCCTACACTGCTCTCTAATAGGTCATGCCCCAACCTATACTGGAACTTGGGATTGTTCCTGCCCAGATGCAGGACTCTACACTTTCCCTTGTTAAATTCCATCAGATTATCCCCCACCCAACTCTCCAGCCTGTCCAGGTCCCGCTGGATGGCGGCACAGCCTTCTGGCGTGTCAGCCACTCCTCCCAGCTTAGTGTCATCAGCAAACTTGCTGATAGTACACTCAATTCCCTCGTCTAAATCATTAATGAATATATTGAATAATATTGGCCCCAGTACTGACCCCTGAGGCACTCCACTAGATACTGGCCTCCAACTGGACTCCGCACCATTGACCACCACTCTCTGGCTTCTCTCTTTAAGCCAGTTTGCAACCCACCTCACTACTCTATTGTCGAGACCACACCTCCTCAATTTAGCTGTGAGGATGCTGTGAGGGACTGTGTCAAAGGCTTTACTGAAGTCAAGGTAGACCACATCCACCGCTCTGCCGTCATCCATCCACCTTGTTACATTCTCATAAAAGGCTATGAGGTTGGTCAAGCATGACTTACCCTTGGTAAAGCCATGCTGACTGCCCCTAATGACCCTCTTATCCCTGATGTGCCTTGAGATGGCACCAAGGATAAGCTGTTCCATTACTTTCCCAGGGACAGAGGTGAGGCTGACCGGTCTATAATTACCCGGGTCCTCCTTCTTGCCCTTTTTAAAGACTGGAGTGACATTTGCTTTCCTCCAATCCTCGGGCACCTCTCCCGTTTCCCAAGACTTGGCAAAAATGATGGATAGCGGTCTAGCAATGACTTCAGCCAGCTCCCTCAGCACCCGCGGATGCATCCCATCTGGACCCATGGTTTTATGGACGTCCAGACTACTTAATTGTTCCCTAACCCAGTCCTCATCGACTAAAGCAAACTCCTCCATTAACCTGGCTTCATCCAGGGTCTCAGGGGTACAGGGTTCCCCAGGACATCCTCCAGCGGAGTAGACAGAGACAAAGGCGGCATTCAGCAATTCTGCCTTCTCTGTGTCTTCTGCCACCAGGGCACCCACCTCATTCATCAGTGGGCCTACATTGCCTCTGGTATTAGTTTTATCTGCTATGTATTTGAAAAAGTTCTTCTTGCTGTCCTTGACCCCTCTCGCCAGCTGTAATTCTAAGGAGGCCTTGGCTACCCTAGCTGCCTTCCTGCATCCTCTAACAGCAGCCTTATATTCCTCCCAAGTGGCCAGTCCCTGCTTCCATGACCTGTAAACTCGCCTCTTCTGCTTGAGCATACCCAACAGATCCCTATTCAACCACGCAGGCCTTCTGGCTCCCTTCCTCGACTTCCTACGTGTGGGGATGCTCTGATCCTCAGCATGGAAGAAGCAATCTCTGAATGCAATCCAGCTCTCTTGGGCCCCTTTTCCTTCAAGCAGTCTTGCCCATGGGGTTTCCCTCAGCAGTTGCTTGAAAAGGCCGAAATTAGCCCTGCCAAAGTCCAGGGTTGCAATTCTACTTGCTATTCTGTTCCTGCCACACGAGATGCTGAACTCCACCATCTCGTGGTCACTGCAACCCAGGCAGCCCTCAACCTTTACTGCTTCGACCAGATCCTCTTTGTTAGTGAGGATGAGATCCAGCAGTGCACCTCTCCTGGTCGGCTCCTCCACCATCTGCATGAGGAAGTTATCATCAATGCACTGGAGGAACCTCCTGGACTGTGGCTGGCTGGCTGAATGGTCCTTCCAGCAAACATCAGGGAAGTTAAAATCACCCACAACAACCAGGGCCTGTGACTGTGAGGCCACTCTCAGCTGCGCATAGAAGGCCTCATCAACTTCCTCAGTCTGATCTGGTGGCCTGTAATAGACACCTACAACAGTATCACCCCTACCAGCCTGTCCCTTGATCCTGACCCATATACTCTCAACTCGTTCCTCATCCGCTCCTGGGCAGAATTTAGTACATTGCAGTTGCTCTCTCACATAGAGAGCAACTCCACCACCACGCCTGGCTGGCCTGTCTTTCCTGAAAAGGGCGTAGCCATCCATGACCACATTCCAGTCATGTGAACTGTCCCACCACGTTTCTGTAATTGCCACCAGATCATAATCTCCCAACTGAACATAGGATTCTAACTCCTCCTGCTTATTCCCCATGCTGCGCGCATTGGTGTACAGGCATTTCAGGGAGCGAGCAGAGCACACCAATTTCTCCCTAGGGGCACAGGAGGCCACCCGGTCCTCATCTGTTTTAGAATGCTGCCCCTCTGGGGCAAGCCCAACTACAACCCCATCCCCCTTCGAGGCTAGTTTAAAGCTCTCCAAATGAGCCCAGCTAATTCCTGCCCCAGCATCCTTTTGCCTCTGCGAGATAAGCCTTTCCTGCATAACACTGTCCGGACTGGAGTCTTATAAAACCAGCCATTATCAAAAAAACCAAAGCCCTGCCTGTAGCACCAGTCTTGGAGCCAACCATTTAGAGACTGAATTTTCCCATTCCACCCCACATCGTCACTTGAAGAGGGAAGGAGTGAAGAGAAGATCACTTGAGCCCCTGAATCTTTCACCATCCTTCCCAAGACCTTGAAGTCATTCTTCATTCCCCTCAGACTACGGGAAGCAACTTCCTCCCCATCTGTCTGGAAGACCAGCAGCGGGTAGTAGTCTGTCGGGTGCACCAGTCTGGGGAGCTCTCTAGCAATATCCTTGATCCGGGCTCCAGGTAGACTACAGACTTCCCTAAGATGAGGGTCAACCCTGCATATTGGGCCCTCTGTTCCTTTCAGAAGGGAATTTCCTATTACAATCACCCTTCTATCTTTCTTATCAGAGGTAGTCTTCAGTTGTGTAGTCAACCGCCTCTTCCTATGTGATCTTGTAGGCAGGCTTGGCACCACCTCCTCACCTACCTCTTCTTCAAGATCCAGGGCCTCAAACCTATTACGGAGGGGCACCTGGGGAGGCAAATCAGGCAGGGAGTGGGGCTGCCTGTGATGCCGAACTGGAATAAGCTTCCAACCCTCATCTTTTTTTAGGTCATTTACCTCTGCCCGACAGCGACAAGGGTGGGGCTGTCTCAGGACCTCCACCTCTGTCCGGGAGGGCAGGAGGTCCATCTCCTTTTCGGGGGTACCTCCCTGGGGCCTTTCCGACCGGCACGTAAGGGTGTTACTCCACCAGTCGATCTCCCTTTCGCACTCCCTGATGGACCTCAGCGTCTCAACCTCCTCCTTAAGCTTCACAACCATGTCGAGCAGATCTTGCACCTGCTCACACCTCACACAAGTAGAGTGCTGGCCTCCCTCCTCCGGCAGCAGCAGGCTCTGGCACTCCTTGCAGCCGGAGACCTGAACAGCCACCGTTTGGGACAGAACTTCAGTCTGCGTTGCCACAGTCTTTTTGAGACATGCTCTCCTTCTGGAGGCGACCATGGTCATCAGCGGTCTGGGACGCTGGCAAGTCGGTGGGAATGATAAACAGTGCTCTCTGCAACCCGCTGCGCTAGCTGCCACACCCGCTGCGCTAGCTGCCACACCCGCTGCGCTAGATAGTTGCTCCTCTCTGCACCTGGTGGGCAGCGACTAGTCGCTGCCCTCCCAAAGGTTTTTTCAAGGCAAGAGGAGGAGGTGTGGTCGCCGTCACCGTGGGAACGCCCCCCGCCACGTCAGCCGCTCTCTCGCAATGGCTACCGGGGCTTCGGGGGGATCGGGACCGCCGGGAGTCACGCTGTCCCTGTACGTTTCCCTCTGGGCTTTCTAATCTCGGCTAAACCTCGTAGTCGACTGAACCTCGCCGGCTCTGGCTCTCGCTGCGCTGGCTCCGATCAGCTGACTGACAGGGTTAGGTCAGGGTTAAGGTTAGGTTTAGGATTAGACTTAGGTTTAGGGTTGGGTTACAGTTAGGGTTAGGCTGAGACTAAGGTTACGGTCAGGGTTAGAGTTAGGCTTAGGCCTAGGTCTAGGTAAACGTTAGGGTCACGGTCAGAATCAGGGTTAGGTCAGGGTTCGGGTTAGGGTTAGGGTTAGGGTTAGGGTTAGGGTTAGGGTTAGGGTTAGGGTTAGGGTCACGGTCAGAGTCAGAGTTAGCGTTATTGGTAGGGTTAAGATTAGATTTAGGGTTAGGTTACAGCTAGGGTTAGGGTTAGGTTACGGTCAGGGTTTCGGCTAGGCATAGGCATAGGCCTAGGTCTAGGTTAGAGTTAGGGTCACGGTCAGAGTCTGGGTTAGGTCAGGCTTAGGGTTAAGGTTAGGGTTAGGGTTATGGTTAGGTTACAGTTGGGGTTAGGGTGAGGCTTAGGTGACGGTCAGAGTTACGGTTAGGCAGAGGTCTAGTCCTAGGTTAGCATTAGGGTCACGGTGAGAGTCAGGGTTAGGTCAGGGTTAGGGTTAGGGTTAGGGTTAGGGTTAGACTTAAGCTTAGGCTTACGCTTAAGGTTAGGGTTAGGGTACGGTTTGGGTTAGGATGAGGGTTAGGGTTAATGGTAGGGTTAAGGTTAGGGTTAGGGTTAGGATTAGGTTATGGTCAAAATTACGGTTAGGCTTCGGCGTAGGCCTAGGCCTAGGTTAGCATTAGGGTCACGGTCAGAGTCAGGGTTAGGTCAGGGTTAGAGTTAGGGTTAGGGTTAGGCTTAGGGTTAGGTTTAGAGTTAGGGTTAGGGTTACGGTTAGGGTTAGGGTTAGGTTTAGCATAAGGGTTACGTTAGAGTTAGGTTTAGGGTTAGGCTTAGGTTACGGTCAGGGTTACGGTTAGGCTTAGGCATAGGCCTAGGTTAGTGTTAGGCTCACGGTCCGAGTCAGGGGTAGGGTTAGGGTTAGGGTTGGGGTTACGGTTGGGGTTAGGGTAAGGGTTAGGGTTAGGGTTAGGATTTAGGGTTAGGTTTAGGTTTAGGGTTAGGGTTAGGGTTAGGTTAGGATTAGGGTTAGAGTTAGGCTTAGGCTTAGGATTAGGGTTAGGGTTAGGGTTAGGGTTAGGGTTAGGGTTAGGGTGAGGGTTAGGCTTACCGTTAGGGTTAGCGTTAGGGTTAGGGATAGGGTTAGGGATAGGGTTAGGATTAGCTTACAGTTAGGGTTAGGGTTAGGGTTAGGGTTAGGGTTAGGATTAGGCTTCGGCTTAGTTTACGGTCAGGGTTACGGTTAGGCTTAGACATAGACCTAGGCCTTGGTTAGCGTTAGGGTCACGATCAGGCTCAGGAATAGGTCAGGGTTAGGGTTAGTGTTAGGGTTAGGGTTAGCGTTAGGGTTAGGGTTAGGGTTAGGGTTAGGGTTAGGCTTCGGGTTAGGGTTAGGGTTAGGGTTAGTGTTAGAGTTAGGTTACAGTTAGGGTTAGACTTAGGCTTAGGTTACGGTCAGAGTTACAGTGAGGCTTAGGCCTAAGCCTAGGCCTAGGTTAGCGTTAGGGTCACGGTCAGAGACAGGGTTAGATTAGGGTTAGGGTTAGGGTTTAGGGTTAGGATTAGGGTTAGGCTTAGGCTGAGGTTGCAGTTAGGGTTCGGTTTAGGGTTAGGCTTAGGTTACAGTCACGGTTACGGTTAGGCTTATGTGCAGCGCTAGGCCTAGGTTAACGATAGGGTCACGGTCAGAGTCAGGGTTAGTTCAGGGTTAGGGTTAGCGTTAGGTTTAGGGTTACGGTTATGATTAGGGTTAGTTATAGGGTTAGGGTTAGGTTTAGGATTAGGATTAGGGTTAGGGTTAGGATTAGGTTTTACCTTAGGGTTAGGTTTGGGGTTAGGGTTAGGATTAGGGTTAGGTCAGGATTAGGGTTATGGTTAGGGATAGGGTTAGCGTTAGGGTTAGGGTTAGGGTTAGGCGTAGGGTTAGGGTTAGGCGTAGGGTTAGGCGTAGGCGCAGACCTAGGCCTAGGTTAGCGTTAGGGTCACGAGCAGAGTCAGTATCACACAGTATCACAGTATCACAGTATGTTTGGGATTGGAAGGGACCTCAAAAGATCATCTAGTCCAATCCCCCTGCTGGAGCAGGAACGCCTAGGTGAGGTCGCACAGGAATGTGTCCAGGCGGGCTTTGAATGTCTCCAGGGAAGGAGACTCCACAACCTCCCTGGGTAGCCTGTTCCAGTGCTCTGTTACCCTCACTGAGAAGAAGTTCTTTCTCAAATTTAAGTGGAACCTCTTGTGTTCCAGCTTGATCCCATTGCCCCTTGTCCTATCATTGTTTGCCACTGAGAAGAGCCTGAGTCCATCCTCGTGGCACTCACCCTTTATATATTTATAAACATTAATAAGGTCACCCCTCAGTCTCCTCTTCTCCAAACTAAAGAGCCCCAGCTCCCTCAGCCTTTCTTCATAAGGGAGATGCTCCACTCCCTTAATCATCTTTGTTGCCCTACGCTGGACCCTCTCCAGCAGTTCCCTGTCCTTCTTGAACTGAGGGGCCCAGAACTGGACACAATATTCCAGATGGGGTCTCACCAGGGCGGAGTAGAGGGGAAGGAGGACCTCTCTCGATCTACTGACCACCCCCCTTGTAATACACCCAAGGATGCCATTAGCCTTCCTGGCCACAAGGGCACAGTGCTGGCTCATGGTCATCCTGTTGTCCACCAGGACCCCCAGGTCCCTTTCCCCTACACTGCTCTCTAATAGGTCATGCCCCAACCTATACTGGAACTTGGGATTGTTCCTGCCCAGATGCAGGACTCTACACTTTCCCTTGTTAAATTCCATCAGATTATCCCCCACCCAACTCTCCAGCCTGTCCAGGTCCCGCTGGATGGCGGCACAGCCTTCTGGCGTGTCAGCCACTCCTCCCAGCTTAGTGTCATCAGCAAACTTGCTGATAGTACACTCAATTCCCTCGTCTAAATCATTAATGAATATATTGAATAATATTGGCCCCAGTACTGACCCCTGAGGCACTCCACTAGATACTGGCCTCCAACTGGACTCCGCACCATTGACCACCACTCTCTGGCTTCTCTCTTTAAGCCAGTTTGCAACCCACCTCACTACTCTATTGTCGAGACCACACCTCCTCAATTTAGCTGTGAGGATGCTGTGAGGGACTGTGTCAAAGGCTTTACTGAAGTCAAGGTAGACCACATCCACCGCTCTGCCGTCATCCATCCACCTTGTTACATTCTCATAAAAGGCTATGAGGTTGGTCAAGCATGACTTACCCTTGGTAAAGCCATGCTGACTGCCCCTAATGACCCTCTTATCCCTGATGTGCCTTGAGATGGCACCAAGGATAAGCTGTTCCATTACTTTCCCAGGGACAGAGGTGAGGCTGACCGGTCTATAATTACCCGGGTCCTCCTTCTTGCCCTTTTTAAAGACTGGAGTGACATTTGCTTTCCTCCAATCCTCGGGCACCTCTCCCGTTTCCCAAGACTTGGCAAAAATGATGGATAGCGGTCTAGCAATGACTTCAGCCAGCTCCCTCAGCACCCGCGGATGCATCCCATCTGGACCCATGGATTTATGGACGTCCAGACTACTTAATTGTTCCCTAACCCAGTCCTCATCGACTAAAGCAAACTCCTCCATTAACCTGGCTTCATCCAGGGTCTCAGGGGTACAGGGTTCCCCAGGACATCCTCCAGCGGAGTAGACAGAGACAAAGGCGGCATTCAGCAATTCTGCCTTCTCTGTGTCTTCTGCCACCAGGGCACCCACCTCATTCATCAGTGGGCCTACATTGCCTCTGGTATTAGTTTTATCTGCTATGTATTTGAAAAAGTTCTTCTTGCTGTCCTTGACCCCTCTCGCCAGCTGTAATTCTAAGGAGGCCTTGGCTACCCTAGCTGCCTTCCTGCATCCTCTAACAGCAGCCTTATATTCCTCCCAAGTGGCCAGTCCCTGCTTCCATGACCTGTAAACTCGCCTCTTCTGCTTGAGCATACCCAACAGATCCCTATTCAACCACGCAGGCCTTCTGGCTCCCTTCCTCGACTTCCTACGTGTGGGGATGCTCTGATCCTCAGCATGGAAGAAGCAATCTCTGAATGCAATCCAGCTCTCTTGGGCCCCTTTTCCTTCAAGCAGTCTTGCCCATGGGGTTTCCCTCAGCAGTTGCTTGAAAAGGCCGAAATTAGCCCTGCCAAAGTCCAGGGTTGCAATTCTACTTGCTATTCTGTTCCTGCCACACGAGATGCTGAACTCCACCATCTCGTGGTCACTGCAACCCAGGCAGCCCTCAACCTTTACTGCTTCGACCAGATCCTCTTTGTTAGTGAGGATGAGATCCAGCAGTGCACCTCTCCTGGTCGGCTCCTCCACCATCTGCATGAGGAAGTTATCATCAATGCACTGGAGGAACCTCCTGGACTGTGGCTGGCTGGCTGAATGGTCCTTCCAGCAAACATCAGGGAAGTTAAAATCACCCACAACAACCAGGGCCTGTGACTGTGAGGCCACTCTCAGCTGCGCATAGAAGGCCTCATCAACTTCCTCAGTCTGATCTGGTGGCCTGTAATAGACACCTACAACAGTATCACCCCTACCAGCCTGTCCCTTGATCCTGACCCATATACTCTCAACTCGTTCCTCATCCGCTCCTGGGCAGAATTTAGTACATTGCAGTTGCTCTCTCACATAGAGAGCAACTCCACCACCACGCCTGGCTGGCCTGTCTTTCCTGAAAAGGGCGTAGCCATCCATGACCACATTCCAGTCATGTGAACTGTCCCACCACGTTTCTGTAATTGCCACCAGATCATAATCTCCCAACCGAACATAGGATTCTAACTCCTCCTGCTTATTCCCCATGCTGCGCGCATTGGTGTACAGGCATTTCAGGGAGCGAGCAGAGCACACCAATTTCTCCCTAGGGGCACAGGAGGCCACCCGGTCCTCATCTGTTTTAGAATGCTGCCCCTCTGGGGCAAGCCCAACTACAACCCCATCCCCCTTCGAGGCTAGTTTAAAGCTCTCCAAATGAGCCCAGCTAATTCCTGCCCCAGCATCCTTTTGCCTCTGCGAGATAAGCCTTTCCTGCATAACACTGTCCGGACTGGAGTCTTATAAAACCAGCCATTATCAAAAAAACCAAAGCCCTGCCTGTAGCACCAGTCTTGGAGCCAACCATTTAGAGACTGAATTTTCCCATTCCACCCCACATCGTCACTTGAAGAGGGAAGGAGTGAAGAGAAGATCACTTGAGCCCCTGAATCTTTCACCATCCTTCCCAAGACCTTGAAGTCATTCTTCATTCCCCTCAGACTACGGGAAGCAACTTCCTCCCCATCTGTCTGGAAGACCAGCAGCGGGTAGTAGTCTGTCGGGTGCACCAGTCTGGGGAGCTCTCTAGCAATATCCTTGATCCGGGCTCCAGGTAGACTACAGACTTCCCTAAGATGAGGGTCAACCCTGCATATTGGGCCCTCTGTTCCTTTCAGAAGGGAATTTCCTATTACAATCACCCTTCTATCTTTCTTATCAGAGGTAGTCTTCAGTTGTGTAGTCAACCGCCTCTTCCTATGTGATCTTGTAGGCAGGCTTGGCACCACCTCCTCACCTACCTCTTCTTCAAGATCCAGGGCCTCAAACCTATTACGGAGGGGCACCTGGGGAGGCAAATCAGGCAGGGAGTGGGGCTGCCTGTGATGCCGAACTGGAATAAGCTTCCAACCCTCATCTTTTTTTAGGTCATTTACCTCTGCCCGACAGCGACAAGGGTGGGGCTGTCTCAGGACCTCCACCTCTGTCCGGGAGGGCAGGAGGTCCATCTCCTTTTCGGGGGTACCTCCCTGGGGCCTTTCCGACCGGCACGTAAGGGTGTTACTCCACCAGTCGATCTCCCTTTCGCACTCCCTGATGGACCTCAGCGTCTCAACCTCCTCCTTAAGCTTCACAACCATGTCGAGCAGATCTTGCACCTGCTCACACCTCACACAAGTAGAGTGCTGGCCTCCCTCCTCCGGCAGCAGCAGGCTCTGGCACTCCTTGCAGCCGGAGACCTGAACAGCCACCGTTTGGGACAGAACTTCAGTCTGCGTTGCCACAGTCTTTTTGAGACATGCTCTCCTTCTGGAGGCGACCATGGTCATCAGCGGTCTGGGACGCTGGCAAGTCGGTGGGAATGATAAACAGTGCTCTCTGCAACCCGCTGCGCTAGCTGCCACACCCGCTGCGCTAGCTGCCACACCCGCTGCGCTAGATAGTTGCTCCTCTCTGCACCTGGTGGGCAGCGACTAGTCGCTGCCCTCCCAAAGGTTTTTTCAAGGCAAGAGGAGGAGGTGTGGTCGCCGTCACCGTGGGAACGCCCCCCGCCACGTCAGCCGCTCTCTCGCAATGGCTACCGGGGCTTCGGGGGGATCGGGACCGCCGGGAGTCACGCTGTCCCTGTACGTTTCCCTCTGGGCTTTCTAATCTCGGCTAAACCTCGTAGTCGACTGAACCTCGCCGGCTCTGGCTCTCGCTGCGCTGGCTCCGATCAGCTGACTGACAGGGTTAGGTCAGGGTTAAGGTTAGGTTTAGGATTAGACTTAGGTTTAGGGTTGGGTTACAGTTAGGGTTAGGCTGAGACTAAGGTTACGGTCAGGGTTAGAGTTAGGCTTAGGCCTAGGTCTAGGTAAACGTTAGGGTCACGGTCAGAATCAGGGTTAGGTCAGGGTTCGGGTTAGGGTTAGGGTTAGGGTTAGGGTTAGGGTTAGGGTTAGGGTCACGGTCAGAGTCAGAGTTAGCGTTACTGGTAGGGTTAAGATTAGATTTAGGGTTAGGTTACAGCTAGGGTTAGGGTTAGGTTACGGTCAGGGTTTCGGCTAGGCATAGGCATAGGCCTAGGTCTAGGTTAGAGTTAGGGTCACGGTCAGAGTCTGGGTTAGGTCAGGCTTAGGGTTAAGGTTAGGGTTAGGGTTATGGTTAGGTTACAGTTGGGGTTAGGGTGAGGCTTAGGTGACGGTCAGAGTTACGGTTAGGCAGAGGTCTAGTCCTAGGTTAGCATTAGGGTCACGGTGAGAGTCAGGGTTAGGTCAGGGTTAGGGTTAGGGTTAGGGTTAGGGTTAGACTTAAGCTTAGGCTTACGCTTAAGGTTAGGGTTAGGGTACGGTTTGGGTTAGGATGAGGGTTAGGGTTAATGGTAGGGTTAAGGTTAGGGTTAGGGTTAGGATTAGGTTATGGTCAAAATTACGGTTAGGCTTCGGCGTAGGCCTAGGCCTAGGTTAGCATTAGGGTCACGGTCAGAGTCAGGGTTAGGTCAGGGTTAGAGTTAGGGTTAGGGTTAGGCTTAGGGTTAGGTTTAGAGTTAGGGTTAGGGTTACGGTTAGGGTTAGGGTTAGGTTTAGCATAAGGGTTACGTTAGAGTTAGGTTTAGGGTTAGGCTTAGGTTACGGTCAGGGTTACGGTTAGGCTTAGGCATAGGCCTAGGTTAGTGTTAGGCTCACGGTCCGAGTCAGGGGTAGGGTTAGGGTTAGGGTTGGGGTTACGGTTGGGGTTAGGGTAAGGGTTAGGGTTAGGGTTAGGATTTAGGGTTAGGTTTAGGTTTAGGGTTAGGGTTAGGGTTAGGTTAGGATTAGGGTTAGAGTTAGGCTTAGGCTTAGGATTAGGGTTAGGGTTAGGGTTAGGGTTAGGGTTAGGGTTAGGGTGAGGGTTAGGCTTACCGTTAGGGTTAGCGTTAGGGTTAGGGATAGGGTTAGGGATAGGGTTAGGATTAGCTTACAGTTAGGGTTAGGGTTAGGGTTAGGGTTAGGGTTAGGATTAGGCTTCGGCTTAGTTTACGGTCAGGGTTACGGTTAGGCTTAGACATAGACCTAGGCCTTGGTTAGCGTTAGGGTCACGATCAGGCTCAGGAATAGGTCAGGGTTAGGGTTAGGGTTAGGGTTAGGGTTAGGGTTAGGGTTAGGCTTCGGGTTAGGGTTAGGGTTAGGGTTAGTGTTAGAGTTAGGTTACAGTTAGGGTTAGACTTAGGCTTAGGTTACGGTCAGAGTTACAGTGAGGCTTAGGCCTAAGCCTAGGCCTAGGTTAGCGTTAGGGTCACGGTCAGAGACAGGGTTAGATTAGGGTTAGGGTTAGGGTTTAGGGTTAGGATTAGGGTTAGGCTTAGGCTGAGGTTGCAGTTAGGGTTCGGTTTAGGGTTAGGCTTAGGTTACAGTCACGGTTACGGTTAGGCTTAGGTGCAGCGCTAGGCCTAGGTTAACGATAGGGTCACGGTCAGAGTCAGGGTTAGTTCAGGGTTAGGGTTAGCGTTAGGTTTAGGGTTACGGTTATGATTAGGGTTAGTTATAGGGTTAGGGTTAGGTTTAGGATTAGGATTAGGGTTAGGGTTAGGATTAGGTTTTACCTTAGGGTTAGGTTTGGGGTTAGGGTTAGGATTAGGGTTAGGTCAGGATTAGGGTTATGGTTAGGGATAGGGTTAGCGTTAGGGTTAGGGTTAGGGTTAGGCGTAGGGTTAGGGTTAGGCGTAGGGTTAGGCGTAGGCGCAGACCTAGGCCTAGGTTAGCGTTAGGGTCACGAGCAGAGTCAGTATCACACAGTATCACAGTATCACAGTATGTTTGGGATTGGAAGGGACCTCAAAAGATCATCTAGTCCAATCCCCCTGCTGGAGCAGGAACGCCTAGGTGAGGTCGCACAGGAATGTGTCCAGGCGGGCTTTGAATGTCTCCAGGGAAGGAGACTCCACAACCTCCCTGGGTAGCCTGTTCCAGTGCTCTGTTACCCTCACTGAGAAGAAGTTCTTTCTCAAATTTAAGTGGAACCTCTTGTGTTCCAGCTTGATCCCATTGCCCCTTGTCCTATCATTGTTTGCCACTGAGAAGAGCCTGAGTCCATCCTCGTGGCACTCACCCTTTATATATTTATAAACATTAATAAGGTCACCCCTCAGTCTCCTCTTCTCCAAACTAAAGAGCCCCAGCTCCCTCAGCCTTTCTTCATAAGGGAGATGCTCCACTCCCTTAATCATCTTTGTTGCCCTACGCTGGACCCTCTCCAGCAGTTCCCTGTCCTTCTTGAACTGAGGGGCCCAGAACTGGACACAATATTCCAGATGGGGTCTCACCAGGGCGGAGTAGAGGGGAAGGAGGACCTCTCTCGATCTACTGACCACCCCCCTTGTAATACACCCAAGGATGCCATTAGCCTTCCTGGCCACAAGGGCACAGTGCTGGCTCATGGTCATCCTGTTGTCCACCAGGACCCCCAGGTCCCTTTCCCCTACACTGCTCTCTAATAGGTCATGCCCCAACCTATACTGGAACTTGGGATTGTTCCTGCCCAGATGCAGGACTCTACACTTTCCCTTGTTAAATTCCATCAGATTATCCCCCACCCAACTCTCCAGCCTGTCCAGGTCCCGCTGGATGGCGGCACAGCCTTCTGGCGTGTCAGCCACTCCTCCCAGCTTAGTGTCATCAGCAAACTTGCTGATAGTACACTCAATTCCCTCGTCTAAATCATTAATGAATATATTGAATAATATTGGCCCCAGTACTGACCCCTGAGGCACTCCACTAGATACTGGCCTCCAACTGGACTCCGCACCATTGACCACCACTCTCTGGCTTCTCTCTTTAAGCCAGTTTGCAACCCACCTCACTACTCTATTGTCGAGACCACACCTCCTCAATTTAGCTGTGAGGATGCTGTGAGGGACTGTGTCAAAGGCTTTACTGAAGTCAAGGTAGACCACATCCACCGCTCTGCCGTCATCCATCCACCTTGTTACATTCTCATAAAAGGCTATGAGGTTGGTCAAGCATGACTTACCCTTGGTAAAGCCATGCTGACTGCCCCTAATGACCCTCTTATCCCTGATGTGCCTTGAGATGGCACCAAGGATAAGCTGTTCCATTACTTTCCCAGGGACAGAGGTGAGGCTGACCGGTCTATAATTACCCGGGTCCTCCTTCTTGCCCTTTTTAAAGACTGGAGTGACATTTGCTTTCCTCCAATCCTCGGGCACCTCTCCCGTTTCCCAAGACTTGGCAAAAATGATGGATAGCGGTCTAGCAATGACTTCAGCCAGCTCCCTCAGCACCCGCGGATGCATCCCATCTGGACCCATGGTTTTATGGACGTCCAGACTACTTAATTGTTCCCTAACCCAGTCCTCATCGACTAAAGCAAACTCCTCCATTAACCTGGCTTCATCCAGGGTCTCAGGGGTACAGGGTTCCCCAGGACATCCTCCAGCGGAGTAGACAGAGACAAAGGCGGCATTCAGCAATTCTGCCTTCTCTGTGTCTTCTGCCACCAGGGCACCCACCTCATTCATCAGTGGGCCTACATTGCCTCTGGTATTAGTTTTATCTGCTATGTATTTGAAAAAGTTCTTCTTGCTGTCCTTGACCCCTCTCGCCAGCTGTAATTCTAAGGAGGCCTTGGCTACCCTAGCTGCCTTCCTGCATCCTCTAACAGCAGCCTTATATTCCTCCCAAGTGGCCAGTCCCTGCTTCCATGACCTGTAAACTCGCCTCTTCTGCTTGAGCATACCCAACAGATCCCTATTCAACCACGCAGGCCTTCTGGCTCCCTTCCTCGACTTCCTACGTGTGGGGATGCTCTGATCCTCAGCATGGAAGAAGCAATCTCTGAATGCAATCCAGCTCTCTTGGGCCCCTTTTCCTTCAAGCAGTCTTGCCCATGGGGTTTCCCTCAGCAGTTGCTTGAAAAGGCCGAAATTAGCCCTGCCAAAGTCCAGGGTTGCAATTCTACTTGCTATTCTGTTCCTGCCACACGAGATGCTGAACTCCACCATCTCGTGGTCACTGCAACCCAGGCAGCCCTCAACCTTTACTGCTTCGACCAGATCCTCTTTGTTAGTGAGGATGAGATCCAGCAGTGCACCTCTCCTGGTCGGCTCCTCCACCATCTGCATGAGGAAGTTATCATCAATGCACTGGAGGAACCTCCTGGACTGTGGCTGGCTGGCTGAATGGTCCTTCCAGCAAACATCAGGGAAGTTAAAATCACCCACAACAACCAGGGCCTGTGACTGTGAGGCCACTCTCAGCTGCGCATAGAAGGCCTCATCAACTTCCTCAGTCTGATCTGGTGGCCTGTAATAGACACCTACAACAGTATCACCCCTACCAGCCTGTCCCTTGATCCTGACCCATATACTCTCAACTCGTTCCTCATCCGCTCCTGGGCAGAATTTAGTACATTGCAGTTGCTCTCTCACATAGAGAGCAACTCCACCACCACGCCTGGCTGGCCTGTCTTTCCTGAAAAGGGCGTAGCCATCCATGACCACATTCCAGTCATGTGAACTGTCCCACCACGTTTCTGTAATTGCCACCAGATCATAATCTCCCAACCGAACATAGGATTCTAACTCCTCCTGCTTATTCCCCATGCTGCGCGCATTGGTGTACAGGCATTTCAGGGAGCGAGCAGAGCACACCAATTTCTCCCTAGGGGCACAGGAGGCCACCCGGTCCTCATCTGTTTTAGAATGCTGCCCCTCTGGGGCAAGCCCAACTACAACCCCATCCCCCTTCGAGGCTAGTTTAAAGCTCTCCAAATGAGCCCAGCTAATTCCTGCCCCAGCATCCTTTTGCCTCTGCGAGATAAGCCTTTCCTGCATAACACTGTCCGGACTGGAGTCTTATAAAACCAGCCATTATCAAAAAAACCAAAGCCCTGCCTGTAGCACCAGTCTTGGAGCCAACCATTTAGAGACTGAATTTTCCCATTCCACCCCACATCGTCACTTGAAGAGGGAAGGAGTGAAGAGAAGATCACTTGAGCCCCTGAATCTTTCACCATCCTTCCCAAGACCTTGAAGTCATTCTTCATTCCCCTCAGACTACGGGAAGCAACTTCCTCCCCATCTGTCTGGAAGACCAGCAGCGGGTAGTAGTCTGTCGGGTGCACCAGTCTGGGGAGCTCTCTAGCAATATCCTTGATCCGGGCTCCAGGTAGACTACAGACTTCCCTAAGATGAGGGTCAACCCTGCATATTGGGCCCTCTGTTCCTTTCAGAAGGGAATTTCCTATTACAATCACCCTTCTATCTTTCTTATCAGAGGTAGTCTTCAGTTGTGTAGTCAACCGCCTCTTCCTATGTGATCTTGTAGGCAGGCTTGGCACCACCTCCTCACCTACCTCTTCTTCAAGATCCAGGGCCTCAAACCTATTACGGAGGGGCACCTGGGGAGGCAAATCAGGCAGGGAGTGGGGCTGCCTGTGATGCCGAACTGGAATAAGCTTCCAACCCTCATCTTTTTTTAGGTCATTTACCTCTGCCCGACAGCGACAAGGGTGGGGCTGTCTCAGGACCTCCACCTCTGTCCGGGAGGGCAGGAGGTCCATCTCCTTTTCGGGGGTACCTCCCTGGGGCCTTTCCGACCGGCACGTAAGGGTGTTACTCCACCAGTCGATCTCCCTTTCGCACTCCCTGATGGACCTCAGCGTCTCAACCTCCTCCTTAAGCTTCACAACCATGTCGAGCAGATCTTGCACCTGCTCACACCTCACACAAGTAGAGTGCTGGCCTCCCTCCTCCGGCAGCAGCAGGCTCTGGCACTCCTTGCAGCCGGAGACCTGAACAGCCACCGTTTGGGACAGAACTTCAGTCTGCGTTGCCACAGTCTTTTTGAGACATGCTCTCCTTCTGGAGGCGACCATGGTCATCAGCGGTCTGGGACGCTGGCAAGTCGGTGGGAATGATAAACAGTGCTCTCTGCAACCCGCTGCGCTAGCTGCCACACCCGCTGCGCTAGCTGCCACACCCGCTGCGCTAGATAGTTGCTCCTCTCTGCACCTGGTGGGCAGCGACTAGTCGCTGCCCTCCCAAAGGTTTTTTCAAGGCAAGAGGAGGAGGTGTGGTCGCCGTCACCGTGGGAACGCCCCCCGCCACGTCAGCCGCTCTCTCGCAATGGCTACCGGGGCTTCGGGGGGATCGGGACCGCCGGGAGTCACGCTGTCCCTGTACGTTTCCCTCTGGGCTTTCTAATCTCGGCTAAACCTCGTAGTCGACTGAACCTCGCCGGCTCTGGCTCTCGCTGCGCTGGCTCCGATCAGCTGACTGACAGGGTTAGGTCAGGGTTAAGGTTAGGTTTAGGATTAGACTTAGGTTTAGGGTTGGGTTACAGTTAGGGTTAGGCTGAGACTAAGGTTACGGTCAGGGTTAGAGTTAGGCTTAGGCCTAGGTCTAGGTAAACGTTAGGGTCACGGTCAGAATCAGGGTTAGGTCAGGGTTCGGGTTAGGGTTAGGGTTAGGGTTAGGGTTAGGGTTAGGGTTAGGGTTAGGGTTAGGGTTAGGGTCACGGTCAGAGTCAGAGTTAGCGTTACTGGTAGGGTTAAGATTAGATTTAGGGTTAGGTTACAGCTAGGGTTAGGGTTAGGTTACGGTCAGGGTTTCGGCTAGGCATAGGCATAGGCCTAGGTCTAGGTTAGAGTTAGGGTCACGGTCAGAGTCTGGGTTAGGTCAGGCTTAGGGTTAAGGTTAGGGTTAGGGTTATGGTTAGGTTACAGTTGGGGTTAGGGTGAGGCTTAGGTGACGGTCAGAGTTACGGTTAGGCAGAGGTCTAGTCCTAGGTTAGCATTAGGGTCACGGTGAGAGTCAGGGTTAGGTCAGGGTTAGGGTTAGGGTTAGGGTTAGGGTTAGACTTAAGCTTAGGCTTACGCTTAAGGTTAGGGTTAGGGTACGGTTTGGGTTAGGATGAGGGTTAGGGTTAATGGTAGGGTTAAGGTTAGGGTTAGGGTTAGGATTAGGTTATGGTCAAAATTACGGTTAGGCTTCGGCGTAGGCCTAGGCCTAGGTTAGCATTAGGGTCACGGTCAGAGTCAGGGTTAGGTCAGGGTTAGAGTTAGGGTTAGGGTTAGGCTTAGGGTTAGGTTTAGAGTTAGGGTTAGGGTTACGGTTAGGGTTACGGTTAGGTTTAGCATAAGGGTTACGTTAGAGTTAGGTTTAGGGTTAGGCTTAGGTTACGGTCAGGGTTACGGTTAGGCTTAGGCATAGGCCTAGGTTAGTGTTAGGCTCACGGTCCGAGTCAGGGGTAGGGTTAGGGTTAGGGTTGGGGTTACGGTTGGGGTTAGGGTAAGGGTTAGGGTTAGGGTTAGGATTTAGGGTTAGGTTTAGGGTTAGGGTTAGAATTAGGTTAGGATTAGGGTTAGGGTTAGGCTTAGGCTCAGGATTAGGGTTAGGGTTAGGGTTAGGGTTAGGGTTAGGGTTAGGGTTAGGGTTAGGGTTAGGGTGAGGGTTAGGCTTACCGTTAGAGTTAGCGTTAGGGTTAGGGATAGGGTTAGGGATAGGGTTAAGATTAGCTTACAGTTAGGGTTAGGGTTACGGTTGGGGTTAGGGTAAGGGTTAGGGTTAGGGTTAGGATTTAGGGTTAGGTTTAGGTTTAGGGTTAGGGTTAGCGTTAGGTTAGGATTAGGGTTAGGGTTAGGCTTAGGCTTAGGATTAGGGTTAGGGTTAGGGTTAGGGTTAGGGTTAGGGTGAGGGTTAGGCTTACCGTTAGGGTTAGCGTTAGGGTTAGGGATAGGGTTAGGGATAGGGTTAGGATTAGCTTACAGTTAGGGTTAGGGTTAGGGTTAGGGTTAGGGTTAGGGTTAGGGTTAGGGTTAGGGTTAGGGTTAGGATTAGGCTTAGTTTACGGTCAGGGTTACGGTTAGGCTTAGACATAGACCTAGGCCTTGGTTAGCGTTAGGGTCACGATCAGGCTCAGGAATAGGTCAGGGTTAGGGTTAGTGTTAGGGTTAGGGTTAGCGTTAGGGTTAGGGTTAGGGTTAGGGTTAGGCTTCGGGTTAGGGTTAGGGTTAGGGTTAGGGTTAGAGTTAGGTTACAGTTAGGGTTAGACTTAGGCTTAGGTTACGGTCAGAGTTACAGTGAGGCTTAGGCCTAAGCCTAGCCCTAGGTTAGCGTTAGGGTCACGGTCAGAGACAGGGTTAGATTAGGGTTAGGGTTAGGGTTTAGGGTTAGGATTAGGGTTAGGCTTAGGCTGAGGTTGCAGTTAGGGTTCGGTTTAGGGTTAGGCTTAGGTTACAGTCACGGTTACGGTTAGGCTTAGGTGCAGCCCTAGGCCTAGGTTAACGATAGGGTCACGGTCAGAGTCAGGGTTAGTTCAGGGTTAGGGTTAGCGTTAGGTTTAGGGTTACGGTTATGATTAGCGTTAGTTATAGGGTTAGGGTTAGGTTTAGGATTAGGATTAGGGTTAGGGTTAGGATTAGGTTTTACCTTAGGGTTAGGGTTAGGATTAGTCTTAGGGTTAGGTTTGGGGTTAGGGTTAGGATTAGGGTTAGGTCAGGATTAGGGTTATGGTTAGGGATAGGGTTAGCGTTAGGGTTAGGGTTAGGGTTAGGCGTAGGGTTAGGGTTAGGCGTAGGGTTAGGCGTAGGCGCAGACCTAGGCCTAGGTTAGCGTTAGGGTCACGAGCAGAGTCAGGGTTAGGTCAGGGTTAAGGTTAGGTTTAGGATTAGACTTAGGTTTAGGGTTGGGTTACAGTTAGGGTTAGGCTGAGACTAAGGTTACGGTCAGGGTTACAGTTAGGCTTAGGCCTAGGTCTAGGTTAGCGTTAGGGTCACGGTCAGAATCAGGGTTAGGTCAGGGTTCGGGTTAGGGTTTAGGGTTAGGATTAGGGTTAGGCTTAGGCTGAGGTTGCAGTTAGGGTTCGGTTTAGGGTTAGGCTTAGGTTACAGTCACGGTTACGGTTAGGCTTAGGTGCAGCCCTAGGCCTAGGTTAACGATAGGGTCACGGTCAGAGTCAGGGTTAGTTCAGGGTTAGGGTTAGCGTTAGGTTTAGGGTTACGGTTATGATTAGCGTTAGTTATAGGGTTAGGGTTAGGTTTAGGATTAGGATTAGGGTTAGGGTTAGGATTAGGTTTTACCTTAGGGTTAGGGTTAGGATTAGGCTTAGGGTTAGGTTTGGGGTTAGGGTTAGGATTAGGGTTAGGTCAGGATTAGGGTTTTGGTTAGGGATAGGGTTAGCGTTAGGGTTAGGGTTAGGGTTAGGCATAGGGTTAGGGTTAGGCGTAGGGTTAGGCGTAGGCGCAGACCTAGGCCTAGGTTAGCGTTAGGGTCACGAGCAGAGTCAGGGTTAGGTCAGGGTTAAGGTTAGGTTTAGGATTAGACTTAGGTTTAGGGTTGGGTTACAGTTAGGGTTAGGCTGAGACTAAGGTTACGGTCAGGGTTAGAGTTAGGCTTAGGCCTAGGTCTAGGTTAACGTTAGGGTCACGGTCAGAATCAGGGTTAGGTCAGGGTTAGAGTTAGGGTTAGGGTTAGGTTTAGGGTTAGGTTTAGAGTTAGGGTTAGGGTTACGGTTAGGGTTAGGGTTAGGTTTAGCATAAGGGTTACGTTAGAGTTAGGGTTAGATTTACGGTTAGGGTTAGGGTTAGGTTTAGCATAAGGGTTACGTTAGAGTTAGGTTTAGGGTTAGGCTTAGGTTACGGTCAGGGTTACGGTTAGGCTTAGGCATAGGCGTAGGTTAGTGTTAGGCTCACGGTCCGAGTCAGGGGTAGGGTTAGGGTTAGGGTTGGGGTTACGGTTGGGGTTACGGTTGGGGTTAGGGTAAGGGTTAGGGTTAGTGTTAGGAATTAGGGTTAGGGTTAGGTTTAGGGTTAGGGTTAGGGTTAGGTTAGGATTAGGGTTAGGGTTAGGCTTAGGCTTAGGATTAGGGTTAGGGTTAGGGTTAGGGTTAGGGTTAGGGTGAGGGTTAGGCTTACCGTTAAGGTTAGCGTTAGGGTTAGGGATAGGGTTAGGGATAGGGTTAGGATTAGCTTACAGTTAGGGTTAGGGTTAGGGTTAGGGTTAGGGTTAGGGTTACGGTTAGGATTAGGGTTAGCGTTAGGCTTCGGCTTAGTTTACGGTCAGGGTTACGGTTAGGCTTAGACATAGACCTAGGCCTTGGTTAGCGTTAGGGTCACGATCAGGCTCAGGAATAGGTCAGGGTTAGGGTTAGGGTTAGGCTTCGGGTTAGGGTTAGGGTTAGGGTTAGGTTTAGAGTTAGGTTACAGTTAGGGTTAGGCTTCGGGTTAGGGTTAGGGTTAGGGTTAGGGTTAGGTTTAGAGTTAGGTTACAGTAAGGGTTAGACTTAGGCTTAGGTTACGGTCAGAGTTACAGTGAGGCTTAGGCCTAAGCCTAGGCCTAGGTTAGCGTTAGGGTCACGGTCAGAGACAGGGTTAGATTAGGGTTAGGGTTAGGGTTTAGGGTTAGGATTAGGGTTAGGCTTAGGCTGAGGTTGCAGTTAGGGTTCGGTTTAGGGTTAGGCTTAGGTTACAGTCACGGTTACGGTTAGGCTTAGGTGCAGCCCTAGGCCTAGGTTAACGATAGGGTCACGGTGAGAGTCAGGGTTAGTTCAGGGTTAGGGTTAGCGTTAGGTTTAGGGTTACAGTTATGATTAGGGTTAGTTATAGGGTTAGGGTTAGGTTTAGGATTAGGATTAGGGTTAGGGTTAGGATTAGGTTTTACCTTAGGGTTAGGGTTAGGATTACGCTTAGGGTTAGGTTTAGGATTAGGCTTAGGGTTAGGTTTGGGGTTACGGTTAGGATTAGGGTTAGGTCAGGATTAGGGTTATGGTTAGGGATAGGGTTAGCGTTAGGGTTAGGGTTAGGCGTAGGGTTAGGCGTAGGCGCAGACCTAGGCCTAGGTTAGCGTTAGAGTCACGAGCAGAGTCAGGGTTAGGTCAGGGTTAAGGTTAGGTTTAGGATTAGACTTAGGTTTAGGGTTGGGTTACAGTTAGGGTTAGGCTGAGACTAAGGTTACGGTCAGGGTTACAGTTAGGCTTAGGCCTAGGTCTAGGTTAACGTTAGGGTCACGGTCAGAATCAGGGTTAGGTCAGGGTTTGGGTTAGGGTTAGGGCTAGGGTTAGGGTTAGGGTTAGGGTTAGGGTTAGGGTTAGGGTTTGGGTCACGGTCAGAGTCAGAGTTAGCGTTACTGGTAGGGTTAAGATTAGATTTAGGGTTAGGTTACAGCTAGGGTTAGGGTTAGGTTACGGTCAGGGTTTCGGCTAGGCATAGGCATAGGCCTAGGTCTAGGTTAGAGTTAGGGTCACGGTCAGAGTCTGGGTTAGGTCAGGCTTAGGGTTAAGGTTAGGGTTAGGGTTATGGTTAGGTTACAGTTGGGGTTAGGGTGAGGCTTAGGTGATGGTCAGAGTTACGGTTAGGCGGAGGTCTAGTCCTAGGTTAGCATTAGGGTTACGGTGAGAGTCAGGGTTAGGTCAGGGTTAGGGTTAGGGTTAGGGTTAGGGTTAGGGTTAGGGTTAGGGTTAGGGTTAGGGTTAGGGTTAGGTTTACGCTTAAGGTTAGGGTTAGGGTACGGTTTGGGTTAGGATGAGGGTTAGGGTTAATGGTAGGGTTAAGGTTAGGGTTAGGGTTAGGATTAGGTTATGGTCAAAGTTACGGTTAGGCTTCGGCGTAGGCCTAGGCCTAGGTTAGCATTAGGGTCACGGTCAGAGTCAGGGTTAGGTCAGGGTTAGAGTTAGGGTTAGGGTTAGGCTTAGGGTTAGGTTTAGAGTTAGGGTTAGGGTTACGGTTAGGGTTAGGGTTAGCGTTAGCGTTAGGGTTAGGGTTAGGGTTAGGGTTAGGCTTCGGGTTAGGGTTAGGGTTAGGGTTAGGGTTAGGGTTAGGGTTAGGGTTAGAGTTAGGTTACAGTTAGGGTTAGATTTAGGCTTAGGTTACGGTCAGAGTTACAGTGAGGCTTAGGCCTAAGCCTAGGCCTAGGTTAGCGTTAGGGTCACGGTCAGAGACAGGGTTAGATTAGGGTTAGGGTTAGGGTTTAGGGTTAGGATTAGGGTTAGGCTTAGGCTGAGGTTGCAGTTAGGGTTCGGTTTAGGGTTAGGCTTAGGTTACAGTCACGGTTACGGTTAGGCTTAGGTGCAGCCCTAGGCCTAGGTTAACGATAGGGTCACGGTCAGAGTCGGGGTTAGTTCAGGGTTAGGGTTAGCGTTAGGTTTAGGGTTACGGTTATGATTAGGGTTAGTTATAGGGTTAGGGTTAGGTTTAGGATTAGGATTAGGGTTAGGGTTAGGATTAGGTTTTACCTTAGCGTTAGGGTTAGGATTAGGCTTAGGGTGAGGTTTGGGGTTAGGGTTAGGATTAGGGTTAGGTCAGGATTAGGGTTATGGTTAGGGATAGGGTTAGCGTTAGGGTTAGGGTTAGGGTTAGGCGTAGGGTTAGGGTTAGGCGTAGGCGCAGACCTAGGCCTAGGTTAGCGTTAGGGTCACGAGCAGAGTCAGGGTTAGGTCAGGGTTAAGGTTAGGTTTAGGATTAGACTTAGGTTTAGGGTTGGGTTACAGTTAGGGTTAGGCTGAGACTAAGGTTACGGTCAGGGTTACAGTTAGGCTTAGGCCTAGGTCTAGGTTAACGTTAGGGTCACGGTCAGAATCAGGGTTAGGTCAGGGTTCGGGTTAGGGTTAGGGCTAGGGTTAGGGTTAGGGTTAGGGTTAGGGTTAGGGTTTGGGTCACGGTCAGAGTCAGAGTTAGCGTTACTGGTAGGGTTAAGATTAGATTTAGGGTTAGGTTACAGCTAGGGTTAGGGTTAGGTTACGGTCAGGGTTTTGGCTAGGCATAGGCATAGGCCTAGGTCTAGGTTAGAGTTAGGGTCACGGTCAGAGTCTGGGTTAGGTCAGGCTTAGGGTTAAGATTAGGGTTAGGGTTATGGTTAGGTTACAGTTGGGGTTAGGGTGAGGCTTAGGTGACGGTCAGAGTTACGGTTAGGCGGAGGTCTAGTCCTAGGTTAGCATTAGGGTCACGGTCAGAGTCAGGGTTAGGTCAGGGTTAGGGTTAGGGTTAGGGTTAGGGTTAGACTTAAGCTTAGGGTACGGTTTGGGTTAGGATGAGGGTTAGGGTTAATGGTAGGGTTAAGGTTAGGGTTAGGGTTAGGATTAGGTTATGGTCAAAGTTACGGTTAGGCTTCGGCGTAGGCCTAGGCCTAGGTTAGCATTAGCGTCACGGTCAGAGTCAGGGTTAGGTCAGGGTTAGAGTTAGGGTTAGGGTTAGGCTTAGGGTTAGGTTTAGAGTTAGGGTTAGGGTTACGGTTAGGGTTAGGGTTAGGTTTAGCATAAGGGTTACGTTAGAGTTAGGTTTAGGGTTAGGCTTAGGTTACGGTCAGGGTTACGGTTAGGCTTAGGCATAGGCCTAGGTTAGTGTTAGGCTCACGGTCCGAGTCAGGGGTAGGGTTAGGGTTAGGGTTGGGGTTACGGTTGGGGTTAGGGTAAGGGTTAGGGTTAGGGTTAGGCTTAGGCTTAGGATTAGGGTTAGGGTTAGGGTTATGGTTAGGGTTAGGGTTAGGGTTAGGGTTAGGGTTGGGGTTACGGTTGGGGTTTGGGTAAGGGTTAGGGTTAGGGTTAGGCTTAGGCTTAGGATTAGGGTTGGGGTTAGGGTAAGGTTTAGGGTTAGGGTTAGGGTTAGGGTTAGGGTTAGGGTTAGGGTTAGGGTTAGGGTTAGCATTAGGGTTAGGTATAGGGTTAGGGATAGGGTTAGGATTAGCTTACAGTTAGGGTTAGGGTTAGGGTTAGGGTTAGGGTTAGGGTTAGGGTTAGGGTGAGGGTTAGGCTTACCGTTAGTGTTAGCGTTATGGTTAGGTATAGGGTTAGGGATAGGGTTAGGATTAGCTTACAGTTAGGGTTAGGCTTCGGGTTAGGGTTAGGGTTAGGGTTAGAGTTAGGATTAGGGTTAGGTTTAGGGTTAGGGTTAGGGTTAGGGTTATGGTTAGGGTTAGGGTTAGGTTTAGGCTTAGGATTAGGGTTAGGGTTAGGGTTAGGGTTAGGATTTAGGGTTAGGGTTAGGTTTAGGGTTAGGGTTAGGGTTAGGTTAGGATTAGGGTTAGGGTTAGGTTTAGGCTTAGGATTAGGGTTAGGGTTAGGGTTAGGGTTAGGGTGAGGGTTAGGCTTACCGTTAGGGTTAGCGTTAGGGTTAGGGATAGGGTTAGTGATAGGGTTAGGATTAGCTTACAGTTAGGGTTAGGGTTAGGGTTAGGGTTAGGGTTAGGGTTAGGGTTAGGGTTAGGGTTAGGGTTAGGATTAGGGTTAGCGTTAGGCTTCGGCTTAGTTTACGGTCAGGGTTACGGTTAGGCTTAGACATAGACCTAGGCCTTGGTTAGCGTTAGGGTCACGATCAGGCTCAGGAATAGGTCGGGGTTAGGGTTAGTGTTAGGGTTAGGGTTAGCGTTAGGGTTAGGGTTAGGGTTAGAGTTAGGTTACAGTTAGGGTTAGACTTAGGCGTAGGTTACGGTCAGAGTTACAGTGAGGCTCAGGCCTAAGCCTAGGCCTAGGTAAGGGTTAGTGTCACGGTCAGAGACAGGGTTAGATTAGGGTTAGGGTTAGGGTTTAGGGTTAGGATTAGGGTTAGGCTTAGGCTGAGGTTGCAGTTAGGGTTCGGTTTAGGGTTAGGCTTAGGTTACAGTCACGGTTACGGTTAGGCTTAGGTGCAGCCCTAGGCCTAGGTTAACGATAGGGTCACGGTCAGAGTCAGGGTTAGTTCAGGGTTAGGGTTAGCGTTAGGTTTAGGGTTACGGTTATGATTAGCGTTAGTTATAGGGTTAGGGTTAGGTTTAGGATTAGGATTAGGGTTAGGGTTAGGATTAGGTTTTACCTTAGGGTTAGGGTTAGGATTAGTCTTAGGGTTAGGTTTGGGGTTAGGGTTAGGATTAGGGTTAGGTCAGGATTAGGGTTATGGTTAGGGATAGGGTTAGCGTTAGGGTTAGGGTTAGGGTTAGGCGTAGGGTTAGGCGTAGGCGTAGGGTTAGGCGTAGGCGCAGACCTAGGCCTAGGTTAGCGTTAGGGTCACGAGCAGAGTCAGGGTTAGGTCAGGGTTAAGGTTAGGTTTAGGATTAGACTTAGGTTTAGGGTTGGGTTACAGTTAGGGTTAGGCTGAGACTAAGGTTACGGTCAGGGTTACAGTTAGGCTTAGGCCTAGGTCTAGGTTAACGTTAGGGTCACGGTCAGAATCAGGGTTAGGTCAGGGTTCGTGTTAGGGTTAGGGCTAGGGTAAGGGTTAGGGTTAGGGTTAGGGTTAGGGTCACGGTCAGAGTCAGAGTTAGCGTTACTGGTAGGGTTAAGATTAGATTTAGGGTTAGGTTACAGCTAGGGTTAGGGTTAGGTTACAGTCAGGATTTCGGCTAGGCATAGGCATAGGCCTAGGTCTAGGTTAGAGTTAGGGTCACGGTCAGAGTCTGGGTTAGGTCAGGCTTAGGGTTAAGGTTAGGGTTAGGGTTATGGTTAGGTTACAGTTGGGGTTAGGGTGAGGCTTAGGTGACGGTCAGAGTTACGGTTAGGCGGAGGTCTAGTCCTAGGTTAGCATTAGGGTCACGGTCAGAGTCAGGGTTAGGTCAGGGTTAGGGTTAGGGTTAGGGTTAGGGTTAGACTTAAGCTTAGGCTTACGCTTAAGGTTAGGGTTAGGGTACGGTTTGGGTTAGGATGAGGGTTAGGGTTAATGGTAGGGTTAAGGTTAGGGTTAGGGTTAGGATTAGGTTATGGTCAAAGTTACGGTTAGGCTTCGGCGTAGGCCTAGGCCTAGGTTAGCATTAGGGTCACGGTCAGAGTCAGGGTTAGGTCAGGGTTAGAGTTAGGGTTAGGGTTAGGCTTAGGGTTAGGTTTAGAGTTAGGGTTAGGGTTACGGTTAGGGTTAGGGTTAGGTTTAGCATAAGGGTTACGTTAGAGTTAGGTTTAGGGTTAGGCTTAGGTTACGGTCAGGGTTACGGTTAGGCTTAAGCATAGGCCTAGGTTAGTGTTAGGCTCACGGTCCGAGTCAGGGGTAGGGTTAGGGTTAGGGTTGGGGTTACGGTTGGGGTTAGGGTAAGGGTTAGCGTTAGGGTTAGGATTTAGGGTTAGGGTTAGGTTTAGGGTTAGGGTTAGGGTTAGGTTAGGATTAGGGTTAGAGTTAGGCTTAGGCTTAGGATTAGGGTTAGGGTTAGTGTTAGGGTTAGGATTAGCTTACAGTTAGGGTTAGGGTTAGGGTTAGGATTAGGGTTAGGGTTAGGCTTCGGCTTAGTTTACGGTTAGGGTTACGGTTAGGCTTAGACATAGACCTAGGCCTTGGTTAGCGTTAGGGTCACAATCAGGCCCAAAAATAGGTCAGGGTTAGGGTTAGGGTTAGGGTTAGCGTTAGCGTTAGGGTTAGGGTTAGGGTTAGGGTTAGGCTTCGGGTTAGGGTTAGGGTTAGGGTTAGGGTTAGAGTTAGGTTACAGTTAGGGTTAGACTTAGGCTTAGGTTACGGTCAGAGTTACAGTGAGGCTTAGGCCTAAGCCTAGGCCTATGTTAGCGTTAGGGTCACGGTCAGAGACAGGGTTAGATTAGGGTTAGGGTTAGGGTTTAGGGTTAGGATTAGGGTTAGGCTTAGGCTGAGGTTGCAGTTAGGGTTAGGGTTAGGGTTAGGGTTAGGGTTAGGGTTAGGGTACAGTCACGGTTACGGTTAGGCTTAGGTGCAGCCCTAGGCCTAGGTTAACGATAGGGTCACGGTCAGAGTCAGGGTTAGTTCAGGGTTAGGGTTAGCGTTAGGTTTAGGGTTACGGTTATGATTAGGGTTAGTTATAGGGTTAGGGTTAGGTTTAGGATTAGGATTAGGGTTAGGGTTAGGATTAGGTTTTACCTTAGGGTTAGGGTTAGGATTAGGCTTAGGGTTAGGTTTGGGGTTAGGGTTAGGATTAGGGTTAGGTCAGGATTAGGGTTATGGTTAGGGATAGGGTTAGCGTTAGGGTTAGGGTTAGGCGTAGGGTTAGGCGTAGGCGCAGACCTAGGCCTAGGTTAGCGTTAGGGTCACGAGCAGAGTCAGGGTTAGGTCAGGGTTAAGGTTAGGTTTAGGATTAGACTTAGGTTTAGGGTTGGGTTATAGTTAGGGTTAGGTTGAGACTAAGGTTACGGTCAGGGTTACAGTTAGGCTTAGGCCTAGGTCTAGGTTAACGTTAGGGTCACGGTCAGAATCAGGGTTAGGTCAGGGTACGGGTTAGGGTTAGGGCTAGGGTTAGGGTTTGGGTTAGGGTTAGGGTTAGGGTTGGGCGTAGGGTTAGGGTTAGGCGTAGGGTTAGGCGTAGGCGCAGACCTAGGCCTAGGTTAGCGTTAGGGTCACGAGCAGAGTCAGGGTTAGGTCAGGATTAAGGTTAGGTTTAGGATTAGACTTAGGTTTAGGGTTGGGTTACAGTTAGGGTTAGGCTGAGACTAAGGTTACGGTCAGGGTTACAGTTAGGCTTAGGCCTAGGTCTAGGTTAACGTTAGGGTCACGGTCAGAATCAGGGTTAGGTCAGGGTTCGGGTTAGGGTTAGGGCTAGGGTTAGGGTTAGGGTTAGGGTTAGGCTTTGGGTCACGGTCAGAGTCAGAGTTAGCGTTACTGGTAGGGTTAAGATTAGATTTAGGGTTAGGTTACAGCTAGGGTTAGGGTTAGGTTACGGTCAGGGTTTCGGCTAGGCATAGGTATAGGCCTAGGTCTAGGTTAGAGTTAGGGTCACGGTCAGAGTCTGGGTTAGGTCAGGCTTAGGGTTAAGGTTAGGGTTAGGGTTATGGTTAGGTTACAGTTGGGGTTAGGGTGAGGCTTAGGTGACGGTCAGAGTTACGGTTAGGCGGAGGTCTAGTCCTAGGTTAGCATTAGGGTCACGGTCAGAGTCAGGGTTAGGTCAGGGTTAGGGTTAGGGTTAGACTTAAGCTTAGGCTTACGCTTAAGGTTAGGGTTAGGGTACGGTTTGGGTTAGGATGAGGGTTAGGGTTAATGGTAGGGTTAAGGTGAGGGTTAGGGTTAATGGTAGGGTTAAGGTTAGGGTTAGGGTTAGGATTAGGTTATGGTCAAAATTACGGTTAGGCTTCGGCGTAGGCCTAGGCCTAGGTTAGCATTAGGGTCACGGTCAGAGTCAGGGTTAGGTCAGGGTTAGAGTTAGGGTTAGGGTTAGGCTTAGGGTTAGGTTTAGAGTTAGGGTTAGGGTTACGGTTAGGGTTAGGGTTAGGTTTAGCATAAGGGTTACGTTAGAGTTAGGTTTAGGGTTAGGCTTAGGTTACGGTCAGGGTTACGGTTAGGCTTAGGCATAGGCCTAGGTTAGTGTTAGGCTCACGGTCCGAGTCAGGGGTAGGGTTAGGGTTAGGGTTGGGGTTACGGTTGGGGTTAGGGTAAGGGTTAGGGTTAGGGTTAGGATTTAGGGTTAGGGTTAGGTTTAGGGTTAGGGTTAGCGTTAGGTTAGGATTAGGGTTAGGGTTAGGCTTAGGCTTAGGATTAGGGTTAGGGTTAGGGTTAGGGTTAGGGTTAGGGTTAGGGTTAGGGTTAGGGTTAGGGTTAGGGTGAGGGTTAGGCTTACCGTTAGGGTTAGCGTTAGGGTTAGGGATAGGGTTAGGGATAGGGTTAGGATTAGCTTACAGTTAGGGTTAGGGTTAGGGTTAGGGTTAGGCTTCGGCTTAGTTTACGGTCAGGGTTACGGTTAGGCTTAGACATAGACCTAGGCCTTGGTTAGCGTTAGGGTCACGATCAGGCTCAGGAATAGGTCAGGGTTAGGGTTAGGATTAGGGTTAGGGTTAGCGTTAGCGTTAGGGTTAGGGTTAGGGTTAGGGTTAGGCTTCGGGTTAGGGTTAGGGTTAGGGTTGGGGTTACGGTTGGGGTTAGGGTAAGGGTTAGGGTTAGGGTTAGGATTTAGGGTTAGGTTTAGGTTTAGGGTTAGGGTTAGGGTTAGGTTAGGATTAGGGTTAGAGTTAGGCTTAGGCTTAGGATTAGGGTTAGGGTTAGGGTTAGGGTTAGGGTTAGGGTTAGGGTTAGGGTTAGGGTTAGGGTGAGGGTTAGGCTTACCGTTAGGGTTAGCGTTAGGGTTAGGGATAGGGTTAGGGATAGGGTTAGGATTAGCTTACAGTTAGGGTTAGGGTTAGGGTTAGGATTAGGGTTAGGGTTAGGCTTCGGCTTAGTTTACGGTCAGGGTTACGGTTAGGCTTAGACATAGACCTAGGCCTTGGTTAGCGTTAGGGTCACGATCAGGCTCAGGAATAGGTCAGGGTTAGGGTTAGTGTTAGGGTTAGGGTTAGCGTTAGGGTTAGGGTTAGGGTTAGGGTTAGGGTTAGGCTTCGGGTTAGGGTTAGGGTTAGTGTTAGAGTTAGGTTACAGTTAGGGTTAGACTTAGGCTTAGGTTACGGTCAGAGTTACAGTGAGGCTTAGGCCTAAGCCTAGGCCTAGGTTAGCGTTAGGGTCACGGTCAGAGACAGGGTTAGATTAGGGTTAGGGTTAGGGTTTAGGGTTAGGATTAGGGTTAGGCTTAGGCTGAGGTTGCAGTTAGGGTTCGGTTTAGGGTTAGGCTTAGGTTACAGTCACGGTTACGGTTAGGCTTAGGTGCAGCGCTAGGCCTAGGTTAACGATAGGGTCACGGTCAGAGTCAGGGTTAGTTCAGGGTTAGGGTTAGCGTTAGGTTTAGGGTTACGGTTATGATTAGGGTTAGTTATAGGGTTAGGGTTAGGTTTAGGATTAGGATTAGGGTTAGGGTTAGGATTAGGTTTTACCTTAGGGTTAGGTTTAAGGTTAGGGTTAGGATTAGGGTTAGGTCAGGATTAGGGTTATGGTTAGGGATAGGGTTAGCGTTAGGGTTAGGGTTAGGGTTAGGCGTAGGGTTAGGGTTAGGCGTAGGGTTAGGCATAGGCGCAGACCTAGGCCTAGGTTAGCGTTAGGGTCACGAGCAGAGTCAGTATCACACAGTATCACAGTATCACAGTATGTTTGGGATTGGAAGGGACCTCAAAAGATCATCTAGTCCAATCCCCCTGCTGGAGCAGGAACGCCTAGGTGAGGTCGCACAGGAATGTGTCCAGGCGGGATTTGAATGTCTCCAGGGAAGGAGACTCCACAACCTCCCTGGGTAGCCTGTTCCAGTGCTCTGTTACCCTCACTGAGAAGAAGTTCTTTCTCAAATTTAAGTGGAACCTCTTGTGTTCCAGCTTGATCCCATTGCCCCTTGTCCTATCATTGTTTGCCACTGAGAAGAGCCTGACTCCATCCTCGTGGCACTCACCCTTTATATATTTATAAACATTAATAAGGTCACCCCTCAGTCTCCTCTTCTCCAAACTAAAGAGCCCCAGCTCCCTCAGCCTTTCTTCATAAGGGAGATGCTCCACTCCCTTAATCATCTTTGTTGCCCTACGCTGGACCCTCTCCAGCAGTTCCCTGTCCTTCTTGAACTGAGGGGCCCAGAACTGGACACAATATTCCAGATGGGGTCTCACCAGGGCGGAGTAGAGGGGAAGGAGGACCTCTCTCGATCTACTGACCACCCCCCTTGTAATACACCCAAGGATGCCATTAGCCTTCCTGGCCACAAGGGCACAGTGCTGGCTCATGGTCATCCTGTTGTCCACCAGGACCCCCAGGTCCCTTTCCCCTACACTGCTCTCTAATAGGTCATGCCCCAACCTATACTGGAACTTGGGATTGTTCCTGCCCAGATGCAGGACTCTACACTTTCCCTTGTTAAATTCCATCAGATTATCCCCCACCCAACTCTCCAGCCTGTCCAGGTCCCGCTGGATGGCGGCACAGCCTTCTGGCGTGTCAGCCACTCCTCCCAGCTTAGTGTCATCAGCAAACTTGCTGATAGTACACTCAATTCCCTCGTCTAAATCATTAATGAATATATTGAATAATATTGGCCCCAGTACTGACCCCTGAGGCACTCCACTAGATACTGGCCTCCAACTGGACTCCGCACCATTGACCACCACTCTCTGGCTTCTCTCTTTAAGCCAGTTTGCAACCCACCTCACTACTCTATTGTCGAGACCACACCTCCTCAATTTAGCTGTGAGGATGCTGTGAGGGACTGTGTCAAAGGCTTTACTGAAGTCAAGGTAGACCACATCCACCGCTCTGCCATCATCCATCCACCTTGTTACATTCTCATAAAAGGCTATGAGGTTGGTCAAGCATGACTTACCCTTGGTAAAGCCATGCTGACTGCCCCTAATGACCCTCTTATCCCTGATGTGCCTTGAGATGGCACCAAGGATAAGCTGTTCCATTACTTTCCCAGGGACAGAGGTGAGGCTGACCGGTCTATAATTACCCGGGTCCTCCTTCTTGCCCTTTTTAAAGACTGGAGTGACATTTGCTTTCCTCCAATCCTCGGGCACCTCTCCCGTTTCCCAAGACTTGGCAAAAATGATGGATAGCGGTCTAGCAATGACTTCAGCCAGCTCCCTCAGCACCCGCGGATGCATCCCATCTGGACCCATGGATTTATGGACGTCCAGACTACTTAATTGTTCCCTAACCCAGTCCTCATCGACTAAAGCAAACTCCTCCATTAACCTGGCTTCATCCAGGGTCTCAGGGGTACAGGGTTCCCCAGGACATCCTCCAGCGGAGTAGACAGAGACAAAGGCGGCATTCAGCAATTCTGCCTTCTCTGTGTCTTCTGCCACCAGGGCACCCACCTCATTCATCAGTGGGCCTACATTGCCTCTGGTATTAGTTTTATCTGCTATGTATTTGAAAAAGTTCTTCTTGCTGTCCTTGACCCCTCTCGCCAGCTGTAATTCTAAGGAGGCCTTGGCTACCCTAGCTGCCTTCCTGCATCCTCTAACAGCAGCCTTATATTCCTCCCAAGTGGCCAGTCCCTGCTTCCATGACCTGTAAACTCGCCTCTTCTGCTTGAGCATACCCAACAGATCCCTATTCAACCACGCAGGCCTTCTGGCTCCCTTCCTCGACTTCCTACGTGTGGGGATGCTCTGATCCTGAGCATGGAAGAAGCAATCTCTGAATGCAATCCAGCTCTCTTGGGCCCCTTTTCCTTCAAGCAGTCTTGCCCATGGGGTTTCCCTCAGCAGTTGCTTGAAAAGGCCGAAATTAGCCCTGCCAAAGTCCAGGGTTGCAATTCTACTTGCTATTCTGTTCCTGCCACATGAGATGCTGAACTCCACCATCTCGTGGTCACTGCAACCCAGGCAGCCCTCAACCTTTACTGCTTCGACCAGATCCTCTTTGTTAGTGAGGATGAGATCCAGCAGTGCACCTCTCCTGGTCGGCTCCTCCACCATCTGCATGAGGAAGTTATCATCAATGCACTGGAGGAACCTCCTGGACTGTGGCTGGCTGGCTGAATGGTCCTTCCAGCAAACATCAGGGAAGTTAAAATCACCCACAACAACCAGGGCCTGTGACTGTGAGGCCACTCTCAGCTGCGCATAGAAGGCCTCATCAACTTCCTCAGTCTGATCTGGTGGCCTGTAATAGACACCTACAACAGTATCACCCCTACCAGCCTGTCCCTTGATCCTGACCCATATACTCTCAACTCGTTCCTCATCCGCTCCTGGGCAGAATTTAGTACATTGCAGTTGCTCTCTCACATAGAGAGCAACTCCACCACCACGCCTGGCTGGCCTGTCTTTCCTGAAAAGGGCGTAGCCATCCATGACCACATTCCAGTCATGTGAACTGTCCCACCACGTTTCTGTAATTGCCACCAGATCATAATCTCCCAACCGAACATAGGATTCTAACTCCTCCTGCTTATTCCCCATGCTGCGCGCATTGGTGTACAGGCATTTCAGGGAGCGAGCAGAGCACACCAATTTCTCCCTAGGGGCACAGGAGGCCACCCGGTCCTCATCTGTTTTAGAATGCTGCCCCTCTGGGGCAAGCCCAACTACAACCCCATCCCCCTTCGAGGCTAGTTTAAAGCTCTCCAAATGAGCCCAGCTAATTCCTGCCCCAGCATCCTTTTGCCTCTGCGAGATAAGCCTTTCCTGCATAACACTGTCCGGACTGGAGTCTTATAAAACCAGCCATTATCAAAAAAACCAAAGCCCTGCCTGTAGCACCAGTCTTGGAGCCAACCATTTAGAGACTGAATTTTCCCATTCCACCCCACATCGTCACTTGAAGAGGGAAGGAGTGAAGAGAAGATCACTTGAGCCCCTGAATCTTTCACCATCCTTCCCAAGACCTTGAAGTCATTCTTCATTCCCCTCAGACTACGGGAAGCAACTTCCTCCCCATCTGTCTGGAAGACCAGCAGCGGGTAGTAGTCTGTCGGGTGCACCAGTCTGGGGAGCTCTCTAGCAATATCCTTGATCCGGGCTCCAGGTAGACTACAGACTTCCCTAAGATGAGGGTCAACCCTGCATATTGGGCCCTCTGTTCCTTTCAGAAGGGAATTTCCTATTACAATCACCCTTCTATCTTTCTTATCAGAGGTAGTCTTCAGTTGTGTAGTCAACCGCCTCTTCCTATGTGATCTTGTAGGCAGGCTTGGCACCACCTCCTCACCTACCTCTTCTTCAAGATCCAGGGCCTCAAACCTATTACGGAGGGGCACCTGGGGAGGCAAATCAGGCAGGGAGTGGGGCTGCCTGTGATGCCGAACTGGAATAAGCTTCCAACCCTCATCTTTTTTTAGGTCATTTACCTCTGCCCGACAGCGACAAGGGTGGGGCTGTCTCAGGACCTCCACCTCTGTCCGGGAGGGCAGGAGGTCCATCTCCTTTTCGGGGGTACCTCCCTGGGGCCTTTCCGACCGGCACGTAAGGGTGTTACTCCACCAGTCGATCTCCCTTTCGCACTCCCTGATGGACCTCAGCGTCTCAACCTCCTCCTTAAGCTTCACAACCATGTCGAGCAGATCTTGCACCTGCTCACACCTCACACAAGTAGAGTGCTGGCCTCCCTCCTCCGGCAGCAGCAGGCTCTGGCACTCCTTGCAGCCGGAGACCTGAACAGCCACCGTTTGGGACAGAACTTCAGTCTGCGTTGCCACAGTCTTTTTGAGACATGCTCTCCTTCTGGAGGCGACCATGGTCATCAGCGGTCTGGGACGCTGGCAAGTCGGTGGGAATGATAAACAGTGCTCTCTGCAACCCGCTGCGCTAGCTGCCACACCCGCTGCGCTAGCTGCCACACCCGCTGCGCTAGATAGTTGCTCCTCTCTGCACCTGGTGGGCAGCGACTAGTCGCTGCCCTCCCAAAGGTTTTTTCAAGGCAAGAGGAGGAGGTGTGGTCGCCGTCACCGTGGGAACGCCCCCCGCCACGTCAGCCGCTCTCTCGCAATGGCTACCGGGGCTTCGGGGGGATCGGGACCGCCGGGAGTCACGCTGTCCCTGTACGTTTCCCTCTGGGCTTTCTAATCTCGGCTAAACCTCGTAGTCGACTGAACCTCGCCGGCTCTGGCTCTCGCTGCGCTGGCTCCGATCAGCTGACTGACAGGGTTAGGTCAGGGTTAAGGTTAGGTTTAGGATTAGACTTAGGTTTAGGGTTGGGTTACAGTTAGGGTTAGGCTGAGACTAAGGTTACGGTCAGGGTTAGAGTTAGGCTTAGGCCTAGGTCTAGGTAAACGTTAGGGTCACGGTCAGAATCAGGGTTAGGTCAGGGTTCGGGTTAGGGTTAGGGTTAGGGTTAGGGTTAGGGTTAGGGTTAGGGTTAGGGTTAGGGTTAGGGTCACGGTCAGAGTCAGAGTTAGCGTTACTGGTAGGGTTAAGATTAGATTTAGGGTTAGGTTACAGCTAGGGTTAGGGTTAGGTTACGGTCAGGGTTTCGGCTAGGCATAGGCATAGGCCTAGGTCTAGGTTAGAGTTAGGGTCACGGTCAGAGTCTGGGTTAGGTCAGGCTTAGGGTTAAGGTTAGGGTTAGGGTTATGGTTAGGTTACAGTTGGGGTTAGGGTGAGGCTTAGGTGACGGTCAGAGTTACGGTTAGGCAGAGGTCTAGTCCTAGGTTAGCATTAGGGTCACGGTGAGAGTCAGGGTTAGGTCAGGGTTAGGGTTAGGGTTAGGGTTAGGGTTAGACTTAAGCTTAGGCTTACGCTTAAGGTTAGGGTTAGGGTACGGTTTGGGTTAGGATGAGGGTTAGGGTTAATGGTAGGGTTAAGGTTAGGGTTAGGGTTAGGATTAGGTTATGGTCAAAATTACGGTTAGGCTTCGGCGTAGGCCTAGGCCTAGGTTAGCATTAGGGTCACGGTCAGAGTCAGGGTTAGGTCAGGGTTAGAGTTAGGGTTAGGGTTAGGCTTAGGGTTAGGTTTAGAGTTAGGGTTAGGGTTACGGTTAGGGTTACGGTTAGGTTTAGCATAAGGGTTACGTTAGAGTTAGGTTTAGGGTTAGGCTTAGGTTACGGTCAGGGTTACGGTTAGGCTTAGGCATAGGCCTAGGTTAGTGTTAGGCTCACGGTCCGAGTCAGGGGTAGGGTTAGGGTTAGGGTTGGGGTTACGGTTGGGGTTAGGGTAAGGGTTAGGGTTAGGGTTAGGATTTAGGGTTAGGTTTAGGGTTAGGGTTAGAATTAGGTTAGGATTAGGGTTAGGGTTAGGCTTAGGCTCAGGATTAGGGTTAGGGTTAGGGTTAGGGTTAGGGTTAGGGTTAGGGTTAGGGTTAGGGTGAGGGTTAGGCTTACCGTTAGAGTTAGCGTTAGGGTTAGGGATAGGGTTAGGGATAGGGTTAGGATTAGCTTACAGTTAGGGTTAGGGTTACGGTTGGGGTTAGGGTAAGGGTTAGGGTTAGGGTTAGGATTTAGGGTTAGGTTTAGGTTTAGGGTTAGGGTTAGCGTTAGGTTAGGATTAGGGTTAGGGTTAGGCTTAGGCTTAGGATTAGGGTTAGGGTTAGGGTTAGGGTTAGGGTTAGGGTGAGGGTTAGGCTTACCGTTAGGGTTAGCGTTAGGGTTAGGGATAGGGTTAGGGATAGGGTTAGGATTAGCTTACAGTTAGGGTTAGGGTTAGGGTTAGGGTTAGGGTTAGGGTTAGGGTTAGGGTTAGGATTAGGCTTAGTTTACGGTCAGGGTTACGGTTAGGCTTAGACATAGACCTAGGCCTTGGTTAGCGTTAGGGTCACGATCAGGCTCAGGAATAGGTCAGGGTTAGGGTTAGTGTTAGGGTTAGGGTTAGCGTTAGGGTTAGGGTTAGGGTTAGGGTTAGGCTTCGGGTTAGGGTTAGGGTTAGGGTTAGGGTTAGAGTTAGGTTACAGTTAGGGTTAGACTTAGGCTTAGGTTACGGTCAGAGTTACAGTGAGGCTTAGGCCTAAGCCTAGCCCTAGGTTAGCGTTAGGGTCACGGTCAGAGACAGGGTTAGATTAGGGTTAGGGTTAGGGTTTAGGGTTAGGATTAGGGTTAGGCTTAGGCTGAGGTTGCAGTTAGGGTTCGGTTTAGGGTTAGGCTTAGGTTACAGTCACGGTTACGGTTAGGCTTAGGTGCAGCCCTAGGCCTAGGTTAACGATAGGGTCACGGTCAGAGTCAGGGTTAGTTCAGGGTTAGGGTTAGCGTTAGGTTTAGGGTTACGGTTATGATTAGCGTTAGTTATAGGGTTAGGGTTAGGTTTAGGATTAGGATTAGGGTTAGGGTTAGGATTAGGTTTTACCTTAGGGTTAGGGTTAGGATTAGTCTTAGGGTTAGGTTTGGGGTTAGGGTTAGGATTAGGGTTAGGTCAGGATTAGGGTTATGGTTAGGGATAGGGTTAGCGTTAGGGTTAGGGTTAGGGTTAGGCGTAGGGTTAGGGTTAGGCGTAGGGTTAGGCGTAGGCGCAGACCTAGGCCTAGGTTAGCGTTAGGGTCACGAGCAGAGTCAGGGTTAGGTCAGGGTTAAGGTTAGGTTTAGGATTAGACTTAGGTTTAGGGTTGGGTTACAGTTAGGGTTAGGCTGAGACTAAGGTTACGGTCAGGGTTACAGTTAGGCTTAGGCCTAGGTCTAGGTTAGCGTTAGGGTCACGGTCAGAATCAGGGTTAGGTCAGGGTTCGGGTTAGGGTTTAGGGTTAGGATTAGGGTTAGGCTTAGGCTGAGGTTGCAGTTAGGGTTCGGTTTAGGGTTAGGCTTAGGTTACAGTCACGGTTACGGTTAGGCTTAGGTGCAGCCCTAGGCCTAGGTTAACGATAGGGTCACGGTCAGAGTCAGGGTTAGTTCAGGGTTAGGGTTAGCGTTAGGTTTAGGGTTACGGTTATGATTAGCGTTAGTTATAGGGTTAGGGTTAGGTTTAGGATTAGGATTAGGGTTAGGGTTAGGATTAGGTTTTACCTTAGGGTTAGGGTTAGGATTAGGCTTAGGGTTAGGTTTGGGGTTAGGGTTAGGATTAGGGTTAGGTCAGGATTAGGGTTTTGGTTAGGGATAGGGTTAGCGTTAGGGTTAGGGTTAGGGTTAGGCATAGGGTTAGGGTTAGGCGTAGGGTTAGGCGTAGGCGCAGACCTAGGCCTAGGTTAGCGTTAGGGTCACGAGCAGAGTCAGGGTTAGGTCAGGGTTAAGGTTAGGTTTAGGATTAGACTTAGGTTTAGGGTTGGGTTACAGTTAGGGTTAGGCTGAGACTAAGGTTACGGTCAGGGTTAGAGTTAGGCTTAGGCCTAGGTCTAGGTTAACGTTAGGGTCACGGTCAGAATCAGGGTTAGGTCAGGGTTAGAGTTAGGGTTAGGGTTAGGTTTAGGGTTAGGTTTAGAGTTAGGGTTAGGGTTACGGTTAAGGTTAGGGTTAGGTTTAGCATAAGGGTTACGTTAGAGTTAGGGTTAGATTTACGGTTAGGGTTAGGGTTAGGTTTAGCATAAGGGTTACGTTAGAGTTAGGTTTAGGGTTAGGCTTAGGTTACGGTCAGGGTTACGGTTAGGCTTAGGCATAGGCCTAGGTTAGTGTTAGGCTCACGGTCCGAGTCAGGGGTAGGGTTAGGGTTAGGGTTGGGGTTAGGGTTGGGGTTACGGTTGGGGTTAGGGTAAGGGTTAGGGTTAGTGTTAGGAATTAGGGTTAGGGTTAGGTTTAGGGTTAGGGTTAGGGTTAGGTTAGGATTAGGGTTAGGGTTAGGCTTAGGCTTAGGATTAGGGTTAGGGTTAGGGTGAGGGTTAGGCTTACCGTTAAGGTTAGCGTTAGGGTTAGGGATAGGGTTAGGGATAGGGTTAGGATTAGCTTACAGTTAGGGTTAGGGTTAGGGTTAGGGTTAGGGTTAGGGTTACGGTTAGGATTAGGGTTAGCGTTAGGCTTCGGCTTAGTTTACGGTCAGGGTTACGGTTAGGCTTAGACATAGACCTAGGCCTTGGTTAGCGTTAGGGTCACGATCAGGCTCAGGAATAGGTCAGGGTTAGGGTTAGGGTTAGGCTTCGGGTTAGGGTTAGGGTTAGGGTTAGGTTTAGAGTTAGGTTACAGTTAGGGTTAGGCTTCGGGTTAGGGTTAGGGTTAGGGTTAGGTTTAGAGTTAGGTTACAGTTAGGGTTAGACTTAGGCTTAGGTTACGGTCAGAGTTACAGTGAGGCTTAGGCCTAAGCCTAGGCCTAGGTTAGCGTTAGGGTCACGGTCAGAGACAGGGTTAGATTAGGGTTAGGGTTAGGGTTTAGGGTTAGGATTAGGGTTAGGCTTAGGCTGAGGTTGCAGTTAGGGTTCGGTTTAGGGTTAGGCTTAGGTTACAGTCACGGTTACGGTTAGGCTTAGGTGCAGCCCTAGGCCTAGGTTAACGATAGGGTCACGGTGAGAGTCAGGGTTAGTTCAGGGTTAGGGTTAGCGTTAGGTTTAGGGTTACAGTTATGATTAGGGTTAGTTATAGGGTTAGGGTTAGGTTTAGGATTAGGATTAGGGTTAGGGTTAGGATTAGGTTTTACCTTAGGGTTAGGGTTAGGATTACGCTTAGGGTTAGGTTTAGGATTAGGCTTAGGGTTAGGTTTGGGGTTACGGTTAGGATTAGGGTTAGGTCAGGATTAGGGTTATGGTTAGGGATAGGGTTAGCGTTAGGGTTAGGGTTAGGCGTAGGGTTAGGCGTAGGCGCAGACCTAGGCCTAGGTTAGCGTTAGAGTCACGAGCAGAGTCAGGGTTAGGTCAGGGTTAAGGTTAGGTTTAGGATTAGACTTAGGTTTAGGGTTGGGTTACAGTTAGGGTTAGGCTGAGACTAAGGTTACGGTCAGGGTTACAGTTAGGCTTAGGCCTAGGTCTAGGTTAACGTTAGGGTCACGGTCAGAATCAGGGTTAGGTCAGGGTTTGGGTTAGGGTTAGGGCTAGGGTTAGGGTTAGGGTTAGGGTTAGGGTTAGGGTTAGGGTTTGGGTCACGGTCAGAGTCAGAGTTAGCGTTACTGGTAGGGTTAAGATTAGATTTAGGGTTAGGTTACAGCTAGGGTTAGGGTTAGGTTACGGTCAGGGTTACGGCTAGGCATAGGCATAGGCCTAGGTCTAGGTTAGAGTTAGGGTCACGGTCAGAGTCTGGGTTAGGTCAGGCTTAGGGTTAAGGTTAGGGTTAGGGTTATGGTTAGGTTACAGTTGGGGTTAGGGTGAGGCTTAGGTGATGGTCAGAGTTACGGTTAGGCGGAGGTCTAGTCCTAGGTTAGCATTAGGGTTACGGTGAGAGTCAGGGTTAGGTCAGGGTTAGGGTTAGGGTTAGGGTTAGGGTTAGGGTTAGGGTTAGGGTTAGGGTTAGGTTTACGCTTAAGGTTAGGGTTAGGGTACGGTTTGGGTTAGGATGAGGGTTAGGGTTAATGGTAGGGTTAAGGTTAGGGTTAGGGTTAGGATTAGGTTATGGTCAAAGTTACGGTTAGGCTTCGGCGTAGGCCTAGGCCTAGGTTAGCATTAGGGTCACGGTCAGAGTCAGGGTTAGGTCAGGGTTAGAGTTAGGGTTAGGGTTAGGCTTAGGGTTAGGTTTAGAGTTAGGGTTAGGGTTACGGTTAGGGTTAGGGTTAGCGTTAGCGTTAGGGTTAGGGTTAGGGTTAGGGTTAGGCTTCGGGTTAGGGTTAGGGTTAGGGTTAGGGTTAGGGTTAGGGTTAGGGTTAGAGTTAGGTTACAGTTAGGGTTAGATTTAGGCTTAGGTTACGGTCAGAGTTACAGTGAGGCTTAGGCCTAAGCCTAGGCCTAGGTTAGCGTTAGGGTCACGGTCAGAGACAGGGTTAGATTAGGGTTAGGGTTAGGGTTTAGGGTTAGGATTAGGGTTAGGCTTAGGCTGAGGTTGCAGTTAGGGTTCGGTTTAGGGTTAGGCTTAGGTTACAGTCACGGTTACGGTTAGGCTTAGGTGCAGCCCTAGGCCTAGGTTAACGATAGGGTCACGGTCAGAGTCGGGGTTAGTTCAGGGTTAGGGTTAGCGTTAGGTTTAGGGTTACGGTTATGATTAGGGTTAGTTATAGGGTTAGGGTTAGGTTTAGGATTAGGATTAGGGTTAGGGTTAGGATTAGGTTTTACCTTAGCGTTAGGGTTAGGATTAGGCTTAGGGTGAGGTTTGGGGTTAGGGTTAGGATTAGGGTTAGGTCAGGATTAGGGTTATGGTTAGGGATAGGGTTAGCGTTAGGGTTAGGGTTAGGGTTAGGCGTAGGGTTAGGGTTAGGCGTAGGCGCAGACCTAGGCCTAGGTTAGCGTTAGGGTCACGAGCAGAGTCAGGGTTAGGTCAGGGTTAAGGTTAGGTTTAGGATTAGACTTAGGTTTAGGGTTGGGTTACAGTTAGGGTTAGGCTGAGACTAAGGTTACGGTCAGGGTTACAGTTAGGCTTAGGCCTAGGTCTAGGTTAACGTTAGGGTCACGGTCAGAATCAGGGTTAGGTCAGGGTTCGGGTTAGGGTTAGGGCTAGGGTTAGGGTTAGGGTTAGGGTTAGGGTTAGGGTTTGGGTCACGGTCAGAGTCAGAGTTAGCGTTACTGGTAGGGTTAAGATTAGATTTAGGGTTAGGTTACAGCTAGGGTTAGGGTTAGGTTACGGTCAGGGTTTTGGCTAGGCATAGGCATAGGCCTAGGTCTAGGTTAGAGTTAGGGTCACGGTCAGAGTCTGGGTTAGGTCAGGGTTAGGGTTAGGGTTAGGGTTAGGGTTAGACTTAAGCTTAGGGTACGGTTTGGGTTAGGATGAGGGTTAGGGTTAATGGTAGGGTTAAGGTTAGGGTTAGGGTTATGGTTAGGTTACAGTTGGGGTTAGGGTGAGGCTTAGGTGACGGTCAGAGTTACGGTTAGGCGGAGGTCTAGTCCTAGGTTAGCATTAGGGTCACGGTCAGAGTCAGGGTTAGGTCAGGGTTAGGGTTAGGGTTAGGGTTAGGGTTAGACTTAAGCTTAGGGTACGGTTTGGGTTAGGATGAGGGTTAGGGTTAATGGTAGGGTTAAGGTTAGGGTTAGGGTTAGGATTAGGTTATGGTCAAAGTTACGGTTAGGCTTCGGCGTAGGCCTAGGCCTAGGTTAGCATTAGCGTCACGGTCAGAGTCAGGGTTAGGTCAGGGTTAGAGTTAGGGTTAGGGTTAGGCTTAGGGTTAGGTTTAGAGTTAGGGTTAGGGTTACGGTTAGGGTTAGGGTTAGGTTTAGCATAAGGGTTACGTTAGAGTTAGGTTTAGGGTTAGGCTTAGGTTACGGTCAGGGTTACGGTTAGGCTTAGGCATAGGCCTAGGTTAGTGTTAGGCTCACGGTCCGAGTCAGGGGTAGGGTTAGGGTTAGGGTTGGGGTTATGGTTAGGGTTAGGGTTAGGATTTAGGTTTAGGGTTAGGGTTAGGGTTATGGTTAGGGTTAGGGTTAGGGTTAGGGTTGGGGTTACGGTTGGGGTTAGGGTAAGGGTTAGGGTTAGGGTTAGGCTTAGGCTTAGGATTAGGGTTAGGGTTAGGGTTATGGTTAGGGTTAGGGTTAGGGTTAGGGTTAGGGTTGGGGTTACGGTTGGGGTTTGGGTAAGGGTTAGGGTTAGGGTTAGGCTTAGGCTTAGGATTAGGGTTGGGGTTAGGGTAAGGTTTAGGGTTAGGGTTAGGGTTAGGGTTAGGGTTAGGGTTAGGGTTAGGGTTAGCATTAGGGTTAGGTATAGGGTTAGGGATAGGGTTAGGATTAGCTTACAGTTAGGGTTAGGGTTAGGGTTAGGGTTAGGGTTAGGGTTAGGGTTAGGGTGAGGGTTAGGCTTACCGTTAGTGTTAGCGTTATGGTTAGGTATAGGGTTAGGGATAGGGTTAGGATTAGCTTACAGTTAGGGTTAGGCTTCGGGTTAGGGTTAGGGTTAGGGTTAGAGTTAGGATTAGGGTTAGGTTTAGGGTTAGGGTTAGGGTTAGGGTTATGGTTAGGGTTAGGGTTAGGTTTAGGCTTAGGATTAGGGTTAGGGTTAGGGTTAGGGTTAGGATTTAGGGTTAGGGTTAGGTTTAGGGTTAGGGTTAGGGTTAGGTTAGGATTAGGGTTAGGGTTAGGTTTAGGCTTAGGATTAGGGTTAGGGTTAGGGTTAGGGTTAGGGTGAGGGTTAGGCTTACCGTTAGGGTTAGCGTTAGGGTTAGGGATAGGGTTAGTGATAGGGTTAGGATTAGCTTACAGTTAGGGTTAGGGTTAGGGTTAGGGTTAGGGTTAGGGTTAGGGTTAGGGTTAGGATTAGGGTTAGCGTTAGGCTTCGGCTTAGTTTACGGTCAGGGTTACGGTTAGGCTTAGACATAGACCTAGGCCTTGGTTAGCGTTAGGGTCACGATCAGGCTCAGGAATAGGTCGGGGTTAGGGTTAGTGTTAGGGTTAGGGTTAGCGTTAGGGTTAGGGTTAGGGTTAGAGTTAGGTTACAGTTAGGGTTAGACTTAGGCGTAGGTTACGGTCAGAGTTACAGTGAGGCTCAGGCCTAAGCCTAGGCCTAGGTAAGGGTTAGTGTCACGGTCAGAGACAGGGTTAGATTAGGGTTAGGGTTAGGGTTTAGGGTTAGGATTAGGGTTAGGCTTAGGCTGAGGTTGCAGTTAGGGTTCGGTTTAGGGTTAGGCTTAGGTTACAGTCACGGTTACGGTTAGGCTTAGGTGCAGCCCTAGGCCTAGGTTAACGATAGGGTCACGGTCAGAGTCAGGGTTAGTTCAGGGTTAGGGTTAGCGTTAGGTTTAGGGTTACGGTTATGATTAGCGTTAGTTATAGGGTTAGGGTTAGGTTTAGGATTAGGATTAGGGTTAGGGTTAGGATTAGGTTTTACCTTAGGGTTAGGGTTAGGATTAGTCTTAGGGTTAGGTTTGGGGTTAGGGTTAGGATTAGGGTTAGGTCAGGATTAGGGTTATGGTTAGGGATAGGGTTAGCGTTAGGGTTAGGGTTAGGGTTAGGCGTAGGGTTAGGCGTAGGCGTAGGGTTAGGCGTAGGCGCAGACCTAGGCCTAGGTTAGCGTTAGGGTCACGAGCAGAGTCAGGGTTAGGTCAGGGTTAAGGTTAGGTTTAGGATTAGACTTAGGTTTAGGGTTGGGTTACAGTTAGGGTTAGGCTGAGACTAAGGTTACGGTCAGGGTTACAGTTAGGCTTAGGCCTAGGTCTAGGTTAACGTTAGGGTCACGGTCAGAATCAGGGTTAGGTCAGGGTTCGGGTTAGGGTTAGGGCTAGGGTAAGGGTTAGGGTTAGGGTTAGGGTTAGGGTCACGGTCAGAGTCAGAGTTAGCGTTACTGGTAGGGTTAAGATTAGATTTAGGGTTAGGTTACAGCTAGGGTTAGGGTTAGGTTACAGTCAGGATTTCGGCTAGGCATAGGCATAGGCCTAGGTCTAGGTTAGAGTTAGGGTCACGGTCAGAGTCTGGGTTAGGTCAGGCTTAGGGTTAAGGTTAGGGTTAGGGTTATGGTTAGGTTACAGTTGGGGTTAGGGTGAGGCTTAGGTGACGGTCAGAGTTACGGTTAGGCGGAGGTCTAGTCCTAGGTTAGCATTAGGGTCACGGTCAGAGTCAGGGTTAGGTCAGGGTTAGGGTTAGGGTTAGGGTTAGGGTTAGACTTAAGCTTAGGCTTACGCTTAAGGTTAGGGTTAGGGTACGGTTTGGGTTAGGATGAGGGTTAGGGTTAATGGTAGGGTTAAGGTTAGGGTTAGGGTTAGGATTAGGTTATGGTCAAAGTTACGGTTAGGCTTCGGCGTAGGCCTAGGCCTAGGTTAGCATTAGGGTCACGGTCAGAGTCAGGGTTAGGTCAGGGTTAGAGTTAGGGTTAGGGTTAGGCTTAGGGTTAGGTTTAGAGTTAGGGTTAGGGTTACGGTTAGGGTTAGGGTTAGGTTTAGCATAAGGGTTACGTTAGAGTTAGGTTTAGGGTTAGGCTTAGGTTACGGTCAGGGTTACGGTTAGGCTTAGGCATAGGCCTAGGTTAGTGTTAGGCTCACGGTCCGAGTCAGGGGTAGGGTTAGGGTTAGGGTTGGGGTTACGGTTGGGGTTAGGGTAAGGGTTAGCGTTAGGGTTAGGATTTAGGGTTAGGGTTAGGTTTAGGGTTAGGGTTAGGGTTAGGTTAGGATTAGGGTTAGAGTTAGGCTTAGGCTTAGGATTAGGGTTAGGGTTAGTGTTAGGGTTAGGATTAGCTTACAGTTAGGGTTAGGGTTAGGGTTAGGATTAGGGTTAGGGTTAGGCTTCGGCTTAGTTTACGGTTAGGGTTACGGTTAGGCTTAGACATAGACCTAGGCCTTGGTTAGCGTTAGGGTCACAATCAGGCCCAAAAATAGGTCAGGGTTAGGGTTAGGGTTAGGGTTAGCGTTAGCGTTAGGGTTAGGGTTAGGGTTAGGGTTAGGCTTCGGGTTAGGGTTAGGGTTAGGGTTAGGGTTAGAGTTAGGTTACAGTTAGGGTTAGACTTAGGCTTAGGTTACGGTCAGAGTTACAGTGAGGCTTAGGCCTAAGCCTAGGCCTATGTTAGCGTTAGGGTCACGGTCAGAGACAGGGTTAGATTAGGGTTAGGGTTAGGGTTTAGGGTTAGGATTAGGGTTAGGCTTAGGCTGAGGTTGCAGTTAGGGTTAGGGTTAGGGTTAGGGTTAGGGTTAGGGTTAGGGTACAGTCACGGTTACGGTTAGGCTTAGGTGCAGCCCTAGGCCTAGGTTAACGATAGGGTCACGGTCAGAGTCAGGGTTAGTTCAGGGTTAGGGTTAGCGTTAGGTTTAGGGTTACGGTTATGATTAGGGTTAGTTATAGGGTTAGGGTTAGGTTTAGGATTAGGATTAGGGTTAGGGTTAGGATTAGGTTTTACCTTAGGGTTAGGGTTAGGATTAGGCTTAGGGTTAGGTTTGGGGTTAGGGTTAGGATTAGGGTTAGGTCAGGATTAGGGTTATGGTTAGGGATAGGGTTAGCGTTAGGGTTAGGGTTAGGCGTAGGGTTAGGCGTAGGCGCAGACCTAGGCCTAGGTTAGCGTTAGGGTCACGAGCAGAGTCAGGGTTAGGTCAGGGTTAAGGTTAGGTTTAGGATTAGACTTAGGTTTAGGGTTGGGTTATAGTTAGGGTTAGGTTGAGACTAAGGTTACGGTCAGGGTTACAGTTAGGCTTAGGCCTAGGTCTAGGTTAACGTTAGGGTCACGGTCAGAATCAGGGTTAGGTCAGGGTACGGGTTAGGGTTAGGGCTAGGGTTAGGGTTTGGGTTAGGGTTAGGGTTAGGGTTGGGCGTAGGGTTAGGGTTAGGCGTAGGGTTAGGCGTAGGCGCAGACCTAGGCCTAGGTTAGCGTTAGGGTCACGAGCAGAGTCAGGGTTAGGTCAGGATTAAGGTTAGGTTTAGGATTAGACTTAGGTTTAGGGTTGGGTTACAGTTAGGGTTAGGCTGAGACTAAGGTTACGGTCAGGGTTACAGTTAGGCTTAGGCCTAGGTCTAGGTTAACGTTAGGGTCACGGTCAGAATCAGGGTTAGGTCAGGGTTCGGGTTAGGGTTAGGGCTAGGGTTAGGGTTAGGGTTAGGGTTAGGCTTTGGGTCACGGTCAGAGTCAGAGTTAGCGTTACTGGTAGGGTTAAGATTAGATTTAGGGTTAGGTTACAGCTAGGGTTAGGGTTAGGTTACGGTCAGGGTTTCGGCTAGGCATAGGCATAGGCCTAGGTCTAGGTTAGAGTTAGGGTCACGGTCAGAGTCTGGGTTAGGTCAGGCTTAGGGTTAAGGTTAGGGTTAGGGTTATGGTTAGGTTACAGTTGGGGTTAGGGTGAGGCTTAGGTGACGGTCAGAGTTACGGTTAGGCGGAGGTCTAGTCCTAGGTTAGCATTAGGGTCACGGTCAGAGTCAGGGTTAGGTCAGGGTTAGGGTTAGGGTTAGACTTAAGCTTAGGCTTACGCTTAAGGTTAGGGTTAGGGTACGGTTTGGGTTAGGATGAGGGTTAGGGTTAATGGTAGGGTTAAGGTGAGGGTTAGGGTTAATGGTAGGGTTAAGGTTAGGGTTAGGGTTAGGATTAGGTTATGGTCAAAATTACGGTTAGGCTTCGGCGTAGGCCTAGGCCTAGGTTAGCATTAGGGTCACGGTCAGAGTCAGGGTTAGGTCAGGGTTAGAGTTAGGGTTAGGGTTAGGCTTAGGGTTAGGTTTAGAGTTAGGGTTAGGGTTACGGTTAGGGTTAGGGTTAGGTTTAGCATAAGGGTTACGTTAGAGTTAGGTTTAGGGTTAGGCTTAGGTTACGGTCAGGGTTACGGTTAGGCTTAGGCATAGGCCTAGGTTAGTGTTAGGCTCACGGTCCGAGTCAGGGGTAGGGTTAGGGTTAGGGTTGGGGTTACGGTTGGGGTTAGGGTAAGGGTTAGGGTTAGGGTTAGGATTTAGGGTTAGGGTTAGGTTTAGGGTTAGGGTTAGCGTTAGGTTAGGATTAGGGTTAGGGTTAGGCTTAGGCTTAGGATTAGGGTTAGGGTTAGGGTTAGGGTTAGGGTTAGGGTTAGGGTTAGGGTTAGGGTGAGGGTTAGGCTTACCGTTAGGGTTAGCGTTAGGGTTAGGGATAGGGTTAGGGATAGGGTTAGGATTAGCTTACAGTTAGGGTTAGGGTTAGGGTTAGGGTTAGGCTTCGGCTTAGTTTACGGTCAGGGTTACGGTTAGGCTTAGACATAGACCTAGGCCTTGGTTAGCGTTAGGGTCACGATCAGGCTCAGGAATAGGTCAGGGTTAGGGTTAGGATTAGGGTTAGGGTTAGCGTTAGCGTTAGGGTTAGGGTTAGGGTTAGGGTTAGGCTTCGGGTTAGGGTTAGGGTTAGGGTTGGGGTTACGGTTGGGGTTAGGGTAAGGGTTAGGGTTAGGGTTAGGATTTAGGGTTAGGTTTAGGTTTAGGGTTAGGGTTAGGGTTAGGTTAGGATTAGGGTTAGAGTTAGGCTTAGGCTTAGGATTAGGGTTAGGGTTAGGGTTAGGGTTAGGGTTAGGGTTAGGGTTAGGGTTAGGGTTAGGGTGAGGGTTAGGCTTACCGTTAGGGTTAGCGTTAGGGTTAGGGATAGGGTTAGGGATAGGGTTAGGATTAGCTTACAGTTAGGGTTAGGGTTAGGGTTAGGATTAGGGTTAGGGTTAGGCTTCGGCTTAGTTTACGGTCAGGGTTACGGTTAGGCTTAGACATAGACCTAGGCCTTGGTTAGCGTTAGGGTCACGATCAGGCTCAGGAATAGGTCAGGGTTAGGGTTAGTGTTAGGGTTAGGGTTAGCGTTAGGGTTAGGGTTAGGGTTAGGGTTAGGGTTAGGCTTCGGGTTAGGGTTAGGGTTAGTGTTAGAGTTAGGTTACAGTTAGGGTTAGACTTAGGCTTAGGTTACGGTCAGAGTTACAGTGAGGCTTAGGCCTAAGCCTAGGCCTAGGTTAGCGTTAGGGTCACGGTCAGAGACAGGGTTAGATTAGGGTTAGGGTTAGGGTTTAGGGTTAGGATTAGGGTTAGGCTTAGGCTGAGGTTGCAGTTAGGGTTCGGTTTAGGGTTAGGCTTAGGTTACAGTCACGGTTACGGTTAGGCTTAGGTGCAGCGCTAGGCCTAGGTTAACGATAGGGTCACGGTCAGAGTCAGGGTTAGTTCAGGGTTAGGGTTAGCGTTAGGTTTAGGGTTACGGTTATGATTAGGGTTAGTTATAGGGTTAGGGTTAGGTTTAGGATTAGGATTAGGGTTAGGGTTAGGATTAGGTTTTACCTTAGGGTTAGGTTTAAGGTTAGGGTTAGGATTAGGGTTAGGTCAGGATTAGGGTTATGGTTAGGGATAGGGTTAGCGTTAGGGTTAGGGTTAGGGTTAGGCGTAGGGTTAGGGTTAGGCGTAGGGTTAGGCATAGGCGCAGACCTAGGCCTAGGTTAGCGTTAGGGTCACGAGCAGAGTCAGTATCACACAGTATCACAGTATCACAGTATGTTTGGGATTGGAAGGGACCTCAAAAGATCATCTAGTCCAATCCCCCTGCTGGAGCAGGAACGCCTAGGTGAGGTCGCACAGGAATGTGTCCAGGCGGGATTTGAATGTCTCCAGGGAAGGAGACTCCACAACCTCCCTGGGTAGCCTGTTCCAGTGCTCTGTTACCCTCACTGAGAAGAAGTTCTTTCTCAAATTTAAGTGGAACCTCTTGTGTTCCAGCTTGATCCCATTGCCCCTTGTCCTATCATTGTTTGCCACTGAGAAGAGCCTGACTCCATCCTCGTGGCACTCACCCTTTATATATTTATAAACATTAATAAGGTCACCCCTCAGTCTCCTCTTCTCCAAACTAAAGAGCCCCAGCTCCCTCAGCCTTTCTTCATAAGGGAGATGCTCCACTCCCTTAATCATCTTTGTTGCCCTACGCTGGACCCTCTCCAGCAGTTCCCTGTCCTTCTTGAACTGAGGGGCCCAGAACTGGACACAATATTCCAGATGGGGTCTCACCAGGGCGGAGTAGAGGGGAAGGAGGACCTCTCTCGATCTACTGACCACCCCCCTTGTAATACACCCAAGGATGCCATTAGCCTTCCTGGCCACAAGGGCACAGTGCTGGCTCATGGTCATCCTGTTGTCCACCAGGACCCCCAGGTCCCTTTCCCCTACACTGCTCTCTAATAGGTCATGCCCCAACCTATACTGGAACTTGGGATTGTTCCTGCCCAGATGCAGGACTCTACACTTTCCCTTGTTAAATTCCATCAGATTATCCCCCACCCAACTCTCCAGCCTGTCCAGGTCCCGCTGGATGGCGGCACAGCCTTCTGGCGTGTCAGCCACTCCTCCCAGCTTAGTGTCATCAGCAAACTTGCTGATAGTACACTCAATTCCCTCGTCTAAATCATTAATGAATATATTGAATAATATTGGCCCCAGTACTGACCCCTGAGGCACTCCACTAGATACTGGCCTCCAACTGGACTCCGCACCATTGACCACCACTCTCTGGCTTCTCTCTTTAAGCCAGTTTGCAACCCACCTCACTACTCTATTGTCGAGACCACACCTCCTCAATTTAGCTGTGAGGATGCTGTGAGGGACTGTGTCAAAGGCTTTACTGAAGTCAAGGTAGACCACATCCACCGCTCTGCCATCATCCATCCACCTTGTTACATTCTCATAAAAGGCTATGAGGTTGGTCAAGCATGACTTACCCTTGGTAAAGCCATGCTGACTGCCCCTAATGACCCTCTTATCCCTGATGTGCCTTGAGATGGCACCAAGGATAAGCTGTTCCATTACTTTCCCAGGGACAGAGGTGAGGCTGACCGGTCTATAATTACCCGGGTCCTCCTTCTTGCCCTTTTTAAAGACTGGAGTGACATTTGCTTTCCTCCAATCCTCGGGCACCTCTCCCGTTTCCCAAGACTTGGCAAAAATGATGGATAGCGGTCTAGCAATGACTTCAGCCAGCTCCCTCAGCACCCGCGGATGCATCCCATCTGGACCCATGGATTTATGGACGTCCAGACTACTTAATTGTTCCCTAACCCAGTCCTCATCGACTAAAGCAAACTCCTCCATTAACCTGGCTTCATCCAGGGTCTCAGGGGTACAGGGTTCCCCAGGACATCCTCCAGCGGAGTAGACAGAGACAAAGGCGGCATTCAGCAATTCTGCCTTCTCTGTGTCTTCTGCCACCAGGGCACCCACCTCATTCATCAGTGGGCCTACATTGCCTCTGGTATTAGTTTTATCTGCTATGTATTTGAAAAAGTTGTTCTTGCTGTCCTTGACCCCTCTCGCCAGCTGTAATTCTAAGGAGGCCTTGGCTACCCTAGCTGCCTTCCTGCATCCTCTAACAGCAGCCTTATATTCCTCCCAAGTGGCCAGTCCCTGCTTCCATGACCTGTAAACTCGCCTCTTCTGCTTGAGCATACCCAACAGATCCCTATTCAACCACGCAGGCCTTCTGGCTCCCTTCCTCGACTTCCTACGTGTGGGGATGCTCTGATCCTGAGCATGGAAGAAGCAATCTCTGAATGCAATCCAGCTCTCTTGGGCCCCTTTTCCTTCAAGCAGTCTTGCCCATGGGGTTTCCCTCAGCAGTTGCTTGAAAAGGCCGAAATTAGCCCTGCCAAAGTCCAGGGTTGCAATTCTACTTGCTATTCTGTTCCTGCCACACGAGATGCTGAACTCCACCATCTCGTGGTCACTGCAACCCAGGCAGCCCTCAACCTTTACTGCTTCGACCAGATCCTCTTTGTTAGTGAGGATGAGATCCAGCAGTGCACCTCTCCTGGTCGGCTCCTCCACCATCTGCATGAGGAAGTTATCATCAATGCACTGGAGGAACCTCCTGGACTGTGGCTGGCTGGCTGAATGGTCCTTCCAGCAAACATCAGGGAAGTTAAAATCACCCACAACAACCAGGGCCTGTGACTGTGAGGCCACTCTCAGCTGCGCATAGAAGGCCTCATCAACTTCCTCAGTCTGATCTGGTGGCCTGTAATAGACACCTACAACAGTATCACCCCTACCAGCCTGTCCCTTGATCCTGACCCATATACTCTCAACTCGTTCCTCATCCGCTCCTGGGCAGAATTTAGTACATTGCAGTTGCTCTCTCACATAGAGAGCAACTCCACCACCACGCCTGGCTGGCCTGTCTTTCCTGAAAAGGGCGTAGCCATCCATGACCACATTCCAGTCATGTGAACTGTCCCACCACGTTTCTGTAATTGCCACCAGATCATAATCTCCCAACCGAACATAGGATTCTAACTCCTCCTGCTTATTCCCCATGCTGCGCGCATTGGTGTACAGGCATTTCAGGGAGCGAGCAGAGCACACCAATTTCTCCCTAGGGGCACAGGAGGCCACCCGGTCCTCATCTGTTTTAGAATGCTGCCCCTCTGGGGCAAGCCCAACTACAACCCCATCCCCCTTCGAGGCTAGTTTAAAGCTCTCCAAATGAGCCCAGCTAATTCCTGCCCCAGCATCCTTTTGCCTCTGCGAGATAAGCCTTTCCTGCATAACACTGTCCGGACTGGAGTCTTATAAAACCAGCCATTATCAAAAAAACCAAAGCCCTGCCTGTAGCACCAGTCTTGGAGCCAACCATTTAGAGACTGAATTTTCCCATTCCACCCCACATCGTCACTTGAAGAGGGAAGGAGTGAAGAGAAGATCACTTGAGCCCCTGAATCTTTCACCATCCTTCCCAAGACCTTGAAGTCATTCTTCATTCCCCTCAGACTACGGGAAGCAACTTCCTCCCCATCTGTCTGGAAGACCAGCAGCGGGTAGTAGTCTGTCGGGTGCACCAGTCTGGGGAGCTCTCTAGCAATATCCTTGATCCGGGCTCCAGGTAGACTACAGACTTCCCTAAGATGAGGGTCAACCCTGCATATTGGGCCCTCTGTTCCTTTCAGAAGGGAATTTCCTATTACAATCACCCTTCTATCTTTCTTATCAGAGGTAGTCTTCAGTTGTGTAGTCAACCGCCTCTTCCTATGTGATCTTGTAGGCAGGCTTGGCACCACCTCCTCACCTACCTCTTCTTCAAGATCCAGGGCCTCAAACCTATTACGGAGGGGCACCTGGGGAGGCAAATCAGGCAGGGAGTGGGGCTGCCTGTGATGCCGAACTGGAATAAGCTTCCAACCCTCATCTTTTTTTAGGTCATTTACCTCTGCCCGACAGCGACAAGGGTGGGGCTGTCTCAGGACCTCCACCTCTGTCCGGGAGGGCAGGAGGTCCATCTCCTTTTCGGGGGTACCTCCCTGGGGCCTTTCCGACCGGCACGTAAGGGTGTTACTCCACCAGTCGATCTCCCTTTCGCACTCCCTGATGGACCTCAGCGTCTCAACCTCCTCCTTAAGCTTCACAACCATGTCGAGCAGATCTTGCACCTGCTCACACCTCACACAAGTAGAGTGCTGGCCTCCCTCCTCCGGCAGCAGCAGGCTCTGGCACTCCTTGCAGCCGGAGACCTGAACAGCCACCGTTTGGGACAGAACTTCAGTCTGCGTTGCCACAGTCTTTTTGAGACATGCTCTCCTTCTGGAGGCGACCATGGTCATCAGCGGTCTGGGACGCTGGCAAGTCGGTGGGAATGATAAACAGTGCTCTCTGCAACCCGCTGCGCTAGCTGCCACACCCGCTGCGCTAGCTGCCACACCCGCTGCGCTAGATAGTTGCTCCTCTCTGCACCTGGTGGGCAGCGACTAGTCGCTGCCCTCCCAAAGGTTTTTTCAAGGCAAGAGGAGGAGGTGTGGTCGCCGTCACCGTGGGAACGCCCCCCGCCACGTCAGCCGCTCTCTCGCAATGGCTACCGGGGCTTCGGGGGGATCGGGACCGCCGGGAGTCACGCTGTCCCTGTACGTTTCCCTCTGGGCTTTCTAATCTCGGCTAAACCTCGTAGTCGACTGAACCTCGCCGGCTCTGGCTCTCGCTGCGCTGGCTCCGATCAGCTGACTGACAGGGTTAGGTCAGGGTTAAGGTTAGGTTTAGGATTAGACTTAGGTTTAGGGTTGGGTTACAGTTAGGGTTAGGCTGAGACTAAGGTTACGGTCAGGGTTACAGTTAGGCTTAGGCCTAGGTCTAGGTTAACGTTAGGGTCACGGTCAGAATCAGGGTTAGGTCAGGGTTCGGGTTAGGGTTAGGGTTAGGGTTAGGGTTAGGGTTAGGGTTAGGGTTAGGGTTAGGGTCACGGTCAGAGTCAGAGTTAGCGTTACTGGTAGGGTTAAGATTAGATTTAGGGTTAGGTTACAGCTAGGGTTAGGGTTAGGTTACGGTCAGGGTTTCGGCTAGGCATAGGCATAGGCCTAGGTCTAGGTTAGAGTTAGGGTCACGGTCAGAGTCTGGGTTAGGTCAGGCTTAGGGTTAAGGTTAGGGTTAGGGTTATGGTTAGGTTACAGTTGGGGTTAGGGTGAGGCTTAGGTGACGGTCAGAGTTACGGTTAGGCGGAGGTCTAGTCCTAGGTTAGCATTAGGGTCACGGTGAGAGTCAGGGTTAGGTCAGGGTTAGGGTTAGGGTTAGGGTTAGGGTTAGACTTAAGCTTAGGCTTACGCTTAAGGTTAGGGTTAGGGTACGGTTTGGGTTAGGATGAGGGTTAGGGTTAATGGTAGGGTTAAGGTTAGGGTTAGGGTTAGGATTAGGTTATGGTCAAAGTTACGGTTAGGCTTCGGCGTAGGCCTAGGCCTAGGTTAGCATTAGGGTCACGGTCAGAGTCAGGGTTAGGTCAGGGTTAGAGTTAGGGTTAGGGTTAGGCTTAGGGTTAGGTTTAGAGTTAGGGTTAGGGTTACGGTTAGGGTTACGGTTAGGTTTAGCATAAGGGTTACGTTAGAGTTAGGTTTAGGGTTAGGCTTAGGTTACGGTCAGGGTTACGGTTAGGCTTAGGCATAGGCCTAGGTTAGTGTTAGGCTCACGGTCCGAGTCAGGGGTAGGGTTAGGGTTAGGGTTGGGGTTACGGTTGGGGTTAGGGTAAGGGTTAGGGTTAGGGTTAGGATTTAGGGTTAGGTTTAGGGTTAGGGTTAGAATTAGGTTAGGATTAGGGTTAGGGTTAGGCTTAGGCTCAGGATTAGGGTTAGGGTTAGGGTTAGGGTTAGGGTTAGGGTTAGGGTTAGGGTTAGGGTTAGGGTTAGGCTTACCGTTAGAGTTAGCGTTAGGGTTAGGGATAGGGTTAGGGATAGGGTTAGGATTAGCTTACAGTTAGGGTTAGGGTTAGGGTTAGGGTTAGGGTTAGGGTTAGGGTTAGGATTAGGCTTCGGCTTAGTTTATGGTCAGGGTTACGGTTAGGCTTAGACATAGACCTAGGCCTTGGTTAGCGTTAGGGTCACGATCAGGCTCAGGAATAGGTCAGGGTTAGGGTTAGTGTTAGGGTTAGCGTTAGCGTTAGGGTTAGGGTTAGGGTTAGGGTTAGGCTTCGGGTTAGGGTTAGGGTTAGGCTTCGGGTTAGGGTTAGGGTTAGGGTTAGGGTTAGGGTTAGGGTTAGGATTAGGGTTAGGGTTTAGGGTTAGGATTAGGGTTAGGCTTAGGCTGAGGTTGCAGTTAGAGTTCGGTTTAGGGTTAGGCTTAGGTTACAGTCACGGTTACGGTTAGGCTTAGGTGCAGCCCTAGGTCTAGGATAACGATAGGGTCACGGTCAGAGTCAGGGTTAGTTCAGGGTTAGGGTTAGCGTTAGGTTTAGGGTTACGGTTATGATTAGGGTTAGTTATAGGGTTAGGGTTAGGTTTAGGATTAGGATTAGGGTTAGGGTTAGGATTAGGTTTTACCTTAGGGTTAGGGTTAGGATTAGGCTTAGGGTTAGGTTTGGGGTTAGGGTTAGGATTAGGGTTAGGTCAGGATTAGGGTTATGGTTAGGGATAAGGTTAGCGTTAGGGTTAGGGTTAGGGTTAGGCGTAGGGTTAGGGTTAGGCGTAGGGTTAGGCGTAGGCGCAGACCTAGGCCTAGGTTAGCGTTAGGGTCACGAGCAGAGTCAGGGTTAGGTCAGGGTTAAGGTTAGGTTTAGGATTAGACTTAGGTTTAGGGTTGGGTTACAGTTAGGGTTAGGCTGAGACTAAGGTTACGGTCAGGGTTACAGTTAGGCTTAGGCCTAGGTCTAGGTTAACGTTAGGGTCACGGTCAGAATCAGGGTTAGGTCAGGGTTCGAGTTAGGGTTAGGGCTAGGGTTAGGGTTAGGGTTAGGGTTAGGGTTAGGGTTTGGGTCACGGTCAGAGTCAGAGTTAGCGTTACTGGTAGGGTTAAGATTAGATTTAGGGTTAGGTTACAGCTAGGGTTAGGGTTAGGTTACGGTCAGGGTTTCGGCTAGGCATAGGCATAGGCCTAGGTCTAGGTTAGAGTTAGGGTCACGGTCAGAGTCTGGGTTAGGTCAGGCTTAGGGTTAAGGTTAGGGTTAGGGTTATGGTTAGGTTACAGTTGGGATTAGGGTGAGGCTTAGGTGACGGTCAGAGTTACGGTTAGGCGGAGGTCTAGTCCTAGGTTAGCATTAGGGTCACGGTGAGAGTCAGGGTTAGGTCAGGGTTAGGGTTATGTTTAGGTTACAGTTGGGGTTAGGGTGAGGCTTAGGTGACGGTCAGAGTTACGGTTAGGCGGAGGTCTAGTCCTAGGTTAGCATTAGGGTCACGGTGAGAGTCAGGGTTAGGTCAGGGTTAGGGTTAGGGTTAGGGTTAGGGTTAGACTTAAGCTTAGGCTTACGCTTAAGGTTAGGGTTAGGGTACGGTTTGGGTTAGGATGAGGGTTAGGGTTAATGGTAGGGTTAAGGTTAGGGTTAGGGTTAGGATTAGGTTATGGTCAAAGTTACGGTTAGGCTTCGGCGTAGGCCTAGGCCTAGGTTAGCATTAGGGTCACGGTCAGAGTCAGGGTTAGGTCAGGGTTAGAGTTAGGGTTAGGGTTAGGCTTAGGGTTAGGTTTAGAGTTAGGGTTAGGGTTACGGTTAGGGTTAGGATTAGGTTTAGCATAAGGGTTAAGTTAGAGTTAGGTTTAGGGTTAGGCTTAGGTTACGGTCAGAGTTACGGTTAGGCTTAGGCATAGGCCTAGGTTAGTGTTAGGCTCACGGTCCGAGTCAGGGGTAGGGTTAGGGTTAGGGTTGGGGTTACGGTTGGGGTTAGGGTAAGGGTTAGGGTTAGGGTTAGGATTTAGGGTTAGGGTTAGGTTTAGGGTTAGGGTAAGGGTTAGGTTAGGATTAGGGTTAGGGTTAGGCTTAGGCTTAGGATTAGGGTTAGGGTTAGGGTTAGGGTTAGGGTTAGGGTGAGGGTTAGGGTTAGGGTGAGGGTTAGGGTAAGGGTGAGGGTTAGGGTTAGGGTGAGGGTTAGGCTTACCGTAAGGGTTAGCGTTAGGGTTAGGGATAGGGTTAGGGATAGGGTTAGGATTAGCTTACAGTTAGGGTTAGGGTTAGGGTTAGGGTTAGGGTTAGGGTTAGGGTTAGGGTTAGGGTTAGGGTTAGGGTTAGGGTTAGGATTAGGCTTAGTTTACGGTCAGGGTTACGGTTAGGCTTAGACATAGACCTAGGCCTTGGTTAGCGTTAGGGTCACGATCAGGCTCAGGAATAGGTCAGGGTTAGGGTTATGGTTAGGTTACAGTTGGGGTTAGGGTTAGGGTTAGGGTTAGGGTTAGGGTTAGGGTTAGGGTTAGGGTTAGGGTTAGGGTTAGGGTTAGGCTTCGGCTTAGTTTACGGTCAGGGTTACGGTTAGGCTTAGACATAGACCTAGGCCTTGGTTAGCGTTAGGGTCACGATCAGGCTCAGGAATAGGTCAGTGTCAGGGTTAGGGTTAGCGTTAGGGTTAGGGTTAGGGTTAGGGTTAGGCTTCGGGTTAGGGTTAGGGTTAGGGTTAGGGTTAGAGTTAGGTTACAGTTAGGGTTAGACTTAGGCTTAGGTTACGGTCAGAGTTACAGTGAGGCTTAGGCCTAAGCCTAGGCCTAGGTTAGCGTTAGGGTCACGGTCAGAGACAGGGTTAGCGTTAGGGTTAGGGTTAGGGTTAGGCGTAGGGTTAGGGTTAGGCGTAGGGTTAGGCGTAGGCGCAGACCTAGGCCTAGGTTAGCGTTAGGGTCACGAGCAGAGTCAGGGTTAGGTCAGGGTTAAGGTTAGGTTTAGGATTAGACTTAGGTTTAGGGTTGGGTTACAGTTAGGGTTAGGCTGAGACTAAGGTTACGGTCAGGGTTACAGTTAGGCTTAGGCCTAGGTCTAGGTTAACATTAGGGTCACGGTCAGAATCAGGGTTAGGTCAGGGTTCGGGTTAGGGTTAGGGCTAGGGTTAGGGTTAGGGTTAGGGTTAGGGTCACGGTCAGAGTCAGAGTTAGCGTTACTGGTAGGGTTAAGATTAGATTTAGGGTTAGGTTACAGCTAGGGTTAGGGTTAGGTTACGGTCAGGGTTTCGGCTAGGCATAGGCATAGGCCTAGGTCTAGGTTAGAGTTAGGGTCACGGTCAGAGTCTGGGTTAGGTCAGCCTTAGGGTTAAGGTTAGGGTTAGGGTTATGGTTAGGTTACAGTTGGGGTTAGGGTGAGGCTTAGGTGACGGTCAGAGTTACGGTTAGGCGGAGGTCTAGTCCTAGGTTAGCATTAGGGTCACGGTCAGAGTCAGGGTTAGGTCAGGGTTAGGGTTAGGGTTAGGGTTAGACTTAAGCTTAGGCTTACGCTTAAGGTTAGGGTTAGGGTACGGTTTGGGTTAGGATGAGGGTTAGGGTTAATGGTAGGGTTAAGGTTAGGGTTAGGGTTAGGATTAGGTTATGGTCAAAGTTACGGTTAGGCTTCGGCGTAGGCCTAGGCCTAGGTTAGCATTAGGGTCACGGTCAGAGTCAGGGTTAGGTCAGGGTTAGAGTTAGGGTTAGGGTTAGGCTTAGGGTTAGGTTTAGAGTTAGGGTTAGGGTTACGGTTAGGGTTAGGGTTAGGTTTAGCATAAGGGTTACGTTAGACTTAGGTTTAGGGTTAGGCTTAGGTTACGGTCAGTGTTACGGTTAGGCTTCGGCATAGGCCTAGGTTAGTGTTAGGGTCACGGTCCGAGTCAGGGTTAGGGTTAGGGTTAGGGTTGGGGTTACGGTTGGGGTTAGGGTAAGGGTTAGGGTTAGGGTTAGGATTTAGGGTTAGGGTTAGGTTTAGGGTTAGGGTAAGGGTTAGGTTAGGATTAGGGTTAGGGTTAGGCTTAGGCTTAGGATTAGGGTTAGGGTTAGGGTTAGGGTTAGGGTTAGGGTTAGGGTTAGGGTTAGGGTTAGGGTTAGGGTTAGGGTTAGGGTGAGGGTTAGGCTTACCGTTAGGGTTAGCGTTAGGGTTAGGGATAGGGTTAGGGATAGGGTTAGGATTAGCTTACAGTTAGGGTTAGGGTTAGGGTTAGGGTTAGGGTTAGGGTTAGGGTTAGGTTTAGGGTTAGCGTTAGGGTTAGGATTAGGGTTAGCGTTAGGCTTCGGCTTAGTTTACGGTCAGGGTTATGGTTAGGCTTAGACATAGACGTAGGCCTTGTTTAGCGTTAGGGTCACGATCAGGCTCAGGAATACGTCAGGGTTAGTGTTAGGGTTAGGGTTAGCGTTAGCGTTAGGGTTAGGTTTAGGGTTAGGGTTAGGGTTAGGCTTCGGGTTAGGGTTAGGGTTAGGGTTAGGGTTAGGGTTAGGTTTAGGGTTAGAGTTAGGTTACAGTTAGCGTTAGATTTAGGCTTAGGTTACGGTCAGAGTTACAGTGAGGCTTAGGCCTAAGCCTAGGCCTAGGTTAGCGTTAGGGTCACGGTCAGACACAGGGTTAGATTAGGGTTAGGGTTAGGGTTTAGGGTTAGGATTAGGGTTAGGCTTAGGCTGAGGTTGCAGTTAGGGTTCGGTTTAGGGTTAGGCTTAGGTTACAGTCACGGTTACGGTTAGGCTTAGGTGCAGCGCTAGGCCTAGGTTAACGATAGGGTCACGGTCAGAGTCAGGGTTAGTTCAGGGTTAGGGTTAGTGTTAGGTTTAGGGTTACGGTTATGATTAGGCTTAGTTATAGGGTTAGGGTTAGGCTTAGGCTTAGGATTAGTGTTAGGGTTAGGGTTAGGGTTAGGGTGAGGGTTAGGCTTACCGTTAGGGTTAGCGTTAGGGTTAGGGTTAGGGTTAGGGATAGGGTTAGGATTAGCTTACAGTTAGGGTTAGGGTTAGGGTTAGGGTTAGGGTTAGGGTTAGGGTTAGGGTTAGGGTTAGGGTTAGGGTTAGGGTTAGGCTTCGGCTTAGTTTACGGTCAGGGTTACGGTTAGGCTTAGACATAGACCTAGGCCTTGGTTAGCGTTAGGGTCACGATCAGGCTCAGGAATAGGTCAGGGTTAGGGTTAGTGTTAGGGTTAGGGTTAGCGTTAGGGTTAGGCTTCGGTTTAGGGTTAGGGTTAGGGTTAGGGTTAGGCTTCGGGTTAGGGTTAGGGTTAGGGTTAGGGTTAGGGTTAGAGTTAGGTTACAGTTAGGGTTAGACTTAGGCTTAGGTTATGGTCAGAGTTACAGTGAGGCTTAGGCCTAAGCCTAGGCCTAGGTTAGCGTTAGGGTCACGGTCAGAGACAGGGTTAGATTAGGGTTAGGGTTAGGGTTTAGGGTTAGCGTTAGGGTTAGGGTTAGGGTTAGGCGTAGGGTTAGGGTTAGGCGTAGGGTTAGGCGTAGGCGCAGACCTAGACCTAGGTTAGCGTTAGGGTCACGAGCAGAGTCAGGGTTAGGTCAGGGTTAAGGTTAGGTTTAGGATTAGACTTAGGTTTAGGGTTGGGTTACAGTTAGGGTTAGGCTGAGACTAAGGTTACGGTCAGGGTTACAGTTAGGCTTAGGCCTAGGTCTAGGTTAACGTTAGGGTCACGGTCAGAATCAGGGTTAGGTCAGGGTTCGGTTAGGGTTAGGGTTAGGGTTAGGGTTAGGGTTAGGGTTAGGGTTAGGGTCACGGTCAGAGTCAGACTTAGCGTTACTGGTAGGGTTAAGATTGGATTTAGGGTTAGGTTACAGCTAGGGTTAGGGTTAGGTTACGGTCAGGGTTTCGGCTAGGCATAGGCATAGGCCTAGGTCTAGGTTAGAGTTAGGGTCACGGTCAGAGTCTGGGTTAGGTCAGGCTTACGGTTAAGGTTAGGGTTAGGGTTATGGTTAGGTTACAGTTGGGATTAGGGTGAGGCTTAGGTGACGGTCAGAGTTACGGTTAGGCGGAGGTCTAGTCCTAGGTTAGCATTAGGGTCACGGTGAGAGTCAGGGTTAGGTCAGGGTTAGGGTTAGGGTTAGGGTTATGTTTAGGTTACAGTTGGGGTTAGGGTGAGGCTTAGGTGACGGTCAGAGTTACGGTTAGGCGGAGGTCTAGTCCTAGGTTAGCATTAGGGTCACGGTGAGAGTCAGGGTTAGGTCAGGGTTAGGGTTAGGGTTAGGGTTAGGGTTAGGGTTAGACTTAAGCTTAGGCTTACGCTTAAGGTTAGGGTTAGGGTACGGTTTGGGTTAGGATGAGGGTTAGGGTTAATGGTAGGGTTAAGGTTAGGGTTAGGGTTAGGATTAGGTTATGGTCAAAGTTACGGTTAGGCTTCGGCGTAGGCCTAGGCCTAGGTTAGCATTAGGGTCACGGTCAGAGTCAGGGTTAGGTCAGGGTTAGAGTTAGGGTTAGGGTTAGGCTTAGGGTTAGGTTTAGAGTTAGGGTTAGGGTTACGGTTAGGGTTAGGGTTAGGTTTAGCATAAGGGTTACGTTAGAGTTAGGTTTAGGGTTAGGCTTAGGTTACGGTCAGGGTTACGGTTAGGCTTAGGCATAGGCCTAGGTTAGTGTTAGGCTCACGGTCCGAGTCAGGGGTAGGGTTAGGGTTAGGGTTGGGGTTACGGTTGGGGTTAGGGTAAGGGTTAGGGTTAGGGTTAGGATTTAGGGTTAGGGTTAGGTTTAGGGTTAGGGTAAGGGTTAGGTTAGGATTAGGGTTAGGCTTAGGCTTAGGCTTAGGATTAGGGTTAGGGTTAGGGTTAGGGTTAGGGTTAGGGTTAGGGTGAGGGTTAGGCTTACCGTTAGGGTTAGCGTTAGGGTTAGGGATAGGGTTAGGGATAGGGTTAGGATTAGCTTACAGTTAGGGTTAGGGTTAGGGTTAGGGTTAGGGTTAGGGTTAGGGTTAGGGTTAGGGTTAGGGTTAGGGTTAGGATTAGGCTTCGGCTTAGTTTACGGTCAGGGTTACGGTTAGGCTTAGACATAGACCTAGGCCTTGGTTAGCGTTAGGGTCACGATCAGGCTCAGGAATAGGTCAGGGTTAGGGTTAGTGTTAGGGTTAGGGTTAGCGTTAGGGTTAGGGTTAGGGTTAGGGTTAGGCTTCGGGTTAGGTTTAGGGTTAGGGTTAGGGTTAGAGTTAGGTTACAGTTAGGGTTAGACTTAGGCTTAGGTTACGGTCAGAGTTACAGTGAGGCTTAGGCCTAAGCCTAGGCCTAGGTTAGCGTTAGGGTCACGGTCAGAGACAGGGTTAGATTAGGGTTAGGGTTAGGGTTTAGGGTTAGGATTAGGGTTAGGCTTAGGCTGAGGTTGCAGTTAGGGTTCGGTTTAGGGTTAGGCTTAGGTTACAGTCACGGTTACGGTTAGGCTTAGGTGCAGCCCTAGGCCTAGGTTAACGATAGGGTCACGGTCAGAGTCAGGGTTACTTCAGGGTTAGGGTTAGCGTTAGGTTTAGGGTTACGGTTATGATTAGGGTTAGTTATAGGGTTAGGGTTAGGTTTAGGATTAGGATTAGGGTTAGGGTTAGGATTAGGCTTAGGGTTAGGTTTGGGGTTAGGGTTAGGATTAGGGTTAGGTCAGGATTAGGGTTATGGTTAGGGATAGGGTTAGCGTTAGGGTTAGGGTTAGGGTTAGGCGTAGGGTTAGGGTTAGGCGTAGGGTTAGGCGTAGGCGCAGACCTAGGCCTAGGTTAGCGTTAGGGTCACGAGCAGAGTCAGGGTTAGGTCAGGGTTAAGGTTAGGTTTAGGATTAGACTTAGGTTTAGGGTTGGGTTACAGTTAGGGTTAGGCTGAGACTAAGGTTACGGTCAGGGTTACAGTTAGGCTTAGGCCTAGGTCTAGGTTAACGTTAGGGTCACGGTCAGAATCAGGGTTAGGTCAGGGTTCGGGTTAGGGTTAGGGTTAGGGTTAGGGTTAGGGTCACGGTCAGAGTCAGAGTTAGCGTTACTGGTAGGGTTAAGATTAGATTTAGGGTTAGGTTACAGCTAGGGTTAGGGTTAGGTTACGGTCAGGGTTTCGGCTAGGCATAGGCATAGGCCTAGGTCTAGGTTAGAGTTAGGGTCACGGTCAGAGTCTGGGTTAGGTCAGGCTTAGGGTAAAGTTTAGGGTTAGGGTTATGGTTAGGTTACAGTTGGGGTTAGGGTGAGGCTTAGGTGACGGTCAGAGTTACGGTTACGCGGAGGTCTAGTCCTAGGTTAGCATTAGGGTCACGGTCAGAGTCAGGGTTAGGTCAGGGTTAGGGTTAGGGTTAGGGTTAGACTTAAGCTTAGGCTTACGCTTAAGGTTAGGGTTAGGGTACGGTTTGGGTTAGGATGAGGGTTAGGGTTAATGGTAGGGTTAAGGTTAGGGTTAGTGTTAGGATTAGGTTATGGTCAAAGTTACGGTTAGGCGTCGGCGTAGGCCTAGGCCTAGGTTAGCATTAGGGTCACGGTCAGAGTCAGGGTTAGGTCAGGGTTAGAGTTAGGGTTAGGGTTAGGCTTAGGGTTAGGTTTAGAGTTAGGGTTAGGGTTACGGTTAGGGTTAGGGTTAGGTTTAGCATAAGGGTTACGTTAGACTTAGGTTTAGGGTTAGGCTTAGGTTACGGTCAGTGTTACGGTTAGGCTTAGGCATAGGCCTAGGTTAGTGTTAGGGTCACGGTCCGAGTCAGGGTTAGGGTTAGGGTTAGGGTTGGGGTTACGGTTGGGGTTAGGGTAAGGGTTAGGGTTAGGGTTAGGATTTAGGGTTAGGGTTAGGTTTAGGGTTAGGGTAAGGGTTAGGTTAGGATTAGGGTTAGGGTTAGGCTTAGGCTTAGGATTAGGGTTAGGGTTAGGGTTAGGGTTAGGGTTAGGGTTAGGGTTAGGGTTAGGGTTAGGGTGAGGGTTAGGCTTACCGTTAGGGTTAGCGTTAGGGTTAGGGATAGGGTTAGGGATAGGGTTAGGATTAGCTTACAGTTAGGGTTAGGGTTAGGGTTAGGGTTAGGGTTAGGGTTAGGGTTAGGGTTAGGGTTAGGTTTAGGGTTAGCGTTAGGGTTAGGATTAGGGTTAGCATTAGGCTTCGGCTTAGTTTACGGTCAGGGTTATGGTTAGGCTTAGACATAGACGTAGGACTTGTTTAGCGTTAGGGTCACGATCAGGCTCAGGAATACGTCAGGGTTAGTGTTAGGGTTAGGGTTAGCGTTAGCGTTAGGGTTAGGTTTAGGGTTAGGGTTAGGGTTAGGGTTAGGCTTCGGGTTAGGGTTAGGGTTAGGGTTAGGGTTAGGGTTAGGTTTAGGGTTAGAGTTAGGTTACAGTTAGGGTTAGATTTAGGCTTAGGTTACGGTCAGAGTTACAGTGAGGCTTAGGCCTAAGCCTAGGCCTAGGTTAGCGTTAGGGTCACGGTCAGACACAGGGTTAGATTAGGGTTAGGGTTAGGGTTTAGGGTTAGGATTAGGGTTAGGCTTAGGCTGAGGTTGCAGTTAGGGTTCGGTTTAGGGTTAGGCTTAGGTTACAGTCACGGTTACGGTTAGGCTTAGGTGCAGCGCTAGGCCTAGGTTAACGATAGGGTCACGATCAGAGTCAGGGTTAGTTCAGGGTTAGGGTTAGTGTTAGGTTTAGGGTTACGATTATGATTAGGCTTAGTTATAGGGTTAGGGTTAGGTTTAGGATTAGGATTAGGGTTAGGGTTAGGATTAGGTTTTACCTTAGGGTTAGGGTTAGGATTAGGCTTAGGGTTAGGTTTGGGGTAGGGTTAGGATTATGGTTAGGTCAGGATTAGGGTTATGGTTAGGGATAGGGTTAGCGTTAGGGTTAGGGTTAGGGTTAGGCGTAGGGTTAGGGTTAGGCGTAGGGTTAGGCGTAGGCGCAGACCTAGGCCTAGGTTAGCGTTAGGGTCACGAACAGAGTCAGGGTTAGGTCAGGGTTAAGGTTAGGTTTAGGATTAGACATAGGTTTAGGGTTGGGTTACAGTTAGGGTTAGGCTGAGACTAAGGTTACGGTCAGGGTTACAGTTAGGCTTAGGCCTAGGTCTAGGTTAACGTTAGGGTCACGGTCAGAATCAGGGTTAGGTCAGGGTTCGGGTTAGGGTTAAGGCTAGGGTTAGGGCTAGGGTTAGGGTTAGGGTTAGGGTTAGGGTTTGGGTCACGGTCAGAGTCAGAGTTAGCGTTACTGGTAGGGTTAAGATTAGATTTAGGGTTAGGTTACAGCTAGGGTTAGGGTTAGGTTACGGTCAGGGTTTCGGCTAGGCATAGGCATAGGCCTAGGTCTAGGTTAGAGTTAGGGTCACGGTCAGAGTCTGGGTTAGGTCAGGCTTAGGGTTAAGGTTAGGGTTAGGGTTAGGGTTAGGTTACAGTTGGGGTTAGGGTGAGGCTTAGGTGACGGTCAGAGTTACGGTTAGGCCGAGGTCTAGTCCTAGGTTAGCATTAGGGTCACGGTCAGAGTCAGGGTTAGGTCAGGATTAGGGTTAGGGTTAGGGTTAGGGTTAGGGTTAGACTTAAGCTTAGGCTTACGCTTAAGGTTAGGGTTAGGGTACGGTTTGGGTTAGGATGAGGGGTAGGGTTAATGGCAGGGTTAAGGTTAGGGTTAGGGTTAGGATTAGGTTATGGTCAAAGTTACGGTTAGGCTTCGGCGTAGGCCTAGGCCTAGGTTAGCATTAGGGTCACGGTCAGAGTCAGGGTTAGGTCAGGGTTAGAGTTAGGGTTAGGGTTAGGCTTAGGGTTAGGTTTAGGGTTAGGGTTGCGGTTAGGGTTAGGGTTAGGTTTAGCATAAGGGTTACGTTAGAGTTAGGTTTAGGGTTAGGCTTAGGTTACGGTCAGGGTTACGGTTAGGCTTAGGCATAGGCCTAGGTTAGTGTTAGGCTCACGGTCCGAGTCAGGGGTAGGGTTAGGGTTAGGGTTGGGGTTACGGTTGGGGTTAGGGTAAGGGTTAGGGTTAGGGTTAGGGTTAGGGTTAGGGTTAGGGTTAGGATTAGGGTTAGGGTTAGGGTTAGGGTTAGGGTTAGGGTTAGGGTTAGGGTTAGGCTTAGTTTACGGTCAGGGTTACGGTTAGGCTTAGACATAGACCTAGGCCTTGGTTAGCGTTAGGGTCACGATCAGGCTCAGGAATAGGTCAGGGTTAGGGTTAGGTTTAGGGTTAGCGTTAGGGTTAGGGTTAGGGTTAGGGTTAGGGTTAGGGTTAGGTTTAGGGTTAGGGTTAGGCTTCGGGTTAGGGTTAGGGTTAGGGTTAGGGTTAGCGTTAGGGTTAGGGTTAGGGTTAGGGTTAGAGTTACGATTAGAGTTAGGTTACAGTTAGGGTTAGACTTAGGCTTAGGTTACGGTTAGAGTTACAGTGAGGCTTAGGCTTAAGCCTAGGCCTAGGTTAGCGTTAGGGTCACGGTCAGATACAGGGTTAGATTAGGGTTAGGGTTAGGATTTAGTGTTAGGATTAGGGTTAGGCTTAGACTGAGGTTGCAGTTAGGGTTCGGTTTAGGGTTAGGCTTAGGTTACAGTCACGGTTACGGTTAGGCTTAGGTTCAGCCCTAGGCCCAGGTGAACGATAGGGTCACGGTCAGAGTCAGGGTTAGTTCAAGGTTAGGGTTAGCGTTAGGTTTAGGGTTACGGTTATGATTAGGGTTAGTTATAGGGTTAGGGTTAGGTTTAGGATTAGGATTAGGGTTAGGGTTAGGATTAGGTTTTACCTTAGGGTTAGGGTTAGGATTAGGCTTAGGGTTAGGTTTGGGGTTAGGGTTAGGATTAGGGTTAGGTCAGGATTAGGGTTATGGTTAGGGATAGGGTTAGCGTTATGGTTAGGGTTAGGGTTAGGCGTAGGGTTAGGGTTAGGCGTAGGCGCAGACCTAGGCCTAGGTTAGCGTAGGGTCACGAGCAGAGTCAGGGTTAGGTCAGGGTTAAGGTTAGGTTTAGGATTAGACTTAGGTTTAGGGTTGGGTTACAGTTAGGGTTAGGCTGAGACTAAGGTTACGGTCAGGGTTACAGTTAGGCTTAGGCCTAGGTCTAGGTTAACGTTAGGGTCACGGTCAGAATCAGGGTTAGGTCAGGGTTCGGGTTCGGGTTCGGGTTCGGGTTAGGGTTAGGGTTAGGGTTAGGGTTAGGGTTAGGGTTAGGGTTAGGGTTAGGGTTTGGGTCACGGTCAGAGTCAGAGTTAGCGTTACTGGTAGGGTTAAGATTAGATTTAGGGTTAGGTTACAGCTAGGGTTAGGGTTAGGTTACGGTCAGGGTTTCGGCTAGGCATAGGCATAGGCCTAGGTCTAGGTTAGAGTTAGGGTCACGGTCAGAGTCTGGGTTAGGTCAGGCTTAGGGTTAAGGTTAGGGTTAGGGTTATGGTTAGGTTACAGTTGGGGTTAGGGTGAGGCTTAGGTGACGGTCAGAGTTACGGTTAGGCGGAGGTCTAGTCCTAGGTTAGCATTAGGGTCACGGTCAGAGTCAGGGTTAGGTCAGGATTAGGGTTAGGGTTAGGGTTAGGGTTAGGGTTAGACTTAAGCTTAGGCTTACGCTTAAGGTTAGGGTTAGGGTACGGTTTGGGTTAGGATGAGGGTTAGGGTTAATGGTAGGGTTAAGTTTAGGGTTAGGGTTAGGATTAGGTTATGGTCCAAGTTACGGTTAGGCTTCGGCGTAGGCCTAGGCCTAGGTTAGCATTAGGGTCACGGTCAGAGTCAGGGTTAGGTCAGGGTTAGAGTTAGGGTTAGGGTTAGGCTTAGGGTTAGGTTTAGAGTTAGGGTTGCGGTTAGGGTTAGGTTTAGCATAAGGGTTACGTTAGAGTTAGGTTTAGGGTTAGGCTTAGGTTACGGTCAGGGTTACGGTTAGGCTTAGGCATAGGCCTAGGTTAGTGTTAGGCTCACGGTCCGAGTCAGGGGTAGGGTTAGGTTTAGGGTTGGGGTTACGGTTACGGTTAGGGTAAGGGTTAGGGTTAGGGTTAGGGTTAGGGTTAGGGTTAGGTTTAGGGTTAGGGTTAGGGTTAGGGTTAGGATTAGGGTTAGGGTTAGGCTTAGGCTTAGTTTACGGTCAGGGTTACGGTTAGGCTTAGACATAGACCTAGGCCTTGGTTAGCGTTAGGGTCACGATCAGGCTCAGGAATAGGTCAGGGTTAGGGTTAGGGTTAGGGTTAGCGTTAGGGTTAAGGTTAGGGTTAGGGTTAGGCTTCGGGTTAGGGTTAGGGTTAGGGTTAGGGTTAGGGTTAGCGTTAGGGTTAGGGTTAGGGTTAGGGTTAGAGTTAGGTTACAGTTAGGGTTAGACTTAGGCTTAGGTTACGGTCAGAGTTACAGTGAGGCTTAGGCCTAAGCCTAGGCCTAGGTTAGCGTTAGGGTCACGGTCAGATACAGGGTTAGATTAGGGTTAGGGTTAGGGTTTAGAGTTAGGATTAGGGTTAGGCTTAGGCTGAGGTTGCAGTTAGGGTTCGGTTTAGGGTTAGGCTTAGGTTACAGTCACGGTTACGGTTAGGCTTAGGTGCAGCCCTAGGCCTAGGTTAACGATAGGGTTACGGTCAGAGTCAGGGTTAGTTCTTGGTTAGGGTTAGCGTTAGGTTTAGGGTTACGGTTATGATTAGGGTTAGTTATAGGGTTAGGGTTAGGTTTAGGATTAGGATTAGGGTTAGGGTTAGGATTAGGTTTTACCTTAGGGTTAGGGTTAGGATTAGGCTTAGGGTTAGGTTTGGGGTTAGGGTTAGGATTAGGGTTAGGTCAGGATTAGGGTTATGGTTAGGGATAGGGTTAGCGTTAGGGTTAGGGTTAGGGTTAGGCGTAGGGTTAGGGTTAGGCGTAGGGTTAGGCGTAGGCGCAGACCTAGGCCTAGGTTAGCGTTAGGGTCACGAGCAGAGTCAGGGTTAGGTCAGGGTTAAGGTTAGGTTTAGGATTAGACTTAGGTTTAGGGTTGGGTTACAGTTAGGGTTAGGCTGAGACTAAGGTTACGGTCAGGGTTACAGTTAGGCTTAGGCCTAGGTCTAGGTTAACGTTAGGGTCACGGTCAGAATCAGGGTTAGGTCAGGGTTCGGGTTCGGGTTCGGGTTCGGGTTAGGGTTAGGGTTAGGGTTAGGGTTAGGGTTAGGGTTAGGGTTTGGGTCACGGTCCGAGTCAGGGGTAGGGTTAGGGTTAGGGTTGGGGTTACGGTTGGGGTTAGGGTAAGGGTTAGGGTTAGGGTTAGGGTTAGGGTTAGGTTTAGGGTTAGGGTTAGGGTTAGGATTAGGGTTAGGGTTAGGCTTAGGCTTAGTTTACGGTCAGGGTTACGGTTAGGCTTAGACATAGACCTAGGCCTTGGTTAGCGTTAGGGTCACGATCAGGCTCAGGAATAGGTCAGGGTTAGGGTTAGGGTTAGGGTTAGCGTTAGGGTTAGGCTTCGGGTTAGGGTTAGGGTTAGGGTTAGGGTTAGCGTTAGGGTTAGGGTTAGGGTTAGGGTTAGGGTTAGAGTTAGGTTACAGTTAGGGTTAGACTTAGGCTTAGGTTACGGTCAGAGTTACAGTGAGGCTTAGGCCTAAGCCTAGGCCTAGGTTAGCGTTAGGGTCACGGTCAGAGACAGGGTTAGATTAGGGTTAGGGTTAGGGTTTAGGGTTAGGATTAGGGTTAGGCTTAGGCTGAGGTTGCAGTTAGGGTTCGGTTTAGGGTTAGGCTTAGGTTACAGTCACGGTTACGGTTAGGCTTAGGTGCAGCCCTAGGCCTAGGTTAACGATAGGGTCACGGTCAGAGTCAGGGTTAGTTTAGGGTTAGGGTTAGCGTTAGGTTTAGGGTAACGGTTATGATTAGGGTTAGTTATAGGGTAAGGGTTAGGTTTAGGATTAGGATTAGGGTTAGGGTTAGGATTAGGTTTTACCTTAGGGTTAGGGTTAGGATTAGGCTTAGGGTTAGGTTTGGGGTTAGGGTTAGGATTAGGGTTAGGTCAGGATTAGGGTTATGGTTAGGGATAGGGTTAGCGTTAGCGTTAGGGTTAGGGTTAGGCGTAGGGTTAGGGTTAGGCTTAGGGTTAGGCGTAGGCACTGACCTAGGCCTAGGTTAGCGTTAGGGTCACGAGCAGAGTCAGGGTTAGGTCAGGGTTAAGGTTAGGTTTAGGATTAGACTTAGGTTTAGGGTTGGGTTACAGTTAGGGTTAGGCTGAGACTAAGGTTATGGTCAGGGTTACAGTTAGGCTTAGGCCTAGGTCTAGGTTAACGTTAGGGTCACGGTCAGAATCAGGGTTAGGTCAGGGTTAGGGTTAGGGTTAGGGTTAGGGTTTGGGTCACGGTCAGAGTCAGAGTTAGCGTTACTGGTAGGGTTAAGATTAGATTTAGGGTTAGGTTACAGCTAGGGTTAGGGTTAGGTTACGGTCAGGGTTTCGGCTAGGCATAGGCATAGGCCTAGGTCTAGGTTAGAGTTAGGGTCACGGTCAGAGTCTGGGTTAGGTCAGGCTTAGGGTTAAGGTTAGGGTTAGGGTTATGGTTAGGTTACAGTTGGGGTTAGGGTGAGGCTTAGGTGACGGTCAGACTTACGGTTAGGCAGAGGTCTAGTCCTAGGTTAGCATTAGGGTCAGGGTCAGAGTCAGGGTTAGGGTTAGGGTTAGGGTTAGGGTTAGGGTTAGGGTTAGGGTTAGGGTTAGGGTTAGGGTTAGGGTTAGACTTAAGCTTAGGTTTACGCTTAAGGTTAGGGTAGGGTACGGTTTGGGTTAGGATGAGGGTTAGGGTTAATGGTAGGGTTAAGGTTAGGGTTAGGGTTAGGATTAGGTTATGGTCAAAGTTACGGTTAGGCTTCGGCGTAGGCCTAGGCCTAGGTTAGCATTAGGGTCACGGTCAGAGTCAGGGTTAGGTCAGGGTTAGAGTTAGGGTTAGGGTTAGGCTTAGGGTTAGGTTTAGAGTTAGGGTTAGGGTTGCGGTTAGGGTTAGGTTTAGCATAAGGGTTACGTTAGAGTTAGGTTTAGGGTTAGGCTTAGGTTACGGTCAGGGTTACGGTTAGGCTTAGGCATAGGCCTAGGTTAGTGTTAGGCTCACGGTCCGAGTCAGGGGTAGGGTTAGGGTTAGGGTTGGGGTTACGGTTGGGGTTAGGGTAAGGGTTAGGGTTAGGGTTAGGGTTAGGGTTAGGGTTAGGTTTAGGGTTAGGGTTAGGGTTAGGATTAGGGTTAGGGTTAGGCTTAGGCTTAGTTTACGGTCAGGGTTACGGTTAGGCTTAGACATAGACCTAGGCCTTGGTTAGCGTTAGGGTCACGATCAGGCTCAGGAATAGGTCAGGGTTAGGGTTAGGGTTAGGGTTAGCGTTAGGGTTAGGCTTCGGGTTAGGGTTAGGGTTAGGGTTAGGGTTAGCGTTAGGGTTAGGGTTAGGGTTAGGGTTAGGGTTAGAGTTAGGTTACAGTTAGGGTTAGACTTAGGCTTAGGTTACGGTCAGAGTTACAGTGAGGCTTAGGCCTAAGCCTAGGCCTAGGTTAGCGTTAGGGTCACGGTCAGAGACAGGGTTAGATTAGGGTTAGGGTTAGGGTTTAGGGTTAGGATTAGGGTTAGGCTTAGGCTGAGGTTGCAGTTAGGGTTCGGTTTAGGGTTAGGCTTAGGTTACAGTCACGGTTACGGTTAGGCTTAGGTGCAGCCCTAGGCCTAGGTTAACGATAGGGTCACGGTCAGAGTCAGGGTTAGTTTAGGGTTAGGGTTAGCGTTAGGTTTAGGGTAACGGTTATGATTAGGGTTAGTTATAGGGTAAGGGTTAGGTTTAGGATTAGGATTAGGGTTAGGGTTAGGATTAGGTTTTACCTTAGGGTTAGGGTTAGGATTAGGCTTAGGGTTAGGTTTGGGGTTAGGGTTAGGATTAGGGTTAGGTCAGGATTAGGGTTATGGTTAGGGATAGGGTTAGCCTTAGGGTTAGGGTTAGGGTTAGGCTTAGGGTTAGGCGTAGGCACTGACCTAGGCCTAGGTTAGCGTTAGGGTCACGAGCAGAGTCAGGGTTAGGTCAGGGTTAAGGTTAGGTTTAGAATTAGACTTAGGTTTAGGGTTGGGTTACAGTTAGGGTTAGGCTGAGACTAAGGTTACGGTCAGGGTTACAGTTAGGCTTAGGCCTAGGTCTAGGTTAACGTTAGGGTCACGGTCAGAATCAGGGTTAGGTCAGGGTTAGGGTTAGGGTTAGGGTTAGGGTTAGGGTTTGGGTCACGGTCAGAGTCAGAGTTAGCGTTACTGGTAGGGTTAAGATTAGATTTAGGGTTAGGTTACAGCTAGGGTTAGGGTTAGGTTACGGTCAGGGTTTCGGCTAGGCATAGGCATAGGCCTAGGTCTAGGTTAGAGTTAGGGTCACGGTCAGAGTCTGGGTTAGGTCAGGCTTAGGGTTAAGGTTAGGGTTAGGGTTATGGTTAGGTTACAGTTGGGGTTAGGGTGAGGCTTAGGTGACGGTCAGAGTTACGGTTAGGCGGAGGTCTAGTCCTAGGTTAGCATTAGGGTCACGGTCAGAGTCAGGGTTAGGTCAGGGTTAGGGTTAGGGTTAGACTTAAGCTTAGGCTTACGCTTAAGGTTAGGGTTAGGGTACGGTTTGGGTTAGGATGAGGGTTAGGGTTAATGGTAGGGTTAAGGTTAGGGTTAGGGTTAGGATTAGGTTATGGTCAAAGTTACGGTTAGGCTTCGGCGTAGGCCTAGGCCTAGGTTAGCATTAGGGTCACGGTCAGAGTCAGGGTTAGGTCAGGGTTAGAGTTAGGGTTAGGGTTAGGCTTAGGGTTAGGTTTAGAGTTAGGGTTAGGGTTACGGTTAGGGTTAGGGTTAGGTTTAGCATAAGGGTTATGTTAGAGTTAGGTTTAGGGTTAAGCTTAGGTTATGGTCAGGGTTACGGTTAGGCTTAGGCATAGGCCTAGGTTAGTGTTAGGCTCACGGTCCGAGTCAGGGGTAGGGTTAGGGTTAGGGTTGGGGTTACGGTTGGGGTTAGGGTAAGGGTTAGGGTAAGGGTTAGGATTTAGGGTTTGGGTTAGGTTTAGGGTTAGGGTTAGGGTTAGGTTAGGATTAGGGTTAGGGTTAGGCTTAGGCTTAGGATTAGGGTTAGGGTTAGGGTTAAGGTTAGGGTTAGGGTTAGGGTTAGGGTGAGGGTTAGGCTTACCGTTAGGGTTAGCGTTATGGTTAGGGATAGGGTTAGGGATAGGGTTAGGATTAGCTTAAAGTTAGGGTTAGGGTTAGGTTTAGAGTTAGGGTTAGGATTACGGTTAGGGTTAGGGTTAGGTTTAGCATAAGGGTTACGTTAGAGTTAGGTTTAGGGTTAGTCTTAGGTTACGGTCAGGGTTACGGTTAGGCTTAGGCATAGGTCTAGATTAGTGTTAGGCTCACAGTCCGAGTCAGGGGTAGGGTTAGGGTTAGGGTTGGGGTTACGGTTGGGGTAAGGGTAAGGGTTAGGGTTAGGATTTAGGGTTAGGGTTAGGTTTAGGGTTAGGGTTAGGTTAGGATTAGGGTTAGGGTTAGGCTTAGGCTTAGGATTAGGGTTAGGGTTAGGGTTAGGGTTAGGGTTAGGGTTAGGGTTAGCGTTAGGGTTAGGATTAGGGTTAGCGTTAGGCTTCGGCTTAGTTTACGGTCACGGTTACGGTTAGGCTTAGACATAGACCTAGGCCTTGGTTAGCGTTAGGGTCACGATCAGGCTCAGGAATAGGTCAGGGTTAGGGTTAGGGTTAGGGTTAGCGTTAGCGTTAGGGTTAGGGTTAGGGTTAGGCTTCGGGTTAGGGTTAGGGTTAGGGTTAGGGTTAGGGTTAGAGTTAGGTTACAGTTAGGGTTAGACTTAGGCTTAGGTTACGGTCAGAGTTACAGTGAGGCTTAGGCCTAAGCCTAGGCCTAGGTTAGCGTTAGGGTCACGGTCAGAGACAGGGTTAGATTAGGGTTAGGGTTAGGGTTTAGGGTTAGGATTAGGGTTAGGCTTAGGCTGAGGTTGCAGTTAGGGTTCGTTTTAGGGTTAGGCTTAGGTTACAGTCACGGTTACGGTTAGGCTTAGGTGCAGCCCTAGGCCTAGGTTAACGATAGGGTCACGGTCAGAGTCAGGGTTAGTTCAGGGTTAGGGTTAGCGTTAGGTTTAGGGTTACGGTTATGATTAGGGTTAGTTATAGGGTTAGGGTTAGGTTTAGGATTAGGATTAGGGTTAGGGTTAGGATTAGGTTTTACCTTAGGGTTAGGGTTAGGATTAGGCTTAGGGTTAGGTTTGGGGTTAGGATTAGGGTTAGGTCAGGATTAGGGTTATGGTTAGGGATAGGGTTAGCGTTAGGGTTAGGGTTAGGGTTAGGCGTAGGGTTAGGTTTAGGCGTAGGGTTAGGCGTAGGCGCAGACCTAGGCCTAGGTTAGCGTTAGGGTCACGAGCAGAGTCAGGGTTAGGTCAGGGTTAAGGTTAGGTTTAGGATTAGACTTAGGTTTAGGGTTGGGTTACAGTTAGGGTTAGGCTGAGACTAAGGTTACGGTCAGGGTTACAGTTAGGCTTAGGCCTAGGTCTAGGTTAACGTTAGGGTCACGGTCAGAATCAGGGTTAGGTCAGGGTTCGGGTTAGGGTTAGGGCTAGGGTTAGGGTTAGGGTTAGGGTTAGGGTTTGGGTCACGGTCAGAGTCAGAGTTAGCGTTACTGGTAGGGTTAAGATTAGATTTAGGGTTAGGTTTCAGCTAGGGATAGGGTTAGGTTACGGTCAGGGTTTCGGCTAGGCATAGGCATAGGCCTAGGTCTAGGTTAGAGTTAGGGTCACGGTCAGAGTCTGGGTTAGGTCAGGCTTAGGGTTAAGGTTAGGGTTAGGGTTATGGTTAGGTTACAGTTGGGGTTAGGGTGAGGCTTAGGTGACGGTCAGAGTTACGGTTAGGCGGAGGTCTAGTCCTAGGTTAGCATTAGGGTCACGGTCAGAGTCAGGGTTAGGTCAGGGTTAGGGTTAGGGTTAGGGTTAGACTTAAGCTTAGGCTTACGCTTAAGGTTAGGGTTAGGGTACGGTTTGGGTTAGGATGAGGGTTAGGGTTAATGGTAGGGTTAAGGTTAGGGTTAGGGTTAGGATTAGGTTATGGTCAAAGTTACGGTTAGGCTTCGGCGTAGGCCTAGGCCTAGGTTAGCATTAGGGTCACGGTCAGAGTCAGGGTTAGGTCAGGGTTAGAGTTAGGGTTAGGGTTAGGCTTAGTATTAGGTTTAGAGTTAGGGTTAGGGTTACGGTTAGGGTTAGGGTTAGGTTTAGCATAAGGGTTACGTTAGAGTTAGGTTTAGGGTTAGGCTTAGGTTACGGTCAGGGTTACGGTTAGGCTTAGGCATAGGCCTAGGTTAGTGTTAGGCTCACGGTCCAAGTCAGGGGTAGGGTTAGGGTTAGGGTTGGGGTTACGGTTGGGGTTAGGGTAAGGGTTAGGGTTAGGATTTAGGGTTAGGTTTAGGGTTAGAGTTAGGGTTAGGTTAGGATTAGGGTTAGGGTTAGGCTTAGGCTTAGGCTTAGGGTTAGGGTTAGGGTTAGGGTTAGGGTTAGGGTTAGGGTTAGGGTTACGGTTAGCGTTAGGGTTAGGGATAGGGTTAGGGATAGGGTTAGGATTAGCTTACAGTTAGGGTTAGGGTTACGGTTAGGGTTAGGGTTAGGGTTAGGGTTAGCGTTAGGCTTCGGCTTAGTTTACGTTCAGGGTTACGGTTAGGCTTAGACATAGACCTAGGCCTTGGTTAGCGTTAGGGTCACGATCAGGCTCAGGAATAGGTCAGGGTTAGGGTTAGGGTTAGGGTTAGCGTTAGGGTTAGGGTTAGGGTTAGGGTTAGGCTTCGGGTTAGGGTTAGGGTTAGGCTTCGGGTTAGGGTTAGGGTTAGGGTTAGGGTTAGGGTTAGGGTTAGAGTTAGGTTACAGTTAGGGTTAGACTTAGGCTTAGGTTATGGTCAGAGTTACCGTGAGGCTTAGGCCTAAGCCTAGGCCTAGGTTAGCGTTAGGGTCACGGTCAGAGACAGGGTTAGATTAGGGTTAGGGTTAGGGTTTAGGGTTAGGATTAGGGTTAGGCTTAGGCTGAGGTTGCAGTTAGGGTTCGGTTTAGGGTTAGACTTAGGTTACAGTCACGGTTACGGTTAGGCTTAGGTGCAGCCCTAGGCCTAGGTTAACGATAGGGTCACGGTCAGAGTCAGGGTTAGTTCAGGGTTAGGGTTAGCGTTAGGTTTAGGGTTACGGTTATGATTAGGGTTAGTTATAGGGTTAGGGTTAGGTTTAGGATTAGGATTAGGGTTAGGGTTAGGATTAGGTTTTACCTTAGGGTTAGGGTTAGGATTAGGCTTAGGGTTAGGTTTGGGGTTAGGGTTAGGATTAGGGTTAGGTCAGGATTAGGGTTATGGTTAGGGATAGGGTTAGCGTTAGGGTTAGGGTTAGGCGTAGGGTTAGGGTTAGGCGTAGGGTTAGGCGTAGGCGCAGACCTAGGCCTAGGTTAGCGTTAGGGTCACGAGCAGAGTCAGGGTTAGGTCAGGGTTAAGGTTAGGTTTAGGATTAGACTTAGGTTTAGGGTTGGGTTACAGTTAGGGTTAGGCTGAGACTAAGGTTATGGTCAGGGTTACAGTTAGGCTTAGGCCTAGGTCTAGGTTAACGTTAGGGTCACGGTCAGAATCAGGGTTAGGTCAGGGTTTGGGTTAGGGTTAGGGCTAGGGTTAGGATTAGGGTTAGGGTTAGGGTTAGGGTCACGGTCAGAGTCAGAGTTAGCGTTACTGGTAGGGTTAAGATTAGATTTAGGGTTTGGTTACAGCTAGGGATAGGGTTAGGTTACGGTCAGGGTTTCGGCTAGGCATAGGCATAGGCCTAGGTCTAGGTTAGAGTTAGGGTCACGGTCAGAGTCTGGGTTAGGTCAGGCTTAGGGTTAAGGTTAGGGTTAGGGTTATGGTTAGGTTACAGTTGGGGTTAGGGTGAGGCTTAGGTGACGGTCAGAGTTACGGTTAGGCGGAGGTCTAGTCCTAGGTTAGCATTAGGGTCACGGTCAGAGTCAGGGTTAGGTCAGGGTTAGGGTTAGGGTTAGGGTTAGGGTTAGACTTAAGCTTAGGCTTACGCTTAAGGTTAGGGTTAGGGTACGGTTTGGGTTAGGATGAGGGTTAGGGTTAATGGTAGGGTTAAGGTTAGGGTTAGGGTTAGGATTAGGTTATGGTCAAAGTTACGGTTAGGCTTCGGCGTAGGCCTAGGCCTAGGTTAGCATTAGGGTCACGGTCAGAGTCAGGGTTAGGTCAGGGTTAGAGTTAGGGTTAGGGTTAGGCTTAGGGTTAGGTTTAGAGTTAGGGTTAGGGTTACGGTTAGGGTTAGGGTTAGGTTTAGCATAAGGGTTACGTTAGAGTTAGGTTTAGGGTTAGGCTTAGGTTACGGTCAGGGTTACGGTTAGGCTTAGGCATAGGCCTAGGTTAGTGTTAGGCTCACGGTCCGAGTCAGGGGTAGGGTTAGGGTTAGGGTTGGGGTTACGGTTGGGGTTAGGGTAAGGGTTAGGGTTAGGATTTAGGGTTAGGTTTAGGGTTAGGGTTAGGGTTAGGTTAGGATTAGGGTTAGGGTTAGGCTTAGGCTTAGGATTAGGGTTAGGGTTAGGGTTAGGGTTAGGGTTAGGGTTAGGGTTAGGGTTAGGGTTAGGGTTAGGGTGAGGGTTAGGCTTAACGTTACGGTTAGCGTTAGGGTTAGGGATAGGGTTAGGGATAGGTTTAGGATTAGCTTAAAGTTAGGGTTAGGGTTACGGTTAGGGTTAGGGTTAGGGTTAGGGTTAGCGTTAGGCTTCGGCTTAGTTTACGGTCAGGGTTACGGTTAGGCTTAGACATAGACCTAGGCCTTGGTTAGCGTTAGGGTCACGATCAGGCTCAGGAATAGGTCAGGGTTAGGGTTAGGGTTAGGGTTAGCGTTAGGGTTAGGGTTAGGGTTAGGGTTAGGGTTAGGCTTCGGGTTAGGGTTAGGGTTAGGGTTAAAGTTAGGGTTAGGGTTAGAGTTAGGTTACAGTTAGGGTTAGACTTAGGCTTAGGTTATGGTCAGAGTTACAGTGAGGCTTAGGCCTAAGCCTAGGCCTAGGTTAGCGTTAGGGTCACGGTCAGAGACAGGGTTAGATTAGGGTTAGGGTTAGGGTTTAGGGTTAGGATTAGGGTTAGGCTTAGGCTGAGGTTGCAGTTAGGGTTCGGTTTAGGGTTAGGCTTAGGTTACAGTCACGGTTACGGTTAGGCTTAGGTGCAGCCCTAGGCCTAGGTTAACGATAGGGTCACGGTCAGAGTCAGGGTTAGTTCAGGGTTAGGGTTAGCGTTAGGTTTAGGGTTACGGTTATGATTAGGGTTAGTTATAGGGTTAGGGTTAGGTTTAGGATTAGGATTAGGGTTAGGGTTAGGATTAGGTTTTACCTTAGGGTTAGGGTTAGGATTAGGCTTAGGGTTAGGTTTGGGGTTAGGGTTAGGATTAGGGTTAGGTCAGGATTAGGGTTATGGTTAGGGATAGGGTTAGGTTAGGGTTAGGGTTAGGGTTAGGCGTAGGGTTAGGGTTAGGCGTAGGGTTAGGCGTAGGCGCAGACCTAGGCCTAGGTTAGCGTTAGGGTCACGAGCAGAGTCAGGGTTAGGTCAGGATTAAGGTTAGGTTTAGGATTAGACTTAGGTTTAGGGTTGGGTTACAGTTAGGGTTAGGCTGAGACTAAGGTTACGGTCAGGGTTACACTTAGGCTTAGGCCTAGGTCTAGGTTAACGTTAGGGTCACGGTCAGAATCAGGGTTAGGTCAGGGTTCGGGTTAGGGTTAGGGTTAGGGCTAGGGTTAGGGTTAGGGTTAGGGTTAGGGTTAGGGTTAGGGTCACGGTCAGAGTCAGAGTTAGCGTTACTGGTAGGGTTAAGATTAGATTTAGGGTTAGGTTACAGCTAGGGTTAGGGTTAGGTTACGGTCAGGGTTTCGGCTAGGCATAGGCATAGGCCTAGGTCTAGGTTAGAGTTAGGGTCACGGTCAGAGTCTGGGTTAGGTCAGGCTTAGGGTTAAGGTTAGGGTTAGGGTTATGGTTAGGTTACAGTTGGGATTAGGGTGAGGCTTAGGTGACGGTCAGAGTTACGGTTAGGCGGAGGTCTAGTCCTAGGTTAGCATTAGGGTCACGGTCAGAGTCAGGGTTAGGTCAGGGTTAGGGTTAGGGTTAGGGTTAGGGTTAGACTTAAGCTTAGGCTTACGCTTAAGGTTAGGGTTAGGGTACGGTTTGGGTTAGGATGAGGGTTAGGGTTAATGGTAGGGTTAAGGTTAGGGTTAGGGTTAGGATTAGGTTATGGTCAAAGTTACGGTTAGGCTTCGGCGTAGGCCTAGGCCTAGGTTAGCATTAGGGTCACGGTCAGAGTCAGGGTTAGGTCAGGGTTAGAGTTAGGGTTAGGGTTAGGCTTAGGGTTAGGTTTAGAGTTAGGGTTAGGATTACGGTTAGGGTTAGGGTTAGGTTTAGCATAAGGGTTACGTTAGAGTTAGGTTTAGGGTTAGTCTTAGGTTACGGTCAGGGTTACGGTTAGGCTTAGGCATAGGCCTAGGTTAGTGTTAGGCTCACAGTCCGAGTCAGGGGTAGGGTTAGGGTTAGGGTTGGGGTTACGGTTGGGGTTAGGGTAAGGGTTAGGGTTAGGATTTAGGGTTAGGGTTAGGTTTAGGGTTAGGGTTAGGTTAGGATTAGGGTTAGGGTTAGGGTTAGGCTTAGGATTAGGGTTAGGGTTAGGGTTAGGGTTAGGGTTAGCGTTAGGGTGAGGGTTAGGCTTACCGTTAGGGTTAGCGTTAGGGTTAGTGATAGGATTAGGGATAGGGTTAGGATTAGCTTACAGTTAGGGTTAGGGTTAGGGTTAAGGTTAGGGTTAGGGTTAGGGTTAGGGTTAGGGTTAGGGTTAGGATTAGACTTCGGGTTAGGGTTAGGGTTAGGGTTAGGGTTAGGTTAGGATTAGGGTTAGGGTTAGGCTTAGTCTTAGGATTAGGGTTAGGGTTAGGGTTAGGGTTAGGGTTAGGGTTAGGGTTAGCGTTAGGGTTAGGATTAGGGTTAGCGTTAGGCTTCGGCTTAGTTTACGGTCACGGTTACGGTTAGGCTTAGACATAGACTTAGGCCTTGGTTAGCGTTAGGGTCACGATCAGGCTCAGGAATAGGTCAGGGTTAGGGTTAGGGTTAGGGTTAGCGTTAGCGTTAGGGTTAGGGTTAGGGTTAGGCTTCGGGTTAGGGTTAGGGTTAGGGTTAGGGTTAGAGTTAGGTTACAGTTAGGGTTAGACTTAGGCTTAGGTTACGGTCAGAGTTACAGTGAGGCTTAGGCCTAAGCCTAGGCCTAGGTTAGCGTTAGGGTCACGGTCAGAGACAGGGTTAGATTAGGGTTAGGGTTAGGGTTTAGGGTTAGGATTAGGGTTAGGCTTAGGCTGAGGTTGCAGTTAGGGTTCGTTTTAGGGTTAGGCTTAGGTTACAGTCACGGTTACGGTTAGGCTTAGGTGCAGCCCTAGGCCTAGGTTAACGATAGGGTCACGGTCAGAGTCAGGGTTAGTTCAGGGTTAGGGTTAGCATTAGGTTTAGGGTTACGGTTATGATTAGGGTTAGTTATAGGTTTAGGGTTAGGTTTAGGATTAGGATTAGGGTTAGGGTTAGGATTAGGTTTTACCTTAGGGTTAGGGTTAGGATTAGGCTTAGGGTTAGGTTTGGGGTTAGGGTTAGGATTAGGGTTAGGTCAGGATTAGGGTTATGGTTAGGGATAGGGTTAGCGTTAGGGTTAGGGTTAGGGTTAGGCGTAGGGTTAGGGTTAGGCGTAGGGTTAGGCGTAGGCGCAGACCTAGGCCTAGGTTAGCGTTAGGGTCACGAGCAGAGTCAGGGTTAGGTCAGGGTTAAGGTTAGGTTTAGGATTAGACTTAGGTTTAGGGTTGGGTTACAGTTAGGGTTAGGCTGAGACTAAGGTTACGGTCAGGGTTACAGTTAGGCTTAGGCCTAGGTCTAGGTTAACGTTAGGGTCACGGTCAGAATCAGGGTTAGGTCAGGGTTCGGGTTAGGGTTAGGGTTAGGGTTAGGGTTAGGGTTAGGGTCACGGTCAGAGTCAGAGTTAGCGTTACTGGTAGGGTTAAGATTAGATTTAGGGTTAGGTTACAGCTAGGGTTAGGGTTAGGTTACGGTCAGGGTTTCGGCTAGGCATAGGCATAGGCCTAGGTCTAGGTTAGAGTTAGGGTCACGGTCAGAGTCTGGGTTAGGTCAGGCTTAGGGTTAAGGTTAGGGTTAGGGTTATGGTTAGGTTACAGTTGGGGTTAGGGTGAGGCTTAGGTGACGGTCAGAGTTACGGTTAGGCGGAGGTCTAGTCCTAGGTTAGCATTAGGGTCACGGTCAGAGTCAGGGTTAGGTCAGGGTTAGGGTTAGGGTTAGGGTTAGGGTTAGACTTAAGCTTAGGCTTACGCTTAAGGTTAGGGTTAGGGTACGGTTTGGGTTAGGATGAGGGTTAGGGTTAATGGTAGGGTTAAGGTTAGGGTTAGGGTTAGGATTAGGTTATGGTCAAAGTTACGGTTAGGCTTCGGCGTAGGCCTAGGCCTAGGTTAGCATTAGGGTCACGGTCAGAGTCAGGGTTAGGTCAGGGTTAGAGTTAGGGTTAGGGTTAGGCTTAGGGTTAGGTTTAGAGTTAGGGTTAGGATTACGGTTAGGGTTAGGGTTAGGTTTAGCATAAGGGTTACGTTAGAGTTAGGTTTAGGGTTAGTCTTAGGTTACGGTCAGGGTTATGGTTAGGCTTAGGCATAGGCCTAGATTAGTGTTAGGCTCACAGTCCGAGTCAGGGGTAGGGTTAGGGTTAGGGTTGGGGTTACGGTTGGGGTTAGGGTAAGGGTTAGGGTTAGGATTTAGGGTTAGGGTTAGGGTTAGGATTTAGGGTTAGGGTTAGGTTTAGGGTTAGGGTTAGGTTAGGATTAGGGTTAGGGTTAGGCTTAGGCTTAGGATTAGGGTTAGGGTTAGGGTTAAGGTTAGGGTTAGGGTTAGGGTTAGGGTTAGGGTTAGGATTAGACTTCGGCTTAGTTTACGGTCAGGGTTACGGTTAGGCTTAGACATAGACCTAGGCCTTGGTTAGCGTTAGGGTCACGATCAGGCTCAGGAATAGGTCAGGGTTAGGGTTAGGGTTAGGGTTAGGGTTAGGGTTAGGGTTAGGGTGAGGGTTAGGCTTACCGTTAGGGTTAGCGTTAGGGTTAGGGATAGGATTAGGGATAGGGTTAGGATTAGCTTACAGTTAGGGTTAGGGTTAGGGTTAGGGTTAGGATTAGGCTTAGGGTTAGGTTTGGGGTTAGGGTTAGGATTAGGGTTAGGTCAGGATTAGGGTTATGGTTAGGGATAGGGTTAGCGTTAGGGTTAGGGTTAGGCGTAGGGTTAGGTTTAGGCGTAGGGTTAGGCGTAGGCGCAGACCTAGGCCTAGGTTAGCGTTAGGGTCACGAGCAGAGTCAGGGTTAGGTCAGGGTTAAGGTTAGGTTTAGGATTAGACTTAGGTTTAGGGTTGGGTTACAGTTAGGGTTAGGCTGAGACTAAGGTTACGGTCAGGGTTACAGTTAGGCTTAGGCCTAGGTCTAGGTTAACGTTAGGGTCACGGTCAGAATCAGGGTTAGGTCAGGGTTCGGGTTAGGGTTAGGGCTAGGGTTAGGGTTAGGGTTAGGGTTAGGGTTTGGGTCACGGTCAGAGTCAGAGTTAGCGTTACTGGTAGGGTTAAGATTAGATTTAGGGTTAGGTTACAGCTAGGGATAGGGTTAGGTTACGGTCAGGGTTTCGGCTAGGCATAGGCATAGGCCTAGGTCTAGGTTAGAGTTAGGGTCACGGTCAGAGTCTGGGTTAGGTCAGGCTTAGGGTTAAGGTTAGGGTTAGGGTTATGGTTAGGTTACAGTTGGGGTTAGGGTGAGGCTTAGGTGACGGTCAGAGTTACGGTTAGGCGGAGGTCTAGTCCTAGGTTAGCATTAGGGTCACGGTCAGAGTCTGGGTTAGGTTAGGGTTAGGGTTAGGGTTAGGGTTAGGGTTAGACTTAAGCTTAGGCTTACGCTTAAGGTTAGGGTTAGGGTACGGTTTGGGTTAGGATGAGGGTTAGGGTTAATGGTAGGGTTAAGGTTAGGGTTAGGGTTAGGATTAGGTTATGGTCAAAGTTACGGTTAGGCTTCGGAGTAGGCCTAGGCCTAGGTTAGCATTAGGGTCACGGTCAGAGTCAGGGTTAGGTCAGGGTTAGAGTTAGGGTTAGGGTTAGGCTTAGGGTTAGGTTTAGAGTTAGGGTTAGGGTTACGGTTAGGGTTAGGGTTAGGTTTAGCATAAGGGTTACGTTAGAGTTAGGTTTAGGGTTAGGCTTAGGTTACGGTCAGGGTTACGGTTAGGCTTAGGCATAGGCCTAGGTTAGTGTTAGGCTCACGGTCCGAGTCAGGGGTAGGGTTAGGGTTAGGGTTGGGGTTACGGTTGGGGTTAGGGTAAGGGTTAGGGTTAGGATTTAGGGTTAGGTTTAGGGTTAGGGTTAGGGTTAGGTTAGGATTAGGGTTAGGGTTAGGCTTAGGCTTAGGATTAGGGTTAGGGTTAGGTTTAGGGTTAGGGTTAGGGTTAGGCTTAACGTTACGGTTAGCGTTAGGGTTAGGGATAGGGTTAGGATTAGCTTACAGTTAGGGTTAGGGTTACGGTTAGGGTTAGGGTTAGGGTTAGGGTTAGCGTTAGGCTTCGGCTTAGTTTACGTTCAGGGTTACGGTTAGGCTTAGACATAGACCTAGGCCTTGGTTAGCGTTAGGGTCACGATCAGGCTCAGGAATAGGTCAGGGTTAGGGTTAGGGTTAGGGTTAGCGTTAGGGTTAGGGTTAGGGTTAGGGTTAGGCTTCGGGTTAGGGTTAGGGTTAGGCTTCGGGTTAGGGTTAGGGTTAGGGTTAAAGTTAGGGTTAGGGTTAGAGTTAGGTTACAGTTAGGGTTAGACTTAGGCTTAGGTTATGGTCAGAGTTACAGTGAGGCTTAGGCCTAAGCCTAGGCCTAGGTTAGCGTTAGGGTCACGGTCAGAGACAGGGTTAGATTAGGGTTAGGGTTAGGGTTTAGGGTTAGGATTAGGGTTAGGCTTAGGCTGAGGTTGCAGTTAGGGTTCGGTTTAGGGTTAGGCTTAGGTTACAGTCACGGTTACGGTTAGGCTTAGGTGCAGCCCTAGGCCTAGGTTAACGATAGGGTCACGGTCAGAGTCAGGGTTAGTTCAGGGTTAGGGTTAGCGTTAGGTTTAGGGTTACGGTTATGATTAGGGTTAGTTATAGGGTTAGGGTTAGGTTTAGGATTAGGATTAGGGTTAGGGTTAGGATTAGGTTTTACCTTAGGGTTAGGGTTAGGATTAGGCTTAGGGTTAGGTTTGGGGTTAGGGTTAGGATTAGGGTTAGGTCAGGATTAGGGTTATGGTTAGGGATAGGGTTAGCGTTAGGGTTAGGGTTAGGGTTAGGCGTAGGGTTAGGGTTAGGCGTAGGGTTAGGCGTAGGCGCAGACCTAGGCCTAGGTTAGCGTTAGGGTCACGAGCAGAGTCAGGGTTAGGTCAGGGTTAAGGTTAGGTTTAGGATTAGACTTAGGTTTAGGGTTGGGTTACAGTTAGGGTTAGGCTGAGACTAAGGTTACGGTCAGGGTTACAGTTAGGCTTAGGCCTAGGTCTAGGTTAACGTTAGGGTCACGGTCAGAATCAGGGTTAGGTCAGGGTTCGGGTTAGGGTTAGGGCTAGGGTTAGGGTTAGGGTTAGGGTTAGGGTTAGGGTCACGGTCAGAGTCAGAGTTAGCGTTACTGGTAGGGTTAAGATTAGATTTAGGGTTTGGTTACAGCTAGGGATAGGGTTAGGTTACGGTCAGGGTTTCGGCTAGGCATAGGCATAGGCCTAGGTCTAGGTTAGAGTTAGGGTCACGGTCAGAGTCTGGGTTAGGTCAGGCTTAGGGTTAAGGTTAGGGTTAGGGTTATGGTTAGGTTACAGTTGGGGTTAGGGTGAGGCTTAGGTGACGGTCAGAGTTACGGTTAGGCGGAGGTCTAGTCCTAGGTTAGCATTAGGGTCACGGTCAGAGTCAGGGTTAGGTCAGGGTTAGGGTTAGGGTTAGGGTTAGGGTTAGACTTAAGCTTAGGCTTACGCTTAAGGTTAGGGTTAGGGTACGGTTTGGGTTAGGATGAGGGTTAGGGTTAATGGTAGGGTTAAGGTTAGGGTTAGGGTTAGGATTAGGTTATGGTCAAAGTTACGGTTAGGCTTCGGTGTAGGCCTAGGCCTAGGTTAGCATTACGGTCACGGTCAGAGTCAGGGTTAGGTCAGGGTTAGAGTTAGGGTTAGGGTTAGGCTTAGGGTTAGGTTTAGAGATAGGGTTAGGGTTACGGTTAGGGTTAGGGTTAGGTTTAGCATAAGGGTTACGTTAGAGTTAGGTTTAGGGTTAGGCTTAGGTTACGGTCAGGGTTACGGTTAGGCTTAGGCATAGGCCTAGGTTAGTGTTAGGCTCACGGTCCGAGTCAGGGGTAGGGTTAGGGTTAGGGTTGGGGTTACGGTTGGGGTTAGGGTAAGGGTTAGGGTTAGGATTTAGGGTTAGGTTTAGGGTTAGGGTTAGGGTTAGGTTAGGATTAGGGTTAGGGTTAGGCTTAGGCTTAGGATTAGGGTTAGGGTTAGGGTTAGGGTTAGGGTTAGGGTTAGGGTGAGGGTTAGGCTTACCGTTAGGGTTAGCGTTAGGGTTAGGGATAGGGTTAGGGATAGGTTTAGGATTAGCTTACAGTTAGGGTTAGGGTTACGGTTAGGGTTAGGGTTAGGGTTAGGGTTAGCGTTAGGCTTCGGCTTAGTTTACGGTCAGGGTTACGGTTAGGCTTAGACATAGACCTAGGCCTTGGTTAGCGTTAGGGTCACGATCAGGCTCAGGAATAGGTCAGGGTTAGGGTTAGGGTTAGGGTTAGCGTTAGGGTTAGGGTTAGGGTTAGGGTTAGGGTTAGGCTTCGGGTTAGGGTTAGGGTTAGGGTTAAAGTTAGGGTTAGGGTTAGAGTTAGGTTACAGTTAGGGTTAGACTTAGGCTTAGGTTATGGTCAGAGTTACAGTGAGGCTTAGGCCTAAGCCTAGGCCTAGGTTAGCGTTAGGGTCACGGTCAGAGACAGGGTTAGATTAGGGTTAGGGTTAGGGTTTAGGGTTAGGATTAGGGTTAGGCTTAGGCTGAGGTTGCAGTTAGGGTTCGGTTTAGGGTTAGGCTTAGGTTACAGTCACGGTTACGGTTAGGCTTAGGTGCAGCCCTAGGCCTAGGTTAACGATAGGGTCACGGTCAGAGTCAGGGTTAGTTCAGGGTTAGGGTTAGCGTTAGGTTTAGGGTTACGGTTATGATTAGGGTTAGTTATAGGGTTAGGGTTAGGTTTAGGATTAGGATTAGGGTTAGGGTTAGGATTAGGTTTTACCTTAGGGTTAGGGTTAGGATTAGGCTTAGGGTTAGGTTTGGGGTTAGGGTTAGGATTAGGGTTAGGTCAGGATTAGGGTTATGGTTAGGGATAGGGTTAGCGTTAGGGTTAGGGTTAGGGTTAGGCGTAGGGTTAGGGTTAGGCGTAGGGTTAGGCGTAGGCGCAGACCTAGGCCTAGGTTAGCGTTAGGGTCACGAGCAGAGTCAGGGTTAGGTCAGGGTTAAGGTTAGGTTTAGGATTAGACTTAGGTTTAGGGTTGGGTTACAGTTAGGGTTAGGCTGAGACTAAGGTTACGGTCAGGGTTACAGTTAGGCTTAGGCCTAGGTCTAGGTTAACGTTAGGGTCACGGTCAGAATCAGGGTTAGGTCAGGGTTCGGGTTAGGGTTAGGGCTAGGGTTAGGGTTAGGGTTAATGTTAGGGTTAGGGTTAGGGTTAGGATTAGGGTTAGGGTTTGGGTCACGGTCAGAGTCAGAGTTAGCGTTACTGGTAGGGTTAAGATTAGATTTAGGGTTAGGTTACAGCTAGGGTTAGGGTTAGGTTACGGTCAGGGTTTCGGCTAGGCATAGGCATAGGCCTAGGTCTAGGTTAGAGTTAGGGTCACGGTCAGAGTCTGGGTTAGGTCAGGCTTAGGGTTAAGGTTAGGGTTAGGGTTATGGTTAGGTTACAGTTGGGGTTAGGGTGAGGCTTAGGTGACGGTCAGAGTTACGGTTAGGCGGAGGTCTAGTCCTAGGTTAGCATTAGGGTCACGGTCAGAGTCAGGGTTAGGTCAGGGTTAGGGTTAGGGTTAGGGTTAGGGTTAGACTTAAGCTTAGGCTTACGCTTAAGGTTAGGGTTAGGGTACGGTTTGGGTTAGGATGAGGGTTAGGGTTAATGGTAGGGTTAAGGTTAGGGTTAGGGTTAGGATTAGGTTATGGTCAAAGTTACGGTTAGGCTTCGGCGTAGGCCTAGGCCTAGGTTAGCACTAGGGTCACAGTCAGAGTCAGGGTTAGGTCAGGGTTAGAGTTAGGGTTAGGGTTAGGCTTAGGGTTAGGTTTAGAGTTAGGGTTAGGGTTACGGTTAGGGTTAGGGTTAGGTTTAGCATAAGGGTTACGTTAGAGTTAGGCTTAGGTTACGGTCAGTGTTACGGTTAGGCTTAGGCATAGGCCTAGGTTAGTCTTAGGCTCACGGTCCGAGTCAGGGGTAGGGTTAGGGTTAGGGTTGGGGTTAGGATTTAGGGTTAGGGTTAGGTTTAGGTTTAGGGTTAGGGTTAGGTTAGGATTAGGGTTAGGGTTAGGCTTAGGATTAGGGTTAGGGTTAGGGTGAGGGTTAGGCTTACCGTTAGGGTTAGCGTTAGGGTTAGGGATAGGGTTAGGCATAGGGTTAGGGTTACGGTTAGGGTTAGGGTTAGGGTTACGGTTAGGGTTAGGGTTACGGTTAGGATTAGGGTTAGCGTTAGGCTTCGGCTTATTTTACGGTCAGGATTACGGTTAGGCTTAGACATAGACCTAGGCCTTGGTTAGCGTTAGGGTCACGATCAGGCTCAGGAATAGGTCAGGGTTAGGGTTAGGGTTAGGGTTAGCGTTAGGGTTAGGGTTAGGGTTATGGTTAGGGTTAGGCTTCGGGTTAGGGTTAGGGTTAGGGTTAGGGTTAGGGTTAGAGTTAGGTTACAGTTAGGGTTAGACTTAGGCTTAGGTTACGGTCAGAGTTACAGTGAGGCTTAGGCCTAAGCCTAGGCCTAGGTTAGCGTTAGGGTCACGGTCAGAGACAGGGTTAGATTAGGGTTAGGGTTAGGGTTTAGGGTTAGGATTAGGGTTAGGCTTAGGCTGAGGTTGCAGTTAGGGTTCGGTTTAGGGTTAGGCTTAGGTTACAGTCACGGTTACAGTTAGGCTTAGGTGCAGCCCTAGGCCTAGGTTAACGATAGGGTCACGGTCAGAGTCAGGGTTAGTTCAGGGTTAGGGTTAGCGTTAGGTTTAGGGTTACGGTTATGATTAGGGTTAGTTATAGGGTTAGGGTTAGGATTAGGATTAGGATTAGGGTTAGGGTTAGGATTAGGTTTTACCTTAGGGTTAGGGTTAGGATTAGGCTTAGGGTTAGGTTTGGGGTTAGGGTTAGGATTAGGGTTAGGTCAGGATTAGGGTTATGGTTAGGGATAGGGTTAGTGTTAGGGTTAGGGTTAGGGTTAGGCGTAGGGTTAGGGTTAGGTGTAGGGTTAGGCGTAGGCGCAGACCTAGGCCTAGGTTAGCGTTAGGGTCACGAGCAGAGTCAGGGTTAGGTCAGGGTTAAGGTTAGGTTTAGGATTAGACTTAGGTTTAGGGTTGGGTTACAGTTAGGGTTAGGTTGAGACTAAGGTTACGGTCAGGGTTACAGTTAGGCTTAGGCCTAGGTCTAGGTTAACGTTAGGGTCACGGTCAGAATCAGGGTTATGTCAGGGTTCGGGTTAGGGTTAGGGCTAGGATTAGGGTTAGGGTTAGCGTTAGGGTTAGGATTAGGGTTAGGGTTTGGGTCACGGTCAGAGTCAGAGTTAGCGTTACTGGTAGGGTTAAGATTAGATTTAGGGTTAGGTTACAGCTAGGGTTAGGGTTAGGTTACGGTCAGGGTTTCGGCTAGGCATAGGCATAGGCCTAGGTCTAGGTTAGAGTTAGGGTCACGGTCAGAGTCTGGGTTAGGTCAGGCTTAGGGTTAAGGTTAGGGTTAGGGTTATGGTTAGGTTACAGTTGGGGTTAGGGTGAGGCTTAGGTGACGGTCAGAGTTACGGTTAGGCGGAGGTCTAGTCCTAGGTTAGCATTAGGGTCACGGTCAGAGTCAGGGTTAGGTCAGGGTTAGGGTTAGGGTTAGGGTTAGGGTTAGACTTAAGCTTAGGCTTACGCTTAAGGTTAGGGTTAGGGTACGGTTTGGGTTAGGATGAGGGTTAGGGTTAATGGTAGGGTTAAGTTTAGGGTTAGGGTTAGGATTAGGTTATGGTCAAAGTTACGGTTAGGCTTCGGCGTAGGCCTAGGCCTAGGTTAGCATTAGGGTCACGGTCAGAGTCAGGGTTAGCCTGGCTTCACCACCTTCTAATTCAATTGTTTCTGCCCCATTGTCCCAGCATCGCAGCAGCCAGGTTAAAATATTCTCGCCTTCACGACGACTAAATTCTTTTCGCAGATCTCTCAGCTCACCTGGAGAAAAGGACCGAGTGGTGGTCACTTCATCTCCACCCTGTCCTGATGATGTCTCTTGGGTTGATGTTGGCCCTGTGCCATCACCTGCTGCACGGGTAGTCTTTCTAGTGACTTTCTTACAACCAGCAACTGATGCTGATATGGGTTCACCATCATCTGATTCATTTCCAGAGTCTGAATTACTGTCACAGTGATTGCTGTGGTTACAGCAGCAACAGTGCCCAGTGTGTGAAGACGGGGGGGCTGCCTTGTTAGCCTTTGAGGCTGGAGATTGAACGTTATCTGCAGCGACCTTGGCAGAGGAGCTCTGCGGAGGAGCTGTAGCTTCAGCCTGTGAAGCCGCGGTTGGGGGGGCAGTGGCTGCAGTGGCAGCTTTGGCTGTTTTGCCTTTTCTCGAGCGGCTAGGAGTGCTTTTTGCTAAAGCTTCCGAAGACGCACTGCAAATCTCAGGACTAAGAAGAGACGCAAACCTCCTATTGAACCTCATTTCTCTTAACAGTAACACAAACTGACACACATTCAGCAAACCAAATAACACCATCACAGTTCTATCAAAGCTCCAAGGATATTCAAAGTTCTCTAACACATTTGCAAACTGTCCCAGCGAAATCACAAAAGTATTGTTAGTCAGCTTTTCTAAAGATTCGCTTGACCAATTAGCAAATATAGAGCCATTCTGCTCTTTAATCTCTCCTGGAGGTTTTTCAAGGTAAAGCAGAAGTGAGTAGAAATTCATTAGCGGCTGCAGTATAATGAAATAAACCAGTGCCATACCACACAGTATCATCATGACCGCTGTCCAGTTTCTTGTTGTTATATAATGAATACTTCGATTTAGAAAGAAACACCAACACAGATATGGGATCAGTGAGCACAATGTAGAAAATAACTGATACAACTTTTGCCATAACATCTTTAAATCAGTGTAATTCACTTTGCCTTAATACCACTAAAAAATATCCGAAGCAAACAGACGCGCGAGTATCACAACTCTATGAGTTGGCACCGTGCCAAGAAAATTGAAAGGTACGTCAGAGCAGTAGAAAAGCCAAAAATCTCCAAATTTACCCCTTTCTCTCGCCCCACGTTGGGCGCCAATTATCTGTCGAGGGTTAAGATTGTGGGGTGACAATCAAACCCTGGCAGATGTATTGTTAACCTCCTCTCCCCCCCACTTCCCCCTTTTGCCCCTCCCTCTCCCCCCTTCCCACTCAGGACAGGCGATCGGGAGGGAAAGAAGGACAGAGAGAAGAGAGTTGGAAAAGTTAAAGATGTTTTACTAATGCTACTAATAAGAATAGAGAAAATAATACAAAATATACAAAACCAATCTTGTAAGTCTCAGCAACTGCAGAGCCAGCACCCAAAGTCCTGGATTAGACTCTGTAGCCAACCGGAGCTGGATTCAGTCTCTCACTGGGCCTCAGTTCGCAGGGACGACCAGCAAGGTCCTCTCCTAATGTCAGCCATGAGGAAAAAGGGAAAAAGGCAAAAAAGGGACGAGATCCTCGTGATCTCCCACTTTTATATGAAGTATTCACGTGAATGGAATGTTATACACCGTTGGTCAGTCTCTCGGTCATCAGTTTTCTCGTTGCCCCTCTCGCGAGATGTCCATCCGTGCTTATCAATAAGTTTGCATTCCATTGCTAGGTTTAACCAAAACATGTCTCGGGTTCTCCAGGAAAATGCAGCTAATATGAAGGCTTTAGCTGACAGGCAAAAATTCGCTAAAAGAGAAACTTGTTTTTAACAAAACCAGGACATTCCACCCCTTATAATATGACATTCACTGAATACTTAAACCTTATCAATACAATCTATCAATACAATCTAATTAATCACTACTACTATATATATATATATATATATATATATATGTACATATATACACAGGAGTAATTAATCAGTGGACCATCCTTTGAAAAGTTCATTAAGTTCATTTTGTCACAACAGTCTCCCAGGGCAGGAAAAATGGTACAAGTGCATCTCATGACCACTGTTTGTGGGTTAAGGACACCGACTTCGAAGAAGGTGTCGGGCGCCACTCGAAGAAGCTAGCTCTAGTTTCATCACCATTGTCTTGATCTGAAAGACACTTATTAAACACTGTTAGTACGGCAATTCACATCATACAGTTCAGCATTGCATATTTTCACCTGAAATCAAATCCCCTTGAGGTACACACCGAACTTCTCCATCCTTAAGCATCACCCACCAGGTGCTGCCAGGTCCCTGGGCAAAAACAATCCCACGAATAGGTTTGCCTTTGCCTGAGGCAGGAGTAACCCAGACTGCCTTTCCTAAGATATTTTTCATGTGTACTACAGGGACTTTATCTCCTTCTACAGTCCGTAGAATTTCTGATTGGGCAGGCCCGGCTCGATTGGTTGATCCCCTAGTGTTGACCAACCAAGTGGCTTTTGCTAAATGTGAATCCCAGTTTTTAAAGGTTCCACCACCCGGTGCCTTTAGTGTAGTTTTTAACAAACCATTGTACCTTTCAATTTTCCCAGAGGCTGGTGCATGATATGGAATATGATATACCCACTCAATACCATGTTCTTTGGACCAGTTGTCTATAATACTGTTTTTGAAATGAGTACCATTGTCTGATTCAATTCTTTCTGGCGTACCGTGCCGCCAAAGGACTTGCTTCTCAAGGCCCAAGATAGTATTTCGGGCTGTAGCGTGAGGTACGGCATATGTTTCCAACCATCCCGTGGTTGCTTCCACCATTGTAAGTACATAACGCTTACCTTGACGTGTTTGTGGAAGTGTAATATAATCAATCTGCCAAGCTTCTCCATACTTATACTTTAACCATCGCCCCCCATACCATACAGGTTTTAACCGTTTCGCTTGTTTGATTTCGGCGCAAGTTTCACATTCATGAATAACCTGTGAAATAGTGTCCATAGTTAAATCCACCCCTCGATCACGAGCCCATTTGTATGTTGCATCTCTACCTTGATGCCCTGAAGCATCATGGGCCCACCGAGCTAGGAAAAGTTCACCTTTATGTTGCCAGTCCAAGTCCACCTCAGCTACTTTAATCTTAGCAGCTTGATCTGCTTGTTGGTTGTTTAGATGTTCCTCGGTGGCTTGACTTTCAGGCACATGAGCATCTACATGACGAACTTTCACAGACAGGCTCTCTAGCCGAGCAGCAATGTCTTGCCACAGTGTGGCAGCCCAAATGGGTTTACCTCTGCGCTGCCAGTTGCTTTTCTTCCATTGCTGTAGCCACCCCCACAAGGCATTTGCTACCATCCATGAGTCAGTATAGAGATAAAGTATTGGCCACTTCTCTCGTTCAGCAATGTCCAAAGCCAGCTGGATGGCTTTCACTTCTGCAAACTGACTGGATTCACCTTGTCCTTCAGTGGCTTCTGTAACTAGTCGTGTGGGACTCCACACAGCAGCTTTCCACCTTCGATGTTTTCCTACAAGACGACAGGATCCATCTGTGAACAGTGCATACTGCTTATCAGTCTCTGAAAGCGTATTATATGGTGGTGCTTCTTCAGCACGTTTTACTTCCTCCTCATCTGGAGACATCCCAAAATCTTTGCTTTCTGGCCAGTCTGTAATCACTTCTAATATCCCTGGACGGTTGGGACTTCCAATTCGAGCTCGTTGCGTGATCAGTGCAATCCATTTACTCCATGTAACTTCAGTTGCATGATGTGGAGAGGGAACCGTCCCTTTGAACATCCAGCTCAGCACCGGCAGTCGAGGTGCCAGGAGGAGCTGTGCTTCAGTGCCGATCACTTCTGAAGCAGCTCGAACTCCTTCATATGCTGCTAGTATCTCCTTTTCAGTTGGAGTATAGTTGGCCTCAGATCCTTTGTATCCTCGACTCCAAAAACCTAAGGGTCAACCTCGGGTTTCTCCTGGTGCTTTCTGCCAGAGGCTCCAGGTAAGTCCATTATCTCCGGCTGCAGTGTAGAGCACATTTTTAACATCTAGTCCAGTTCGGACTGGTCCAAGGGCCACCGCATGAGTTATCTCACGCTTAATTTGTTCAAAGGCTTGTCGTTGTTCAGGGCCCCACTCAAATTGGTTCTTTTTACGAGTCACTCGATAGAGAGGGCTCACAATGTGGCTGTAGTCAGGAATATGCATTCTCCAAAAACCTACAACGCCCAAGAAAGTCTGTGTCTCCTTTTTATTAGTAGGTGGAGACATTGCTGCAATTTTGTTGATCACCTCCATTGGGATCTGACGACGGCCATCTTGCCATTTTATTCCTAAAAACTGGATCTCTCGTGCAGGTCCCTTGACCTTGCTTCGTTTTATGGCAAAACCAGCATCCAAAAGAATATGAATTATTCTCTCACCTTTCTCGAAGACTTCTTTCACTGTGTCGCCCCATACGATGATGTCATCAATATATTGCAAGTGTTCTGGAGCTTCACCTTGCTCCAGCGTGGTCTGGATCAGTCCATGGCAGATGGTAGGACTGTGTTTCCACCCCTGGGGCAAGCGATTCCATGTATACTGGATGCCCCTCCAGGTGAAAGCAAACTGCGGCCTGCACTCTGCTGCTACAGGAATAGAGAAAAATGCATTAGCAATGTCATTTGTAGCATACCACTTGGCTGCCTTTGACTCCAGTTCAAATTGCAGCTCTAGCATGTCAGGCACAGCAGCACTCAGTGGTGGTGTAACTTCATTCAGGCCACGATAGTCTACAGTTAGTCTCCACTCATCACTAGACTTACGCACTGGCCAGATTGGGCTGTTAAAAGGTGAGCGAGTCTTACTGATCACACCCTGGCTTTCTAACTGATGGATCAGCTTCTGGATAGGAATCAAAGAGTCTCGATTGGTGCGATATTGCCGGCGATGCACCGTCGTGGTAGCAGTTGGCACCTGCTGATCGTCAACCCTCAGCAGTCCTACAACAGAAGGGTCATCTGAAAGACCAGGCAAATCAGACAGCTGTTCAATTTTCTCAGTGTCCACAGCTGCTATACCAAATGCCCACCTATACCCTTTTGGGTCCTTAAAATACCCTCTCCTGAGGTAGTCTATACCAAGGATGCACGGAGCATCTGGACCAGTCACAATGGGATGCTTTTGCCAGTTTTTTCCAGTTAGGCTCATCTCAGCCTCTACAACAGTCAGTTCCTGGGATCCCCCAGTCACTCCAACAATATTGATGGATTGCGTTCCTTTATAATTAGAAGGAATTATTGTGCACTGAGCACCAGTGTCCACTAAAGCTTTGTAGTCCTGGGGTTGTGTTGTACCAGGCCATAGTATTTGTACAGTCCAATAGACTCTGTTATCCCTTTCCTCCACCTGGTTGGAGGCAGGGCACCTCTAATTCCTGTTTTGCACAGTCTCTGGGTGTGAATTAGAGGTTCCTTCAAGAGCATCAGAATCTCTTCTGCTCCTTTTGTAAACTGGAGCAGCCACCTTCCTAGGAGTTTTTCCTTTTATCTCACGTACTCGTTCTTGAAGTTCTGAGGTAGGCCTTCCATGCCACTTATTCATGTTTTCTCCCTGCTCATGTAGGAAGAACCACAGTGAACCTCTTTTTGTGGGCTGTCTCTGCCCTCTCTCTCGAGATTGGAAACGCCTTCTCCTAACAGCTGAAACATAGGTTTGTGCAGGTCGTGAACGGTACGAGTCTTCTCTGAGCTCTTTGATTTCTTGCAACAGCTTTTCAAACCGGTCATCAGATTTTTCACACAGTTTCTCCACAGCGGAGACACAAGCCCGTAGAGAACCAGCAAGGCTGTCCTCAAAGTACCGGAGCTGCTCAATCACTTCATTAATTTCTTGTACACCTCTAGCTGACCAGACCATTCCTGCCAATGACTTAGCATATGCAGGCGGTGCACTTTGTACAAATCTGCGCCACATAGATTTTGTACAATTGATTCTATCTGGGTCTGTCCCCTCTTGGCTGTTTGGTCCTAGATAGATGATCTCTCGCACAGCTAATTCTCTCAGGAACTGGATACCTCTCTCCATAGTATTCCATTTCCCTAACGTGGATATACAATCTTCCTTGTAGGGAAATCTGACTTTCATAGCTGCCAGGAGTCGGGTCCAGAGAGTAGTGGCGTTAGACTCTCTTGAAATTGCCCTATCAATGGTGGAATCTTTTGACAGAGATCCCAGCTGCCTGGCTTCACCACCTTCTAATTCAATTGTTTCTGCCCCATTGTCCCAGCATCGCAGCAGCCAGGTTAAAATATTCTCGCCTTCACGACGACTAAAGTCTTTTCGCAGATCTCTCAGCTCACCTGGAGAAAAGGACCGAGTGGTGGTCACTTCATCTCCACCCTGTCCTGATGATGTCTCTTGGGTTGATGTTGGCCCTGTGCCATCAACTGCTGCACGGGTAGTCTTTCTAGTGACTTTCTTACAACCAGCAACTGATGCTGATATGGGTTCACCATCATCTGATTCATTTCCAGAGTCTGAATGACTGTCACAGTGATTGCTGTGGTTACAGCAGCAACAGTGCCCAGTGTGTGAAGACGGGGGGGCTGCCTTGTTAGCCTTCGAGGCTGGAGAGGTAACGTTATCTGCAGCGACCTTGGCAGAGGAGCTCTGTGGAGGAGCTGTAGCTTCAGCCTGTGAAGCCGCGGTTGGGGGGGCAGTGGCTGCAGTGGCAGCTTTGGCTGTTTTGCCTTTTCTCGAGCGGCTAGGAGTGCTTTTTGCTAAAGCTTCCGAAGACGCACTGCAAATCTCAGGACTAAGAAGAGACGCAAACCTCCTATTGAACCTCATTTCTCTTAACAGTAACACAAACTGACACACATTCAGCAAACCAAATAACACCATCACAGTTCTATCAAAGCTCCAAGGATATTCAAAGTTCTCTAACACATTTGCAAACTGTCCCAGCGAAATCACAAAAGTATTGTTAGTCAGCCTTTCTAAAGATTCGCTTGACCAATTAGCAAATATAGAGCCATTCTGCTCTTTAATCTCTCCTGGAGGTTTTACAAGGTAAAGCAGAAGTGAGTAGAAATTCATTAGCGGCTGCAGTATAATGAAATAAACCAGTGCCATACCACACAGTATCATCATGACCGCTGTCCAGTTTCTTGTTGTTATATAATGAATACTTCGATTTAGAAAGAAACACCAACACAGATATGGGATCAGTGAGCACAATGTAGAAAATAACTGATACAACTTTTGCCATAACATCTTTAAATCAGTGTAATTCACTTTGCCTTAATACCACTAAAAAATATCCGAAGCAAACAGACGCGCGAGTATCACAACTCTATGAGTTGGCACCGTGCCAAGAAAATTGAAAGGTACGTCAGAGCAGTAGAAAAGCCAAAAATCTCCAAATTTACCCCTTTCTCTCGCCCCACGTTGGGCGCCAATTATCTGTCGAGGGTTAAGATTGTGGGGTGACAATCAAACCCTGGCAGATGTATTGTTAACCTCCTCTCCCCCCCACTTCCCCCTTTTGCCCCTCCCTCTCCCCCCTTCCCACTCAGGACAGGCGATCGGGAGGGAAAGAAGGACAGAGAGAAGAGAGTTGGAAAAGTTAAAGATGTTTTACTAATGCTACTAATAAGAATAGAGAAAATAATACAAAATATACAAAACCAATCTTGTAAGTCTCAGCAACTGCAGAGCCAGCACCCAAAGTCCTGGATTAGACTCTGTAGCCAACCGGAGCTGGATTCAGTCTCTCACTGGGCCTCAGTTCGCAGGGACGACCAGCAAGGTCCTCTCCTAATGTCAGCCATGAGGAAAAAGGGAAAAAGGCAAAAAAGGGACGAGATCCTCGTGATCTCCCACTTTTATATGAAGTATTCACGTGAATGGAATGTTATACACCGTTGGTCAGTCTCTCGGTCATCAGTTTTCTCGTTGCCCCTCTCGCGAGATGTCCATCCGTGCTTATCAATAAGTTTGCATTCCATTGCTAGGTTTAACCAAAACATGTCTCGGGTTCTCCAGGAAAATGCAGCTAATATGAAGGCTTTAGCTGACAGGCAAAAATTCGCTAAAAGAGAAACTTGTTTTTAACAAAACCAGGACAGTCAGGATTAGGGTTATGGTTAGGGATAGGGTTAGCGTTAGGGTTAGGGTTAGGGTTAGGCGTAGGGTTAGGGTTAGGCGTAGGGTTAGGCGTAGGCGCAGACCTAGGCCTAGGTTAGCGTTAGGGTCACGAGCAGAGTCAGGGTTAGGTCAGGGTTAAGGTTACGTTTAGGATTAGACTTAGGTTTAGGGTTGGGTTACAGTTAGGGTTAGGCTGAGACTAAGGTTACGGTCAGGGTTACAGTTAGGCTTAGGCCTAGGTCTAGGTTAACGTTAGGGTCACGGTCAGAATCAGGGTTAGGTCAGGGTTAGGGTTAGGGTTAGGGCTAGGGTTAGGGTTAGGGTCACGGTCAGAGTCAGAGTTAGCGTTACTGGTAGGGTTAAGATTAGATTTAGGGTTAGGTTACAGCTAGGGTTAGGGTTAGGTTACGGTCAGGGTTTCGGCTAGGCATAGGCATAGGCCTAGGTCTAGGTTAGAGTTAGGGTCATGGTCAGAGTCTGGGTTAGGACAGGCTTAGGGTTAAGGTTAGGGTTTGGGCTATGGTTAGGTTACAGTTGGGGTTAGGGTGAGGCTTAGGTGACGGTCAGAGTTACGGTTAGGCGGAGGTCTAGTCCTAGGTTAGCATTAGGGTCACGGTCAGAGTCAGGGTTAGGTCAGGGTTAGGGTTAGGGTTAGGGTTAGGGTTAGGGTTAGGGTTAGGGTTAGGGTTAGACTTAAGCTTAGGCTTACGCTTAAGGTTAGGGTTAGGGTACGGTTTGGGTTAGGATGAGGGTTAGGGTTAATGGTAGGGTTAAGGTTAGGGTTAGGGTTAGGATTAGGTTATGGTCAAAGTTACGGTTAGGCTTCGGCGTAGGCCTAGGCCTAGGTTAGCATTAGGGTCACGGTCAGAGTCAGGGTTAGGTCAGGGTTAGAGTTAGGGTTAGGGTTAGGCTTAGGGTTAGGTTTAGAGTTAGGGTTAGGGTTACGGTTAGGGTTAGGGTTAGGTTTAGCATAAGGGTTACGTTAGAGTTAGGTTTAGGGTTAGGCTTAGGTTACGGTCAGGGTTACGGTTAGGCTTAGGCATAGGCCTAGGTTAGTGTTAGGCTCACGGTCCGAGTCAGGGGTAGGGTTAGGGTTAGGGTTGGGGTTACGGTTGGGGTTAGGGTAAGGATTAGGGTTAGTGTTAGGATTTAGGGTTAGGGTTAGGTTTAGGGTTAGGGTTAGGGTTAGGTTAGGATTAGGGCTAGGGTTAGGCTTAAGCTCAGGATTAGGGTTAGGGTTAGGGTTAGGGTTAGGGTTGGGGTTACGGTTGGGGTTAGGGTAAGGGTTAGGGTTAGGGTTAGGATTTAGGGTTAGGGTTAGGTTTAGGGTTAGGGTTAGGGTTAGGTTAGGATTAGGGTAAGGGTTAGCCTTAGGCTTAGGATTAGGGTTAGGGTTAGGGTGAGGGTTAGGCTTACCGTTAGGGTTAGCGTTAGGGTTAGGGATAGGGTTAGGGATAGGGTTAGGATTAGCTTACAGTTAGGGTTAGGGTTAGCATTAGGGTTAGCGTTAGGATTAGGGTTAGCGTTAGGCTTCGGTTTAGTTTACGGTCAGGGTTACGGTTAGGCTTAGACATGGACCTAGGCCTTGGTTAGCGTTAGGGTCACGATCAGGCTCAGGAATAGGTCAGGGTTAGGGTTAGGGTTAGGGTTAGCGTTAGGGTTAGGGTTAGGGTTAGGGTTAGGGTTAGGGTTAGGCTTCGGGTTAGGGTTAGGGTTAGGGTTAAGGTTAGGGTTAGGGTTAGAGTTAGGTTACAGTTAGGGTTAGACTTAGGCTTAGGTTACGGTCAGAGTTACAGTGAGGCTTAGGCCTAAGCCTAGGCCTAGGTTAGCGTTAGGGTCACGGTCAGAGACAGGGTTAGATTAGGGTTCGGGTTAGGGTTTAGGGTTAGGATTAGGGTTAGGATTAGGGTTAGGCTTAGGCTGAGGTTGCAGTTAGGGTTCGGTTTAGGGTTAGGCTTAGGTTACAGTCACGGTTACGGTTAGGCTTAGGTGCAGCCCTAGGCCTAGGTTAACGATAGGGTCACGGTCAGAGTCAGGGTTAGTTCAGGGTTAGGGTTAGCGTTAGGTTTAGGGTTACGGTTATGATTAGGGTTAGTTATAGAGTTAGGGTTAGGTTTAGGATTAGGATTAGGGTTAGGGTTAGGATTAGGTTTTACCTTAGGGTTAGGGTGAGGATTAGGCTTAGGGTTAGGTTTGGGGTTAGGGTTAGGATTAGGGTTAGGTCAGGATTAGGGTTATGGTTAGGGATAGGTTTAGCGTTAGGGTTAGGGTTAGGGTTAGGTGTAGGGTTAGGCGTAGGGTTAGGGTTAGGCGTAGGCGCAGACCTAGGCCTAGGTTAGCGTTAGGGTCACGAGCAGAGTCAGGGTTAGGTCAGGGTTAAGGTTAGGTTTAGGATTAGACTTAGGTTTAGGGTTAGGTTACAGTTAGGGTTAGGCTGAGACTAAGGTTACGGTCAGGGTTACAGTTAGGCTTAGGCCTAGGTCTAGGTTAAGGTTAGGGTCACGGTCTGAATCAGGGTTAGGTCAGGGTTATGGTTAGGTTTAGGATTAGACTTAGGTTTAGGGTTGGGTTACAGTTAGGGTTAGGCTGAGACTAAGGTTACGGTCAGGGTTACAGTTAGGCTTAGGCCTAGGTCTAGGTTAACGTTAGGGTCACGGTCAGAATCAGGGTTAGGTCAGGGTTCGGGTTAGGGTTAGGGCTAGTGTTAGGGTTAGGGTTAGGGTTAGGGTTAGGGTTAGGGTTAGGGTTAGGGTTAGGGTTTGGGTCACGGTCAGAGTCAGAGTTAGCGTTACTGGTAGGGTTAAGATTAGATTTAGGGTTAGGTTACAGCTAGGGTTAGGGTTAGGTTACGGTCAGGGTTTCGGCTAGGCATAGGCATAGGCCTAGGTCTAGGTTAGAGTTAGGGTCACGGTCAGAGTCTGGGTTAGGTCAGGCTTAGGGTTAAGGTTAGGGTTAGGGTTATGGTTAGGTTACAGTTGGGGTTAGGGTGAGGCTTAGGTGACGGTCAGAGTTACGGTTAGGCGGAGGTCTAGTCCTAGGTTAGCATTAGGGTCACGGTCAGAGTCAGGGTTAGGTCAGGATTAGGGTTAGGGTTAGGGTTAGGGTTAGGGTTAGACTTAAGCTTAGGCTTACGCTTAAGGTTAGGGTTAGGGTACGGTTTGGGTTAGGATGAGGGTTAGGGTTAATGGTAGGGTTAAGGTTAGGGTTAGGGTTAGGATTAGGTTATGGTCAAAGTTACGGTTAGGCTTCGGCATAGGCCTAGGCCTAGGTTAGCATTAGGGTCACGGTCAGAGTCAGGGTTAGGTCAGGGTTAGAGTTAGGGTTAGGGTTAGGCTTAGGGTTAGGTTTAGAGTTAGGGTTAGGGTTACGGTTACGGTTAGGGTTAGGTTTAGCATAAGGGTTACGTTAGAGTTAGGTTTAGGGTTAGGCTTAGGTTACGGTCAGGGTTACGGTTAGGCTTAGGCATAGGCCTAGGTTAGTGTTAGGCTCACGGTCCGAGTCAGGGGTAGGGTTAGGGTTAGGTTTGGGGTTACGGTTGGGGTTAGGGTAAGGGTTAGGTTTAAGGTTAGGATTTAGGGTTAGGGTTAGGTTAGGATTAGGGTTAGGGATAGGCTTAGGCTTAGGATTAGGGTTAGGGTTAGGGTTAGGATTAGGGTTAGGGTTAGGGTGAGGGTTAGGTTTACCGTTAGGGTTAGCCTTAGGGTTAGGGATAGGGTTAGGGATAGGGTTAGGATTAGCTTACAGTTAGGGTTAGGGTTAGGGTTAGGGATAGGGTTAGAGTTAGGTTACAGTTAGGGTTAGACTTAGGCTTAGGTTACGGTCAGAGTTACAGTGAGGCTTAGGCCTAAGCCTAGGCCTAGGTTAGCGTTAGGGTCACGGTCAGAGACAGGGTTAGATTAGGGTTAAGGTTAGGGTTTAGGGTTAGGATTAGGGTTAGGCTTAGGCTGAGGTTGCAGTTAGGGTTCGGTTTAGGGTTAGGCTTAGGTTACAGTCACGGTTACGGTTAGGCTTAGGTGCAGCCCTAGGCCTAGGTTAACGATAGGGTCACGGTCAGAGTCAGGGTTAGTTCAGGGTTAGGGTTAGCGTTAGGTTTAGGGTTACGGTTATGATTAGGGTTAGTTATAGGGTTAGGGTTAGGTTTAGGATTAGGATTAGGGTTAGGGTTAGGATTAGGTTTTACCTTAGGGTTAGGGTTAGGATTAGGCTTAGGGTTAGGTTTGGGGTTAGGGTTAGGATTAGGGTTAGGTCAGGATTAGGGTTATGGTTAGGGATAGGGTTAGCGTTAGGGTTAGGGTTAGGCGTAGGGTTAGGGTTAGGCGTAGGGTTAGGCGTAGGCGCAGACCTAGGCCTAGGTTAGCGTTAGGGTCACGAGCAGAGTCAGGGTTAGGTCAGGGTTAAGGTTAGGTTTAGGATTAGACTTAGGTTTAGGGTTGGGTTACAGTTAGGGTTAGGCTGAGACTAAGGTTACGGTCAGGGTTACAGTTAGGCTTAGGCCTAGGTCTAGGTTAACGTTAGGGTCACGGTCAGAATCAGGGTTAGGTCAGGGTTCGGGTTAGGGGTAGGGCTAGGGTTAGGGTTAGGGTTAGGGTTAGGGTTAGGGTTAGGGTTTGGATCACGGTCAGAGTCAGAGTTAGCGTTACTGGTAGGGTTAAGATTAGATTTAGGGTTAGGTTACAGCTAGGGTTAGGGTTAGGTTACGGTCAGGGTTTCGGCTAGGCATAGGCATAGGCCTAGGTCTAGGTTAGAGTTAGGGTTAGGGTTAGGGTTAGGGTTAGGGTTAGGGTTAGGGTTAGGATTAGGTTATGGTCAAAGTTACGGTTAGGCTTCGGCATAGGCCTAGGCCTAGGCTAGCATTAGGGTAACGGTCAGAGTCAGGGTTAGGTCAGGGTTAGAGTTAGGGTAAGGGTTAGGGTTAGGGTTAGGATTTAGGGTTAGGGTTAGGTTTAGGGTTAGGGTTAGGGTTAGGTTAGGATTAGGGTTAGGGTTAGGCTTAGGCTTAGGATTAGGGTTAGGGTTAGGATTAGGGTTAGGGTTAGGGTTAGGGTTAGGGTGAGGGTTAGGGTTAGGGTGAGGGTTAGGCTTACCGTTAGGGTTAGCGTTAGGGTTAGGGATAGGGTTAGGGATAGGGTTAGGATTAGATTACAGTTAGGGTTAGGGTTAGGGTTAGGGTTAGGGTTAGGGTTAGGGTTAGGGTTACGATCAGGTTTAGCGTTAGGCTTCGGCTTAGTTTACGGTCAGGGTTACGGTTAGGCTTAGACATAGACCTAGGCCTTGGTTAGCATTAGGGTCACGATCAGGCTCAGGAATAGGTCAGGGTTAGGGTTAGGGTTAGGGTTAGTGTTAGGGTTAGGGTTAGGGTTAGGGTTAGGGTTACGGTTAGGGTTAGGGTTAGGTTTAGCATAAGGGTTACGTTAGAGTTAGGTTTAGGGTTAGGCTTAGGTTACGGTCAGGGTTACGGTTAGGCTTAGGCATAGGCCTAGGTTAGTGTTAGGCTCACGGTCCGAGTCAGGGGTAGGGTTAGGGTTAGGGTTGGGGTTACGGTTGGGGTTAGGGTAAGGGTTAGGGTTAGGGTTAGGATTTAGGGTTAGGGTTAGGTTAGGATTAGGGTTAGGGTTAGGCTTAGGCTTAGGATTAGGGTTAGGGTTAGGGTTAGGGTTAGGGTTAGGGTTAGGGTTAGGGTGAGGGTTAGGCTTACCGTTAGCGTTAGCGTTAGGGTTAGGGATAGGGTTAGGGATAGGGTTAGGATTAGCTTACAGTTAGGGTTAGGGTTAGGGTTAGGGTTAGGGTTAGGGTTAGGATTAGGATTAGGGTTAGCGTTAGCCTTCGGCTTAGTTTACGGTCAGGGTTACGGTTAGGCTTAGACATAGACCTAGGCCTTGGTTAGCGTTAGGGTCACGATCAGGCTCGGGAATAGGTCAGGGTTAGGGTTAGGGTTAGGGTTAGCGTTAGGGTTAGGGTTAGCGTTAGGGTTAGGGTTAGGGTTAGGGTTAGGGTTAGGCTTAGGTTACAGTTAGGGTTAGACTTAGGCTTAGGTTACGGTCAGAGTTACAGTGAGGCTTAGGCCTAAGCCTAGGCCTAGGTTAGCGTTAGGGTCACGGTCAGAGACAGAGTTAGATTAGGGTTAGGGTTAGGGTTTAGGGTTAGGATTAGGGTTAGGCTTAGGCTGAGGTTGCAGTTAGGGTTCGGTTTAGGGTTACGCTTAGGTTACAGTCACGGTTACGGTTAGGCTTAGGTGCAGCCCTAGGCCTAGGTTAACGATAGGGTCACGGTCAGAGTCAGGGTTAGTTCAGGGTTAGGGTTAGCGTTAGGTTTAGGGTTACGGTTATGATTAGGGTTAGTTATAGGGTTAGGGTTAGGTTTAGGATTAGGATTAGGGTTAGGGATAGGATTAGGTTTTACCTTAGGGTTAGGGTTAGGATTAGGCTTAGGGTTAGGTTTGGGGTTAGGGTTAGGATTAGGGTTAGGTCAGGATTAGGGTTATGGTTAGGGATAGGGTTAGCGTTAGGGTTAGGGTTAGGGTTAGGCGTAGGGTTAGGCGTAGGCGTAGGGTTAGACGGAGGCGCAGACCTAGGCCTAGGTTAGCGTTAGGGTCACGAGCAGAGTCAGGGTTAGGTCAGGGTTAAGGTTACGTTTAGGATTAGACTTAGGTTTAGGGTTGGGTTACAGTTAGGGTTAGGCTGAGACTAAGGTTACGGTCAGGGTTACAGTTAGGCTTAGGCCTAGGTCTAGGTTAACGTTAGGGTCACGGTCAGAATCAGGGTTAGGTCAGGGTTCGGGTTAGGGTTAGGGCTAGGGTTAGGGTTAGGGTTAGGGTTAGGGTTTGGGTCACGGTCAGAGTCAGAGTTAGCGTTACTGGTAGGGTTAAGATTAGATTTAGGGTTAGGTTACAGCTAGGGTTAGGGTTAGGTTACGGTCAGGGTTTCGGCTAGGCATAGGCATAGGCCTAGGTCTAGGTTAGAGTTAGGGTCACGGTCAGAGTCTGGGTTAGGTCAGGCTTAGGGTTAAGGTTAGGGTTAGGGTTATGGTTAGGTTACAGTTGGGGTTAGGGTGAGGCTTAGGTGACGGTCAGAGTTACGGTTAGGCGGAGGTCTAGTCCTAGGTTAGCATTAGGGTCACGGTCAGAGTCAGGGTTAGGTCAGGGTTAGGGTTAGGGTTACGGTTAGGCTTAGGGTTATGTTTAGAGTTAGGGTTAGGGTTACGGTTAGGGTTAGGGTTAGGTTTAGCATAAGGGTTACGTTAGAGTTAGGTTTAGGGTTAGGCTTAGGTTACGGTCAGGGTTACGGTTAGGCTTAGGCATAGGCCTAGGTTAGTGTTAGGCTCACGGTCCGAGTCAGGGGTAGGGTTAGGGTTAGGGTTGGGGTTACGGTTGGGGTTAGGGTAAGGATTAGGGTTAGTGTTAGGATTTAGGGTTAGGGTTAGGTTTAGGGTTAGGGTTAGGGTTAGGTTAGGATTAGGGCTAGGGTTAGGCTTAAGCTCAGGATTAGGGTTAGGGTTAGGGTTAGGGTTGGGGTTACGGTTGGGGTTAGGGTTAGGGTAAGGGTTAGGGTTAGGGTTAGGATTTAGGGTTAGGGTTAGGTTTAGGGTTAGGGTTAGGGTTAGGTTAGGATTAGGGTAAGGGTTAGCCTTAGGCTTAGGATTAGGGTTAGGGTTAGGGTGAGGGTTAGGCTTACCGTTAGGGTTAGCGTTAGGGTTAGGGATAGGGTTAGGGATAGGGTTAGGATTAGCTTACAGTTAGGGTTAGGGTTAGCATTAGGGTTAGCGTTAGGATTAGGGTTAGCGTTAGGCTTCGGTTTAGTTTACGGTCAGGGTTACGGTTAGGCTTAGACATAGACCTAGGCCTTGGTTAGCGTTAGGGTCACGATCAGGCTCAGGAATAGGTCAGGGTTAGGGTTAGGGTTAGGGTTAGCGTTAGGGTTAGGGTTAGGGTTAGGGTTAGGGTTAGGCTTCGGGTTAGGGTTAGGGTTAGGGTTAAGGTTAGGGTTAGGGTTAGAGTTAGGTTACAGTTAGGGTTAGACTTAGGCTTAGGTTACGGTCAGAGTTACAGTGAGGCTTAGGCCTAAGCCTTGGCCTAGGTTAGCGTTAGGGTCACGGTCAGAGACAGGGTTAGATTAGGGTTCGGGTTAGGGTTTAGGGTTAGGATTAGGGTTAGGATTAGGGTTAGGCTTAGGCTGAGGTTGCAGTTAGGGTTCGGTTTAGGGTTAGGCTTAGGTTACAGTCACGGTTACGGTTAGGCTTAGGTGCAGCCCTAGGCCTAGGTTAACGATAGGGTCACGGTCAGAGTCAGGGTTAGTTCAGGGTTAGGGTTAGCGTTAGGTTTAGGGTTACGGTTATGATTAGGGTTAGTTATAGAGTTAGGGTTAGGTTTAGGATTAGGATTAGGGTTAGGGTTAGGATTAGGTTTTACCTTAGGGTTAGGGTGAGGATTAGGCTTAGGGTTAGGTTTGGGGTTAGGGTTAGGATTAGGGTTAGGTCAGGATTAGGGTTATGGTTAGGGATAGGTTTAGCGTTAGGGTTAGGGTTAGGGTTAGGCGTAGGGTTAGGGTTAGGCGTAGGCGCAGACCTAGGCCTAGGTTAGCGTTAGGGTCACGAGCAGAGTCAGGGTTAGGTCAGGGTTAAGGTTAGGTTTAGGATTAGACTTAGGTTTAGGGTTAGGTTACAGTTAGGGTTAGGCTGAGACTAAGGTTACGGTCAGGGTTACAGTTAGGCTTAGGCCTAGGTCTAGGTTAAGGTTAGGGTCACGGTCCGAATCAGGGTTAGGTCAGTGTTATGGTTAGGTTTAGGATTAGACTTAGGTTTAGGGTTGGGTTACAGTTAGGGTTAGGCTGAGACTAAGGTTACGGTCAGGGTTACAGTTAGGCTTAGGCCTAGGTCTAGGTTAACGTTAGGGTCACGGTCAGAATCAGGGTTAGGTCAGGGTTCGGGTTAGGGTTAGGGCTAGGGTTAGGGTTAGGGTTAGGGTTAGGGTTAGGGTTAGGGTTAGGGTTTGGGTCACGGTCAGAGTCAGAGTTAGCGTTACTGGTAGGGTTAAGATTAGATTTAGGGTTAGGTTACAGCTAGGGTTAGGGTTAGGTTACGGTCAGGGTTTCGGCTAGGCATAGGCATAGGCCTAGGTCTAGGTTAGAGTTAGGGTCACGGTCAGAGTCTGGGTTAGGTCAGGCTTAGGGTTAAGGTTAGGGTTAGGGTTATGGTTAGGTTACAGTTGGGGTTAGGGTGAGGCTTAGGTGACGGTCAGAGTTACGGTTAGGCGGAGGTCTAGTCCTAGGTTAGCATTAGGGTCACGGTCAGAGTCAGGGTTAGGTCAGGATTAGGGTTAGGGTTAGGGTTAGGGTTAGGGTTAGGCTTACGCTTAAGGTTAGGGTTAGGGTACGGTTTGGGTTAGGATGAGGGTTAGGGTTAATGGTAGGGTTAAGGTTAGGGTTAGGGTTAGGATTAGGTTATGGTCAAAGTTACGGTTAGGCTTCGGCGTAGGCCTAGGCCTAGGTTAGCATTAGGGTCACGGTCAGAGTCAGGGTTAGGTCAGGGTTAGAGTTAGGGTTAGGGTTAGGCTTAGGGTTAGGTTTAGAGTTAGGGTTAGGGTTACGGTTAGGGTTAGGGTTAGGTTTAGCATACGGGTTACGTTAGAGTTAGGTTTAGGGTTAGGCTTAGGTTACGGTCAGGGTTACGGTTAGGCTTAGGCATAGGCCTAGGTTAGTGTTAGGCTCACGGTCCGAGTCAGGGGTAGGGTTAGGGTTAGGGTTGGGGTTACGGTTGGGGTTAGGGTAAGGGTTAGGGTTAGGGTTAGGATTTAGGGTTAGGGTTAGGGTTAGGGTTAGGGTTAGGGTTAGGTTAGGATTAGGGTTAGGGTTAGGCTTAGGCTTAGGATTAGGGTTAGGGTTAGGGTTAGGGTTAGGGTTAGGGTTAGGGTTAGGGTGAGGGTTAGGCTTACCGTTAGGGCTAGCGTTAGGGTTAGGGATAGGGTTAGGTTTAGCTTACAGTTAGGGTTAGGGTTAGGGTTAGGGTTAGGGTTAGGATTAGGGTTAGCGTTAGGCTTCGGCTTAGTTTACGGTCAGGGTTACGGTTAGGCTTAGACATAGACCTAGGCCTTGGTTAGCGTTAGGGTCACGATCAGGCTCAGGAATAGGTCAGGGTTAGGGTTAGGGTTAGGGTTAGCATTAGGGTTAGGGTTAGGGTTAGGGTTAGGGTTAGGCTTCGGGTTAGGGTTAGGGTTAGAGTTAGAGTTAGGTTACAGTTAGGGTTAGACTTAGGCTTAGGTTACTATCAGAGTTACAGTGAGGCTTATGCCTAAGCCTAGGCCTAGGTTAGCGTTAGGGTCACGGTCAGAGACAGGGTTAGATTAGGGTTAGGTTTAGGGTTTAGGGTTAGGATTAGGGTTAGGCTTAGGCTGAGGTTGCAGTTAGGGTTCGGTTTAGGGTTAGGCTTAGGTTACAGTCACGGTTACCGTTAGGCTTAGGTGCAGCCCTAGGCCTAGGTTAACGATAGGGTCACGGTCAGAGTCAGGGTTAGTTCAGGGTTACGGTTAGCTTTAGGTTTAGGGTTACGGTTATGATTAGGGTTAGTTATAGGGTTAGGGTTAGGTTTAGGATTAGGATTAGGGTTAGGGTTAGGATTAGGTTTTACCTTAGGGTTAGGGTGAGGATTAGGCTTAGGGTTAGGTTTGGGGTTAGGGTTAGGATTAGGGTTAGGTCAGGATTAGGGTTATGGTTAGGGATAGGGTTAGCGTTAGGGTTAGGGTTAGGGTTAGGCGTAGGGTTATGGTTAGGCGTAGGGTTAGGCGTAGGCGCAGACCTAGGCCTAGGTTAGCGTTAGGGTCACGAGCAGAGTCAGGGTTAGGTCAGGGTTAAGGTTAGGTTTAGGATTAGACTTAGGTTTAGGGTTGGGTTACAGTTAGGGTTAGGCTGAGACTAAGGTTACGGTCAGGGTTACAGTTAGGCTTAGTCCTAGGTCTAGGTTAACGTTAGGGTCACGGTCAGAATCAGGGTTAGATCAGGGTTCGGGTTAGGGTTAGGGCTAGGGTTATGGTTAGGGTTAGGGTTAGGGTTAGGGTTAGGGTTAGGGTTAGCGTTAGGGTTAGGGTTAGGGTTAGGGTTAGGGTTAGGGTTAGGGTTAGGGTTAGGCGTAGGCGCAGACCTAGGCCTTGGTTAGCGTTAGGGTCACGATCAGGCTCAGGAATAGGTCAGGGTTAGGGTTAGGGTTAGGGTTAGGGTTAGGGTTAGGCTTCGGGTTAGGGTTAGGGTTAGGGTTAGGGTTAGGGTTAGGATTAGGGTTAGTGTTAGGCTTCGGCTTAGTTTACAGTCAGGGTTACGGTTAGGCTTAGACATAGACCTAGTCCTTGGTTAGCGTTAGGGTCACGATCAGGCTCAGGAATAGGTCAGGGTTAGGGTTAGGGTTAGGGTTAGCGTTAGGGTTAGGGTTAGGGTTAGGGTTAGGGTTAGGGTTAGGGTTAGAGTTAGGTTACAGTTAGGGTTAGACTTAGGCTTAGGTTACGGTCAGAGTTACAGTGAGGCTTAGGCCTAAGCCTAGGCCTAGGTTAGCGTTAGGGTCACGGTCAGAGACAGGGTTAGATTAGGGTTAGGGTTAGGGTTTAGGGTTAGGATTAGGGTTAGGCTTAGGCTGAGGTTGCAGTTAGGGTTAGGGTTAGGGTTAGGGTTAGGGTTAGGGTTAGGGTTAGGGTTAGGGTTAGGTTACAGTCACGGTTACGGTTAGGCTTAGGTGCAGCCCTAGGCCTAGGTTAACGATAGGGTCACGGTCAGAGTCAGGGTTAGTTCAGGGTTAGGGTTAGCGTTAGGTTTAGGGTTACGGTTATGATTAGGGTTAGTTATAGGGTTAGGGTTAGGTTTAGGATTAGGATTAGGGTTAGGGTTAGGATTAGGTTTTACCTTAGGGTTAGGGTTAGGATTAGGCTTAGGGTTAGGTTTGGGGTTAGGGTTAGGATTAGGGTTAGGTCAGGATTAGGGTTATGGTTAGGGATAGGGTTAGCGTTAGGGTTAGTGTTAGGGTTAGGCGTAGGGTTAGGGTTAGGCGTAGGGTTAGGCGTAGGCGCAGACCTAGGCCTAGGTTAGCGTTAGGGTCACGAGCAGAGTCAGGGTTAGGTCAGGGCTAAGGTTAGGTTTAGGATTAGACCTAGGTTTAGGGTTGGGTTACAGTTAGGGTTAGGCTGAGACTAAGGTTACGGTCAGGGTTACAGTTAGGCTTAGGCCTAGGTCTAGGTTAACGTTAGGGTCACGGTCAGAATCAGGGTTAGGTCAGGGTTTGGGTTAGGGTTAGGGCTAGGGTTAGGGTTAGGGTTAGGGTTAGGGTTAGGGTTAGGGTTTGGGTCACGGTCAGAGTCAGAGTTAGCGTTACTGGTAGGGTTAAGATTAGATTTAGGGTTAGGTTACAGCTAGGGTTAGGGTTAGGTTACGGTCAGGGTTTCGGCTAGGCATAGGCATAGGCCTAGGTCTAGGTTAGAGTTAGGGTCACGGTCAGAGTCTGGGTTAGGTCAGGCTTAGGGTTAAGGTTAGGGTTAGGGTTATGGTTAGGTTACAGTTGGGGTTAGGGTGAGGCTTAGGTGACGGTCAGAGTTACGGTTAGGCGGAGGTCTAGTCCTAGGTTAGCATTAGGGTCACGGTCAGAGTCAGGGTTAGGTCAGGGTTAGGGTTAGGGTTAGGGTTAGGGTTAAGCTTAGGCTTACGCTTAAGGTTAGGGTTAGGGTACGGTTTGGGTTAGGATGAGGGTTAGGGTTAATGGTAGGGTTAAGGTTAGGGTTAGGGTTAGGATTAGGTTATGGTCAAAGTTACGGTTAGGCTTCGGAGTAGGCCTAGGCCTAGGTTAGCATTAGGGTCACGGTCAGAGTCAGGGTTAGGTCAGGGTTAGAGTTAGGGTTAGGGTTAGGCTTAGGGTTAGGTTTAGAGTTAGGGTTAGGATTACGGTTAGGGTTAGGGTTAGGTTTAGCATACGGGTTACGTTAGAGTTAGGTTTAGGGTTAGGCTTAGGTTACGGTCAGGGTTACGGTTAGGCTTAGGCATAGGCCTAGGTTAGTGTTAGGCTCACGGTCCGAGTCAGGGGTAGGGTTAGGGTTAGGGTTGGGGTTACGGTTGGGGTTAGGGTAAGGGTTAGGGTTAGGGTTAGGATTTAGGGTTAGGGTTAGGTTTAGGGTTAGGGTTAGGGTTAGGTTACGATTAGGGTTAGGGTTAGACTTAGGCTTAGGATTAGGGTTAGGGTTAGGGTTAGGGTTAGGGTTAGGGTGAGGGTTAGGCTTACCGTTAGGGCTAGCGTTAGGGTTAGGGATAGGGTTAGGATTAGCTTACAGTTAGGGTTAGGGTTAGGGTTAGGGTTAGGGTTAGGTTTAGGGTTAGGGTTAGGGTTAGGGTTAGGGTTAGGGTTAGGATTAGGGTTAGCGTTAGGCTTCGGCTTAGTTTACGGTCAGGGTTACGGTTAGGCTTAGACATAGACCTAGGCCTTGGTTAGCGTTAGGGTCACGATCAGGCTCAGGAATAGGTCAGGGTTAGGGTTAGGGTTAGGGTTAGCGTTAGGGTTAGGGTTAGGGTTAGGGTTAGGGTTAGGGTTAGGCTTCGGGTTAGGGTTAGGGTTAGGGTTAGGGTTAGGGTTAGAGTTAGGTTACAGTTAGGGTTAGACTTAGGCTTAGGTTACGGTCAGAGTTACAGTGAGGCTTAGGCCTAAGCCTAGGCCTAGGTTAGCGTTAGGGTCACGGTCAGAGACAGGGTTAGATTAGGGTTAGGGTTAGGGTTTAGGGTTAGGATTAGGGTTAGGGTTAGGGTTTAGGGTTAGGATTAGGGTTAGGCTTAGGCTGAGGTTGCAGTTAGGGTTCGGTTTAGGGTTAGGCTTAGGTTACAGTCACGGTTACGGTTAGGCTTAGGTGCAGCCCTAGGCCTAGGTTAACGATAGGGTCACGGTCAGAGTCAGGGTTAGTTCAGGGTTAGGGTTAGCGTTAGGTTTAGGGTTACGGTTATGATTAGGGTTAGTTATAGGGTTAGGGTTAGGTTTAGGATTAGGATTAGGGTTAGGGTTAGGATTAGGTTTTACCTTAGGGTTAGGGTTAGGATTAGGCTTAGGGTTAGGTTTGGGGTTAGGGTTAGGATTAGGGTTAGGTCAGGATTAGGGTTATGGTTAGGGATAGGGTTAGCGTTAGGGTTAGCGTTAGGGTTAGGGTTAGGGTTAGGGTTAGGGTTAGGGTTAGGCGTAGGCGCAGACCTAGGCCTAGGTTAGCGTTAGGGTCACGAGCAGAGTCAGGGTTAGGTCAGGGTTAAGGTTAGGTTTAGGATTAGACTTAGGTTTAGGGTTGGGTTACAGTTAGGGTTAGGCTGAGACTAAGGTTACGGTCAGGGTTACAGTTAGGCTTAGGCCTAGGTCTAGGTTAACGTTAGGGTCACGGTCAGAATCAGGGTTAGGTCAGGGTTCGGGTTAGGGTTAGGGCTAGGGTTAGGGTTAGGGTTAGGGTTAGGGTTAGGGTTAGGGTTAGGGTTTGGGTCACGGTCAGAGTCAGAGTTAGCGTTACTGGTAGGGTTAAGATTAGATTTAGGGTTAGGTTACAGCTAGGGTTAGGGTTAGGTTACGGTCAGGGTTTCGGCTAGGCATAGGCATAGGCCTAGGTCTAGGTTAGAGTTAGGGTCACGGTCAGAGTCTGGGTTAGGTCAGGCTTAGGGTTAAGGTTAGGGTTAGGGTTATGGTTAGGTTACAGTTGGGGTTAGGGTGAGGCTTAGGTGACGGTCAGAGTTACGGTTAGGCGGAGGTCTAGTCCTAGGTTAGCATTAGGGTCACGGTCAGAGTCAGGGTTAGGTCAGGGTTAGGGTTAGGGTTAGGGTTAGGGTTAGACTTAAGCTTAGGCTTACGCTTAAGGTTAGGGTTAGGGTACGGTTTGGGTTAGGATGAGGGTTAGGGTTAATGGCAGGGTTAAGGTTAGGGTTAGGGTTAGGATTAGGTTATGGTCAAAGTTACGGTTAGGCTTCGGCGTAGGCCTAGGCCTATGTTAGCATTAGGGTCACGGTCAGAGTCAGGGTTAGGTCAGGGTTAGAGTTAGGTTTAGGGTTAGGCTTAGGGTTAGGTTTAGAGTTAGGGTCAGGGTTACGGTTAGGCTTAGGCATAGGCCTAGGTTAGTGTTAGGCTCACGGTCCGAGTCAGGGGTAGGGTTAGGGTTAGGGTTGGGGTTACGGTTGGGGTTAGGGTTAGGGTTAGGATTTAGGGTTAGGGTTAGGTTTAGGGTTAGGGTTAGGGTTAGGTTAGGATTAGGGTTAGGGTTAGGGTTAGGGTTAGGGTTAGGGTTAGGGTTAGGGTTAGGGTTAGGGTTAGGGTTAGGATTAGGGTTAGCATTAGGCTTCGGCTTAGTTTACGGTCAGGGTTACGGTTAGGCTTAGACATATACCTAGGCCTTGGTTAGCGTTAGGGTCACGATCAGGCTCAGGAATAGGTCAGGGTTAGGGTTAGGGTTAGGGTTAGCGTTAGGGTTAGGGTTAGGGTTAGCGTTAGGGTTAGGGTTAGGGTTAGGCTTCGGGTTAGGGTTAGGGTTAGGGTTAGGGTTAGGGTTAGAGTTAGGTTACAGTTAGGGTTAGACTTAGGCTTAGGTTACGGTCAGAGTTACAGTGAGGCTTAGGCCTAAGCCTAGGCCTAGGTTAGCGTTAGGGTCACGGTCAGAGACAGGGTTAGATTAGGGTTAGGGTTAGGGTTTAGGGTTAGGATTAGGGTTAGGCTTAGGCTGAGGTGGCAGTTAGGGTTAGGGTTAGGGTTAGGGTTAGGGTTAGGGTTAGGGTTAGGATTTAGGGTTAGGGTTAGGTTTAGGGTTAGGGTTAGGTTAGGATTAGGGTTAGGGTTAGGCTTAGGCTTAGGATTAGGGTTAGGGTTAGGGTTAGGGTTAGGGTTAGGGTTAGGGTTAGGGTTAGGGTTAGGGTTAGGATTAGGGTTAGCATTAGGCTTCGGCTTAGTTTACGGTCAGGCTTACGGTTAGACTTAGACATAGACCTAGGCCTTGGTTCGCGTTAGGGTCACGATCAGGCTCAGGAATAGGTCAGGGTTAGGGTTAGGGTTAGGGTTAGGGTTAGGGTTAGGCTTCGGGTTAGGGTTAGGGTTAGGGTTAGGGTTAGGGTTAGGGTTAGGATTAGGGTTAGTGTTAGGCTTCGGCTTAGTTTACAGTCAGGGTTACGGTTAGGCTTAGACATAGACCTAGTCCTTGGTTAGCGTTAGGGTCACGATCAGGCTCAGGAATAGGTCAGGGTTAGGGTTAGGGTTAGGGTTAGCGTTAGGGTTAGGGTTAGGGTTAGGGTTAGGGTTAGGGTTAGGGTTAGGGTTAGAGTTAGGTTACAGTTAGGGTTAGACTTAGGCTTAGGTTACGGTCAGAGTTACAGTGAGGCTTAGGCCTAAGCCTAGGCCTAGGTTAGCGTTAGGGTCACGGTCAGAGACAGGGTTAGATTAGGGTTAGGGTTAGGGTTTAGGGTTAGGATTAGGGTTAGGCTTAGGCTGAGGTTGCAGTTAGGGTTAGGGTTAGGGATAGGGTTAGGGTTAGGGTTAGGGTTAGGGTTAGTGTTAGGGTTAGGGTTAGGTTACAGTCACGGTTACGGTTAGGCTTAGATGCAGCCCTAGGCCTAGGTTAACGATAGGGTCACGGTCAGAGTCAGGGTTAGTTCAGGGTTAGGGTTAGCGTTAGGTTTAGGGTTACGGTTATGATTAGGGTTAGTTATAGAGTTAGGGTTAGGTTTAGGATTAGGATTAGGGTTAGGGTTAGGATTAGGTTTTACCTTAGGGTTAGGGTTAGGATTAGGCTTAGGGTTAGGTTTGGGGTTAGGGTTAGGATTAGGGTTAGGTCAGGATTAGGGTTATGGTTAGGGATAGGGTTAGCGTTAGGGTTAGTGTTAGGGTTAGGCGTAGGGTTAGGGTTAGGCGTAGGGTTAGGCGTAGGCGCAGACCTAGGCCTAGGTTAGCGTTAGGGTCACGAGCAGAGTCAGGGTTAGGTCAGGGTTAAGGTTAGGTTTAGGATTAGACCTAGGTTTAGGGTTGGGTTACAGTTAGGGTTAGGCTGAGACTAAGGTTACGGTCAGGGTTACAGTTAGGCTTAGGCCTAGGTCTAGGTTAACGTTAGGGTCACGGTCAGAATCAGGGTTAGGTCAGGGTTTGGGTTAGGGTTAGGGCTAGGGTTAGGGTTAGGGTTAGGGTTAGGGTTAGGGTTAGGGTTTGGGTCACGGTCAGAGTCAGAGTTAGCGTTACTGGTAGGGTTAAGATTAGATTTAGGGTTAGGTTACAGCTAGGGTTAGGGTTAGGTTACGGTCAGGGTTTCGGCTAGGCATAGGCATAGGCCTAGGTCTAGGTTAGAGTTAGGGTCACGGTCAGAGTCTGGGTTAGGTCAGGCTTAGGGTTAAGGTTAGGGTTAGGGTTATGGTTAGGTTACAGTTGGGGTTAGGGTGAGGCTTAGGTGACGGTCAGAGTTACGGTTACGCGGAGGTCTAGTCCTAGGTTAGCATTAGGGTCACGGTCAGAGTCAGGGTTAGGTCAGGGTTAGGGTTAGGGTTAGACTTAAGCTTAGGCTTACGCTTAAGGTTAGGGTTAGGGTACGGTTTGGGTTAGGATGAGGGTTAGGGTTAATGGTAGGGTTAAGGTTAGGGTTAGGGTTAGGATTAGGTTATGGTCAAAGTTACGGTTAGGCTTCGGAGTAGGCCTAGGCCTAGGTTAGCATTAGGGTCACGGTCAGAGTCAGGGTTAGGTCAGGGTTAGAGTTAGGGTTAGGGTTAGGCTTAGGGTTAGGTTTAGAGTTAGGGTTAGGGTTACGGTTAGGGTTAGGGTTAGGTTTAGCATACGGGTTACGTTAGAGTTAGGTTTAGGGTTAGGCTTAGGTTACGGTCAGGGTTACGGTTAGGCTTAGGCATAGGCCTAGGTTAGTGTTAGGCTCACGGTCCGAGTCAGGGGTAGGGTTAGGGTTAGGGTTGGGGTTACGGTTGGGGTTAGGGTAAGGGTTAGGGTTAGGGTTAGGATTTAGGGTTAGGGTTAGGTTTAGGGTTAGGGTTAGGGTTAGGTTAGGATTAGGGTTAGGGTTAGGCTTAGGCTTAGGATTAGGGTTAGGGTTAGGGTTAGGGTTAGGGTTAGGGTGAGGGTTAGGCTTACCGTTAGGGCTAGCGTTAGGGTTAGGGATAGGGTTAGGATTAGCTTACAGTTAGGGTTAGGGTTAGGGTTAGGGTTAGGGTTAGGTTTAGGGTTAGGGTTAGGGTTAGGGTTAGGATTAGGGTTAGCGTTAGGCTTCGGCTTAGTTTACGGTCAGGGTTACGGTTAGGCTTAGACATAGACCTAGGCCTTGGTTAGCGTTAGGGTCACGATCAGGCTCAGGAATAGGTCAGGGTTAGGGTTAGGGTTAGGGTTAGCGTTAGGGTTAGGGTTAGGGTTAGGGTTAGGGTTAGGGTTAGGGTTAGGCTTCGGGTTAGGGTTAGGGTTAGGGTTAGGGTTAGGGTTAGAGTTAGGTTACAGTTAGGGTTAGACTTAGGCTTAGGTTACGGTCAGAGTTACAGTGAGGCTTAGGCCTAAGCCTAGGCCTAGGTTAGCGTTAGGGTCACGGTCAGAGACAGGGTTAGATTAGGGTTAGGGTTAGGGTTTAGGGTTAGGATTAGGGTTAGGCTTAGGCTGAGGTTGCAGTTAGGGTTCGGTTTAGGGTTAGGCTTAGGTTACAGTCACGGTTACGGTTAGGCTTAGGTGCAGCCCTAGGCCTAGGTTAACGATAGGGTCACGGTCAGAGTCAGGGTTAGTTCAGGGTTAGGGTTAGCGTTAGGTTTAGGGTTACGGTTATGATTAGGGTTAGTTATAGGGTTAGGGTTAGGTTTAGGATTAGGATTAGGGTTAGGGTTAGGATTAGGTTTTACCTTAGGGTTAGGGTTAGGATTAGGCTTAGGGTTAGGTTTGGGGTTAGGGTTAGGATTAGGGTTAGGTCAGGATTAGGGTTATGGTTAGGGATAGGGTTAGCGTTAGGGTTAGGGTTAGGGTTAGGCGTAGGGTTAGGGTTAGGCGTAGGGTTAGGCGTAGGCGCAGACCTAGGCCTAGGTTAGCGTTAGGGTCACGAGCAGAGTCAGGGTTAGGTCAGGGTTAAGGTTAGGTTTAGGATTAGACTTAGGTTTAGGGTTGGGTTACAGTTAGGGTTAGGCTTAGACTAAGGTTACGGTCAGGGTTACAGTTAGGCTTAGGCCTAGGTCTAGGTTAACGTTAGGGTCACGGTCAGAATCAGGGTTAGGTCAGGGTTCGGGTTAGGGTTAGGGCTAGGGTTAGGGTTAGGGTTAGGGTTAGGGTTAGGGTTTGGGTCACGGTCAGAGTCAGAGTTAGCGTTACTGGTAGGGTTAAGATTAGATTTAGGGTTAGGTTACAGCTAGGGTTAGGGTTAGGTTACGGTCAGGGTTTCGGCTAGGCATAGGCATAGGCCTAGGTCTAGGTTAGAGTTAGGGTCACGGTCAGAGTCTGGGTTAGGTCAGGCTTAGGGTTAAGGTTAGGGTTAGGGTTATGGTTAGGTTACAGTTGGGGTTAGGGTGAGGCTTAGGTGACGGTCAGAGTTACGGTTAGGCGGAGGTCTAGTCCTAGGTTAGCATTAGGGTCACGGTCAGAGTCAGGGTTAGGTCAGGGTTAGGGTTAGGGTTAGGGTTAGGGTTAGACTTAAGCTTAGGCTTACGCTTAAGGTTAGGGTTAGGGTACGGTTTGGGTTAGGATGAGGGTTAGGGTTAATGGTAGGGTTAAGGTTAGGGTTAGGGTTAGGATTAGGTTATGGTCAAAGTTACGGTTAGGCTTCGGCGTAGGCCTAGGCCTAGGTTAGCATTAGGGTCACGGTCAGAGTCAGGGTTAGGTCAGGGTTAGAGTTAGGTTTAGGGTTAGGCTTAGGGTTAGGTTTAGAGTTAGGGTTAGGGTTACGGTTAGGGTTAGGGTTAGGTTTAGCATAAGGGTTACGTTAGAGTTAGGTTTAGGGTTAGGCTTAGGTTACGGTCAGGGTTACGGTTAGGCTTAGGCATAGGCCTAGGTTAGTGTTAGGCTCACGGTCCGAGTCAGGGGTAGGGTTAGGGTTAGGGTTGGGGTTACGGTTGGGGTTAGGGTTGGGGTTAGGATTTAGGGTTAGGGTTAGGTTTAGGGTTAGGGTTAGGGTTAGGTTAGGATTAGGGTTAGGGTTAGGGTTAGGGTTAGGGTTAGGGTTAGGGTTAGGGTTAGGGTTAGGATTAGGGTTAGCATTAGGCTTCGGCTTAGTTTACGGTCAGGGTTACGGTTAGGCTTAGACATAGACCTAGGCCTTGGTTAGCGTTAGGGTCACGATCAGGCTCAGGAATAGGTCAGGGTTAGGGTTAGGGTTAGGGTTAGCGTTAGGGTTAGGGTTAGGGTTAGCGTTAGGGTTAGGGTTAGGGTTAGGGTTAGGCTTCGGGTTAGGGTTAGGGTTAGGGTTAGGGTTAGGGTTAGGGTTAGGGTTAGAGTTAGGTTACAGTTAGGGTTAGACTTAGGCTTAGGTTACGGTCAGAGTTACAGTGAGGCTTAGGCCTAAGCCTAGGCCTAGGTTAGCGTTAGGGTCACGGTCAGAGACAGGGTTAGATTAGGGTTAGGGTTAGGGTTTAGGGTTAGGATTAGGGTTAGGCTTAGGCTGAGGTGGCAGTTAGGGTTAGGCTTAGGGTTAGGGTTATGGTTAGGGTTAGGGTTAGGATTTAGGGTTAGGGTTAGGTTTAGGGTTAGGGTTAGGTTAGGATTAGGGTTAGGGTTAGGCTTAGGCTTAGGATTAGGGTTAGGGTCAGGGTTAGGGTTAGGGTTAGGGTTAGGGTTAGGGTTAGGGTTAGGGTTAGGGTTAGGGTTAGGGTGAGGGTTAGGCTTACCGTTAGGGTTAGGGATAGGGTTAGGGTTAGGATTAGCTTACAGTTAGGGTTAGGGTTAGGGTTAGGGTTAGGATTAGGGTTAGCATTAGGCTTCGGCTTAGTTTACGGTCAGGCTTACGGTTAGACTTAGACATAGACCTAGGCCTTGGTTAGCGTTAGGGTCACGATCAGGCTCAGGAATAGGTCAGGGTTAGGGTTAGGGTTAGGGTTAGGGTTAGGGTTAGGGTTAGGGTTAGGGTTAGGCTTCGGGTTAGGGTTAGGGTTAGGGTTAGGGTTAGGGTTAGGATTAGGGTTAGCGTTAGGCTTAGGGTTAGGGTTAGGGTTAGGGTTAGGGTTAGGATTAGGGTTAGCGTTAGGCTTCGGCTTAGTTTACAGTCAGGGTTACGGTTAGGCTTAGACATAGACCTAGGCCTTGGTTAGCGTTAGGGTCAAGATCAGGCTCAGGAATAGGTCAGGGTTAGGGTTAGGGTTAGGGTTAGGGTTAGCGTTAGGGTTAGCGTTAGGGTTAGGGTTAGGCTTAGGTTACAGTCACGGTTACGGTTAGGCTTAGGTGCAGCCCTAGGCCTAGGTTAACGATAGGGTCACGGTCAGAGTCAGGGTTAGTTCAGGGTTAGGGTTAGCGTTAGGTTTAGGGTTACGGTTATGATTAGGGTTAGTTATAGGGTTAGGGTTAGGTTTAGGATTAGGATTAGGGTTAGGGTTAGGATTAGGTTTTACCTTAGGGTTAGGGTTAGGATTAGGCTTAGGGTTAGGTTTGGGGTTAGGGTTAGGATTAGGGTTAGGTCAGGATTAGGGTTATGGTTAGGGATAGGGTTAGCGTTAGGGTTAGGGTTAGGGTTAGGCGTAGGGTTAGGGTTAGGCGTAGGGTTAGGCGTAGGCGCAGACCTAGGCCTAGGTTAGCGTTAGGGTCACGAGCAGAGTCAGGGTTAGGTCAGGGTTAAGGTTAGGTTTAGGATTAGACTTAGGTTTAGGGTTGGGTTACAGTTAGGGTTAGGCTGAGACTAAGGTTACGGTCAGGGTTACAGTTAGGCTTAGGCCTAGGTCTAGGTTAACGTTAGGGTCACGGTCAGAATCAGGGTTAGGTCAGGGTTTGGGTTAGGGTTAGGGCTAGGGTTAGGGTTAGGGTTAGGGTTAGGGTTAGGGTTTGGGTCACGGTCAGAGTCAGAGTTAGCGTTACTGGTAGGGTTAAGATTAGATTTAGGGTTAGGTTACAGCTAGGGTTAGGGTTAGGTTACGGTCAGGGTTTCGGCTAGGCATAGGCATAGGCCTAGGTCTAGGTTAGAGTTAGGGTCACGGTCAGAGTCTGGGTTAGGTCAGGCTTAGGGTTAAGGTTAGGGTTAGGGTTATGGTTAGGTTACAGTTGGGGTTAGGGTGAGGCTTAGGTGACGGTCAGAGTTACGGTTAGGCGGAGGTCTAGTCCTAGGTTAGCATTAGGGTCACGGTCAGAGTCAGGGTTAGGTCAGGGTTAGGGTTAGGGTTAGGGTTAGGGTTAGACTTAAGCTTAGGCTTACGCTTAAGGTTAGGGTTAGGGTACGGTTTGGGTTAGGATGAGGGGTAGGGTTAATGGCAGGGTTAAGGTTAGGGTTAGCGTTAGGATTAGGTTATGGTCAAAGTTACGGTTAGGCTTCGGCGTAGGCCTAGGCCTAGGTTAGCATTAGGGTCACGGTCAGAGTCAGGGTTAGGTCAGGGTTAGAGTTAGGGTTAGGGTTAGGCTTAGGGTTAGGTTTAGAGTTAGGGTTAGGGTTACGGTTAGGGTTAGGGTTAGGTTTAGCATAAGGGTTACGTTAGAGTTATGTTTAGGGTTAGGCTTAGGTTACGGTCAGGGTTACGGTTAGGCTTAGGCATAGGCCTAGGTTAGTGTTAGGCTCACGGTCCGAGTCAGGGGTAGGGTTAGGGTTAGGGTTGGGGTTACGTTTGGGGTTAGGGTAAGGGTTAGGATTAGGGTTAGCGTTAGGCTTCGGCTTAGTTTACGGTCAGGGTTACGGTTAGGCTTAGACATAGACCTAGGCCTTGGTTAGCGTTAGGGTCACGATCAGGCTCAGGAATAGGTCAGGGTTAGGGTTAGGGTTAGGGTTAGGGTTAGCGTTAGGGTTAGGGTTAGGGTTAGGGTTTGGGTTAGGCTTCGGGTTAGGGTTAGGGTTAGGGTTAGAGTTAGGTTACAGTTAGGGTTAGACTTAGGCTTAGGTTACGGTCAGAGTTACAGTGAGGCTTAGGCCTAAGCCTAGGCCTAGGTTAGCGTTAGGGTCACGGTCAGAGACAGGGTTAGATTAGGGTTAGGGTTAGGGTTTAGGGTTAGGATTAGGGTTAGGCTTAGGCTGAGGTTGCAGTTAGGGTTCGGTTTAGGGTTAGGCTTAGGTTACAGTCACGGTTACGGTTAGGCTTAGGTGCAGCCCTAGGCCTAGGTTAACGATAGGGTCACGGTCACAGTCAGGGTTAGTTCAGGGTTAGGGTTAGCGTTAGGTTTAGGGTTACGGTTATGATTAGGGTTAGTTATAGGGTTAGGGTTAGGTTTAGGATTAGGATTAGGGTTAGGGTTAGGATTAGGTTTTACCTTAGGGTTAGGGTTAGGATTAGGCTTAGGGTTAGGTTTGGGGTTAGGGTTAGGATTAGGGTTAGGTCAGGATTAGGGTTATGGTTAGGGATAGGATTAGCGTTAGGGTTAGGGTTAGGGTTAGGCGTAGGGTTAGGGTTAGGCGTAGGGTTAGGCGTAGGCGCAGACCTAGGCCTAGGTTAGCGTTAGGGTCACGAGCAGAGTCAGGGTTAGGTCAGGGTTAAGGTTAGGTTTAGGATTAGACTTAGGTTTAGGGTTGGGTTACAGTTAGGGTTAGGCTGAGACTAAGGTTACGGTCAGGGTTACTGTTAGGCTTAGGCCTAGGTCTAGGTTAATGTTAGGGTCACGGTCAGAATCAGGGTTAGGTCAGGGTTCGGTTTAGGGTTAGGGCTAGGGTTAGGGTTAGGGTTAGGGTTAGGGTTAGGGTTAGGGTTAGGGTTAGGGTTAGGGTTAGGGTTTGGGTCACGGTCAGGGTCAGAGTTAGCGTTACTGGTAGGGTTAAGATTAGATTTAGGGTGAGGTTACAGCTAGGGTTAGGGTTAGGTTACGGTCAGGGTTTCGGCTAGGCATAGGCATAGGCCTAGGTCTAGGTTAGAGTTAGGGTCACGGTCAGAGTCTGGGTTAGGTCAGGCTTAGGGTTAAGGTTAGGGTTAGGGTTAGGGTTAGGGTTAGGGTTAGGGTTAGGGTTAGGGTTAGGGTTAGGGTTAGGTTTAGGATAAGGGTTACGTTAGAGTTAGGTTTAGGGTTAGGCTTAGGTTACGGTCAGGGTTACGGTTAGGCTTAGGCATAGGCCTAGGTTAGTGTTAGGGTCACGGTCCGAGTCAGGGTTAGGGTTAGGGTTAGGGTTGGGGTTACGGTTGGGGTTATGATAAGGGTTAGGGTTAGGGTTAGGGTTAGGATTAGGGTTAGGATTAGGTTACAGTTAGGCTTAGTGTGAGGCTTAGGTTACGGTCAGGGTTACGGTTAGGATTAGGCGACGGTCTATGATTAGCATTAGGGTCACCGTCAGAGTCAGGGTTAGGTCAGGGTTAGGGTTAGGTTTCGGGTTAGGGTTTTGGTTAGGGATTGGGCTAGGGTTAGGGTTAGGGTTAGGGTTAGGGTTAGGGTTACGGTCAGGGTTAGGGTTAGGGTCAGGGTTAGGATTAGGATTGGCGTTAGCATTAAGTTTAGGGTTAGGGTTACGATTAGTCTTAGCATTAGGTTACAGTTAAGGCTAGGGTTATGCTTGGGTTACGGTTAGGCGTAGGCGCAGGCATAGGCCTAGGTTAGTGTTAGGGTCACGGTCAGAGTCAGGGTTAGGTCAGGGCTAGGGTTAGTGTTAGGCTTAGGGGTAGCGTTAGGGTTAGGATTAGACTTAGGGTAAGGGTTAGGGTTAGGTTACAGTCAGTGTTAGGTTTGGGCTTAGGTTACGGTTAGGCTTACGCGTAGGCCTAGGCCCATGTTTGCGTTAGGGTCACGGTCAGAGTCAGGGTTAGGTCTAGGTTAGGGTTAGGGTTAGGGTTAGGTTTAGTATTAGGTTTAGGGTAACGGTTAGGCTTAGGTTATAGTTAGGGTTAGGGTAGGTTTAGGTTACGGTCAGGGTTACGGTTAGAATTAAGCGTAGGCCTAGGTCTAGGTCTAGGTTAGCGTTAGGGTCACGGTCAGAGTCAAGGTTAGGTCAGGTTTAGCGTAAAGGTTATAGTTAGCGTTAGGGTTAGTATTAGGATTAGGGTTAGGGTTAGGCTTAGGTTACAGTGAGGGTTAGGTTTAAGCTTAGTTTACGGTTAGCCTTATGGTTAGGCTTAGGCTTAGGTCCAGGTCTAGATTAGTAGAAGGTCACGGTCAGAGTCAGAGTTAGGTCAGGGTTAGGGTTAGGGTTAGGGTTAGGGTTAGGATTAGGTTTAGGATTAGGTTATAGTTAGAGTTAGGGTTAGGCTTAGGTTACGGTCAGGGTTACGGTTAGGTTTACGCGCAGCCCTAGGCCTAGGTTAGCGATAGGTCACGGTCAGATTCAGGGTTAGGTTAGGGTTAGGGTTAGGGCTAGGTTACAATTAGGGTTAGGTTTAGGCTTAGTTTACGGTTAGGGTTACATTTAGGCTTAGGCATAGGAGTAGGCCCAGTTTAATGTTAGGATCACGGTCAGAGTCAGGGTTAGGTCAGGGTTAGACTTAGGGTTAAGGTTAGGGTTAGGGTTAGGCTTACGGTAGGCTTAGGTTACGGTAAGGGTTTGTGTAGGTTTAGGTTACGGTCAGGGTTAAGGTTAGGGTTAGACATAAGCGTAGGTTAGCGTTAGGGTCACGGTCAGAGTCAGGGTTAGGGTTAGGGTTAGGGTAATGGTTAGGGTTAGAGTTAGGGTTAGGGTTAGGATTAGGGTTAGGGTTAGGGTTAGGATTAGGCTTAGGTTACGGTCAGGGTTACGGTAAGGCTTAGGCATAGATTTAGGCTTAGGTTTAGGTTAGGGAGAGTGTCACGGTGAGAGTCAGGGTTAGGTCAGGGTTAGGGTTAGGGTTAGGGTTATGGTTAGGGTTAGGGTTAGGGTTAGGGATAGGGTTAGGGTTAGGGTTAGGGTTAGGGTTAGGGTTAGGGTTAGCCTTAGCATTAGGCTTAGGGTTTGGGTCACGGTCAGAGTCAGAGTTAACGTTACGGTTAGGGTTAGGATTAGGTTTAGGGTTAGCGTTAGAGTTAGGGTTAGGTTACGGTCAGGGTTTCGGCTACGAATCGCATAGGCCTAGGTCTAGGTTAGAGTTAGGGTCACGGTCAGAGTCTGGGTTAGGTCAGGGTTAGGGTTAAGGTTAGGGTTAGGGTTACGGATAGGATTAGGTTTACGGTTAGGTTACAGTTGGGGTTAGGGCGAGGCTTAGGTTACGGTCAGAGTTACGGTTAAGCTTAGACCTAGTTCTAGGTTAGTGTTAGGGTCACGGTCAGAGTCAGGATTAGGTCAGGGTTAGGTTTAGGGTTAGGGTTAGGGCTAGGTTACAATTAGGGTTAGGTTTAGGCTTAGTTTACGGTTAGGGTTACATTTAGGCTTAGGCATAGGAGTAGGCCCAGTTTAATGTTAGGATCACGGTCAGAGTCAGGATTAGGTCAGGGTTAGGTTTAGGGTTAGGGTTAAGGTTAGGGTTAGGGTTCGTTTACAGTTAGGGTTAGTGTTAGGTTTAGGTTATGGTTAGGGTTACGGTTAGCCTTAGGCGTAGGCCTAGGCCTAGGTTAGTGTTAGGGTCAAGGTCAGAGTCAGGGTTAAGTCAGGGTTAGGGTTATGGTTAGGGTTAGGATCATGTTTAGGATAAGGGTTAGGTTAGAGTTAGGTTTAGGGTGATTCTTAGGTTACGGTCAGGGTTACGGTTAGGCTTACGCATAGGTCTAGGTTAGGGTTAGGGTAAGGGTTAGGATTAGATTTAGGATTAGGTTTAGGATTACGTTTAGGATGAGGTTACAGTGAGGGTTAGTGTGAGGCTTAGGTTACGGTCACGGTTATGGTTAGGATTAGGCGGCGGTCTACGTTAGCGTTAGCGTCACCGTCAGAGTCAGGGTTAGGTCAGGGTTAGGGTTACGTTTAGGGTTAGGGTTTTGGTTAGGGATAGGGTTAGGGTTAGGGTTATGATTAGGGTTACGATAAGGGTTATGTTAGAGTTAGGCTTAGGGTGATTCTTAGGTTACGGTCAGAGTTACGGTTAGGTTTAGGCATAGGCCTAGGTTAGCGTTAGGGTCACCGTCAGAGTCAGTGTCAGGGTTAGGGTTAGGGTTATGGTTAGGGTTAGGGTTTTGGTTAGGGTTAGGGTTAGGGTTAGGGTTAGGGTTAGGGTTAGGGTTAGGGTTAGGGTTAGGTTTAGGGTTAGGGTTAGGCTTGGGTTACGGTTAGGCGTAGGCGCAGGCCTAGGCCTAGTTTAGGGTTAGGGTCAGGGTCAGAGTCAGGGTTAAGTCAGGGTGAGGGTTAGGATTAGGTTTTACCTTAGGGTTAGGGTTAGGATTAGGCTTAGGTTTAGGTTTGGGGTTAGGGTTAGGATTAGGGTTAGGGTCAGGGTTAGTGTTAGGGTTAGGGTTAGGGTTTCAGTTAGGGTTAGGGTTAGGCTTAGGTTACGGTCAGGGTTACGGTTGGGCTTACCCGTAGGTCTAGGCCTAGGTTTGCTTTACGGTCACAGTCAGAATCAGGGTTACGTCTAGGTTAAGGTTTGGGTTCGTGTTAGGGTTAGGTTTAGGATTAGGCTTAGGGTACAGGGTTAGGTTACAGTTAGGGTTAGGGTTAGGCTTAGGCATAGGTTAGCGTTAGGGTAACGATCAGAATCAGGGTTAGGTCAGTGTTAGGGTTAGGGTTACGGTTAGGATTAGTCTTAAGGTTAGGGTTAAGTTTAGGGTTAGGGTTAGGGTTAGGGTTAGGGTTAGGTGACAGTTGGGGTTAGGGTGAGGCTTAGGTTAAGGTCAGGGTTACAGTTAGGCGTAGGCCTAGACCTAGGTTAGCTTTAGGGTCACGATCAGAATCAGGGTTAGGTCAGGGTTAGGGTTAGGGTTTAGGTTAGGGTTAGGATTAGGTTTAGGTTTAGGATTAGGTTACATTTAGGTTTAGTGTGAGGCTTAGGTTACGGTCAGGGTTACGGTTAGGATTATGCATAGGCTTAAACTCAGGCTTAGGTTAGGGTTTGGGTTAAGGTCAGAGTCATGGTTAGGTCAGCGTTAGGTTTAGCGTTAGGGTTATGGTCAGGATTAAGGTTAGGGTTAGGGTTAGGATTAGTTTTAGGATTAGGTTACACTTAGGGCTACGGTTAGGCTTGGGTTAGGGTTAGGCATAGGCGCAGGCCTAGGCCTAGGTTAGCGTTAGAGTCACCGTCAGTGTCATGGTTAAGTCAGGGTTAGGGTTAGGATTAGGCTTTAAGTTAGGATTAGGCTTAGGGTTCGGTTTGGGTTAGGATTAAGATTAGGGTTAGGGTTAGGGTTAGTGTTAGGGTTAGGGCTAGGGTTACGGTTAAGGTTAGGGTTAGTGTTAGGGTTAAGCTTAGGTTAGAGTTAGGGTTAGGGTTAGGCTTAGGTCACAGTCAGGGTTACAGTTAGGTTTCGTCATAGGTTTAGGCTTAGACTTAGGCTTCGGATCACGCTAAGAGTCAGGGTTAGGTCAGGGTTAGGATTAGGGTTAGGGTTAGTGTTAGGATTAGGGTTAGGGTTAGAGTTAGGCTTAGTTTATGGTCAGGGTTACGGTTAGGCTTAGGCATAGGCCTAGGCCTAGGTTAGCGTTAGGGTCACGATCAGAGTCAGGGTTAGGTCAGGGTTAAGGTTAGGTTTAGGATTAGACTTAGGTTTAGGGTTGGGTTACAGTTAGGGTTAGGCTGAGACTAAGGTTACGGTCAGGGTTACAGTTAGGTTTAGGCCTAGGTCTAGCTTAACGTTAGGGTCACGGTCAGAATCAGGGTTAGGTCAGGGTTCGGGTTAGGGTTAGGGCTAGGGTTAGGCTTAGGGTTAGGGTTAGGTTACATTTATGGTTAAGGTGAAGTTTAGGTTACAGTGAGGGTTATGGTTAGGCTTAGGCGTAGGCGTAGCCTTAAACTCAGGCTGATGTTAGGGTTAGGGTCACGGTCAGAGTTGTGGTTAGGTCAGGGTGAGAGTTAGGGTTAGGGTTTGGATTACGGCTAGGGTTAGGGTTAGGTATAGGTTACAATTAGGGTTAGGTTTAGGCTTAGTTTACGGTTAGGGTTGCGGTTAGGTTTAGGCATAGGTCTAGGCCCAGTTTAACGTTAGGATCACCATCAGAGTCAGAGTTAGGTCAGGTTTAGGGTTAGGGTTAGACTTAAACTCAGGCTGATGTTAGGGTTAGGGTCAAGGTCGTAGTCATGGTAAGGTCAGGGTTAGGGTTAGGGTTAAGGTTAGGGTTAGGGTTAGGGTTAGGGTTATGGTTAGGGTTAGGGTTAGGGTTAGGGTTAGGATTGGGGTTAGGGTTAGGGTAAGGTTACAGTTAGGGTTAGACTTAGGCTTAGGTTATGGTTAGGGTTGCGGTTAGCCTTAGGCATAGGCCTAGGCCTAGGTTAGCGTTAGGGTAACAATCAGAATCAGGGTTAGGTCAGGGTTAAGCTTAGGTTTAGTATTAGACTTAGGTTTAGGGTTGGGTTACAGTTAGGGTTAGGCTGAGACTAAGGTTACGGTCAGGGTTACAGTTAGGCTTAGGCCTAGGTCTAGGTTAACGTTAGGGTCACGGTCAGAATCAGGGTTAGGTCAGGGTTCAGGTTAGGGTTAGGGCTAGGGTTAGGTTACATTTATGGTTAAGGTGAAGTTTAGGTTACAGTGAGGGTTATGGTTAGGCTTAGGCGTAGGCTTAAACTCAGGCTGATGTTAGGGTTAGGGTCACGGTCAGAGTTGTGGTTAGGTCAGGGTGAGAGTTAGGGTTAGGGTTTGGATTACGGCTAGGGTTAGGGTTAGGTATAGGTTACAATTAGGGTTAGGTTTAGGCTTAGTTTACGGTTAGGGTTGCGGTTAGGTTTAGGCGTAGGTCTAGGCCCAGTTTAACGTTAGGATCACCATCAGAGTCAGAGTTAGGTCAGGGTTAGGGTTAGGGTTAGGGTTAGGGTTAGGGTTAGGATTGGGGTTAGGGTTAGGGTAAGGTTAGAGTTAGGGTTAGACTTAGGCTTAGATTATGGTTAGGGTTGCGGTTAGCCTTAGGGGTAGGCCTAGGCCTAGGTTAGCGTGAGGGTCACGGTCAGAGACAGGGTTAAGTCAGGGTTAGAGTTAGGGTTAGGGTTAGGGTTAGGATAAGGGTTAGGTTAGAGTTAGGTTTAGAGTGATTCTTAGGTTACCGTCAGGGTTACGGTTAGGCTTAGGCATAACCCTACGTTAGCATTAGGGTCACGGTCAGAGTCAGGGTTAGGTCAGGGCTAGGCTTAGGGTTAGGCTTAGGGTTAGGATTAGGCTTAGGGTAGGCTTAGGTTACGGTCAGGGTTAAGGTTAGGCTTAGGCTTAGAACTAGGTTAGCGTTAGGGTCAAGGTCAGAGTCAGGGTTAGGGTTAGGGTTAGAGTTAGGGTAAGGGTTAGGGTTAAAGTTAGTGTTAGGGTTAGTGTTAGGCTTGGGGTTAGGGTTAGGGTTAGGATTAGGTTACAATTAGGGATAGGGTTAGGCTTAAGTTATGGTCAGGGTTACGGTAAGGCTTCGGCATAGGTTTAGGCTTAGGCTTAGGTTAGGGAGAGTGTCACGGTCAGAGTCAGGGTTAGGTCAGGGTTAGGGTTAGGGTTAGGCTTTGCGTTAGGGTTAGGGTTAGGGTTAGGATTTGCGTTAGGGTTAGGGTTAGGATTAGACTTAGGGTTTGGGTCACGGTCAGAGTCAGAGTTAGCGTTACGGGTAGGGTTAGGATTAGATTTAGGGTTTGGTTACAGCTAGGGTTAGGGTTAGGTTACGGTCAGGGTCAGGGTTAGGGTTAGGGTTAGGGTTATGGTTAGGTTACAGTTGGGGTTAGGGTGAGGCTTAGGTGACGCTCAGAGTTACGGTTAGGCGGAGGTCTAGTCCTAGGTTAGCATTAGGGTCACGGTCAGAGTCAGGGTTAGGTCAGGGTTAGGTTTAGGGTTAGGGATAGGGTTAGACTTAAGCTTAGGGTTACGGTTAAGGTTAGGGTTAGGGTACGGTTTGGGTTAGGATGAGGGTTAGGGTTAATGTTAGGGTTAGGGTTAGGGTTAGGATAAGGTTATGGTCAAAGTTACGGGTAGGCTTCGGCGTAGGCCTAGGCCTAGGTTAGCATTAGGGTCACGGTCAGAGTCAGGGTTAGGTCAGGGTTAGAGTTAGGGTTAGGGTTAGGGTTAGCTTTAGAGTTAGGGTTAGGGCTATGGTTAGGGTTAGGGTTAGGTTTAGGATAAGGGTTACGTTAGAGTTAGGTTTAGGGTTAGGCTTAGGTTACGGTCAGGGTTACGGTTAGGCTTAGGCATAGGCCTAGGTTAGTGTTAGGCTCACGGTCCGAGTCAGGGGTAGGGTTAGGGTTAGGGTTGGGGTTACGGTTGGGGTTAGGGTAAGGGTTAGGGTAAGCGTTAGGATTTAGGGTTAGGGTTAGGTTTAGGGTTAGGGTTAGGGTTAGGGTTAGGTTTAGGGTTAGGGTTAGGGTTAGGGTTAGGGTCTGGTTTAGGGTTAGGTTTAGGGTTAGGGTTAGGGTTAGGGTGAGGGTTAGCGTTACCGTTAGGGTTAGCGTTAGGGTTAGGGATAGGGTTAGGCTTAGGTTACGGTCAGGGATAGGATTAGGGTTAGGGTTAGCGTTAGGGTTAGGGTTAGGGTTAGGGTTAGGGTAGGGTTAGGATTAGCTTACAGTTAGGGTTAGGGTTAGGGTTAGGGTTAGGGTCTGCTTTAGGGTTAGGTTTAGGGTTAGGGTTAGGGATAGGTTAGGATTAGGGTTAGGGTTAGGCTTAGGCTTAGGATTAGGGTTAGGGTTAGGGTTACCGTTAGGGTTAGCTTTAGGGTTAGGGATAGGTTTAGGCTTAGGTTACGGTCAGGGATAGGATTAGGGTTAGGGTTAGCGTTAGGGTTAGGGTTAGGGTTAGGGTTAGGGTTAGCGTTATGGTTAGGGTTAGGCTTAGGGTTAGGCTTAGGTCACGGAAAGGGTTACGGTTAGGAGTAGGCGTAGGCCTGGGCCTAGGTTAGTGTTACGGTCACAGTCAGAGTCAGGGTTAGGTCAGGGTTAGGCTTAGGCTTAGGCTTAGGTTACAGTTAGGGTTAGGGTTAGGCTTAGGCATAGGCCAAGGTTAGCGTTATGGTCATGGTCAAAGTGAGGGTTAGGGTTAGGGTTAGGGTTAGGGTTAGGGTTAGGATTAGGGTTAGGGTTAGGGTTAGCCTTACGTTACATTTAGGGTTAGGGTTAGACTTAGGTTACGGTCAGGATTAGGGTTAGGGTTAGGGTTAGGGTCATGGTCAGAATCAGGGTAACGTCAGGGTTAGGGTTAGGGTTAGGTTTAGGGTTGGGGTTAGGGTTAGGGTTAGGGTCAGGGTTAGGGTTAGGGTTAGGGTCAGGGTTAGGCTTAGGGTTAGGGTTAGGGGTAGGGTTAGGGTTAGGGTTAGGGTTACGGTCAGGGTTAAGGTTAGGCTTACGTCTAGACCAAGGTTAGCGTTAGGGTCACGGTCAGAGTCAGGGTTAGGTCAGGGTTACGGTTAAGGTTAGGGTTAGGGTTAGGTTTAGGTTACAGTTAGGGTTAGGGTTACGCTTAGGTTATGGGTAGGGTTACGGTTAGGCTTAGGCATATGGCTAGGCCTAGATTAGCGTTACGGTCACGGTCAGAGTCCGGGTTAGGTCAGTGTTACGGTTAGGCTTAGGCTTAGGTTTAGGGTTATTTTGCAGTTAGGGATAGGGTTAGGCTCAGGTTACGGTCAGGATTACGGTTAGGCTTAGGCATAGACTTAGGCTTAGGCTTAGGTTAGGGCTAGGGTCACGGTCAGAGTCAGGGTTAGGTCAGGGTTAAAGTTAGGGTTAGGGTTAGGGTTAGGGTTAGGGTTAGGGTTAGGGTTAGCGTTAGGCTTCGAGTTAGGTTACAGTTAGGGTTAGAGTTAGGCTTAGGTTACGGTCAGAGTTACAGTGAGGCTTAGGCCTAAGCCTAGGCCTAGGTTAGCGTTAGGGTCACGGTCAGAGACAGGGTTAGATTAGGATTAGGGTTAGGGTTTAGGGTTAGGGTTAGGGTTAGCGTTAGGCTTCGGGTTAGGGTTAGAGTTAGGTTACAGTTAGGGTTAGACTTAGGCTTAGGTTATGGTCAGAGTTGCAGTGAGGCTTAGGCCTAAGCCTAGGCCTAGGTTAGCGTTAGGGTCACGGTCAGAGACAGGGTTAGATTAGGGTTAGGGTTAGGGTTTAGGGTTAGGATTAGGGTTAGGCTTAGACTGAGGTTGCAGTTAGGGTTCGGTTTAGGGTTAGGCTTAGGTTACAGTCAGGGTTACGGTTAGGCTTAGGTGCAGCCCTAGGCCTAGGTTAGCGATAGGGTCACGGTCAGAGTCAGGGTTAGTTCAGGGTTAGGGTTAGCGTTAGGTTTAGGGTTACGGTTATGATTAGGGTTAGATATAGGGTTAGAATTAGGTTGAGGATTAGGATTAGGGTTAGGGTTAGGATTAGGTTACAGTCACGGTTACGGTTAGGCTTAGGGTTAGATTTAGGGTTAGGGTTAGGGTTAGGATTAGGATTAGGGTTAGAATTAGGCTTAGGTTACGTTTAGGGTTACGGTTAGGCTTAGGTGGAAACCTAGGCCCAGGTTAACGTTAGGATCACGATCAGAGTCATGGTTAGCTCAGGTTTAGGGTTTAGGTTAGGGTTAGGGTTAGTATTAGGATTAGGGTTACGGTTAGGCTTAGGTTTCAGTTAGGGTTAGGTTTAAGCTTACTTTACGGTTAGGGTTACGGTTAGGCTTAGGTTTACCCCGAGGCCTACATTAGTATTAAGGTCACGGTCAGAGTCAGGGTTAGGTCAGGATTAAGGTTAGGTTTAGGATTAGACTTAGGTTTAGGGTTGGGTTACAGTTAGGGTTAGGCTGAGACTAAGGTTACGGTCAGGGTTGCGGTTAGGCTTTGGCATAGGCCTAGGTTAACGTTAGGGTCATGGTCAGTATCAGGGTTAGGTCAGGGTTCGGGTTAGGGTTAGGGCTAGGGTTAGGGTTAGGGTTAGGATTAGTGTTAGGGTTAGGTTATATTTAGGATTATGGTGAGGCTTAGGTTATGGTCAGGGTTACGTTTAGGCTTAGGCATAGGCTTAAAATTAGACTTAGGGTAGGGTTAGGATCACAGTAAGAGTCATGGTTAGGTGAGGGTCAGGGTTAGGGTTAGGGTTAGGGTTAGGATTAGGGTTAGGGTTAGGGTTAGGCTTGGATTATGGTTAGACGTAAGCACAGGTCTAGGTCTAGGTTAGCGTTAGGGTCACAGTCACAGTCAGATTCAGGGTTAGGTCAGGGTTAGGGTTAGGGTTATGGTTAGGGTTAGGGTTAGGCGCAGGTCTAGCCCTAGATTAGTGTTAGGGCACGGTCAGAGTAAGGGTTAGGGTTAGGGTTAGGGTTAGGTCTAGGCTTGGCCTTAGGTTTAGCGTTATGGTTAGGGTTACGGTTAGGATTAGGGTTAGGGTTAGGGTTAGCATTAGGGTTAGGGTTAGACTTAGGCTACAGTTAGGGTTACGGTTAGGCTTAGGGTTAGGCGTAGACCTAGGTTAGCGTTAGGGTCAGAGACAGACTCAGGGATAGGTCACGGTTAGGTATAGGGTTAAGGTTAGGGTTAGGATTAGGCTTAGGTTTAGGTTTAGTTTACACTTAGTGTTAGGGTTAGGCTCAGGTTACGGTCAGGATTATGGTTAGGCTTAGGCATCAGCTTAGGCTTAGGCTTAGGTTAGGGCTAGGGTCACGGTCATAGTCAGGGTTAGGTCGAGGTTAGGGTTCTGGTTAAGGTTAGGGTTAGTGTTAGGGTTAGGGTTAGGGTTAGGATTAGGTTACAGTTAGGGATAGGGTCAGTCTTAGGTTACGGTCAGGGTGACGGTTAGGCTTAGGAATAGGTTTAGGGTTAGGCTTAGGTTAGGGAGAATGTCACGGTCAGACTCAGGGTTAGCTCAGGGTTAGGGTTAGGTTTAGGATTAGACTTAGCTTTAGCATTGGGTTACAGTTAGGGTTAGGTTGAGGCTAAGGTTACGGTCAGGGTTACGTTTAGGCTTAGGCATAGGCTTAAAATCAAAATTAGGGTAGGGTTAGGATCACGGTAAGAGTCATGGTTAGGTGAGGGTCAGGGTTAGGGTTATGGTTAGGGTTAGGGTTAGGATTAGGGTTAGGGTTAGGCTTGGATTATGGTAAGCACAGGCCTAGACCTAGGTTAGCGTTAGGGTCACAGTCACAGTCACAGTCAGAGTCAGGGTTAGGTCAGGGTTAGGGTTAGGGTTAGAGTTAGGCACAGGTCTAGCCCTAGATTAGTGTTAGGGTCACGGTCAGAGTAAGGGTTAGGGTTAGGGTTAGGTCTACGCTTAGCCTTAGGTTTAGCGTTATGGTCAGGGTTACGGTTAGGATTAGGGTTAGGGTTAGGGTTAGCATTAGGGTTAGGGTTAGACTTAGGTTACGGTTACAGTTACGGTTAGACGTAGGCCTAGGCCTAGGTTAGCATTAGGGTCACGATCAGAGTCACGGTTAGGTCAGGGTTAGATTTAGTGTTAGGGTTAGGGTTAGGGTTAGACTTAGGCTTAGGGTAGGCTTAGGTTACAGTTAGGGTTAGTGTAGGCTTAGGTTACGGTGAGGGTTAAGGTTAGGCTTAGGCTTAGAACTAGGTTAGCGTTAGGGTCAAGGTCAGAGTCAGGGTTAGGGTTAGGGTTAGGGTAAGGGTTAGGGTTCGGGTTAGGGTTAGGGTTAAAGTTAGTGTTAGGGTTAGTGTTAGGCTTAGGGTTAGGGTTAGGGTTAGGGTTAGGATTAGGTTTAGGATAAGGTATAGGGTTAGTCTTCGGTTACGGTCAGGGTTATGGTAAGACTTAGGCATAGGTTTAGGCTTAGGCTTAGGCATAGGTTTAGGTTTAGGCTTAGATTAGGGAGAGTGTCACGGTCAGAGTCAGGGTTAGGGTTAGGGTTAGGGTTAGGGTTAGGGTTAGGGTTAGGATTAGGCTTAGGGTTTGGGTCACGGTCATAGTCAGAGTTAGCGTTATGGGTAGGGTTAGGATTAGATTTAGGGTTACATTACAGTTAGGGTTAGGGTTAGGTTACGGTCAGGGTTTCGACTAGGCATAGGCATAGGCCTAGGTCTAGGTTAGAGTTAGGGTCACGGTCAGAGTCTGGGTTAGGTCAAGGTTAGGGTTAAGGTTAGGGTTAGGGTTACGGTTAGGATTAGGTTTACGGTTAGGTTACAGTTGGGGTTAGGGTGAGGCTTAGGTTACGGTCAGAGTTACGGTTAGGCGTACGTCTAGTCCTAGGTTAGCATTATGGTCACGGTCAGAGTCAGGATAAGGTCAGGGTTAGGTTTAGGGTTAGGGTTAGACTTAAGCTTAGGGTTACAGTTAAGGTTAGGGTTAGGGTACGATTTGGGTTAGGATGAGGGTTGGGGTTATTTTTAGGGTTAGGTTTAGGGTTAGGGTTAGGCTTAGGTTATGGTCAAAGTTACGGTTAGGCTTCGGAGTAGGCCTAGGCCTAGGTTAGCGTTAGGGTCATGGTCAGAGTCAGGGTTAGGTCAGGGTTGGAGTTAGGGTTAGGGTTAGGGTTAGGTTTAGAGTTAGGGTTAGGGTTAGGGTTAGGGTTAGGGTTAGGGTTAGGGTTACGTTGAGAGTTAGGGTTAGGGTTAGGGTTAGGGTTAGGGTTAGGGTTACGGTTAGGGTTAGCATTAGGGTTAGGGTTAGAGTAAGGGTTAGGGTTAGATTTAGGTTTAAAATAAGGGTTAGGTTAGAGTTAGGTTTAGAGTGATTCTTAGGTTACGGTCAGGGTTACGGTTAAGCGTAGGCATAGGCCTAGGTTAGCATTAGGGTCACGGTCAGAGTCTGGGTTAAGGTTAGGATTAGTGTTGGGGTTAGGGTTACAGTTAGGGTAAGGGTTAGGATTCGGTTTAGGATTAGGTTTAGGATTAGGTTACATTTAGGGTTAGTGTGAGGCTTAGGTTACGGTCAGGGTTATGGTTAGGATTAGGCGACGGTCTATGATTAGCGTTAGGGTCATCGTCAGAGTCAGGGTTAGGTCAGGGTTGGGGTTAGGTTTAGGGTTAATGTTTTGATTAGGGATTGGGTTAGGGTTAGGGGCAGGGTTAGGGTTAGGGTTAGGGTCAGGGTTAGGTTTAGGGTTAGTGTTTTTGTTAGGGATTGGGTTAGGGTTAGGGTCAGGGTTAGGGTTAGGGTTAGGGTTAGGATTAGGTTTAGGGTTTGGGTCACGATCATAGTCAGAGTTAGCGTTACGGGTAGGGTTAGGATTAGATTTAGGGTTAGGTTACAGTTAGGGTTAGGGTTAGGTTACGGTCAGGGTTTCGACTAGGCATAGGCATAGACCTAGGTCTAGGTTAGAGTTAGGGTCACGGTCAGAGTCTAGGTTAGGTCAGGGTTAGGGTTAAGGTTAGGGTTAGGGTTACGGTTAGGATTAGGTTTACGGTTAGGTTACAGTTGGGTTTAGGGTGAGGCTTAGGTTATGGTCAGAGTTACGGTTAGGCGTAGGTCTAGTCCTAGGTTAGCATTAGGGTCACGGTCAGAGTCACGGTTAGGTCAGGGTTAGGTTTAGGGTTAGGGTTACGGTTAGACATAGGGTTAGGGTTAGGGTTAGACATAGGGTTAGGGTTAGGGTTAGACATAAGCTTAGGGTTATGGTTAAGGTTAGAGTTAGGGTATGGTTTGGGTTAGGATGAGGGTTAGGTTTAATGTTAGGGTTAGGGTTAGGCTTAGGCTTAAGTTATGGTCAAAGTTACGGTTAGGCTTTGGCGTAGGCCTAGACCTCGGTTAGCGATAGGGTCACGGTCAGAGTCAGGGTTAGAGTTAGAGTTAGGGTTAGGGTTAGGGTTAAGGTTAGATTTAGAGTTAGGGTTACGGTTAGGGTTTGGGTTATGGTTAGGGTTAGGGTTAGGCTTAGTCTTAGGGTTAGGATTAGGTTTAGGATAAGGGTTAGGTTAGAGTTAGGTTTAGAGTGATTCTTAGGTTACGGTTCAGGGTTACGGTTAGGCTTAGGCCTAGACCTAGGTTAGCGTTAGGGTCACGGTCAGGGTTAGGGTTGGGGTTAGGGTTAGAGTTAGGGTAAGGGTTAGGATTAGGTTTAGGATTAGGTAACAGTTAGGGTTAGTGTGAGGCTTAGGTTACGGTCAGGGTTACGGTTAGGATTAGGCATAGGCTTAAACTCAGGCTTAGGTTAGGGTTTGGGTTATGGTCAGAGTCATGGTTAGGTCAGCGTTAGAGTTAGCGTTAGGGTTATGGTCAGGATTAAGGTTAGGGTTACGGTTAGGATTAGTTTTAGGATTAGGTTACACTTAGGGTTAGGGTTAGGCTTGGGTTATGGTTAGGCATAGGCGCAGGCCTAGACCTAGGTTAGCGTTAAAGTCACCGTCAGTGTCATGGTTAAGTCAGGGTTAGGGTTAGGATTAGGCTTTAAGTTAGGATTAGGCTTAGGGTTCGGTTTGGGGTTAGGATTAGGATTAGGGTTAGGGTTAGGGTTAGTGTTAGGGTTAGGGCTAGGGTTAGGGTTAGGGTTAGGCTTAGGTCACAGTCAGGGTTACAGTTAGGTTTCGTCATAGGTTTAGGCTTAGACTTAGGCTTTGGATCACGCTAAGAGTCAGGGTTAGGTCAGGGTTAGGATTAGGGTTAGGGTTAGATTTAGGGTTAGGTTAAGGGTTAGGGTTAAGGTTACGGTTAGGATTAGTCTTAGGGTTAGGATTAGGGTTAGGGTTAGGTTACAGTTAGGGTTAGGGTTAGGCTTAGGTTACGGTCAGGGTTACGGTTAGGCTTGGGCGTAACCCTAGGCCTAGGTTAGCGTTAGGGTCACGGTACAAGTCAGGGTTAGGTCAGGGTTAGGGTTAAGGTTAGGCTTAAGGTTAGGGTTAGGATTAGGCTTAGGCATAGGCCAAGGTTAGCGTTACGGTCGTGGTCAAAGTCAGGGTTAGGGTTAGGTTTAGGGTTAGGATTACAGTTAGGGTTAGGGTTAGGGTTAGGGTTAGGGTTAGGGTTAGGGTTAGGATTAGGCTTAGGCATAGGCCAAGGTTAGCGTTACAGTCATGGTCAAAGTCAGGGTTAGGGTTAGGTTTAGGGTTAGGATTACGGTTAGGGTTAGGGTTAGGGTTAGGGTTAGGGTTAGGGTTAGGGTTAGGCGTAGGCGCAGACCTAGGCCTAGGTTAGCGTTAGGGTCACGGTCAGAGTCAGGGTTAGGTCAGGGTTAGGGTCAGGGTTAGGGTTAGGGCGAGGCTTAGGCTTAGAGTTAGTGTTATGGTTAGGGTTACGATTAGGACTAGGGTTAGGGTTAGGGTTACGGTTAGGATCAGGGTTAGGGTTAGGCTTAGGTTACAGTTACGGTTAGGGTTAGACTTAGGTTACGGTCAGGGTTACGGTTAGGCTTAGGCATAGGCTTAGGCTTAGGCTTAGGTTAGGGCTAGGGTCACGGTCAGAGTCAGGGTTAGGTCAGTATTAGGGTTATTGTTAGGGTTAGGGTTAGTGTTAGGATTAGGGTTAGGGTTAGAGTTAGGCCTAGTTTACGGTCAGGGTTACGGTTAGGCTTAGGCATAGGCCTAGGCCTAGGTTAACGTTAGGGTCACGGTCAGAATCAGGGTTAGGTCAGGGTTCGGGTTAGGGTTAGGGCTAGGGTTAGGCTTAGGGTTAGGGTTAGGGTTAGGTTACATTTATGGTTAAGGTGAAGTTTAGGTTACAGTGAGGGTTATGGTTAGGCTTAGGCGTAGGCGTAGGCTTAAACTCAGGCTGATGTTAGGGTTAGGGTCACGGTCAGAGTTGTGGTTAGGTCAGGGTGAGAGTTAGGGTTAGGGTTTGGATTACGGCTAGGGTTAGGGTTAGGTATAGGTTACAATTAGGGTTAGGTTTAGGCTTAGTTTACGGTTAGGGTTGCGGTTAGGTTTAGGCGTAGGTCTAGGCCCAGTTTAACGTTAGGATCACCATCAGAGTTAGAGTTAGGTCAGGGTTAGGGTTAGGGTTAGACTTAAACTCAGGCTGATGTTAGGGTTAGGGTCAAGGTCGTAGTCATGGTAAGGTCAGGGTTAGGGTTAGGGTTAGGGTTAGGGTTAGGGTTAGGGTTAGGGTTAGGGTTAGGGTTACGGTCAGGGTTAGGGTTAGGGTCAGGGTTAGGATTAGGATTGGCGTTAGCATTAAGTTTAGGGTTAGGGTTACGATTAGTCTTAGGATTAGGTTACAGTTAGGGCTAGGGTTATGCTTGGGTTACGGTTAGGCGTAGGCGCAGGCATAGGCCTAGGTTAGTGTTAGGGTCACGGTCAGAGTCAGGGTTAGGTCAGGGCTAGGGTTAGGGTTAGGGTTAGGGTTAGGGTTAGGCTTAGGGTTAGCGTTAGGGTTAGGATTAGACTTAGGGTAAGGGTTAGGGTTAGGTTACAGTTAGTGTTAGGTTTGGGCTTAGGTTACGGTCAGAGTTACGGTTAGGCTTACGCGTAGGCCTAGGCCCATGTTTGCGTTGGGGTCACGGTCAGAGTCAGGGTTAGGTCTAGGTTAGGGTTATGGTTAGGGTTAGGGTTAGGGTTATGGTTAGGGTTAGGGTTATGGTTAGGCTTAGGGTTAGGGTTAGGGTTACGGTTAGGGTTAGGGTTAGGGTTAGGGTTAGGGTTACGGTTAGGGTTAGGGTTAGGGTTAGGGTTACGGTTAGGGTTAGGGTTAGGGTTAGGGTTAGGGTTAGGGTTAGGGTTAGGCTTGGGTTACGGTTAGGCGTAGGCGCAGGCCTAGGCCTAGTTTAGGGTTAGGGTCAGGGTCAGAGTCAGGGTTAAGTCTGCGTTAGGGTTAGGATTAGGTTTTCCCTTAGGGTTAGGGTTAGGATTAGGCTTAGGGTTAGGTTTGGGGTTAGGGTTAGGATTAGGGTTAGGGTCAGGGTTAGTGTTAGGGTTAGGGTTACAGTTAGGCTTAGACTTAGGCTTAGGATCATGCTAAGAGTCAGGGTTAGGTCAGGGTTAGGGGTAGGGTCAGGGTTAGGGTGAGGTTGAAGTTAGGGTTATGTTACAGTTAGGGTTAGGGTTAGGCTTAGGTTACGGTCAGGGTTACGGTTGGGCTTACCCGTAGGTCTAGGCCTAGGTTTGCGTTACGGTCACGGTCAGAATCAGGGTTACGTCTAGGTTAAGGTTTGGGTTCGTGTTAGGGTTAGGTTTAGGATTAGGTTTAGGGTATAGGGTTAGGTTACAGTTAGGGTTAGGGTTAGGCTTAGGCATAGGTTAGCGTTAGGGTAACGATCAGAATCAGGGTTAGGTCAGGGTTAGGGTTAGGGTTAGGCTTAAGGTTAGGGTTAAGTTTAGGGTTAGGGTTAGGGTTAGGATTAGGATTAGGTTTAGGGTTAGGTGACAGTTGGGGTTAGGGTGAGGCTTAGGTTATGGTCAGGGTTACAGTTAGGCGTAGGCCTAGACCTAGGTTAGCTTTAGGGTCACGATCAGAATCAGGGTTAGGTCAGGGTTAGGGTTAGGGTTTAGGTTAGGCTTAGGATTAGGTTTAGGTTTAGGATTAGGTTACATTTAGGTTTAGTGTGAGGCTTAGGTTACGGTCAGGGTTACCGTTAGGATTAGGCATAGGCTTAAACTCAGGCTTAGGTTAGGGTTTGGGTTAAGGTCAGAGTCATGGTTAGGTTAGCGTTAGGGTTAGCGTTAGGGTTATGTTCAGGATTAAGGTCAGGGTTAGGGTTAGGATTAGTTTTAGGATTAGGTTACACTTAGGGCTAGGGTTAGGCTTGGGTTAGGGTTAGGCATAGGCGCAGGCCTAGGCCTAGGTTAGCGTTAGAGTCACCGTCAGTGTCATGGTTAAGTCAGGGTTAGGGTTAGGATTAGGCTTTAAGTTAGGATTAGGCTTAGGGTTCGGTTTGGGATTAGGATTAGGATTAGGGTTAGGGTTAGGGTTAGTGTTAGGGTTAGGGTTACGGTTAAGGTTAGGGTTAGTGTTAGGGTTAAGCTTAGGTTAGAGTTAGGGTTAGAGTTAAGCTTAGGTCACAGTCAGGGTTACAGTTAGGTTTCGTCATAGGTTTAGGCTTAGACTTAGGCTTCGGATCACGCTAAGAGTCAGGGTTAGGTCAGGGTTAGGATTAGGGTTAGGGTTAGAGTTAGGGTTAGGTTTAGGGTTAGGGTTAGGGTTACGGTTAGGATTAGTCTTAGTGTTATGATTAGGGTTAGGGTTAGGTTACAGTTAGGGTTAGGCTTAGGCTTAGGTTACGGTCAGGGTTACGGTTAGGCTTGGGCGTAACCCTAGGCCTAGGTTAGCGTTAGGGTCACGGTACAAGTCAGGGTTAGGTCAGGGTTAGGGTTAAGGTTAGGCTTAAGGTTAGGGTTAGGGTTAGGATTAGGCTTAGGCATAGGCCAAGGTTAGCGTTACGGTCATGGTCAAAGTCAGGGTTAGGGTTAGGTTTAGGGTTAGGATTACGGTTAGGGTTAGGGTTAGGGTTAGGGTTAGGGTTAGGATTAAGGTTAGGCTTAAGGTTAGGGTTAGGGTTAGGATTACGCTTAGGCATAGGCCAAGGTTAGCGTTACGGTCATAGTCAAAGTCAGGGTTAGGGTTAGGTTTAGGGTTAGGATTACGGTTAGGGTTAGGGTTAGGGTTAGGGTTAGGATTAGGGTTAGGGTTAGGGTTAGGGTTAGGGTTAGGCGTAGGCGCAGACCTAGGCCTAGCTTAGCGTTAGGGTCACGGTACAAGTCAGGGTTAGGTCAGGGTTAGGGTTAAGGTTAGGCTTAAGGTTAGGGTTAGGGTTAGGATTAGGCTTAGGCATAGGCCAAGGTTAGCGTTACGGTCATGGTCAAAGTCAGGTTTAGGGTTAGGTTTAGGGTTAGGATTACGGTTAGGCTTAGGGTTAGGGTTACGGTTAGGCTTAGGGTTAGGGTTAAGGTTAGGGTTAGGGTTAGGGTTAGGCGTAGGCGCAGACCTAGGCCTAGCTTAGCGTTAGGGTCACGGTCAGAGTCAGAGTCAGGGTTAGGTTTAGGGTTATGGTTAGGGTTAGGGTTTTGGTTAGGGTTAGGGTTAGGGTTAGGGTTAGGCTTGGTTTACGGTTAGGCGTAGGCGCAGGCCTAGGCCTAGTTTAGGGTTAGGATCAGGGTCAGAGTCAGGGTTAAGTCTGGGTTAGGGTTAGGATTAGGTTTTACCTTAGGGTTAGGGTTAGGATTATGCTTAGGGTTAGGTTTGGGGTTAGGGTTAGGATTAGGGTTAGGGTCAGGGTTAGTGTTAGGGTTAGGGTTAGGGTTACAGTTAGGGTTAGGTTTAGGCTTAGGTTACAGTCAGGGTTACAGTTAGGCTTGGTCATAGGTTTAGGCTTAGGCTTAAGATCACGCTAAGAGTCAGGGTTAGGTCAGGGTTAGGGGTAGGGTCAGGGTTAGGGTGAGGTTGAAGTTAGGGTTATGTTACAGTTAGGGTTAGGGTTAGGCTTAGGTTACGGTCAGGGTTACGGTTGGGCTTACCCGTAGGTCTAGGCCTAGGTTTGCGTTACGGTCACGGTCAGAATCAGGGTTACGTCTAGGTTAAGGTTCGGGTTCGTGTTAGGGTTAGGTTTAGGATTAGGTTTAGGGTATAGGGTTAGGTTACAGTTAGGGTTAGGGTTAGGCTTAGGCATAGGTTAGCGTTAGGGTAACAATCAGAATCAGGGTTAGGTCAGGGTTAGGGTTAGGGTTAGGGTTAGGATTAGGCTTAAGGTTAGGGTTAAGTTTAGGGTTAGGGTTAGGGTTAGGATTAGGATTAGGTTTAGGGTTAGGTGACAGTTGGGGTTAGGGTGAGGCTTAGGTTATGGTCAGGGTTACGGTTAGGCGTAGGACTAGACCTAGGTTAGCTTTAGGGTCACGATCAGAATCAGGGTTAGGTCAGGGTTAGGGTTAGGGTTTAGGTTAGGGTTAGGATTAGGTTTAGGTTTAGGATTAGGTTACATTTAGGTTTAGTGTGAGGCTTAGGTTACGGTCAGGGTTACCGTTAGGATTAGGCATAGGCTTAAACTCAGGCTTAGGTTAGGGTTTGGGTTAAGGTCAGAGTCATGGTTAGGTCAGCGTTAGGGTTAGCGTTAGGGTTATAGTCAGGATTAAGGTTAGGGTTAGGGTTAGGGTTAGGATAAGACTTAGGGTTTGGGTCACGGTCAGAGTCAGAGTTAGCGTTACGGGTAGGGTTAGGATTAGATTTAGGGTTAGGTTACAGCTAGGGTTAGGGTTAGGTTACGGTCAGGGTTTCGGCTAGGCATAGGCATAGGCCTAGGTCTAGGTTAGAGTTAGGGTCACGGTCAGAGTCTGGGTTAGGTCAGGGTTAGGGTTAAGGTTAGGGTTAGGGTTATGGTTAGGTTACAGTTGGGGTTAGGGTGAGGCTTAGGTTACGGTCAGAGTTACGGTTAGGCGGAGGTCTAGTCCTAGGTTAGCATTAGGGTCACGGTCAGAGTCAGGGTTAGGTCAGGGTTAGAGTTAGGGTTAGGGTTAGGGTTAGGTTTAGAGTTAGGGTTAGGGTTACGGTTAGGGTTAGGGTTAGGTTTAGGATAAGGGTTACGTTAGAGTTAGGTTTAGGGTTAGGCTTAGGTTACGGTCAGGGTTACGGTTAGGCTTAGGCATAGGCCTAGGTTAGTGTTAGGGTCACGGTCCGAGTCAGGGTTAGGGTTAGGGTTAGGGTTGGGGTTACGGTTGGGGTTAGGGTAAGGGTTAGGGTTAGGGTTAGGATTTAGGGTTAGAGTTAGGTTTAGGGTTAGGGTTAGGTTAGGCTTAGGGTTAGGGTTAGGGTTAGGGTTGGGATTAGGGTTAGCGTTAGGGTTAGGTTACAGTTAGGATTAGGGTGAGGCTTAGGGTATGGTGAGGTTTACGGTTAGGCGTAGGGGCAGGCCTAAGTCTAGGTGAGTGTTAGGGTCACGGTCAGAGTCATGGTTAGGTCAGGGTTACGGTTCGGTTAAGGGTTAGGGTTAGGGTTAGGGTTAGGTTACAGTTAGGGTTAGGGTGAGACTTAGGTTACGGTCAGGGTTACTATTAGAATTAGGGTTAGGGTTAGGGTTACAGTCAGGGTCACGGTTAGCCTTAGGCATAGGCTTAGGCTTAGGCTTAGGCTTAGGCTTAGGGTTAGGGTTAGGGTTAGCGTTAGGGTCACGGTCAGTGTCAGGGATAGGTCAGGGTTAGGGTTAGGGTTAGGGTTAGGGTTAGGGTTAGGGTCAGGGTTAGGATTAGGTTTAGAATTAGGGTTAGGTTACAGTTAGGGTTAGGGTGAGGCTTAGGTTACGGTCAGGGTTTTGGTTAGACTTCGGCATAGGCTTAGGTTTAGGCTTAGGTTAGGGCTAGTGTCACGGTCAGAATCAGGGTTAGGTCAGGGGTAGGGTTCTGGTTTGGGTTACGGTTAGGGTTAGGGTTAGGGTTAGGGTTAGGGTTAGGGTTAGGGTTAGGGTTAGGGTTAGGGTTAGGCTTGGGTTACGGTTAGGCGTAGGCGCAGGCCTACGCCTAGTTTAGGGTTAGGGTTAGGGTTAGGGTTAGGGTTAGGGTTATGGTTAGGCTTAGGGTTAGGGTTAGGGTTACGGTTAGGGTTAGGGTTAGGGTTAGGGTTAGGGTTACGGTTAGGGTTAGGGTTAGGGTTAGGACTTAGGGTTAGGGTTAGGGTTAGGGTTAGGGTTAGGGTTAGGGTTAGGGTTAGGGTTAGGCTTGGGTTACGGTTAGGCGTAGGCGCAGGCCTAGGCCTAGTTTAGGGTTAGGGTCAGGGTCAGAGTCAGGGTTAAGTCTGCGTTAGGGTTAGGATTAGGTTTTCCCTTAGGGTTAGGGTTAGGATTAGGCTTAGGGTTAGGTTTGGGGTTAGGGTTAGGATTAGGGTTAGGGTCAGGGTTAGTGTTAGGGTTAGGGTTACAGTTAGGCTTAGACTTAGGCTTAGGATCATGCTAAGAGTCAGGGTTAGGTCAGGGTTAGGGGTAGGGTCAGGGTTAGGGTGAGGTTGAAGTTAGGGTTATGTTACAGTTAGGGTTAGGGTTAGGCTTAGGTTACGGTCAGGGTTACGGTTGGGCTTACCCGTAGGTCTAGGCCTAGGTTTGCGTTACGGTCACGGTCAGAATCAGGGTTACGTCTAGGTTAAGGTTTGGGTTCGTGTTAGGGTTAGGTTTAGGATTAGGCTTAGGGTATAGGGTTAGGTTACAGTTAGGGTTAGGGTTAGGCTTAGGCATAGGTTAGCGTTAGGGTAATGATAAGAATCAGGGTTAGGGTTAGGATTAGGCTTAAGGTTAGGGTTAAGTTTAGGTCACGGTTAGGGTTTGGGTTAAGGTCAGAGTCATGGTTAGGTCAGCGTTAGGGTTAGCGTTAGGGTTATAGTCAGGATTAAGGTTAGGGTTAGGGTTATGATTAGTTTCAGGATTAGGTTACACTTAGGGCTACTGTTAGGCTTGGGTTCGGGTTAGGCATAGGCGCAGGCCTAGGCCTAGGTTAGCGTTAGAGTCACCGTCAGTGTCATGGTTAAGTCAGGGTTAGGGTTAGGATCAGGCTTTAAGTTAGGATTAGGCTTAGGGTTCGATTTAGGGTTAGGATTAGGATTAGGGTTAGGGTTAGACTTAAGCTTAAGGTTACGGTTAAAGTTAGGCTTAGGGTACGGTTTCGGGTTAGGATGAGGGTTAGGGTTAATGTTAGGGTTAGGGTTAGCGTTAGGATTAGGTTATGGTCAAAGTTACGGTTAGGCTTCGGCGTAGGCCTAGACCTAGGTTAGCATTAGGGTCACGGTCAGAGTCAGGGTTAGGTCAGGGTTAGAGTTATGGTTAGGGTTAGGGTTAGGTTTAGAGTTAGGGTTAGGGTTACGGTTAGGGTTAGGTTTAGGATAACGGTTACGTTAGAGTTAGGTTTAGGGTTAGGCTTAGTTTACGGTCAGGGTTACGGTTAGGCTTAGGCATAAGCCTAGGTTAGTGTTAGGGTCACGGTCCGAGTCAGGGTTAGGGTTAGGGTTAGGGTTGGGGTTACGGTTGGGGTTAGGGTAAGGGTTAGGGTTAGGGTTAGGATTAGGTTACAGTTAGGCTTAGTGTGAGGCTTAGGTTACGGTCAGGGTTACGGTTAGGATTAGGCGACGGTCTATGATTAGCGTTAGGGTCACCGTCAGAGTCAGGGTTAGGTTAGGGTTAGGGTTAGGGCTAGGGTTAGGGTTAGGATTACGGTTAGGGTTAGGCTTAGGTTACAATTAGGGTTAGGTTTAGGCTTAGTTTACGGTTAGGGTTAGGGTTAGGCTTAGGCATAGGAGTAGGCCCAGTTTAATGTTAGGATCACGGTCAGAGTCAGGGTTAGGTCAGGGTTAGAGTTATGGTTAGGGTTAGGGTTAGGTTTAGAGTTAGGGTTAGGGTTACGGTTAGGGTTAGGGTTAGGTTTAGGATAACGGTTACGTTAGAGTTAGGTTTAGGGTTAGGCTTAGTTTACGGTCAGGGTTACGGTTAGGCTTAGGCATAAGCCTAGGTTAGTGTTAGGGTCACGGTCCGAGTCAGGGTTAGGGTTAGGGTTAGGGTTGGGGTTACGGTTGGGGTTAGGGTAAGGGTTAGGGTTAGGGTTAGGATTAGGTTACAGTTAGGCTTAGTGTGAGGCTTAGGTTACGGTCAGGGTTACGGTTAGGATTAGGCGACGGTCTATGATTAGCGTTAGGGTCACCGTCAGAGTCAGGGTTAGGTTAGGGTTAGGGTTAGGGTTAGGGCTAGGGTTAGGGTTAGGATTACGGTTAGGGTTAGGCTTAGGTTACAATTAGGGTTAGGTTTAGGCTTAGTTTACGGTTAGGGTTAGGGTTAGGCTTAGGCATAGGAGTAGGCCCAGTTTAATGTTAGGATCACGGTCAGAGTCAGGGTTAGGTCAGGGTTAGACTTAGGGTTAGGGTTAGGGTTAGGGTTAGGCTTACGGTAGGCTTAGGTTACGGTAAGGGTTTGTGTAGGTTTAGGTTACGGTCAGGGTTAAGGTTAGGCTTAGGCATAAGCCTAGGTTAGCGTTAGGGTCAAGGTCAGAGTCAGGGTTAGGGTTAGGGTTAGGGTTAGGATTAGGCTTAGGTTACGGTCAGGGTTACGGTAAGGCTTAGGCATAGATTTAGGCTTAGGTTTAGGTTAGGGAGAGTATCACAGTCAGAGTCAGGGTTAGGTCAGGGTTAGGGTTAGGGTTAGGGTTATGGTTAGGGTTAGGGTAAGGTTTAGGCTTAGGTCACAGTCAGGGTTACAGTTAGGTTTCGTCATAGGTTTAGGCTTAGGCTTCGGATCACGCTAAGAGTCAGGGTTAGGTCAGGGTTAGGATTAGGGTTAGGGTTAGAGTTAGGGTTAGGTTTAGGGTTAGGGTTAGGGTTAGGGTTAGGGTTACGGTTAGGATTAGTCTTAGGGTTAGGATTAGGGTTAGGGTTAGGTTACAGTTAGGGTTAGGGTTAGGCTTAGGTTACGGTCAGGGTTACGGTTAGGCTTAGGCATAGGCCTAGGCCTAGGTTAGCGTTAGGGTCACGGTACAAGTCAGGGTTAGGTCAGGGTTAGGATTAGGGTTAGGGTTAGAGTTAGGGTTAGGTTTAGGGTTAGGGTTAGGGTTAGGGTTAGGGTTACGGTTAGGATTAGTCTTAGGGTTAGGATTAGGGTTAGGGTTAGGTTACAGTTAGGGTTAGGGTTAGGCTTAGGTTACGGTCAGGGTTACGGTTAGGCTTAGGCATAGGCCTAGGCCTAGGTTAGCGTTAGGGTCACGGTACAAGTCAGGGTTAGGTCAGGGTTAGGGTTAAGGTTAGGCTTAAGGTTAGGGTTACGGTTAGGATTAGTCTTAGGGTTAGGATTACGGTTAGGGTTAGGGTTAGGGTTAGGGTTAGGGTTAGGGTTAGGCTTAAGGTTAGGGTTACGGTTAGGATTAGTCTTAGGGTTAGGATTAGGTTTAGGGTTAGGGTTAGGGTTAGGGTTAGGGTTAGGGTTAGGGTTAGGGTTGGGGGTAGACCTAGGCCTAGGTTAGCGTTAGGGTCACGGTCAGAGTTAGGGTTAGGTCAGGGTTAGGGTTAGGATTAGGGTTAGGGCGAGACTTAGGCTTAGCGTTAGCGTTATGGTTAGTGTTACGATTAGGATTAGGGTTAGGGTTACGGTTAGGATCAGGGTTAGGGTTAGGCTTAGGTTACAGTTACGGTTAGGGTTAGACTTAGGTTACGGTCAGGGTTACGGTTAGGCTTAGGCGTAGGCTTAGGCTTAGGCTTAGGTTAGGGCTAGGGTCACGGTCAGAGTCAGGGTTAGGTCAGGATTGGGGTTATGGTTAGGGTTAGGGTTAGTGTTAGGATTAGGGTTAGGGTTAGAGTTAGGCTTAGTTTACGGTCAGGGTTACGGTTAGGCTTAGGCATAGGCCTAGGCCTAGGTTAGCGTTAGGGTCACGATCAGAGTCAGGGTTAGGTCAGGGTTAAGGTTAGGTTTAGGATTAGACTTAGGTTTAGGGTTGGGTTACAGTTAGGGTTAGGCTGAGACTAAGGTTACGGTCAGGGTTACAGTTAGGCTTAGGCCTAGGTCTAGGTTAACGTTAGGGTCACAGTCAGAATCAGGGTTAGGTCAGGGTTAGGGTTAGGGTTAGACTTAAACTCAGGCTGATGTTAGGGTTAAGGTCAAGGTCGTAGTCATGGTAAGGTCAGGGTTAGGGTTAGGGTTAGGGTTAGGGTTAGGGTTAGGGTTAGGGTTAGGGTTAGGGTTAGGATTAGGATTAGGTTTAGGGTTAGGTGACAGTTGGGGTTAGGGTGAGGCTTAGGTTATGGTCAGGGTTACAGTTAGGCGTAGGCCTAGACCTAGGTTAGCTTTAGGGTCACGATCAGAATCAGGGTTAGGTCAGGGTTAGGGTTAGGGTTTAGGTTAGGGTTAGGATTAGGTTTAGGTTTAGGATTAGGTTACATTTAGGTTTAGTGTGAGGCTTAGGTTACGGTCAGGGTTACCGTTAGGATTAGGCATAGGCTTAAACTCAGGCTTAGGTTAGGGTTTGGGTTAAGGTCAGAGTCATGGTTAGGTCAGCGTTAGGGTTAGCGTTAGGGTTATAGTCAGGATTAAGGTTAGGGTTAGGGTTATGATTAGTTTCAGGATTAGGTTACACTTAGGGCTACTGTTAGGCTTGGGTTCGGGTTAGGCATAGGCGCAGGCCTAGGCCTAGGTTAGCGTTAGAGTCACCGTCAGTGTCATGGTTAAGTCAGGGTTAGGGTTAGGATCAGGCTTTAAGTTAGGATTAGGCTTAGGGTTCGATTTAGGGTTAGGATTAGGATTAGGGTTAGGGTTAGACTTAAGCTTAAGGTTACGGTTAAAGTTAGGCTTAGGGTACGGTTTCGGGTTAGGATGAGGGTTAGGGTTAATGTTAGGGTTAGGGTTAGCGTTAGGATTAGGTTATGGTCAAAGTTACGGTTAGGCTTCGGCGTAGGCCTAGACCTAGGTTAGCATTAGGGTCACGGTCAGAGTCAGGGTTAGGTCAGGGTTAGAGTTATGGTTAGGGTTAGGGTTAGGTTTAGAGTTAGGGTTAGGGTTACGGTTAGGGTTAGGTTTAGGATAACGGTTACGTTAGAGTTAGGTTTAGGGTTAGGCTTAGTTTACGGTCAGGGTTACGGTTAGGCTTAGGCATAAGCCTAGGTTAGTGTTAGGGTCACGGTCCGAGTCAGGGTTAGGGTTAGGGTTAGGGTTGGGGTTACGGTTGGGGTTAGGGTAAGGGTTAGGGTTAGGGTTAGGATTAGGTTACAGTTAGGCTTAGTGTGAGGCTTAGGTTACGGTCAGGGTTACGGTTAGGATTAGGCGACGGTCTATGATTAGCGTTAGGGTCACCGTCAGAGTCAGGGTTAGGTTAGGGTTAGGGTTAGGGCTAGGGTTAGGGTTAGGATTACGGTTAGGGTTAGGCTTAGGTTACAATTAGGGTTAGGTTTAGGCTTAGTTTACGGTTAGGGTTAGGGTTAGGCTTAGGCATAGGAGTAGGCCCAGTTTAATGTTAGGATCACGGTCAGAGTCAGGGTTAGGTCAGGGTTAGAGTTATGGTTAGGGTTAGGGTTAGGTTTAGAGTTAGGGTTAGGGTTACGGTTAGGGTTAGGGTTAGGTTTAGGATAACGGTTACGTTAGAGTTAGGTTTAGGGTTAGGCTTAGTTTACGGTCAGGGTTACGGTTAGGCTTAGGCATAAGCCTAGGTTAGTGTTAGGGTCACGGTCCGAGTCAGGGTTAGGGTTAGGGTTAGGGTTGGGGTTACGGTTGGGGTTAGGGTAAGGGTTAGGGTTAGGGTTAGGATTAGGTTACAGTTAGGCTTAGTGTGAGGCTTAGGTTACGGTCAGGGTTACGGTTAGGATTAGGCGACGGTCTATGATTAGCGTTAGGGTCACCGTCAGAGTCAGGGTTAGGTTAGGGTTAGGGTTAGGGCTAGGGTTAGGGTTAGGATTACGGTTAGGGTTAGGCTTAGGTTACAATTAGGGTTAGGTTTAGGCTTAGTTTACGGTTAGGGTTAGGGTTAGGCTTAGGCATAGGAGTAGGCCCAGTTTAATGTTAGGATCACGGTCAGAGTCAGGGTTAGGTCAGGGTTAGACTTAGGGTTAGGGTTAGGGTTAGGGTTAGGCTTACGGTAGGCTTAGGTTACGGTAAGGGTTTGTGTAGGTTTAGGTTACGGTCAGGGTTAAGGTTAGGCTTAGGCATAAGCCTAGGTTAGCGTTAGGGTCAAGGTCAGAGTCAGGGTTAGGGTTAGGGTTAGGGTTAGGATTAGGCTTAGGTTACGGTCAGGGTTACGGTAAGGCTTAGGCATAGATTTAGGCTTAGGTTTAGGTTAGGGAGAGTATCACAGTCAGAGTCAGGGTTAGGTCAGGGTTAGGGTTAGGGTTAGGGTTATGGTTAGGGTTAGGGTAAGGTTTAGGCTTAGGTCACAGTCAGGGTTACAGTTAGGTTTCGTCATAGGTTTAGGCTTAGGCTTCGGATCACGCTAAGAGTCAGGGTTAGGTCAGGGTTAGGATTAGGGTTAGGGTTAGAGTTAGGGTTAGGTTTAGGGTTAGGGTTAGGGTTAGGGTTAGGGTTACGGTTAGGATTAGTCTTAGGGTTAGGATTAGGGTTAGGGTTAGGTTACAGTTAGGGTTAGGGTTAGGCTTAGGTTACGGTCAGGGTTACGGTTAGGCTTAGGCATAGGCCTAGGCCTAGGTTAGCGTTAGGGTCACGGTACAAGTCAGGGTTAGGTCAGGGTTAGGATTAGGGTTAGGGTTAGAGTTAGGGTTAGGTTTAGGGTTAGGGTTAGGGTTACGGTTAGGGTTACGGTTAGGATTAGTCTTAGGGTTAGGATTAGGGTTAGGGTTAGGTTACAGTTAGGGTTAGGGTTAGGCTTAGGTTACGGTCAGGGTTACGGTTAGGCTTAGGCATAGGCCTAGGCCTAGGTTAGCGTTAGGGTCACGGTACAAGTCAGGGTTAGGTCAGGGTTAGGGTTAAGGTTAGGCTTAAGGTTAGGGTTACGGTTAGGATTAGTCTTAGGGTTAGGATTACGGTTAGGGTTAGGGTTAGGGTTAGGGTTAGGGTTAGGCTTAAGGTTAGGGTTACGGTTAGGATTAGTCTTAGGGTTAGGATTAGGTTTAGGGTTAGGGTTAGGGTTAGGGTTAGGGTTAGGGTTGGGGGTAGACCTAGGCCTAGGTTAGCGTTAGGGTCACGGTCAGAGTTAGGGTTAGGTCAGGGTTAGGGTTAGGATTAGGGTTAGGGCGAGACTTAGGCTTAGCGTTAGCGTTATGGTTAGTGTTACGATTAGGATTAGGGTTAGGGTTACGGTTAGGATCAGGGTTAGGGTTAGGCTTAGGTTACAGTTGCGGTTAGGGTTAGACTTAGGTTACGGTCAGGGTTACGGTTAGGCTTAGGCGTAGGCTTAGGCTTAGGCTTAGGTTAGGGCTAGGGTCACGGTCAGAGTCAGGGTTAGGTCAGGATTGGGGTTATGGTTAGGGTTAGGGTTAGTGTTAGGATTAGGGTTAGGGTTAGAGTTAGGCTTAGTTTACGGTCAGGGTTACGGTTAGGCTTAGGCATAGGCCTAGGCCTAGGTTAGCGTTAGGGTCACGATCAGAGTCAGGGTTAGGTCAGGGTTAAGGTTAGGTTTAGGATTAGACTTAGGTTTAGGGTTGGGTTACAGTTAGGGTTAGGCTGAGACTAAGGTTACGGTCAGGGTTACAGTTAGGCTTAGGCCTAGGTCTAGGTTAACGTTAGGGTCACAGTCAGAATCAGGGTTAGGTCAGGGTTAGGGTTAGGGTTAGACTTAAACTCAGGCTGATGTTAGGGTTAAGGTCAAGGTCGTAGTCATGGTAAGGTCAGGGTTAGGGTTAGGGTTAGGGTTAGGGTTAGGGTTAGGGTTAGGGTTAGGATTAGGATTAGGTTTAGGGTTAGGTGACAGTTGGGGTTAGGGTGAGGCTTAGGTTATGGTCAGGGTTACAGTTAGGCGTAGGCCTAGACCTAGGTTAGCTTTAGGGTCACGATCAGAATCAGGGTTAGGTCAGGGTTAGGGTTAGGGTTTAGGTTAGGGTTAGGATTAGGTTTAGGTTTAGGATTAGGTTACATTTAGGTTTAGTGTGAGGCTTAGGTTACGGTCAGGGTTACCGTTAGGATTAGGCATAGGCTTAAACTCAGGCTTAGGTTAGGGTTTGGGTTAAGGTCAGAGTCATGGTTAGGTCAGCGTTAGGGTTAGCGTTAGGGTTATAGTCAGGATTAAGGTTAGGGTTAGGGTTATGATTAGTTTCAGGATTAGGTTACACTTAGGGCTACTGTTAGGCTTGGGTTCGGGTTAGGCATAGGCGCAGGCCTAGGCCTAGGTTAGCGTTAGAGTCACCGTCAGTGTCATGGTTAAGTCAGGGTTAGGGTTAGGATCAGGCTTTAAGTTAGGATTAGGCTTAGGGTTCGATTTAGGGTTAGGATTAGGATTAGGGTTAGGGTTAGACTTAAGCTTAAGGTTACGGTTAAAGTTAGGCTTAGGGTACGGTTTCGGGTTAGGATGAGGGTTAGGGTTAATGTTAGGGTTAGGGTTAGCGTTAGGATTAGGTTATGGTCAAAGTTACGGTTAGGCTTCGGCGTAGGCCTAGACCTAGGTTAGCATTAGGGTCACGGTCAGAGTCAGGGTTAGGTCAGGGTTAGAGTTATGGTTAGGGTTAGGGTTAGGTTTAGAGTTAGGGTTAGGGTTACGGTTAGGGTTAGGTTTAGGATAACGGTTACGTTAGAGTTAGGTTTAGGGTTAGGCTTAGTTTACGGTCAGGGTTACGGTTAGGCTTAGGCATAAGCCTAGGTTAGTGTTAGGGTCACGGTCCGAGTCAGGGTTAGGGTTAGGGTTAGGGTTGGGGTTACGGTTGGGGTTAGGGTAAGGGTTAGGGTTAGGGTTAGGATTAGGTTACAGTTAGGCTTAGTGTGAGGCTTAGGTTACGGTCAGGGTTACGGTTAGGATTAGGCGACGGTCTATGATTAGCGTTAGGGTCACCGTCAGAGTCAGGGTTAGGTTAGGGTTAGGGTTAGGGCTAGGGTTAGGGTTAGGATTACGGTTAGGGTTAGGCTTAGGTTACAATTAGGGTTAGGTTTAGGCTTAGTTTACGGTTAGGGTTAGGGTTAGGCTTAGGCATAGGAGTAGGCCCAGTTTAATGTTAGGATCACGGTCAGAGTCAGGGTTAGGTCAGGGTTAGACTTAGGGTTAGGGTTAGGGTTAGGGTTAGGCTTACGGTAGGCTTAGGTTACGGTAAGGGTTTGTGTAGGTTTAGGTTACGGTCAGGGTTAAGGTTAGGCTTAGGCATAAGCCTAGGTTAGCGTTAGGGTCAAGGTCAGAGTCAGGGTTAGGGTTAGGGTTAGGGTTAGGGTTAGGATTAGGCTTAGGTTACGGTCAGGGTTACGGTAAGGCTTAGGCATAGATTTAGGCTTAGGTTTAGGTTAGGGAGAGTATCACAGTCAGAGTCAGGGTTAGGTCAGGGTTAGGGTTAGGGTTAGGGTTATGGTTAGGGTTAGGGTAAGGTTTAGGCTTAGGTCATAGTCAGGGTTACAGTTAGGTTTCGTCATAGGTTTAGGCTTAGGCTTCGGATCACGCTAAGAGTCAGGGTTAGGTCAGGGTTAGGATTAGGGTTAGGGTTAGAGTTAGGGTTAGGTTTAGGGTTAGCGTTAGGGTTAGGGTTAGGGTTACGGTTAGGATTAGTCTTAGGGTTAGGATTAGGGTTAGGGTTAGGTTACAGTTAGGGTTAGGGTTAGGCTTAGGTTACGGTCAGGGTTACGGTTAGGCTTAGGCATAGGCCTAGGCCTAGGTTAGCGTTAGGGTCACGGTACAAGTCAGGGTTAGGTCAGGGTTAGGGTTAAGGTTAGGCTTAAGGTTAGGGTTACGGTTAGGATTAGTCTTAGGGTTAGGATTACGGTTAGGGTTAGGGTGAGGGTTAGGGTTAGGGTTAGGCTTAAGGTTAGGGTTACAGTTAGGATTAGTCTTAGGGTTAGGATTAGGTTTAGGGTTAGGGTTAGGGTTAGGGTTAGGGTTAGGGTTAGGGTTGGGGGTAGACCTAGGCCTAGGTTAGCGTTAGGGTCACGGTCAGAGTTAGGGTTAGGTCAGGGTTAGGGTTAGGATTAGGGTTAGGGAGAGACTTAGGCTTAGCGTTACCGTTATGGTTAGTGTTACGATTAGGATTAGGGTTAGGGTTACGGTTAGGGTCAGGGTTAGTGTTAGGATTAGGGTTAGGGAGAGACTTAGGCTTAGCGTTACCGTTATGGTTAGTGTTACGATTAGGATTAGGGTTAGGGTTACGGTTAGGATCAGGGTTAGGGTTAGGCTTAGGTTACAGTTACGGTTAGGGTTAGACTTAGGTTACGGTCAGGGTTACGGTTAGGCTTAGGCGTAGGCTTAGGCTTAGGCTTAGGTTAGGGCTAGGGTCACGGTCAGAGTCAGGGTTAGGTCAGGACTGGGGTTATGGTTAGGGTTAGGGTTAGTGTTAGGATTAGGGTTAGGGTTAGAGTTAGGCTTAGTTTACGGTCAGGGTTACGGTTAGGCTTAGGCATAGGCCTAGGCCTAGGTTAGCGTTAGGGTCACGATCAGAGTCAGGGTTAGGTCAGGGTTAAGGTTAGGTTTAGGATTAGACTTAGGTTTAGGGTTGGGTTACAGTTAGGGTTAGACTGAGACTAAGGTTACGGTCAGGGTTACAGTTAGGCTTAGGCCTAGGTCTAGGTTAACGTTAGGGTCACAGTCAGAATCAGGGTTAGGTCAGGGTTAGGGTTAGGGTTAGACTTAAACTCAGGCTGATGTTAGGGTTAAGGTCAAGGTCGTAGTCATGGTAAGGTCAGGGTTAGGGTTAGGGTTAGGGTTAGGGTTAGGGTTAGGGTTAGGGTTAGGGTTAGGGTTAGGGTAAGGGTTAGGGTTAGGATTGGGGTTAGGGTTAGGGCAAGGTTACAGTTAGGGTTAGACTTAGGCTTAGGTTATGGTTAGGGTTGCGGTTAGCCTTAGGCGTAGACCTAGGCCTAGGTTAGCGTGAGGGTCATGGTCAGAGTCAGGGTTAAGTCAGGGTTAGAGTTAGGGTTAGGGTTAGGGTTAGGGTTAGGGATAGGATAAGGGTTAGGTTAGAGTTAAGTTTAGAGTGATTCTTAGGTTACCGTCAGGGTTACGGTTAGGCTTAGGCATAACCCTACGTTAGCATTAGGGTCACGGTCAGAGTCAGGGTTAGGTCAGGGCTAGGCTTAGGGTTAGGCTTAGGGTTAGGATTAGGCTTAGGGTTAGGTTACAGTTAGGGTTAGGGTGAGACTTAGGTTACGGTCAGGGTTACTGTTAGAATTAGGGTTAGGGTTAGGGTTACAGTCAGGGTCACGGTTAGCCTTAGGCATAGGCTTAGGCTTAGGCTTAGGCTTAGGGTTAGGGTTAGGGTTAGGGTTAGCGTTAGGGTCACGGTCAGTGTCAGGGATAGGTCAGGGTTAGGGTTAGGGTTAGGGTTAGGGTTAGGGTCAGGGTTAGGATTAGGTTTAGAATTAGGGTTAGGTTACAGTTAGGGTTAGGGTGAGCCTTAGGTTACGGTCAGGGTTACGGATAGGCTTCGGCATAGGCTTAGGTTTAGGCTTAGGTTAGGGCTAGGGTCACGGTCAGAATCAGGGTTAGGTCAGGGGTAGGTTTCTGGTTTGGGTTAGGGTTAGGGTTAGGATTAGGGTTAGCGTTAGGCTCATGGTCGGATTCATGGTTAGGTCAGGGTTAGGGTTAGGGTTAGGGTTAGGGTTAAGTGTAGATTTAGGATTAGGCTTAGGTTTAGGGTTAGGTTACAGTTAGGGTTACGGTGAGGTTTGGGTTGCGGTCAGGGTTACGGTTAGGCTTAGGCATAGGCCTAGGCCTACGGTAGTGTTAGGGTCACGGTCAGATTCAGGGTTAAAGGAGAGATCGGGTTATGGTTAGGGATAGGGTTAGGCTTAGGCTTAGGATTAGGCTTAGGTTTAGGGTTAGGTTACAGTTAGGGTTAGGTTGAGACTTAGGTTTCGATCAGGATTACAGTTTTGCTTAGGCATAGGTCTAGTTTAGCGTTAGTGTCTTGGTCAGAGTCAGAGTTAGGTCAGGGTTAGGGTTAGGGTTAGGGTAGGGTTAGGGTTAGGGTAAGGGTTAGGGTTTGGGTTAGGGTTAGGGTTAGGGTTAGGGTTAGGGTAAGGGTTAGGGTTTGGGTTAGGGTTAGGGTTAGGGTTAGGGTTAGGGTTAGGGTTAGGGTAAGGGTTAGGGTTTGGGTTAGGGTTAGGGTTAGGGTTAGGGTTAGGGTTAGGGTAAGGGTTAGGGTTTGGGTTAGGGTTAGGGTTAGGGTTAGGGTTAGGGTTAGGGTTAGGGTTAGGGTTAGGATTAGGTTCACGGTCAGAGTCAGGGTTAGGTCAGAGTCAGGGTTGGGTCAGGGTTAGGGTTAGGGTTAGGTTTAGGGTTAGGATTAAGTTTAGGTTACAGTTAGGTTTAGGGTGAGGCCAGCAGTTCCCGAAGGGACCCAGGAGTCAGGAGGGACCCAGGTTTGCCCCCATGGACCCAGGAGTTAAAGCGGCAACATGGAGTTCGAGAGTGACCCAGGAGTTAGTGATGGATCCAGGGGTTTTGGAGGGATCCAGGAGTGCCCCAAGGGACCATGGAGTTCAGGGGGGACCAAGAAGTGCCCCAAAGACCCATGAAATCCGTCAGGTTCCCAGGAATTTGGAACGGACCCAGGAATCCGCCAAGGGACTCAGGAGTTCGGCAGGGACCCAGGCGTTCGGGAGGGACCCAGGATTTCCCCAAGGGACCAGGGAGTTCGGGCAGGGACCCAGGCGTTCAGGAAGGACCCAGGAGTACCCCAAGGACCCATGAGTTCTGGGAGGGTCCCAGGAGTTCAGGATGGAGCCACGAAATTCGGAGGGACCCAGGAGTGCCCTATGGTACCCAGTACTCTTGGATGGACCCAAGAGTGCCCCAAGGGACCCCAGAGTTTGTGGGGGGAACTAGGAAATGGGGATAGACCCAGGAGTGACCCAAGGGACCCACCAGGAGTTCAGGAGGGACCGAGGTGTGCCCCCAGGTACCCAGGTGTTCGGGAGAGACACAGGAGTCCCCCAAGGAACCCAGGGGTTTGGCAGGGACCCAGGAGTGCCCCAAGGGACCCAGTAATCTGGGAGGGACCCAAGAATACCCCAAGGGACCTAGGAGATGGGGATAGACCCAAGAAGTGACCCAAGGGACCCAGGAGTTTTGGAGGGACCCAGAGATACCCAAGAGACCCAGGGGTTTAGGAGGGACCCAGGAGTGACTGGAGGGACCCAGAGAGACCCAAGGAGTTAGCGAGGGACCCAGCAGTGCCCCAAGGGACCCAGGAGTTCGGGAGGGACCCAGGAGTTCGGGGATGGACCCAGGAATGCTCCAAGGGACCCAGGAGTTCAGGGAGGGACCCAGGAATCCCCCAAGGGACCCAGGAGTTCGGGAGGGACCCAGTAGTTTGGGGATGGACCCAGGAATGCTCCAAGGGACCCAGGAGTTCAGGGAGGGACCCAGGAGTACCCCAAGGGACTCAGGAGTTCAGGACGGACCCAAAAGTTCGAAGAGGGACCCAGGAGTTCAGGAAGGACCCAGGAGTACCCCAAGCACCCATGAGCTCTGGTAGGGTTCCAGGAGTTCGGGATGGAGCCATGAAATTGGGAGGGACCCAGGGGTGCCCTATGGTACCCAGTACTCTTGAAGGGACCCAAGAGTGCCCCAAGGGACTCCGGAGTTTGGGGGGGGACCTAGGAGTTTGGGGATAGACCCAGGAGTGACCCAAGGGACCAAGGGATTCGGGAGGGACCCAGGAGTGCCCTAAGGGACCCAGGAGTTCAGGAGGGACCCAGGAGTGCCCCCAGGTATCCAGGTGTTTGGGAGGGATCCAGGAGTCCCCCAAGGAACCTAGGGGTTTGGGAGGGAACCAGGAGTGCCCCAAGGGACCTAGGAGATGGGGATAGACCCAGAAGTGACCAAAGGGACCCAGGCATTGTGGAGAGACCCAGATAGACCCAAGGAACCCAGGAGCTCAGGAGGGACACAGGGACATGATCAGAGTCAGGGTTAGGGTTAGGGTTAGGGTGAGGGTTAGGGTTAGGTTACGGTTAGTTTTACGTTCAGGCTTAGGCGTAGGCCTAGACCGAGGTTAGGGTAAAGATCACGGTCTGAGGTAGGGTTAGGTCAGGGTTAGGGTTAGGGTTAGGGTTAGGGTTAGGGTTAGGGTTAGGGTTAGGGTTAGGGTTAGGGTTAGGGATAGGGATAGGATTAGGCTTCGGGTTAGGTAACACTTAGATTTAGGGTTAGGCTCAGGTTACGGTTAGACATTGGAATAGGCTTAGGCTTACACCTAGATTAGGGCTAGGGTCACGGTCAGAGTCAGGGTTAGGTCAGGATTAGGGTTATGGTTAGGGTTAGACTTAGGTTTAGCGTTGGGTTACAGTTACAGTTAGGTTGAGGCTAAGGTTATGGTCAGGGTTACGGTTAGGCTTTGGCATAGGCCTAGGTTAACGTTAGGGTCATGGTCAGAATCAGGGTTAGGTCAGGGTTCGGGTTAGGGTTAGGGCTAGGGTTAGGGTTAGGGTCAGGATTAGTGTTAGGGTTAGGTTATATTTAGGATTATGGTGAGGCTTAGGTTATGGTCAGGGTTACGTTTAGGCTTAGGCATAGGCTTAAAATCAGACTTAGGGTAGGGTTAGGGTCACGGTAAGAGTCATGGTTAGGTGAGGGTCAGGGTTAGGGTTATGGTTAGGGTTAGGGTTAGGGTTAGGCTTGGATTATGGTTAGGCGTAAGCACAGGCCTAGGCCTAGGTTAGCGTTAGGGTCACAGTCACAGTCACAGTCAGAGTCAGGGTTAGGTCAGGGTTAGGGTTAGGGTTAGGGTTAGGGTTAGGGTTAGGGTTAGGGTTAGGGTTAGGGTTAGGGTTAGGTCTAGGCTTGACCTTAGGTTTAGCGTTATGGTTAGGGTTACGGTTAGGATTAGGGTTAGGGTTAGGGTTAGCATTAGGGTTAGGGTTAGACTTAGGTTACAGTTGGGGTTACGGTTAGGCTTAGGGTTAGGCCTAGACCTAGGTTAGCGTTAGGGTCACAGACAGACTCAGGGATATGTCAGGGTTAGGTTTAGGGTTAAGGTTAGGGTTAGGATTAGGCTTAGGTTTAGGTTTAGTTTACACTTAGTGTTAGGGTTAGGCTCAGGTTACGGTCAGGATTACGGTTAGGCTTAGGCATCAGCTTAGGCTTAGGCTTTGGTTAGGGCTAGTGTCACGGTCATAGTCAGGGTTAGGTGGAGATTATGGTTCTGGTTAAGGTTAGGGTTAGTGTTAGGGTTAGGGTTAGGGTTAGGTTACAGTTAGGGATAGGGTCAGGCTTAGGTTACGGTCAGGGTGACGGTTAGGCTTAGGAATAGGTTTAGGGTTAGGCTTAGGTTAGGGAGAATGTCACGGTCAGACTCAGGGTTAGCTCAGGGTTAGGGTTAGGTTTAAGATTAGACTTAGCTTTAGCATTGGGTTACAGTTAGGTTTAGGTTGAGGCTAAGGTTACCATCAGGGTTACGGTTAGGCTTTGGCCTAGGCCTAGGTTAATGTTAGGGTCATGGTCAGAATCAGGGTTAGGTCAGGGTTCGGGAGAGGGTTAGGGCTAGGGTTAGGGTTAGGGTTAGGATTAGTGTTAGGGTTAGGTTATATTTAGGATTATGGTGAGGCTTAGGTTACGGTCAGGGTTACGTTTAGGCTTAGGTTACGTTTAGGCTTAAAATCAGACTTAGGGTAGGGTTACGATCACGGTAAGAGTCATGGTTAGGTGAGGGTCAGGGTTAGGGTTATGGTTAGGGTTAGGGTTAGGGTTAGGATTAGGGTTAGGGTTAGGCTTGGATTATGGTTAGGCGTAAGCACAGGCCTAGGCCTAGGTTAGCGTTAGGGTCACAGTCACAGTCACAGTCACAGTCAGAGTCAGGGTTAGGTCAGGGTTAGGGTTAGGGTTAGGGTTAGGGTTAGGGTTAGGGTTAGGGTTAGGGTTAGGCGCAGGTCTAGCCCTAGATTAGTGTTAGGGTCACGGTCAGAGTAAGGGTTAGGGTTAGGGTTAGGTCTAGGCTTAGCCTTAGGTTTAGCGTTATGGTTAGGGTTACGGTTAGGATTAGGGTTAGGGTTAGGGTTAGGGTTAGGGTTAGGGTTAGGGTTAGCATTAGGGTTAGGGTTAGACTTAGGTTACAGTTAGGGTTAGGGTTAGCATTAAGCTTAGGCCTAGACCTAGGTTAGCGTTAGGGTCACAGACAGACTCAGGGATAGGTCAGGGTTAGGTTTAGGGTTAAGGTTAGGGTTATGATTAGACTTAGGTTTAGGTTTAGTTTACACTTAGTGTTAGGTTTAGGCTCAGGTTACGGTCAGGATTACGGTTAGGCTTAGGCATCAGCTTAGGCTTAGGCTTAGGTTAGGGCTAGGGTCACGGTCATAGTCAGGGTTAGGTCGAGGTTAGGGTTCTGGGTAAGATTAGGGTTAGGGTTAGGGTTAGGGTTAGGGTTAGGATTAGGTTACAGTTAGGGATAGGCTCAGGCTTAGGTTACGGTCAGGGTGACGGTTAGGCTTAGGCATAGGTTTAGGTTTAGGCTTAGGTTAGGGAGAATGCCACGGTCAGAGTCAGGGTTAGCTCAGGGTTAGGGTCAGGGTTAGGGTTAGGGTTAGGGTTAGGGTTAGGGTTAGGGTTAGGTTACGGTCAGGGTTTCGGTTAGGCATAGGCATAGGTCTAGGCCTCGGATAGAGTTAGGGTCACTGTCAGAGTCTGGGTTAGGTCAGGGTTAGGGTTAAGGTTAGGATTAGGGTTAGGGTTGGGATTAGGTTACAGTTAGGGTTACGGTTAGACTTAGGCATAGGTTTAGTCATAGGCTTAGGTTAGGGCTAGGGTCACAGTCAGAGTGAGGGTTAGATTAGGGTTAGTTGTTAGGGCTAGGATTATGATTAGGGTTAGGATTATGCTACAGTTAGGGTTACTTAACGGTTAGGGTTACGGTTAGACTTAGGCGGAGGCTTAGGCCCAGGTTAATGTTAGGATCACGGTCAGAGTCAGGGTTAGGGTTAGGGTTAGGCTTAATGTTAGCGTTAGAGTTAGGACTAGGGTAGTGTTAGGGTTAGAGTTAGCGTTAGGTTACATTTATGGTTAAGGTGAGGTTTAGGTTACAGTCAGCGTTACGGTTAGGCTTAGGCGTAGGCTTAAACTCAGGCTGATGTTAGGGTTAGGGTCACGGTCAGAGGTGTGGTTAGGTCAGGGTGAGGGTTAGGGTTAGGGTTTGGATTACGGTTAGGGTAGGTTTATGTTACAGTTAGGGTTAGGGTTAGGCTTAGTTTACGGTTAGGCTTACGGTTAGGTTTAGGCGTAGGTCTAGGCCCAGTTTAACGTTTGGATCACCATCAGAGTCAGGGTTAGGTCAGGGTTAGAGTTAGGGTAGAGTTAGGTTGAGGATTACGGTTAGGGTAGGTTTATGTTACAGTTAGGGTTAGGGTTAGATTTAGGTTACGATCAGTTTTACGGTCAGGCTTAGGCGTAGGCCTAGGCCTACGTTAGCGTTAAGGTCACAGTCGGAGTCAGGATTAGGTCAGGATTAGGGTTAGGTTTGGATTAATCTTCGGGTTATGCTTAGGTTACAGTCAGGGTTAGTGTAGGCTTAGGTTACGGTCAGGGTTAAGGTTAGGCTTAGCCATAGGCCTAGGTTAGCGTTAGGGTCACGGTCAAAGTCAGGGTTAGGTTTAGGGTTATGGTTAGTTTTAGGATTAGGTTACATTTAGGGTTAGTGTGAGGCTTCGGTTACGGTCAGGGTTACGGTTAGGTTTAGGCATAGGCTAAAACTCAGGCTTAGGTTAGGGTTAGGGTCAAGGTCAGAGTCAGGGTAAGGTCAGGGCTAGGCTTAGGGTTAGGCTTAGAGTTAGGGTGACCCAAGGGACCAAGGGATTCGGGAGGGACCCAGGAGTGCCCCCAGGTATCCAGGTGTTTGGGAGGGATCCAGGAGTCCCCCAAGGAACCTAGGGGTTTGGGAGGGAACCAGGAGTGCCCCAAGGGACCTAGGAGATGGGGATAGACCCAGAAGTGACCAAAGGGACCCAGGCATTGTGGAGAGACCCAGATAGACCCAAGGAACCCAGGAGCTCAGGAGGGACACAGGGACATGATCAGAGTCAGGGTTAGGGTTAGGGTTAGGGTGAGGGTTAGGGTTAGGTTACGGTTAGTTTTACGTTCAGGCTTAGGCGTAGGCCTAGACCGAGGTTAGGGTAAAGATCACGGTCTGAGGCAGGGTTAGGTCAGGGTTAGGGTTAGGGTTAGGGTTAGAGTTAGGGTTGGGTTACGGTTAGGGTTAGGGATAGGGATAGGATTAGGCTTCGGGTTAGGTAACACTTAGATTTAGGGTTAGGCTCAGGTTACGGTTAGACATTGGAATAGGCTTAGGCTTACACCTAGATTAGGGCTAGGGTCACGGTCAGAGTCAGGGTTAGGTCAGGGTTAGGGTTAAGATTAGGGTTAGGGTGAGGGTTAGGGTTAGGGTGAGGGTTAGGGTTAGAGTTAGGGTTAGGGTTAGGGCTAGGGTTACGATTAGGGTTAGGATTAGGCTTAGGTGTAGGGTTAGGGTTACAATTAGGGTTAGGATGAGGCTAAGGTTACGATCAGGGTTACTGTTAGGCTTAGGTCTAGGCCTAGGTTAGCGGTAGTGTCACGGTCAGAGTCAGGGTTAGGTCAGGGTTAGGGATAGGGTTAGGACTAGGGTTAGGGTTAGGATTAGGCTTATAATAAGGCTTAGGCTACAGTTAGGGTTAGGATTAGGTTACGGTCAGGGTTAGGCTTAGGCTTAGGCATAGGTTTAGGCTTAGGCTTAGGTTAGGGCTAGGGTCACGGTCAAAGTCAGGGTTAGGTCAGGGTTAAAGTTACGGTTAGGGTTAGGGTTAGGGTTAGGGTTAGCATTAGGGTTAGGTTACAGTTAGGGTTTCGGTTAGACTTAGGCATAGGCGTAGGCGTAGGTTATCGTTAGGATCACGGTCTGAGGCAGGGTTAGGTCAGGGTTAGGGTTAGGGTTAGGGTTAGGGATAGGGATAGGATTAGGATTTGGGATAGGTGACAGTTAGGGTTAGGCTCAGGTTACGGTCAGGATTACGGTTAGGCTTAGGCATAGACTTAGGCTTAGGCTTAGGTTAGGGCTAGGGTCACGGTCTGAGTCAGGGTTAGGTGAGGGGTAGGGTTAAGATTAGGGTTAGGGTGAGGGTTAGGGTGAGGGTTAGGGTGAGGGTTAGGGTTAGGGTTCGGATTAGGGCTAGGGTTAGGATTAGGGTTAGGATTAGGCTTAGGTGTAGGTTTAGGGTTACAATTAGGGTTAGGCTGAGACTAAGGTTACGGTCAGGGTTACAGTTAGGCTTAGGCCTAGGTCTAGGTTAACGTTTGGGTCACGGTCAGAATCAGGTTTAGGTCAGGGTTCGGGTTAGGGTTAGGGCTAGGGTTAGGGTTAGGGTTAGGGTTAGGTTACATTTATGGTTAAGGTGAAGTTTAGGTTACAGTGAGCGTTATGGTTAGGCTTAGGCGTAGGAGTAGGCTTAAACTCAGGCTGATGTTAGCGTTAGGGTCACGGTCAGAGTTGTGGTTAGGTCAGGGTGAGAGTTAGGGTTAGGGTTTGGATTACGGCTAGGGTTAGGGTTAGGTATAGGTTACAATTAGGGTTAGGTTTAGGCTTAGTTTACGGTTAGGGTTGCGGTTAGGTTTAGGCGTAGGTCTAGGCCCAGTTTAACGTTAGGATCACCATCAGAGTCAGAGTTAGGTCAGGGTTAGGGTTAGGGTTAGACTTAAACTCAGGCTGATGTTAGGGTTAGGGTCAAGGTCGTAGTCATGGTAAGGTCAGGGTTAGGGTTAGGGTTAGGGTTAGGGTTAGGGTTAGGGTTAGGGTTAGGGTTAGGGTTAGGGTTAGGGTTAGGATTGGGGTTAGGGTTAGGGTTAGGATTGGGGTTAGGGTTAGGGTAAGGTTACAGTTAGGGTTAGACTTAGGCTTAGGTTATGGTTAGGGTTGCGGTTAGCCTTAGGCGTAGGCCTAGGCCTAGGTTAGCGTGAGGGTCACGGTCAGAGTCAGGGTTAAGTCAGGGTTAGAGTTAGGGTTAGGGTTAGGGTTAGGATAAGGGTTAGGTTAGAGTTAGGTTTAGAGTGATTCTTAGGTTACCGTCAGGGTTACGGTTAGGCTTAGGCATAGATTTCGGCTTAGGTTTAGGTTAGGGAGAGTATCACGGTCAGAGTCAGGGTTAGGTCAGGGTTAGGGTTAGGGTTAGGGTTAGGGTTAGGGCGAGGCTTAGGCTTAGGGTTAGCGTTATGGTTAGGGTTACGATTAGGATTAGGGTTAGAGTTACGGTTAGGATCAGGGTTAGGGTTAGGCTTAGGTTAAAGTTACGGTTAGGGTTAGACTTAGGTTACGGTCAGGGTTACGGTTAGGCTTAGGCGTAGGCTTAGGCTTAGGCTTAGGTTAGGGTTAGGGTTAGGGTTAGGGTTAGGGTTAGGGTTAGGGTTAGGGTTAGGGTTAGGGTTAGAGTTAGGCTTAGTTTACGGTCAGGGTTACGGTTAGGCTTAGGCATAGGCCTAGGCCTAGGTTAGCGTTAGGGTCACGATCAGAGTCAGGGTTAGGTCAGGGTTAAGGTTAGGTTTAGGATTAGACTTAGGTTTAGGGTTGGGTTACAGTTAGGGTTAGACTGAGACTAAGGTTACGGTCAGGGTTACAGTTAGGCTTAGGCCTAGGTCTAGGTTAACGTTAGGGTCACAGTCAGAATCAGGGTTAGGTCAGGGTTAGGGTTAGGGTTAGACTTAAACTCAGGTTGATGTTAGGGTTAGGGTCAAGGTCGTAGTCATGGTAAGGTCAGGGTTAGGGTTAGGGTTAGGGTTAGGGTTAAGGTAAGGGTTAGGGTTAGGATTGGGGTTAGGGTTAGGGTAAGGTTACAGTTAGGGTTAGACTTAGGCTTAGGTTATGGTTAGGGTTGCGGTTAGCCTTAGGTGTAGTCCTAGGCCTAGGTTAGCGTGAGGGTCACGGTCAGAGTCAGGGTTAAGTCAGGGTTAGAGTTAGGGTTAGGGTTAGGGTTAGGGTTAGGGTTAGGTTTAGGGTTAGGATAAGGGTTAGGTTAGAGTTAGGTTTAGAGTGATTCTTAGGTTACCGTCAGGGTTACGGTTAGGCTTAGGCATAACCCTACGTTAGCATTAGGGTCACGGTCAGAGTCAGGGTTAGGTCAGGGCTAGGCTTAGGGTTAGGCTTAGGGTTAGGATTAGGCTTAGGGTAGGCTTAGGTTACAGTTAGGGTTAGTGTAGGCTTAGGTTACGGTCAGGGTTAAGGTTAGGCTTAGGCTTAGAACTAGGTTAGCGTTAGGGTCAAGGTCAGAGTCAGGGTTAGGGTTAGGGTTAGAGTTAGGGTAAGGGTTAGGGTTAGGCTTGGGGTTAGGGTTAGGGTTAGGATTAGGTTACAATTAGGGATAGGGTTAGGCTTAAGTTATGGTCAGGGTTACGGTAAGGCTTCGGCATAGGTTTAGGCTTAGGCTTAGTTTAGGGAGAGTGTCACGGTCAGAGTCAGGGTTAGGTCAGGGTTAGGGTTAGGGTTAGGGTTTGCGTTAGGGTTAGGGTTAGGGTTAGGGTTAGGATAAGACTTAGGGTTTGGGTCACGGTCAGAGTCAGAGTTAGCGTTACGTGTAGGGTTAGGATTAGATTTAGGGTTAGGTTACAGCTAGGGTTAGGGTTAGGTTACGGTCAGGGTTTCGGCTAGGCATAGGCATAGGCCTAGGTCTAGGTTAGAGTTAGGGTCACGGTCAGAGTCTGGGTTAGGTCAGGCTTAGGGTTAAGGTTAGGGTTAGGGTTATGGTTAGGTTACAGTTGGGGTTAGGGTGAGGCTTAGGTGACGGTCAGAGTTACGGTTAGGCGGAGGTCTAGTCCTAGGTTAGCATTAGGGTCACGGTCAGAGTCAGGGTTAGGTCAGGGTTAGAGTTAGGGTTAGGGTTAGGTTTAGAGTTAGGGTTAGGGTTACGATTAGGGTTAGGGTTAGGTTTAGGATAAGGGTTACGTTAGAGTTAGGTTTAGAGTTAGGGTTAGTGTTACGGTTAGGGTTAGGGTTAGGTTTAGGATAAGGGTTACGTTAGAGTTAGGTTTAGAGTTAGGGTTAGTGTTACGGTTAGGGTTAGGGTTAGGTTTAGGATAAGGGTTACGTTAGAGTTAGGTTTAGGGTTAGGCTTAGGTTACGGTCAGGGTTACGGTTAGGCTTAGGCATAGGCCTAGGTTAGTGTTAGGGTCACGGTCCGAGTTAGGGTTAGGGTTAGGGTTAGGGTTGGGGTTACGGTTGGGGTTAGGGTAAGGGTTAGGGTTAGGGTTAGGATTTAGGGTTAGGGTTAGGTTTAGGGTTAGGGTTAGGTTAGGCTTAGGGTTAGGGTTAGGGTTAGGGTTGGGATTAGGGTTAGCGTTAGGGTTAGGTTACAGTTAGGATTAGGGTGAGGCTTAGGGTATGGTGAGGTTTACGGTTAGGCGTAGGGGCAGGCCTAAGTCTAGGTGAGTGTTAGGGTCACGGTCAGAGTCATGGTTAGGTCAGGGTTACGGTTCGGTTAAGGGTTAGGGTTAGGGTTAGGGTTAGGGTTAGGGTTAGGGTTAGGGTTAGGGTTAGGGTTAGGCTTAGGATTAGGGTTAGGTTACAGTTAGTGTTAGGGTGAGACTTAGGTTACGGTCAGGGTTACTGTTAGAATTAGGGTTAGGGTTAGGGTTACAGTCAGGGTCACGGTTAGCCTTAGGCATAGGCTTAGGCTTAGGCTTAGGCTTAGGCTTAGGCTTAGGGTTAGGGTTAGGGTTAGCGTTAGGGTCACGGTCAGTGTCAGGGATAGGTCAGGGTTAGGGTTAGGGTTAGGGTTAGGGTTAGGGTCAGGGTTAGGATTAGGTTTAGAATTAGGGTTAGGTTACAGTTAGGGTTAGGGTGAGGCTTAGGTTACGGTCAGGGTTACGGTTAGACTTCGGCATAGGCTTAGGTTTAGGCTTAGGTTAGGGCTAGTGTCACGGTCAGAATCAGGGTTAGGTCAGGGGTAGGGTTCTGGTTTGGGTTACGGTTAGGGTTAGGGTTAGGGTTAGGGTTAGGGTTAGGGTTAGGGTTAGGGTTAGGCTTGGGTTACGGTTAGGCGTAGGCGCAGGCCTAGGCCTAGTTTAGGGTTAGGGTCAGGGTCAGAGTCAGGGTTAAGTCTGGGTTAGGGTTAGGATTAGGTTTTACCTTAGGGTTAGGGTTAGGATTAGGCTTAGGGTTAGGTTTGGGGTTAGGGTTAGGATTAGGGTTAGGGTCAGGGTTAGTGTTAGGGTTAGGGTTACAGTTAGGCTTAGACTTAGGCTTAGGATCATGCTAAGAGTCAGGGTTAGGTCAGGGTTACGGGTAGGGTCAGGGTTAGGGTGAGGTTGAAGTTAGGGTTATGTTACAGTTAGGGTTAGGGTTAGGCTTAGGTTACGGTCAGGGTTACGGTTGGGCTTACCCGTAGGTCTAGGCCTAGGTTTGCGTTACGGTCACGGTCAGAATCAGGGTTACGTCTAGGTTAAGGTTTGGGTTCGTGTTAGGGTTAGGTTTAGGATTAGGCTTAGGGTATAGGGTTAGGTTACAGTTAGGGTTAGGGTTAGGCTTAGGCATAGGTTAGCGTTAGGGTAACGATAAGAATCAGGGTTAGGGTTAGGATTGGGCTTAAGGTTAGGGTTAAGTTTAGGGTTAGGGTTAGGGTTAGGATTAGGATTAGGTTTAGGGTTAGGTGACAGTTGGGGTTAGGGTGAGGCTTAGGTTATGGTCAGGGTTACAGTTAGGCGTAGGCCTAGACCTAGGTTAGCTTTAGGGTCACGATCAGAATCAGGGTTAGGTCAGGGTTAGGGTTAGGGTTTAGGTTAGGGTTAGGATTAGGTTTAGGTTTAGGATTAGGTTGCATTTAGGTTTAGTGTGAGGCTTAGGTTACGGTCAGGGTTACGGTTAGGATTAGGCATAGGCTTAAACTCAGGCTTAGGTTAGGGTTTGGGTTAAGGTCAGAGTCATGGTTAGGTCAGCGTTAGGGTTAGCGTTAGGGTTATAGTCAGGATTAAGGTTAGGGTTAGGGTTATGATTAGTTTCAGGATTAGGTTACACTTAGGGCTACTGTTAGGCTTGGGTTCGGGTTAGGCATAGGCGCAGGCCTAGGCCTAGGTTAGCGTTAGAGTCACCGTCAGTGTCATGGTTAAGTCAGGGTTAGGGTTAGGATCAGGCTTTAAGTTAGGATTAGGCTTAGGGTTCGATTTAGGGTTAGGATTAGGATTAGGGTTAGGGTTAGACTTAAGCTTAAGGTTACGGTTAAGGTTAGGCTTAGGGTACGGTTTCGGGTTAGGATGAGGGTTAGGGTTAATGTTAGGGTTAGGGTTAGCGTTAGGATTAGGTTATGGTCAAAGTTACGGTTAGGCTTCGGCGTAGGCCTAGACCTAGGTTAGCATTAGGGTCACGGTCAGAGTCAGGGTTAGGTCAGGGTTAGAGTTATGGTTAGGGTTAGGGTTAGGTTTAGAGTTAGGGTTAGGGTTAAAGTTAGGGTTAGGGTTAGGTTTAGGATAACGGTTACGTTAGAGTTAGGTTTAGGGTTAGGCTTAGTTTACGGTCAGGGTTACGGTTAGGCTTAGGCATAAGCCTAGGTTAGTGTTAGGGTCACGGTCCGAGTCAGGGTTAGGGTTAGGGTTAGGGTTGGGGTTACGGTTGGGGTTAGGGTAAGGGTTAGGGTTAGGGTTAGGATTAGGTTACAGTTAGGCTTAGTGTGAGGCTTAGGTTACGGTCAGGGTTACGGTTAGGATTAGGCGACGGTCTATGATTAGCGTTAGGGTCACCGTCAGAGTCAGGGTTAGGTTAGGGTTAGGGTTAGGGCTAGGGTTAGGGTTAGGATTACGGTTAGGGTTAGGCTTAGGTTACAATTAGGGTTAGGTTTAGGCTTAGTTTACGGTTAGGGTTAGGGTTAGGCTTAGGCATAGGAGTAGGCCCAGTTTAATGTTAGGATCACGGTCAGAGTCAGGGTTAGGTCAGGGTTAGACTTAGGGTTAGGGTTAGGGTTAGGGTTAGGCTTACGGTAGGCTTAGGTTACGGTAAGGGTTTGTGTAGGTTTAGGTTACGGTCAGGGTTAAGGTTAGGCTTAGGCATAAGCCTAGGTTAGCATTAGGGTCAAGGTCAGAGTCAGGGTTAGGGTTAGGGTTAGGGTTAGGATTAGGCTTAGGTTACGGTCAGGGTTACGGTAAGGCTTAGGCATAGATTTAGGCTTAGGTTTAGGTTAGGGAGAGTATCACAGTCAGAGTCAGGGTTAGGTCAGGGTTAGGGTTAGGGTTAGGGTTATGGTTAGGGTTAGGGTTAGGTTTAGGTTTAGGTCACAGTCAGGGTTACAGTTAGGTTTCGTCATAGGTTTAGGCTTAGGCTTCGGATCACGCTAAGAGTCAGGGTTAGGTCAGGGTTAGGATTAGGGTTAGGGTTAGAGTTAGGGTTAGGTTTAGGGTTAGGGTTAGGGTTAGGGTTACGGTTAGGATTAGTCTTAGGGTTAGGATTAGGGTTAGGGTTAGGTTACAGTTAGGGTTAGGGTTAGGCTTAGGTTACGGTCAGGGTTACGGTTAGGCTTGGGCGTAACCCTAGGCCTAGGTTAGCGTTAGGGTCACGGTACAAGTCAGGGTTAGGTCAGGGTTAGGGTTAAGGTTAGGCTTAAGGTTAGGGTTACGGTTAGGATTAGTCTTAGGGTTAGGATTACGGTTAGGGTTAGGGTTAGGGTTAGGGTTAGGGTTAGGGTTAGGCTTAAGGTTAGGGTTACGGTTAGGATTAGTCTTAGGGTTAGGATTAGGGTTAGGGTTAGGGTTAGGGTTAGGGTTAGGGTTAGGGTTAGGGTTAGGGTTGGGGGTAGACCTAGGCCTAGGTTAGCGTTAGGGTCACGGTCAGAGTCAGGGTTAGGTCAGGGTTAGGGTTAGGGTTAGGGTTAGGGCGAGACTTAGGCTTAGCGTTAGCGTTATGGTTAGGGTTACGATTAGGATTAGGGTTAGGGTTAGGGTTAGGATCAGGGTTAGGGTTAGGCTTAGGTTACAGTTACGGTTAGGGTTAGACTTAGGTTACGGTCAGGGTTACGGTTAGGCTTAGGCGTAGGCTTAGGCTTAGGCTTAGGTTAGGGCTAGGGTCACGGTCAGAGTCAGGGTTAGGTCAGGATTGGGGTTATGGTTAGGGTTAGGGTTAGTGTTAGGATTAGGGTTAAGGTTAGAGTTAGGCTTAGTTTACGGTCAGGGTTACGGTTAGGCTTAGGCATAGGCCTAGGCCTAGGTTAGCGTTAGGGTCACGATCAGAGTCAGGGTTAGGTCAGGGTTAAGGTTAGGTTTAGGATTAGACTTAGGTTTAGGGTTGGGTTACAGTTAGGGTTAGGCTGAGACTAAGGTTACGGTCAGGGTTACAGTTAGGCTTAGGCCTAGGTCTAGGTTAACGTTAGGGTCACAGTCAGAATCAGGGTTAGGTCAGGGTTAGGGTTAGGGTTAGACTTAAACTCAGGCTGATGTTAGGGTTAAGGTCAAGGTCGTAGTCATGGTAAGGTCAGGGTTAGGGTGAGGGTTAGGGTTAGGGTTAGGGTTAGGGTAAGGGTTAGGGTTAGGATTGGGGTTAGGGTTAGGGCAAGGTTACAGTTAGGGTTAGACTTAGGCTTAGGTTATGGTTAGGGTTGCGGTTAGCCTTAGGCATAGACCTAGGCCTAGGTTAGCGTGAGGGTCATGGTCAGAGTCAGGGTTAAGTCAGGGTTAGAGTTAGGGTTAGGGTTAGGGTTAGGGTTAGGGTTAGGGTTAGGGTTAGGATAAGGGTTAGGTTAGAGTTAAGTTTAGAGTGATTCTTAGGTTACCGTCAGGGTTACGGTTAGGCTTAGGCATAACCCTACGTTAGCATTAGGGTCACGGTCAGAGTCAGGGTTAGGTCAGGGCTAGGCTTAGGGTTAGGCTTAGGGTTAGGATTAGGCTTAGGGTAGGCTTAGGTTACAGTTAGGGTTAGTGTAGGCTTAGGTTACGGTCAGGGTTAAGGTTAGGCTTAGGCTTAGAACTAGGTTAGCGTTAGGGTCAAGGTCAGAGTCAGGGTTAGGGTTAGGGTTAGAGTTAGGGTAAGGGTTAGGGTTAGGGTTAGGGTTAAAGTTAGTGTTAGGGTTAGTGTTAGGCTTGGGGTTAGGGTTAGGGTTAGGATTAGGTTACAATTAGGGATAGGGTTAGGCTTAAGTTATGGTCAGGGTTACGGTAAGGCTTCGGCATAGGTTTAGGCTTAGGCTTAGTTTAGGGAGAGTGTCACGGTCAGAGTCAGGGTTAGGTCAGGGTTAGGGTTAGGGTTTGCGTTAGGGTTAGGGTTTGCGTTAGGGTTAGGGTTAGGGTTAGGGTTTGGGTCACGGTCAGAGTCAGAGTTAGCGTTACGGGTAGGGTTAGGAGTAGATTTAGGGTTAGGTTACAGCTAGGGTTAGGGTTAGGTTACGGTCAGGGTTTCGACTAGGCATAGGCATAGGCCTAGGTCTAGGTTAGAGTTAGGGTCACGGTCAGAGTCTGGGTTAGGTCAGGGTTAGGGTTAAGGTTAGGATTAGGGTTATGGTTAGGTTACAGTTGGGGTTAGGGTGAGGCTTAGGTTACGGTCAGAGTTACGGTTAGGCGGAGGTCTAGTCCTAGGTTAGCATTAGGGTCACGGTCAGAGTCAGGGTTAGGTCAGGGTTAGAGTTAGGGTTAGGGTTAGGGTTAGGTTTAGAGTTAGGGTTAGGGTTACGGTTAGGGTTAGGGTTAGGTTTAGGATAAGGGTTACGTTAGAGTTAGGTTTAGGGTTAGGCTTAGGTTACGGTCAGGGTTACGGTTAGGCTTAGGCATAGGCCTAGGTTAGTGTTAGGGTCACGGTCCGAGTCAGGGTTAGGGTTAGGGTTAGGGTTGGGGTTACGGTTGGGGTTAGGGTAAGGGTTAGGGTTACGGTTGGGGTTACGGTTGGGGTTAGGGTAAGGGTTAGGGTTAGGGTTGGGATTAGGGTTAGCGTTAGGGTTAGGTTACAGTTAGGATTCGGGTGAGGCTTAGGGTATGGTGAGGTTTACGGTTAGGCGTAGGGGCAGGCCTAAGTCTAGGTGAGTGTTAGGGTCACGGTCAGAGTCATAGTTAGGTCAGGGTTACGGTTCGGTTAAGGGTTAGGGTTAGGGTTAGGGTTAGGGTTAGGTTAGGATTAGGGTTAGGGTTAGGGTTAGGGTTGGGATTAGGGTTAGCGTTAGGGTTAGGTTACAGTTAGGATTAGGGTGAGACTTAGGTTACGGTCAGGGTTACTGTTAGAATTAGGGTTAGGGTTAGGGTTAGGGTTACAGTCAGGGTCACGGTTAGCCTTAGGCATAGGCTTAGGCTTAGGCTTAGGCTTAGGGTTAGGGTTAGGGTTAGGGTTAGCGTTAGGGTCACGGTCAGTGTCAGGGATAGGTCAGGGTTAGGGTTAGGGTTAGGGTTAGGGTTAGGGTTAGGGTTAGGGTTAGGGTCAGGGTTAGGATTAGGTTTAGAATTAGGGTTAGGTTACAGTTAGGGTTAGGGTGAGCCTTAGGTTACGGTCAGGGTTACGGATAGGCTTCGGCATAGGCTTAGGTTTAGGCTTAGGTTAGGGCTAGGGTCACGGTCAGAATCAGGGTTAGGTCAGGGGTAGGGTTCTGGTTTGGGTTAGGGTTAGGGTTAGGATTAGGGTTAGCGTTAGGCTCATGGTCGGATTCATGGTTAGGTCAGGGTTAGGGTTAGGGTTAGGGTTAGGGTTAAGTGTAGATTTAGGATTAGGCTTAGGTTTAGGGTTAGGCTACAGTTAGGGTTACGGTGAGGTTTGGGTTGCGGTCAGGGTTACGGTTAGGCTTAGGCATAGGCCTAGGCCTACGGTAGTGTTAGGGTCACGGTCAGATTCAGGGTTAAAGGAGAGATCGGGTTATGGTTAGGGATAGGGTTAGGTTTCGGTTTAGAATTAGGGTTAGGTTACAGTTAGGGTTAGGTTGAGACTTAGGTTTCGATCAGGATTACAGTTTTGCTTAGGCATAGGTCTAGTTTAGCGTTAGTGTCTTGGTCAGAGTCAGAGTTAGGTCAGGGTTAGGGTTAGGGTTAGGGTAGGGTTAGGGTTAGGGTAAGGGTTAGGGTTTGGGTTAGGGTTAGGGTTAGGGTTAGGGTTAGGGTTAGGATTAGGTTCACGGTCAGAGTCAGGGTTAGGTCAGAGTCAGGGTTGGGTCAGGGTTAGGGTTAGGGTTAGGTTTAGGGTTAGGATTAAGTTTAGGTTACAGTTAGGTTTAGGGTGAGGCCAGCAGTTCCCGAAGGGACCCAGGAGTCAGGAGGGACCCAGGTTTGCCCCCATGGACCCAGGAGTTAAAGCGGCAACATGGAGTTCGAGAGTGACCCAGGAGTTAGTGATGGATCCAGGGGTTTTGGAGGGATCCAGGAGTGCCCCAAGGGACCATGGAGTTCAGGGGGGACCAAGAAGTGCCCCAAAGACCCATGAAATCCGTCAGGTTCCCAGGAATTTGGAACGGACCCAGGAATCCGCCAAGGGACTCAGGAGGTCGGCAGGGACCCAGGCGTTCGGGAGGGACCCAGGATTTCCCCAAGGGACCAGGGAGTTCGGAGAGGGACCCAGGCGTTCAGGAAGGACCCAGGAGTACCCCAAGGACCCATGAGTTCTGGGAGGGTCCCAGGAGTTCAGGATGGAGCCACGAAATTCGGAGGGACCCAGGAGTGCCCTATGGTACCCAGTACTCTTGGATGGACCCAAGAGTGCCCCAAGGGACCCCAGAGTTTGTGGGGGGAACTAGGAAATGGGGATAGACCCAGGAGTGACCCAAGGGACACACCAGGAGTTCAGGAGGGACGGAGGCGTGCCCCCAGGTACCCAGGTGTTCGGGAGAGACACAGGAGTCCCCCAAGGAACCCAGGGGTTTGGCAGGGACCCAGGAGTGCCCCAAGGGACCCAGTAATCTGGGAGGGACCCAAGAATACCCCAAGGGACCTAGGAGATGGGGATAGACCCAAGAAGTGACCCAAGGGACCCAGGAGTTTTGGAGGGACCCAGAGATACCCAAGGGACCCAGGGGTTTGGGAGGGACCCAGGAGTGACTGGAGGGACCCAGAGAGACCCAAGGAGTTAGCGAGGGACCCAGCAGTGCCCCAAGGGACCCAGGAGTTCGGGAGGGACCCAGGAGTTCGGGGATGGACCCAGGAATGCTCCAAGGGACCCAGGAGTTCAGGGAGGGACCCAGGAATCCCCCAAGGGACCCAGGAGTTCGGGAGGGACCCAGTAGTTTGGGGATGGACCCAGGAATGCTCCAAGGGACCCAGGAGTTCAGGGAGGGACCCAGGAGTACCCCAAGGGACTCAGGAGTTCAGGACGGACCCAAAAGTTCGAAGAGGGACCCAGGAGTTCAGGAAGGACCCAGGAGTACCCCAAGCACCCATGAGCTCTGGTAGGGTTCCAGGAGTTCGGGATGGAGCCATGAAATTGGGAGGGACCCAGGGGTGCCCTATGGTACCCAGTACTCTTGAAGGGACCCAAGAGTGCCCCAAGGGACTCCGGAGTTTGGGGGGGGACCTAGGAGTTTGGGGATAGACCCAGGAGTGACCCAAGGGACCAAGGGATTCGGGAGGGACCCAGGAGTGCCCTAAGGGACCCAGGAGTTCAGGAGGGACCCAGGAGTGCCCCCAGGTATCCAGGTGTTTGGGAGGGATCCAGGAGTCCCCCAAGGAACCTAGGGGTTTGGGAGGGAACCAGGAGTGCCCCAAGGGACCTAGGAGATGGGGATAGACCCAGAAGTGACCAAAGGGACCCAGGCATTGTGGAGAGACCCAGATAGACCCAAGGAACCCAGGAGCTCAGGAGGGACACAGGGACATGATCAGAGTCAGGGTTAGGGTTAGGGTTAGGGTGAGGGTTAGGGTTAGGTTACGGTTAGTTTTACGTTCAGGCTTAGGCGTAGGCCTAGACCGAGGTTAGGGTAAAGATCACGGTCTGAGGTAGGGTTAGGTCAGGGTTAGGGTTAGGGTTAGGGTTAGGGTTAGGGTTAGGGTTAGGGTTAGGGTTAGGGTTAGGGTTAGGGTTAGGGTTAGGGATAGGGATAGGATTAGGCTTCGGGTTAGGTAACACTTAGATTTAGGGTTAGGCTCAGGTTACGGTTAGACATTGGAATAGGCTTAGGCTTACACCTAGATTAGGGCTAGGGTCACGGTCAGAGTCAGGGTTAGGTCAGGATTAGGGTTATGGTTAGGGTTAGACTTAGGTTTAGCGTTGGGTTACAGTTACAGTTAGGTTGAGGCTAAGGTTATGGTCAGGGTTACGGTTAGGCTTTGGCATAGGCCTAGGTTAACGTTAGGGTCATGGTCAGAATCAGGGTTAGGTCAGGGTTCGGGTTAGGGTTAGGGCTAGGGTTAGGGTTAGGGTCAGGATTAGTGTTAGGGTTAGGTTATATTTAGGATTATGGTGAGGCTTAGGTTATGGTCAGGGTTACGTTTAGGCTTAGGCATAGGCTTAAAATCAGACTTAGGGTAGGGTTAGGGTCACGGTAAGAGTCATGGTTAGGTGAGGGTCAGGGTTAGGGTTATGGTTAGGGTTAGGGTTAGGGTTAGGCTTGGATTATGGTTAGGCGTAAGCACAGGCCTAGGCCTAGGTTAGCGTTAGGGTCACAGTCACAGTCACAGTCAGAGTCAGGGTTAGGTCAGGGTTAGGGTTAGGGTTAGGGTTAGGGTTAGGGTTAGGGTTAGGGTTAGGGTTAGGGTTAGGTCTAGGCTTGACCTTAGGTTTAGCGTTATGGTTAGGGTTACGGTTAGGATTAGGGTTAGGGTTAGGGTTAGCATTAGGGTTAGGGTTAGACTTAGGTTACAGTTGGGGTTACGGTTAGGCTTAGGGTTAGGCCTAGACCTAGGTTAGCGTTAGGGTCACAGACAGACTCAGGGATATGTCAGGGTTAGGTTTAGGGTTAAGGTTAGGGTTAGGATTAGGCTTAGGTTTAGGTTTAGTTTACACTTAGTGTTAGGGTTAGGCTCAGGTTACGGTCAGGATTACGGTTAGGCTTAGGCATCAGCTTAGGCTTAGGCTTTGGTTAGGGCTAGTGTCACGGTCATAGTCAGGGTTAGGTGGAGATTATGGTTCTGGTTAAGGTTAGGGTTAGTGTTAGGGTTAGGGTTAGGGTTAGGTTACAGTTAGGGATAGGGTCAGGCTTAGGTTACGGTCAGGGTGACGGTTAGGCTTAGGAATAGGTTTAGGGTTAGGCTTAGGTTAGGGAGAATGTCACGGTCAGACTCAGGGTTAGCTCAGGGTTAGGGTTAGGTTTAAGATTAGACTTAGCTTTAGCATTGGGTTACAGTTAGGTTTAGGTTGAGGCTAAGGTTACCATCAGGGTTACGGTTAGGCTTTGGCCTAGGCCTAGGTTAATGTTAGGGTCATGGTCAGAATCAGGGTTAGGTCAGGGTTCGGGAGAGGGTTAGGGCTAGGGTTAGGGTTAGGGTTAGGATTAGTGTTAGGGTTAGGTTATATTTAGGATTATGGTGAGGCTTAGGTTACGGTCAGGGTTACGTTTAGGCTTAGGTTACGTTTAGGCTTAAAATCAGACTTAGGGTAGGGTTACGATCACGGTAAGAGTCATGGTTAGGTGAGGGTCAGGGTTAGGGTTATGGTTAGGGTTAGGGTTAGGGTTAGGATTAGGGTTAGGGTTAGGCTTGGATTATGGTTAGGCGTAAGCACAGGCCTAGGCCTAGGTTAGCGTTAGGGTCACAGTCACAGTCACAGTCACAGTCAGAGTCAGGGTTAGGTCAGGGTTAGGGTTAGGGTTAGGGTTAGGGTTAGGGTTAGGGTTAGGGTTAGGGTTAGGCGCAGGTCTAGCCCTAGATTAGTGTTAGGGTCACGGTCAGAGTAAGGGTTAGGGTTAGGGTTAGGTCTAGGCTTAGCCTTAGGTTTAGCGTTATGGTTAGGGTTACGGTTAGGATTAGGGTTAGGGTTAGGGTTAGGGTTAGGGTTAGGGTTAGGGTTAGCATTAGGGTTAGGGTTAGACTTAGGTTACAGTTAGGGTTAGGGTTAGCATTAAGCTTAGGCCTAGACCTAGGTTAGCGTTAGGGTCACAGACAGACTCAGGGATAGGTCAGGGTTAGGTTTAGGGTTAAGGTTAGGGTTATGATTAGACTTAGGTTTAGGTTTAGTTTACACTTAGTGTTAGGTTTAGGCTCAGGTTACGGTCAGGATTACGGTTAGGCTTAGGCATCAACTTAGGCTTAGGCTTAGGTTAGGGCTAGGGTCACGGTCATAGTCAGGGTTAGGTCGAGGTTAGGGTTCTGGGTAAGATTAGGGTTAGGGTTAGGGTTAGGGTTAGGATTAGGTTACAGTTAGGGATAGGCTCAGGCTTAGGTTACGGTCAGGGTGACGGTTAGGCTTAGGCATAGGTTTAGGTTTAGGCTTAGGTTAGGGAGAATGCCACGGTCAGAGTCAGGGTTAGCTCAGGGTTAGGGTCAGGGTTAGGGTTAGGGTTAGGGTTAGGGTTAGGGTTAGGTTACGGTCAGGGTTTCGGTTAGGCATAGGCATAGGTCTAGGCCTCGGATAGAGTTAGGGTCACTGTCAGAGTCTGGGTTAGGTCAGGGTTAGGGTTAAGGTTAGGATTAGGGTTAGGGTTGGGATTAGGTTACAGTTAGGGTTACGGTTAGACTTAGGCATAGGTTTAGTCATAGGCTTAGGTTAGGGCTAGGGTCACAGTCAGAGTGAGGGTTAGATTAGGGTTAGTTGTTAGGGCTAGGATTATGATTAGGGTTAGGATTATGCTACAGTTAGGGTTACTTAACGGTTAGGGTTACGGTTAGACTTAGGCGGAGGCTTAGGCCCAGGTTAATGTTAGGATCACGGTCAGAGTCAGGGTTAGGGTTAGGGTTAGGCTTAATGTTAGCGTTAGAGTTAGGACTAGGGTAGTGTTAGGGTTAGAGTTAGCGTTAGGTTACATTTATGGTTAAGGTGAGGTTTAGGTTACAGTCAGCGTTACGGTTAGGCTTAGGCGTAGGCTTAAACTCAGGCTGATGTTAGGGTTAGGGTCACGGTCAGAGGTGTGGTTAGGTCAGGGTGAGGGTTAGGGTTAGGGTTTGGATTACGGTTAGGGTAGGTTTATGTTACAGTTAGGGTTAGGGTTAGGCTTAGTTTACGGTTAGGCTTACGGTTAGGTTTAGGCGTAGGTCTAGGCCCAGTTTAACGTTTGGATCACCATCAGAGTCAGGGTTAGGTCAGGGTTAGAGTTAGGGTAGAGTTAGGTTGAGGATTACGGTTAGGGTAGGTTTATGTTACAGTTAGGGTTAGGGTTAGATTTAGGTTACGATCAGTTTTACGGTCAGGCTTAGGCGTAGGCCTAGGCCTACGTTAGCGTTAAGGTCACAGTCGGAGTCAGGATTAGGTCAGGATTAGGGTTAGGTTTGGATTAATCTTCGGGTTATGCTTAGGTTACAGTCAGGGTTAGTGTAGGCTTAGGTTACGGTCAGGGTTAAGGTTAGGCTTAGCCATAGGCCTAGGTTAGCGTTAGGGTCACGGTCAAAGTCAGGGTTAGGTTTAGGGTTATGGTTAGTTTTAGGATTAGGTTACATTTAGGGTTAGTGTGAGGCTTCGGTTACGGTCAGGGTTACGGTTAGGTTTAGGCATAGGCTAAAACTCAGGCTTAGGTTAGGGTTAGGGTCAAGGTCAGAGTCAGGGTAAGGTCAGGGCTAGGCTTAGGGTTAGGCTTAGAGTTAGGGTGACCCAAGGGACCAAGGGATTCGGGAGGGACCCAGGAGTGCCCCCAGGTATCCAGGTGTTTGGGAGGGATCCAGGAGTCCCCCAAGGAACCTAGGGGTTTGGGAGGGAACCAGGAGTGCCCCAAGGGACCTAGGAGATGGGGATAGACCCAGAAGTGACCAAAGGGACCCAGGCATTGTGGAGAGACCCAGATAGACCCAAGGAACCCAGGAGCTCAGGAGGGACACAGGGACATGATCAGAGTCAGGGTTAGGGTTAGGGTTAGGGTGAGGGTTAGGGTTAGGTTACGGTTAGTTTTACGTTCAGGCTTAGGCGTAGGCCTAGACCGAGGTTAGGGTAAAGATCACGGTCTGAGGCAGGGTTAGGTCAGGGTTAGGGTTAGGGTTAGGGTTAGGGTTAGGGATAGGGATAGGATTAGGCTTCGGGTTAGGTAACACTTAGATTTAGGGTTAGGCTCAGGTTACGGTTAGACATTGGAATAGGCTTAGGCTTACACCTAGATTAGGGCTAGGGTCACGGTCAGAGTCAGGGTTAGGTCAGGGTTAGGGTTAAGATTAGGGTTAGGGTGAGGGTTAGGGTTAGGGTTAGGGTGAGGGTTAGGGTTAGGGTTTGGGTTAGGGTTAGGGCTAGGGTTAGGATTAGGGTTAGGATTAGGCTTAGGTGTAGGGTTAGGGTTACAATTAGAGTTAGGATGAGGCTAAGGTTATGATCAGGGTTACTGTTAGGCTTAGGTCTAGGCCTAGGTTAGCGGTAGTGTCACGGTCAGAGTCAGGGTTAGGTCAGGGTTAGGGATAGGGTTAGGACTAGGGTTAGGGTTAGGATTAGGCTTATAACAAGGCTTAGGTTTAGGCTTAGGCTTAGGTTAGGGCTAGGGTCACGGTCAAAGTCAGGGTTAGGTCAGGGTTAAAGTTACGGTTAGGGTTAGGGTTAGGATTAGGGTTAGGTTACAGTCAGGGTTTCGGTTAGACTTAGGCATAGGCGTAGGCGTAGGTTATCGTTAGGATCACGGTCTGAGGCAGGGTTAGGTCAGGGTTAGAGACAGGGTTAGGGTTAGGGTTAGGATTAGGGTTAGGGTTAGGGTTAGGGTTAGGGTTAGGGATAGGGATAGGATTAGGATTTGGGATAGGTGACAGTTAGGGTTAGGCTCAGGTTACGGTCAGGATTACGGTTAGGCTTAGGCATAGACTTAGGCTTAGGCTTAGGTTAGGGCTAGGGTCACGGTCAGAGTCAGGGTTAGGTCAGGGTTAGGGTTGTGGTTTGGGTTAGGGTTGTGGTTTGGGTTAGGGTTAGCGTTAGGCTTCGGCTTAGTTTACGGTCACGGTTACGGTTAGGCTTAGACATAGACCTAGGCCTTGGTTAGCGTTAGGGTCACGGTCAGGCTCAGGAATAGGTCAGGGTTAGGGTTAGGGTTAGCGTTACGGTTCGGGTTAGGGTTAGGGTTAGGGTTAAGGTTAGGTTTAGGGTTAGGGTTAGGCTTCGGGTTAGGGTTAGAGTTAGGTTACAGTTAGCGTTAGACTTAGGCTTAGGTTACGGTCAGAGTTACAGTGAGGCTTAGGCATAAGCCTGAGCCTAGGTTAGCGTTAGGGTCACAGTCAGAGACAGGGTTAGATTAGGGTTAGGGTTAGGGTTTAGGGTTAGGATTAGGGTTAGACTTAGGCTGAGGTTGCAGTTAGGGTTCGGTTTAGGGTTAGGCTTAGGTTACAGTCAGGGTTACGGTTAGGCTTAGGTGCAGCCCTAGGTCTAGGTTAGCGATAGGGTCACGGTCAGTGTCAGGGTTAGTTCAGGGTTAGGGTTAGCATTAGGTTTAGGGTTACGGTTATGATTAGGGTTAGATATAGAGTTAGGGTTAGGTTTAGGATTAGGATTAGGGTTAGGGTTAGGATTAGGTTACGGTCACGGTTACGCTTAGGCTTAGGGTTAGATTTAGGGTTAGGGTTAGGGTTAGGATTAGGATTAGTTTTAGGATTAGGCTTAGGATACGGTTAGGGTTACGGTTAGGCTTAGGTGGAAACCTAGGCCCAGGTTAACGTTAGGATCACGGTCTGAGGCAGGGTTAGGTCAGGGTTAGGGTTAGGGTTAGAGTGAGGGTTAGGGTTACGGTTAGGGTTAGGTTTAGGGATAGGGATAGGATTAGGCTTTGGTTAGGTGACAGTTAGGGTTAGGCTCAGGTTATGGTCAGGGTTACTGTTAGGCTTAGGCATAGGCTTAAGATTAGGCTTAGGTTAGGGTTAGGGTCACGGTCAGAGTCAGGGTTAGGTCAGGATTAGGGTTATGGTTAGGGTTAGACTTAGGTTTAGCGTTGGGTTACAGTTACAGTTAGGTTGAGGCTAAGGTTACGGTCAGGGTTATGGTTAGGCTTTGGCATAGGCCTAGGTTAACGTTAGGGTCATGGTCAGAATCAGGGTTAGGTCAGGGTTCGGGTTAGGGTTAGGGCTAGGGTTAGGGTTAGGGTCAGGATTAGTGTTAGGGTTAGGTTATATTTAGGATTATGGTGAGGCTTAGGTTATGGTTAGGGTGACGTTTAGGCTTAGGCATAGGCTTAAAATCAGACTTAGGGTAGGGTTAGGGTCATGGTAAGAGTCATGGTTAGGTGAGGGTCAGGGTTAGGGTTATGGTTAGGGTTAGGGTTAGGGTTAGGCTTGGATTATGGTTAGGCGTAAGCACAGGCCTAGGCCTAGGTTAGCGTTAGGGTCACAGTCACAGTCACAGTCAGAGTCAGGGTTAGGTTAGGGTTACGGTTAGGATTAGGGTTAGGGTTAGGGTTAGCATTAGGGTTAGGGTTAGACTTAGGTTACAGTTAGGGTTACGGTTAGGCTTAGGGTTAGGCCTAGACCTAGGTTAGCGTTAGGGTCACAGACAGACTCAGGGATATGTCAGGGTTAGGTTTAGGGTTAAGGTTAGGGTTAGGATTAGGCTTAGGTTTAGGTTTAGTTTACACTTAGTGTTAGGGTTAGGCTCAGGTTACGGTCAGGATTACGGTTAGGCTTAGGCATCAGCTTAGGCTTAGGCTTTGGTTAGGGCTAGTGTCACGGTCATAGTCAGGGTTAGGTGGAGATTATGGTTCTGGTTAAGGTTAGGGTTAGTGTTAGGGTTAGGGTTAGGGTTAGGTTACAGTTAGGGATAGGGTCAGGCTTAGGTTACGGTCAGGGTGATGGTTAGGCTTAGGAATAGGTTTAGGGTTAGGCTTAGGTTAGGGAGAATGTCACGGTCAGACTCAGGGTTAGCTCAGGGTTAGGGTTAGGTTTAAGATTAGACTTAGCTTTAGCATTGGGTTACAGTTAGGTTTAGGTTGAGGCTAAGGTTACCATCAGGGTTATGGTTAGGCTTTGGCCTAGGCCTAGGTTAATGTTAGGGTCATGGTCAGAATCAGGGTTAGGTCAGGGTTCGGGTTAGGGTTAGGGCTAGGGTTAGGGTTAGGGTTAGGATTAGTGTTAGGGTTAGGTTATATTTAGGATTATGGTGAGGCTTAGGTTACGGTCAGGGTTACGTTTAGGCTTAGGCATAGGCTTAAAATCAGACTTAGGGTAGGGTTACGATCACGGTAAGAGTCATGGTTAGGTGAGGGTCAGGGTTAGGGTTATGGTTAGGGTTAGGGTTAGGGTTAGGATTAGGGTTAGGGTTAGGCTTGGATTATGGTTAGGCGTAAGCACAGGCCTAGGCCTAGGTTAGCGTTAGGGTCACAGTCACAGTCACAGTCACAGTCACAGTCACAGTCAGAGTCAGGGTTAGGTCAGGGTTAGGGTTAGGGTTAGGGTTAGGGTTAGGGTTAGGGTTAGGGTTAGGCGCAGGTCTAGCCCTAGATTAGTGTTAGGGTCACGGTCAGAGTAAGGGTTAGGGTTAGGGTTAGGTCTAGGCTTAGCCTTAGGTTTAGCGTTATGGTTAGGGTTACGGTTAGGATTAGGGTTAGGGTTAGGGTTAGGGTTAGGGTTAGCATTAGGGTTAGGGTTAGACTTAGGTTACAGTTAGGGTTAGGGTTAGCATTAGGCTTAGGCCTAGACCTAGGTTAGCGTTAGGGTCACAGACAGACTCAGGGATAGGTCAGGGATAGGTTTAGGGTTAAGGTTAGGGTTATGATTAGACTTAGGTTTAGGTTTAGTTTACACTTAGTGTTAGGTTTAGGCTCAGGTTACGGTCAGGATTACGGTTAGGCTTAGGCATCAACTTAGGCTTAGGCTTAGGTTAGGGCTAGGGTCACGGTCATAGTCAGGGTTAGGTCGAGGTTAGGGTTCTGGGTAAGATTAGGGTTAGGGTTAGGGTTAGGGTTAGGATTAGGTTACAGTTAGGGATAGGCTCAGGCTTAGGTTACGGTCAGGGTGACGGTTAGGCTTAGGCATAGGTTTAGGTTTAGGCTTAGGTTAGGGAGAATGCCACGGTCAGAGTCAGGGTTAGCTCAGGGTTAGGGTCAGGGTTAGGGTTAGGGTTAGGTTTAGGGTTAGGGTTAGGGTTAGGGTTAGGTTACGGTCAGGGTTTCGGTTAGGCATAGGCATAGGTCTAGGCCTCGGATAGAGTTAGGGTCACTGTCAGAGTCTGGGTTAGGTCAGGGTTAGGGTTAAGGTTAGGATTAGGGTTAGGGTTGGGATTAGGTTACAGTTAGGGTTACGGTTAGACTTAGGCATAGGTTTAGTCATAGGCTTAGGTTAGGGCTAGGGTCACAGTCAGAGTGAGGGTTAGATTAGGGTTAGTTGTTAGGGCTAGGATTATGATTAGGGTTAGGATTATGCTACAGTTAGGGTTACTTAACGGTTAGGGTTACGGTTAGACTTAGGCGGAGGCTTAGGCCCAGGTTAATGTTAGGATCACGGTCAGAGTCAGGGTTAGGGTTAGGGTTAGGCTTAACGTTAGCGTTAGAGTTAAGACTAGGGTAGTGTTAGGGTTAGGGTTAGCGTTAGGTTACATTTATGGTTAAGGTGAGGTTTAGGTTACAGTCAGGGTTACGGTTAGGCTTAGGCGTAGGCTTAAACTCAGGCTGATGTTAGGGTTAGGGCCACGGTCAGAGGTGTGGTTAGGTCAGGGTGAGGGTTAGGGTTAGGGTTTGGATTACGGTTAGGGTAGGTTTATGTTACAGTTAGGGTTAGGGTTAGGCTTAGTTTACGGTTAGGCTTACGGTTAGGTTTAGGCGTAGGTCTAGGCCCAGTTTAACGTTTGGATCACCATCAGAGTCAGGGTTAGGTCAGGGTTAGAGTTAGGGTAGAGTTAGGTTGAGGATTACGGTTAGGGTAGGTTTATGTTACAGTTAGGGTTAGGGTTAGATTTAGGTTACGATCAGTTTTACGGTCAGGCTTAGGCGTAGGCCTAGGCCTACGTTAGCGTTAAGGTCACAGTCGGAGTCAGGATTAGGTCAGGATTAGGGTTAGGTTTGGATTAATCTTCGGGTTATGCTTAGGTTACAGTCAGGGTTAGTGTAGGCTTAGGTTACGGTCAGGGTTAAGGTTAGGCTTAGCCATAGGCCTAGGTTAGCGTTAGGGTCATGGTCAAAGTCAGGGTTAGGTTTAGGGTTATGGTTAGTTTTAGGATTAGGTTACATTTAGGGTTAGTGTGAGGCTTCGGTTACGGTCAGGGTTACGGTTAGGTTTAGGCATAGGCTAAAACTCAGGCTTAGGTTAGGGTTAGGGTCAAGGTCAGAGTCAGGGTAAGGTCAGGGCTAGGCTTAGGGTTAGGCTTAGAGTTAGGGTGACCCAAAGGACCAAGGGATTCGGGAGGGACCCAGGAGTGCCCCCAGGTATCCAGGTGTTTGGGAGGGATCCAGGAGTCCCCCAAGGAACCTAGGGTTTTGGGAGGGAACCAGGAGTGCCCCAAGGGACCTAGGAGATGGGGATAGACCCAGAAGTGACCAAAGGGACCCAGGCATTGTGGAGAGACCCAGATAGACCCAAGGAACCCAGGAGCTCAGGAGGGACACAGGGACATGATCAGAGTCAGGGTTAGGGTTAGGGTTAGGGTGAGGGTTAGGGTTAGGTTACGGTTAGTTTTACGTTCAGGCTTAGGCGTAGGCCTAGACCGAGGTTAGGGTAAAGATCACGGTCTGAGGCAGGGTTAGGTCAGGGTTAGGGTTAGGGTTAGAGTTAGGGTTGGGTTACGGTTAGGGTTAGGGATAGGGATAGGATTAGGCTTCGGGTTAGGTAACACTTAGATTTAGGGTTAGGCTCAGGTTACGGTTAGACATTGGAATAGGCTTAGGCTTACACCTAGATTAGGGCTAGGGTCACGGTCAGAGTCAGGGTTAGGTCAGGGTTAGGGATAGGGTTAGGACTAGGGTTAGGGTTAGGATTAGGCTTATAATAAGGCTTAGGCTACAGTTAGGGTTAGGATTAGGTTACGGTCAGGGTTAGGCTTAGGCTTAGGCATAGGTTTAGGTTTAGGCTTAGGTTAGGGCTAGGGTCACGGTCAAAGTCAGGGTTAGGTCAGGGTTAAAGTTACGGTTAGGGTTATGGTTAGGGTTAGGGTTAGCATTAGGGTTAGGTTACAGTTAGGGTTTCGGTTAGACTTAGGCATAGGCGTAGGCGTAGGTTATCGTTAGGATCACGGTCTGAGGCAGGGTTAGGTCAGGGTTAGAGATAGGGTTAGGGTTAGGGTTAGGGATAGGGATAGGATTAGGATTTGGGATAGGTGACAGTTAGGGTTAGGCTCAGGTTACGGTCAGGATTACGGTTAGGCTTAGGCATAGACTTAGGCTTAGGCTTAGGTTAGGGCTAGGGTCACGGTCTGAGTCAGGGTTAGGTCAGGGGTAGGGTTAAGATTAGGGTTAGGGTGAGGGTTAGGGTGAGGGTTAGGGTGAGGGTTAGGGTTAGGGTTCGGATTAGGGCTAGGGTTAGGATTAGGGTTAGGATTAGGCTTAGGTGTAGGGTTAGGGTTACAATTAGGGTTAGGCTGAGACTAAGGTTACGGTCAGGGTTACAGTTAGGCTTAGGCCTAGGTCTAGGTTAACGTTTGGGTCACGGTCAGAATCAGGGTTAGGTCAGGGTTCGGGTTAGGGTTAGGGCTAGGGTTAGGGTTAGGGTTAGGTTACATTTATGGTTAAGGTGAAGTTTAGGTTACAGTGAGCGTTATGGTTAGGCTTAGGCGTAGGCGTAGGCTTAAACTCAGGCTGATGTTAGGGTTAGGATCACGGTCAGAGTTGTGGTTAGGTCAGGGTGAGAGTTAGGGTTAGGGTTTGGATTACGGCTAGGGTTAGGGTTAGGTATAGGTTACAATTAGGGTTAGGTTTAGGCTTAGTTTACGGTTAGGGTTGCGGTTAGGTTTAGGCGTAGGTCTAGGCCCAGTTTAACGTTAGGATCACCATCAGAGTCAGAGTTAGGTCAGGGTTAGGGTTAGGGTTAGACTTAAACTCAGGCTGATGTTAGGGTTAGGGTCAAGGTCGTAGTCATGGTAAGGTCAGGGTTAGGGTTAGGGTTAGGGTTAGGGTTAGGGTTAGGGTTAGGGTTAGGGTTAGGATTGGGGTTAGGGTTAGGGTAAGGTTACAGTTAGGGTTAGACTTAGGCTTAGGTTATGGTTAGGGTTGCGGTTAGCCTTAGGCGTAGGCCTAGGCCTAGGTTAGCGTGAGGGTCACGGTCAGAGTCAGGGTTAAGTCAGGGTTAGAGTTAGGGTTAGGGTTAGGATAAGGGTTAGGTTAGAGCTAGGTTTAGAGTGATTCTTAGGTTACCGTCAGGGTTACGGTTAGGCTTAGGCATAACCCTACGTTAGCATTAGGGTCACGGTCAGAGTCAGGGTTAGGTCAGGGCTAGGCTTAGGGTTAGGCTTAGGGTTAGGATTAGGCTTAGGGTAGGCTTAGGTTACAGTTAGGGTTAGTGTAGGCTAAGGTTACGGTCAGGGTTAAGGTTAGGCTTAGGCTTAGAACTAGGTTAGCGTTAGGGTCAAGGTAAGAGTCAGGGTTAGGGTTAGGGTTAGAGTTAGGGTAAGGGTTAGGGTTAGGGTTAGAGTTAGGGTAAGGGTTAGGGTTAGGGTTAGGGTTAAAGTTAGTGTTAGGGTTAGTGTTAGGCTTGGGGTTAGGGTTAGGGTTAGGATTAGGTTACAATTAGGGATAGGGTTAGGCTTAAGTTATGGTCAGGGTTACGGTAAGGCTTCGGCATAGGTTTAGGCTTAGGCTTAGGTTAGGGAGAGTGTCACGGTCAGAGTCAGGGTTAGGTCAGGGTTAGGGTTAGGGTTAGGGTTTGCTTTAGGGTTAGGGTTAGGTTTAGGGTTAGGGTTAGGGTTAGGATTAGACTTAGGGTTTGGGTCACGGTCAGAGTCAGAGTTAGCGTTACGGGTAGGGTTAGGATTAGATTTAGGGTTAGGTTACAGCTAGGGTTAGGGTTAGGTTACGGTCAGGGTTTCGGCTAGGCATAGGCATAGGCCTAAGTCTAGGTTAGAGTTAGGGTCACGATCAGAGTCTGGGTTAGGTCAGGGTTAGGGTTAAGGTTAGGGTTAGGGTTAGACTTAAGCTTAGGGTTACGGTTAAGGTTAGGGTTAGGGTACGGTTTGGGTTAGGATGAGGGTTAGGGTTAATGTTAGGGTTAGGGTTAGGATTAGGTTATGGTTAGTTACGGTTAGGCTTCGGCGTAGGCCTAGGCCTAGGTTAGCATTAGGGTCACGGTCAGAGCCAGGGTTAGGTCAGGGTTAGAGTTAGGGTTAGGGTTAGGGTTAGGGTTAGGTTTAGAGTTAGGGTTAGGGTTACGGTTAGGGTTAGGGTTAGGTTTAGGATAAGGGTTACGTTAGAGTTAGGTTTAGGGTTAGGCTTACGTTACGGTCAGGGTTAGGGTTAGGCTTAGGCATAGGCCTAGGTTAGTGTTAGGGTCACGGTCCGAGTCAGGGTTAGGGTTAGGGTTAGGGTTGGGGTTACGGTTGGGGTTAGGGTAAGGGTTAGGGTTAGGGTTAGGATTAGGGTTAGGATTAGGTTACAGTTAGGCTTAGTGTGAGACTTAGGTTACGGTCAGGGTTACGGTTAGGATTAGGCGACGGTCTATGATTAGCGTTAGGGTCACCGTCAGAGTCAGGGTTAGGTCAGGGTTAGGGTTAGGTTTAGGGTTAGGGTTTTGGTTAGGGATTGGGCTAGGGTTAGGGTTAGGGTTAGGGTTAGGGTTAGGGTTAGTGTTAGGGTTAGGGTTACTGTCAGGGTTAGGGTTAGGGTCAGGGTTAGGATTAGGATTGGCGTTAGCATTAAGTTTGGGGTTAGGGTTACGATTAGTCTTAGGATTAGGTTACAGTTAGGGCAAGGGTTATGCTTGGGTTGCTGTTAGGCGTAGGCGCAGGCCGAGACCTAGGTTTGCGTTAGGGTCACGGTCAGATTCAGGGTTAGGTCAGGGCTAGGCTTAGGGTTAGGCTTAGGGTTAGGGTTAGGATTAGGCTTAGGGTAAGTGTTAGGGTTAGGTTACAGTTAGGGTTAGGTTTGGGTTTAGGTTACAGTCAGGGTTACGGTTAGGCTTACGCGTAGGCCTAGGCCCATGTTTGCGTTAGGGTCACGGTCAGAGTCAGGGTTAGGTCTAGGTTAGGGTTAGGTTACAGTTAAGGTTAGACTTAAGGTTAGGGTTAGGCTTAGGGTTAGGGTTATGGTTAGGGTTAGGGTTAGGGTTAGGATTAGCGTTAGGGTTAGCGTTAGGGTCAGGATTAGGCTTACGGGTAAACTTAGGTTGCATTTAGGGTTAGGGTTAGGCTTAGGTCACGATCAGGGTTACGGTTAGGCGTAGGCCTAGGCCTAGGTTAGCATTAGGGTCACTGTCAGAGTCAGGGTTAGGTCAGGGTTAGGGTTAGGCTTAGGGTTAGGCTTAGGTTACAGTTAGGGTTAGGGTTAGACTTAGGTTACGGTCAGGGATATGGTTAGTCTTAGGCATAGACTTAGGCTTAGGCTTAGGTTAGGGCTAGGGTCACGGTGAGAGTCAGGGTTAGGTCAGGGTTAGGGTTAGGGTTAGGTCAGGGTTAGGGTTAGGGTTAGGGTTTTGCTTAGTTTACAATTAGGGTTAGGGTTAGGCTTAGTTTACGGTCAGGGTTAAGGTTAGGCATAGGCGCAGGTCTAGGCCTAGCTTAGGGTTAGGGTCACGGTCAGAGTCAGGGTTAGGTTAGGGTTAGGATTAGGATTAGGGTTAGGGTTAGGGTTAGATTACACTTAGGGTTAGGGTTAGGCTTAGGTTACGGTTAGGGTTGCGGTTAGACTTATGCATAGGCCTAGGCATAGGTTAGCGTTAGGGTCACGATGAAAGTCTGGCTAAGGTCAGGGTTAGGGTTACGGTTTAGGGTTAGGCTTAGGTTACGGTTAGGGTTGTGGTTAGACTTATGCATAGGCCTAGGCATAGTTTAGCGTTAGGGTCACGGTGAGAGTCTGGGTAAGGTCAGGGTTAGGGTTAGGGTTTAGGTTTAGGGTTAGGGTTAGGGTTAGGTTATGGTCAGGGTTACAGTTAGGCTTAGTTATGGTCAGGATTACGGTTAGGCGTAGGCACAAGCCTAGACCTAGGTTAGGGTTAGGGTCGTGGTCAGAGTCAGGGTTAGGTCAGGGTTAGGCTTAGGATTAGGGTTAGGGTTATGGTTAGGGTTAGGATTAGGGTTAGGGTTAGGCTTAGGTTACAGTTAGGGTTAGGGTTAGGCTTAGGTCACGGTCAGGGTTACGGTTAGGCTTACGCGTATGCCAAGGCCTAGGTTAGCGTTAGGGTCACGGTACAAGTCAGCGTTAGATCAGGGACAGGGTTAGGGTTAGGGTTAGGGTTAGGGTTAGGGTTAGGGTTAGGGTTAGGGTTAGGGTTAGGGTTAGGGTTAAGGTTAGGGTTAGGATTAGGCTTAGTGTAAGGGTTAGACTTAGACTTAGATTACGGTCACGCTTACGGTTAGTCTTAGGCATAGGCTTAGGCTTAGGGTTAGGGTCACTGTCAGAGTCAGGGTTAGGTCAGGGTTACGGTTAGGGTTAGGTTTAGGGTTAGAGTTAGGATTAGGCTTAGGGTTAGGGTTAGGTTGCAGTTAGGGTTAGGGTGAAACTTAGGTTATGGTCAGGGCTACGGTTGGGCTTACGCATAGGCTTATGTTAGGGTTAGGGTCACGGTCAGAGTCAGGGTTAGGTCAAAGCTAGGCTTAGGGTTATTGTTAGACTTAGGGTTAGTGTTAGGGTTAGGGTTAGGATTAGGCTTAGGGTTAGGATTAGGGTTAGGGGTAGGGTTAGGGTTAGGCTTAGGTTATGGTCTGGGTTATGGTTAGGGTTAGGCATAGACGTAGGCTTGGGGTTATGGTTAGGGTCATGGTAAGAGTCAGGGTTAGGTCAGGGTTAGGGTTAGGGTTAGTTTTAGGGTTAGGGTTAGGTTTAGGGTCAGGGTTAGGCTTAGGTTACAGTTAGGGTTAGGCTTAGGTTACGGTCAGGGTTACAGTTAGGGTTAGGCGTAGGTCTAGGCCTAGGTTAGCATTAGGGTTATGGTCTGAGACAGGGTTAGGGTTAGGGTTATGGTTGGGGTTATGGTTAGGGTCATGATAAGAGTCAGGGTTAGGTCAGGGTTAGGGTTAGGGTTAGGTTTAGGGTTAGGGTTAGGTTTAGGGTCAGGGTTAGGCTTAGGTTACAGTTAGGGTTAGGCTTAGGTTACGGTCAGGGTTACAGTTAGGGTTAGGCGTAGGTCTAGGCCTAGGTTAGCGTTAGGGTCATGGTCTGAGACAGGGTTAGGGTTAGGGTTATGGTTAGGGTTAGGGTTAGGGTCAGGGTTAGGATTAGGTTTAAGATTAGGTTTAGGATTAGGTTTAGGATTAGGTTACAGTTAGGGTTAGTGTGAGGTTTAGGTTACGGTCAGGGTTAGGTTTAGGCATAGGCTTAAACTCAGGCTTATGTTAGGGTTAGGGTCATGGTCAGAGTCATGATAAGGTCAGGGTTAGGGTTAGGGTTAGGGTTATGGTCATGGTTAGGGTTAGGGTTAGGTTAGGGTTGGGGTTAGGGTTAAGTTTAGGGTTAGGTTTAGGATTAGTCTTAGGATTAGGTTACAGTTAGGGCAAGGGTTATGCTTGGGTTACGGTTAGGCGTAGGCGCAGGCCGAGACCTAGGTTTGCGTTAGGGTCACGGTCAGATTCAGGGTTAGGTCAGGGCTAGGCTTAGGGTTAGGCTTAGGTTTAGGGTTAGGATTAGCCTTAGGGTAAGTGTTAGGGTTAGGTTACAGTTAGGGTTAGGTTTGGGTTTAGGTTACAGTCAGGGTTACGGTTAGGCTTACGCGTAGGCCTAGGCCCATGTTTGCGTTAGGGTCACGGTCAGAGTCAGGGTTAGGTCAGGGTTAGGGTTAGGTTACAGTTAAGGTTAGACTTAAGCTTAGGGTTAGGTTAGGGTTAGGGTTAGGATTAGGGTTAGGGTTAGGATTAGGGTTAGGGTTAGGGTTAGGGTTAGGGTTAGGGTTAGTGTTAGGGTTAGTATTAGGTTTAGGATTAGGGTTAGGTTAGAGTTAGGTTTAGGGTGATTCTTAGGTTACGGTCAGGGTTAGGGTTAGGGTTAGGGTTAGGGTTATTGTTAGGGTTAGTATTAGGTTTAGGATTAGGGTTAGGTTAGAGTTAGGTTTAGGGTGATTCTTAGGTTACGGTCAGGGTTAGGGTTAGGGTTAGGGTTAGGGTTAGGATTAGGGTTAGGCTTAGGGTTAGGGTTAATGTTAGGGTTAGGGTTAGGGTTAGGGTTAGGATTAGGTTTAGGGTTAGGGTTAGGGTTAGGGTTAGGCTTAGGGTTAGGGTTAATGTTAGGGTTAGGGTTAGGGTTAGGATTAGGGTTAGGCTTAGGGTTAGGGTTAGGCTTAGGGTTAGGGTTATGGTTAGGGTTAGGGTTAGGATTAGGGTTAGGGTTAGCGTTAGGGTCAGGATTAGGCTTACGGGTAAACTTAGGTTGCATTTAGGGTTTGGGTTAGGCTTAGGTTACGGTCAGGGTTACAGTTAGTGTTGTACGTAGGTGTAGGCCTAGGTGTAGAGTTAGGGTCACGATCAGAGTCAGGGTTTGGTCAGGGTTAGGGTTAGGGTTAGGTTTAGGGTTAGCTTTAGGCTTACGTTACGGTCAGGGTTACGGTTCTGCTTAGGCACAGGCCTAGGCCTAGCTTAGCGTTAGGGTCACGAACACAGTCAGGGTTAGGTAAGGGTCGGGGTTAGGGTTAGTGTTAGGATTAGGGTTATGGTTATGTTTAGGTTACAATTAGGGTTAGGGTTAGGGTTAGGTTTAGTTTACGGTTAGGGTTACGCTTAGACTTATGCGTAGGCCTAAGCCTAGGTTAGTGTTAAGGTCACGGTCAGAGTCAGGGTTAGGTCAGGGTTAGGGTTAGATTTAGGGTTAGGGTTAGGGTTAGGGTTAAGGTTAGGGTTAGGATTAGGCTTAGGGTAAGGGTTAGGCTTAGGCTTAGATTACGATCATGCTTACGGTTAGTCTTAGGCATAGGCTTAGGCTTAGGGTTAGCGTCACTGTCAGAGTCAGGGTTAGGTCAGGGATAGGGTTAGGGTTAGGATTAGGTCAGGGTTAGGTTTAGGGTTAGGGTTAGGATTAGGTTACTAGTTAGGGTTAAGGTTAGGGTTAGGATTAGGCTTAGACTTAGGTTACGGCCACGCTTACGGTTAGTAAAAAGGCATAGACTTAGGCTTAGGGTTAGGGTTAGGGTTAGGGTTAGGGTTAGGGTCATGGTCTGAGTCAGGGTTAGGTCAGGGTTAGGGTTAGGGTTAGGGTTAGGATTAGGATTAGGGTTATGTTACAATTAGGGTTAGGGTGATGCTTAGGTTACGGTCAGGGTTAAGGTTAGGCTTAGGCCTAGGCGTAGGTTAGCATTACGCTCATGGTCTGAGTCAGGGTTAGGTCAGGGTTAGGGTTAGGCTTAGGGCTAGGGTTAGGATTAGGATTAAGATTAGGGTTAGGGTTAGGCTTAGGTTACAGTTAGGGTTAGGGTAGGCTTAGGTTTCGGTCAGGGTTACTGTTAGGCTAAGGCGTAGGCCTAGGCCTAGGTTAGCATTAGGGTCACGGTCTGAGTCAGGGTTATGCTTAGGGTTAGGGTTAGGTTTAGGGTTAGTGTTAGGGTTAGGCTTAGGGTTAGGGTTAGGTTTAGGGTTAGTGTTAGGGTTAGGATTAGGTTAGGGTTAGGATTAGGGTTAGGTTACAGTTAGGGTTAGGGTGATGCTTAGGTTACGGTGAGGATTAAGGTTAGGCTTACGCCTAGGTCTAGGTTAGCGTTAGGGTCACGGTCAGAGTCAGGGTTATGGTTAGGGTTAGGGTTAGGGTTAGGGTTAGGATTAGGATTAGGGTTAGGTTTAGGGTTAGGTTACAGTTAGGGTTAGGGTGATGCTTAGGTTACGGTCAGGGTTAAGGTTGGCTTAGACCTAGGCCTAGGTTTGTGTTAGCGTCATGGTCAGAGTCAGGGTTAGGTCAGGTTTAGGGTTATCGTTAGGGTTAGGATTAGGGTTAGGTTTAGGGGAGGGTTAGTGTTAGCGTTACAGTTAGGGTTAGAATTATGCTTAGGGTTAGGGCGAGGCTTAGGTTATGGTCAGCGTTACGGTTAGGCTTAGGCATGGGCTTAAACTGAGGCTTAGGTTAGAGTTAAGGTAACGGTCAGAGTCAGGGTTAGGTTAGGGTTAGGGTTAGGGTTAGCGTTGGTGTTAGGGTTAGGGTTAGGCTTAGGATTTGGTTACAATTAGGGTTAGGGTTAGGCTTAGGTCAGGATCAGGGTTACGGTTAGGCGTAGGCCTAGGCCTAGGTTAGCGTTAGGGTCACGGTCAGAGTCAGGGTTAGATCAGGGTTAGGGTTAGGCTTAGGTTACAGTTAGGGTTAGGGTTAGACTTAGCTTACGGTCAGGGATATGGTTAGTCTTAGGCATAGACTTAGGCTTAGGCTTAGGTTAGGGCTAGGGTCACGGTGAGAGTCAGGGTTAGGTCAGGGTTAGGGTTAGGGTTTAGGGTTAGGTTTAGGCTTTTGCTTAGTTTACAATTAGGGTTAGGGTTAGGCTTAGTTTACGGTCATGGTTACGGTTAGGCGTAGGCGCAGGTCTAGACCTAGCTTAGGGTTAGGGTCACGGTCAGAGTCAGGGTTAGGTTAGGGTTAGGATTAGGATTAGGGTTAGGGTTAGATTACAGTTAGTATTAGGGTTAGGGTCAGGGTTAGATTACAATTAGGGTTAGGGTTAGGCTTAGGTTATGGTCAGTGTTACAGTTAGGCTTAGATTACGGTCACGCTTACGGTTAGTCTTAGGCATAGGCTTAGGGTTAGGGTTAGGGTCACTGTCAGAGTCAGGGTTAGAATTAGGGTTAGGGGTAGGGTTAGGGTTAGGCTTAGGTTATGGTCTGGGTTATGGTTAGGGTTAGGCATAGACTTAGACTTGGGGTTAGGGTTAGGATCATGGTAAGAGTCAGGGTTAGGTCAGGGTTAGGGTTAGGGTTAGGTTTAGGGTCAGGGTTAGGCTTAGGTTACAGTTAGGGTTAGGGTTAGGCTTAGGTTACGGTCAGGGTTACAGTTAGGGTTAGGCGTAGGTCTAGGCCTAGGTTAGCGTTAGGGTCACGGTCTGAGTCAGGCTTAGGTCAGGGTTACAGTTCAGGTTAGGGTTAGGATTATGTTACAATTAGGGTTAGGGTGATCCTTAGGTTACGGTGAGGGTTAAGGTTAGGCTTAGGCCTAGGCCTAGGTTAGCGTTAGGGTCATGGTCTGAGACAGGGTTAGGGTTAGGGTTAGGGTTAGGGTTAGGCATAGGTTACAGTCTGGTTTACGGTTAGGCGTAGGCAGAGGTCCAATCCCAGGTTAGAGTTAGGGTCACGGTCAGAGTCAGAGTTAGGTCAGGGTTTGGGTTAGGGTTTAGGGTTAGGCTTAGGGTTATGCTTAGTTTACAATTAGGTTTAGGGTTAGGTTTAGTTTACGGTCAGGGTTATGGTTAGGCGTAGGCGCAGGTCTAGGACTAGCTTAGGGTTAGGATCACGGTCAGAGTCAGGGTTAGGTCAGGGATAGGGTTAGGGTTAGGATTAGGTCAGGGTTAGGTTTAGGGTTAGGGTTAGGATTAGGTTACTAGTTAGGGTTAAGGTTAGGGTTAGGATTAGGGTTAGGGTAAGGGTTAGGCTTAGGCTTAGACTTAGGTTACGGCCACGCTTACGGTTAGTAAAAAGGCATAGACTTAGGCTTAGGGTTAGGGTTAGGGTTAGGGTCACGGTCTGAGTCAGGGTTAGGTCAGGGTTACGGTTAGGGTTAGGGTTAGGTTTAGCGTTAGGGTTAGGGTTAGGATTAGGCTTAGCTTTAGGGTTAGGGTTAGGGTTAGGCATAGTTTACAGTCTGGTTTACGGTTAGGCGTAGGCGGAGACCCATTCCCAGATTAGAGTTAGGGTCACGGTCAGAGTCAGGATTAGGTCAGGGCTACGCTTAGGATATTGTTAGACTTAGGGTTAGTGTTAGGGTTAGGGATAGGATTAGGTTACGGTTATGGTTAGGGTTAGGTTTAGGTTACGACCAGGGTTACGGTTAGGCTTAGGCATAGACTTAGGCTTAGGGTTAGGGTCACTGTCAGAGTCAGGGTTAGGACTAAAGTTAGGGGTAGGGTTAGGGTTAGGGTTAGGCTTAGGTTATGGTCTGGGTTATGTTTAGGGTTAGGCATAAGCTTAGGCTTGGGGTTATGGTTAGGGTTAGGGTCATGGTCAGAGTCAGGGTTAGGTGAGGGTTAGGGTTAGGGTTAGGCTTAGGGTTAGGGTTAGGGTTAGGGTTAGGGTTAGGGTTAGGGTTAGGTTAGGGTTAGGGTTAGGGTTAGGGTTAGGGTTAGGTTACAGTTAGGGTTAGGGTTCAGCTTAGGTTACGGTCAGGGTTACGGTTAGCCTTAGGCATAGGCCTAGGCCTAGGTTAGCGTTAGGGTCACAGTCTGAGTCAGGCTTAGGGTTAGGGTTAGGGTTAGGTTACAGTTAGGGTTAGGGTGATGCTTAGGATACGGTCAGGGTTAAGGTTAGGTTTACGCCTAGGCCTAGGTTAGCATTATGGTCATGATCAGAGTCAGGGTTATGGTTAGGGTTAGGGTTATGGTTAGGATTAGGGTTAGGTTTAGGTTTAGCTTACAGTTAGGGTTAGGGTGATGCTTAGGTTACGGTCAGGGTTAAGGTTCGCTTAGACCTAGGCCTAGGTTTGTGTTAGGGTCATGGTCAGAGTCAGGGTTAGGTCAGGTTTAGGGTTATGGTTAGGATTAGGTTTAGGGTTAGGATTAGGATTAGGTTACTAGTTAGGGTTAAGGTTAGGCTTAGGTTATGGTCAGGGTTACGGTTAGGCTTAGGTGTAGGCCTAGGCCTAGGTAAGCGTTAGGGTCACGGTCAGAGTCAGGGTTAGGTCAGGGTTAGGGTTAGGGTTAGGCTTAGGGTGAGGTTACTCTTAGGGTAAGGTTTAGGCTTAGGTTTCGGTCAGTGTTACGGTTAGGCTTAGGCATAGGCCTAGGCCTAGGTTAACCTTAGGGTCACGGTTGGAATCAGGGTTAGGTCAGGGTTAGGGTTAGGGTTAGGGTTAGGGTTAGGGTTAGGGTAAGGGTTAGGGTTAGGGTTAGGGTTAGGGTTAGGGTTAGGGTTAGGGTTAGGGTTAGGGTTAGGGTTAGGGTTAGGCTTAGGGTTAGGTTACAGTTACGGTTAGGGTTAGGCTTAGGTTACGGTCAGGGTTACGATTAGGCTTCGGCATAGGCCTAGGCTTAGGGTTAGGGTTAGGGTCACTGTCAGAGTCAGGGTTAGGACTAAAGTTAGGGGTAGGGTTAGGGTTAGGGTTAGGCTTAGGTTATGGTCTGGGTTATGTTTAGGGTTAGGGTTAGGCTTAGGTTATGGTCTGGGTTATGTTTAGGGTTAGGCATAAGCTTAGGCTTGGGGTTATGGTTAGGGTTAGGGTCATGGTCAGAGTCAGGGTTAGGTGAGGGTTAGGGTTAGGGTTAGGCTTAGGGTTAGGGTTAGGGTTAGGGTTAGGGTTAGGGTTAGGTTACAGTTAGGGTTAGGGTTCAGCTTAGGTTACGGTCAGGGTTACGGTTAGCCTTAGGCATAGGCCTAGGCCTAGGTTAGCGTTAGGGTCACAGTCTGAGTCAGGCTTAGGGTTAGGGTTAGGGTTAGGTTACAGTTAGGGTTAGGGTGATGCTTAGGATACGGTCAGGGTTAAGGTTAGGTTTACGCCTAGGCCTAGGTTAGCATTATGGTCATGATCAGAGTCAGGGTTATGGTTAGGGTTAGGGTTATGGTTAGGATTAGGGTTAGGTTTAGGTTTAGCTTACAGTTAGGGTTAGGGTGATGCTTAGGTTACGGTCAGGGTTAAGGTTCGCTTAGACCTAGGCCTAGGTTTGTGTTAGGGTCATGGTCAGAGTCAGGGTTAGGTCAGGTTTAGGGTTATGGTTAGGATTAGGTTTAGGGTTAGGATTAGGATTAGGTTACTAGTTAGGGTTAAGGTTAGGCTTAGGTTATGGTCAGGGTTACGGTTAGGCTTAGGTGTAGGCCTAGGCCTAGGTAAGCGTTAGGGTCACGGTCAGAGTCAGGGTTAGGTCAGGGTTAGGGTTAGGGTTAGGCTTAGGGTGAGGTTACTCTTAGGGTAAGGTTTAGGCTTAGGTTTCGGTCAGTGTTACGGTTAGGCTTAGGCATAGGCCTAGGCCTAGGTTAACCTTAGGGTCACGGTTGGAATCAGGGTTAGGTCAGGGTTAGGGTTAGGGTTAGGGTTAGGGTTAGGGTTAGGGTTAGGGTAAGGGTTAGGGTTAGGGTTAGGGTTAGGGTTAGGGTTAGGGTTAGGGTTAGGGTTAGGGTTAGGGTTAGGGTTAGGGTTAGGCTTAGGGTTAGGTTACAGTTACGGTTAGGGTTAGGCTTAGGTTACGGTCAGGGTTACGATTAGGCTTCGGCATAGGCCTAGGCTTAGGGTTAGGGTTAGGGTCACTGTCAGAGTCAGGGTTAGGACTAAAGTTAGGGGTAGGGTTAGGGTTAGGGTTAGGCTTAGGTTATGGTCTGGGTTATGTTTAGGGTTAGGGTTAGGCTTAGGTTATGGTCTGGGTTATGTTTAGGGTTAGGCATAAGCTTAGGCTTGGGGTTATGGTTAGGGTTAGGGTCATGGTCAGAGTCAGGGTTAGGTGAGGGTTAGGGTTAGGGTTAGGCTTAGGGTTAGGGTTAGGGTTAGGGTTAGGGTTAGGGTTAGGTTACAGTTAGGGTTAGGGTTCAGCTTAGGTTACGGTCAGGGTTACGGTTAGCCTTAGGCATAGGCCTAGGCCTAGGTTAGCGTTAGGGTCACAGTCTGAGTCAGGCTTAGGGTTAGGGTTAGGGTTAGGTTACAGTTAGGGTTAGGGTGATGCTTAGGATACGGTCAGGGTTAAGGTTAGGTTTACGCCTAGGCCTAGGTTAGCATTATGGTCATGATCAGAGTCAGGGTTATGGTTAGGGTTAGGGTTATGGTTAGGATTAGGGTTAGGTTTAGGTTTAGCTTACAGTTAGGGTTAGGGTGATGCTTAGGTTACGGTCAGGGTTAAGGTTCGCTTAGACCTAGGCCTAGGTTTGTGTTAGGGTCATGGTCAGAGTCAGGGTTAGGTCAGGTTTAGGGTTATGGTTAGGATTAGGTTTAGGGTTAGGATTAGGATTAGGTTACTAGTTAGGGTTAAGGTTAGGCTTAGGTTATGGTCAGGGTTACGGTTAGGCTTAGGTGTAGGCCTAGGCCTAGGTAAGCGTTAGGGTCACGGTCAGAGTCAGGGTTAGGTCAGGGTTAGGGTTAGGGTTAGGCTTAGGGTGAGGTTACTCTTAGGGTAAGGTTTAGGCTTAGGTTTCGGTCAGTGTTACGGTTAGGCTTAGGCATAGGCCTAGGCCTAGGTTAACCTTAGGGTCACGGTTGGAATCAGGGTTAGGTCAGGGTTAGGGTTAGGGTTAGGGTTAGGGTTAGGGTAAGGGTTAGGGTTAGGGTTAGGGTTAGGGTTAGGGTTAGGGTTAGGCTTAGGGTTAGGTTACAGTTACGGTTAGGGTTAGGCTTAGGTTACGGTCAGGGTTACGATTAGGCTTCGGCATAGGCCTAGGCGTAGATTAGTGTTAGGGCCATGATCAGAGTAAGGGCTGGTCAGTATTACGGTTAGGGTTAGGGTTAGGCTTAGGTTACAATTAGGGTCAGGGTTAGGCTTAGTTTGTGGTTAGGGCTACGGTTAGGCTTACGCGTAGGCCTAGGTCTTGATTATCTTTAGCGTCATCGTCAACGTCAGGGTTAGGTCAGGGTTAGGGTAAGGGTTAAGTTAGGGTTAGGATTAGGTTTAGGAATAGGGTTAGGTTACAGTTAGGGTTAGGGTGAGGCTTAGGTTACGGTCAGGGTTACACTTAGGCTTAGGCGTAGGCCTAGGCCTAGGTTAGCGTTAGGGCCATGATCAGAGTAAGGGTTAGGTCAGTATTACGGTTAGGGTTAGGGTTAGGTTGTGGTCAGGGTTACGGGTAGGATTAGGAATAGGCCTAGGCCTAGGTTAGGGTTAGTGTCACAATCAGAGTCAGATTTAGGTCAGGGTTAGGTTTAGGGTTAGGGTTAGGATTAGGGTCAGGGTTAGGTTTAGGTTACAGTTAGGGATAGGGTTAGACTTAGGTTACGGACAGTGTTATGGTTAGACTTAGGCGTAGGCCTAGACCTAGGTTAGTTTTAGGGTCACGTTCAGAGTCAGGGTTAGGTTAGGGTTAGGGATAGGGTTAGGGACAGGTTTAGGATTAGGGATAGAATAAGGGTTAGGTTACAGTTAGGGTTAGGCTTAGGTTACGGTCACGGTTACGGTTAGGCTTCCGCATAGGCTTAGGTTTAGGCTTAGGTTAGGGTTAGGGTCACGGTCAGACTCAGGGTTAGGTCAGGGGTAGTGTTCGGGTTTGGGTTAGTGTTAGGGTTAGGTTTAGGATTAGGGTTAGCGTCAGGTTTAGGTTACAGTTAGGATTAGGGTTAGGCTTAAGTTACGTTTAGGGTTACGGTTAGGCTTAGGCCTAGGTGTAGGCCTAGGTTAGCGTTAGCGTCGTGGTCAGAGTCAGGGTTAGGTCAGGGTTAGGGTTAGGGTTAGTGTTAGGGTTAGGGTTAGGGTTCGGTGTAGGTTTAGGATTAGGCTTAGGTTTAGGGTTAGGCTACAGTTAGGGTTACAGTGAGTCTTGGGTTACGGTCATGGTTACGGTTAGGCTTAGGCATAGGCCTAGGCCTACGTTAGCATTAGGGTCACGGTCAGAGTCAGGGTTAAATGAGAGTTCGGGTTATGGTTAGGGATAGGATTAGGGTTTGGTTTAGGATTAGGGTTACGTTACAGTTAGGGTTAGGTTGACACTTAGGTTACGATCAGGATTAAAGTTAGGCTTAGGCATAGGCCTAGGTTAGCGTTAGGGTCTTGGTCAGAGTCAGGGTTAGGTCAGGGTTAGGGTTAGGGTTAGGGTTAGGTTCACGGTCAGAGTCAGGGTTAGGGCAGAGTCAGGGTTGGGTCAGGGTTAGGGTTAGGGTTAGGTTTAGGATTAGGATTAAGGTTAGGTTACAGTTAGGGTTAGGGTGAGGCCAGGAGTTGTCCAAGGGACCGAGGAGTCAGGAGGGACCCAGGTGTGCCCCCATGGACCCAGAAGTTCAAGCGGCACCCAGGAGTTCAAGAGTGACCCAGGAGTTTGTGACGGATCCAGGAGTTTTGGAGGGACCCAGGAGTGCCCCAAGGGACCATGGAGTTCAGGGGGGACCCAGAAGTGACCCAAAGACCCATGAGATCCGGGAGAGTCCCAGGAATTTGGAACGAACCCAGGAATCTGCCAAGGGACTCAGGAGTTCGGCAGGGACCCAGACGTTCAGGAGGGACCCAGGAATTCCCCAAGGGACCAGGGAGTTCGGGCAGGGACCCAGGTGTTCAGGAAGGACCCAGGAGTACCCCAAGGGACCCAAGAGTGTCCCAAGGGACCCAGGAGTTCGGGGCGGACCCATGAGTGCCGCACAGGACCCATGAGTTTGAGGGAGACCCAGGAGTGCAGGAGGGACCCAGGAGTGCCCCAAGGGATCCAGGAGTTCAAGCGGCACTCAGGAGTTCAAGAGAGACCCAGGAGTTTGGGACGGATCCAGGAGTTTTGGAGGGATCTACGAGTTTGGGAGGGACCCAGGAGTGCCCCAAGGGACCAAGGAGTTCAGGAAAGACCCAGGAGTGCCACAAAGACCCATGAGATCCGGGAGGGTCCCAGGAATTTGGAACGGACCCAGGAATCCCCCAAGGGACACAGGAGTTCAGGAAGGACCCAGGAGTGCCCCAAGGGACCCTGGAGTTTGGGACGGAGAAAGAGTGCCCTCAGGTACCCAGGTGTTCAGGAGGGAACCAGGAGTGCCCCAAGGGCCCCAGGAGTTCGAGGAGGGACCGAGGAGTTAGCGAGGGACCAGGAATGCCCCAAGGGACCCAGGAGTTCAGGAGGGACCCAGGAGTTCAGGACGAACCCAGGAGTGCCTTAAGAGACCCAGGAGTTCAGGGGGGACCCAGGAGTTCGGGGATGGACCCAGGAATGCTCCAAGGGACCCAGGAGTTCAGGGAGGGACCCAGAAGTACCCCAAGGGACTCAGGAGTTTGGGATGGACCCAAAAGTTCGGAGAGGGACCCAGGAGTTCAGGAAGGACCCAGGAGTACCCCAAGGACCCATGAGCTCTGGTAGGGTTCCAGGATTTCGGGATGGAGCCATGAAATTGGGAGGGACCCAGGAGTGCCCTATGGTACCCAGTACTCTTGGAGGGACCCAAGAGTGTCCCAAGGGACCCCAGAGTTTGGGGGGGGACCTAGGAGATGGGGATAGACCCAGGAGTGACCCAAGGGACCCAGGAGTTCGGGAAGGACCCAGGAGTGCCCCAAAGAGACCCCGGAGTTTGGGGGGGGACCTAAGAGATGGAAATAGACCCAGAAGTGACCAAAGGGACGCAGGAGTTAGGGAGGGACCCAGGAGTGACCCAAAGGACCCAGGAGTTTGGGAGGTATCCAGGAGTATGGGATGGACCTAGGAGTTCCCCAAGGGGCCCAGGAGTCAGGAGGGACCCAGGTGTGCCCCCATGGACCCAGGAGTTCAAGCAACACCCAGGAGTTCAAGAGGGACCCAGGAGTTTGGGATGGATTCAGGAGTTTTGGAGGTTACCAGGAGTTCGGGAGGGACCCAGGAATTTAGGAGGGACCCAGGAGTGCCTTAAGGGATCTAGGAGTTCGGGGGGGACCCAGGAGTTCAGGGATGGACCCAGGAATGCTCCAAGGGACCCAGGAGTTCAGGGAGGGACCCAGGAATCCCCCAAGGGACCCAGGAGTTCAGGGAGGGTCCCAGGAGTACCCCAAAAGACTCAGGAGTTTGGGACGGACCCAAAAGTTCGGAGAGAGACCCAGATGTTCAGCAAGGACCCAGGAGTACCCCAAAAGACTCAGGAGTTTGGGACGGACCCAAAAGTTCGGAGAGAGACCCAGATGTTCAGCAAGGACCCAGGAGTACCCCAAGGACCCATGAGCTCTGGTAGGGTCCCAGGAGTTCAAGATGGGACCCAGGACCCTCGAGTTTGAGGGAGACCCAGGAGTGCAGGAGGGACCAAGGAGTGCCCCAAGAGATCCAGGAGTTCGAGGAGGGACCAAGGAGTTAGGGCGCGACCCAGGAGTACCCCAGGGGACCCAGGAGCTTGCGAGGGACCCAGGAGTTCGGGACGGATCCAGGAGTTTTGGAGGGACCCAGGAGTGCCCCAAGGGACCAAGAAGTTCAGAAAAGTCCCAGGAGTGCCCCAAAGACACATGAGATCCGGGAGGGTCCCAGAAATTTGGAACGGACCCAGGAGTTCCCCAAGGGCCCCAGGAGTTCGGAGAGGGACCCAGGAGTTCTGGAAGGACCCAGGTATTTGAGAGGGACCCAGGAGTTCAGGAAGGACCCAGGAGTGCACCAAGGGACCCAGGGGTTTGGGAGGGACCCAGGGGTTTGGGAGGGACCCAGGAGTGACTGGACGGACCCAGAGAGACACAAGGAGTTAGGGAGGTACCCAGGAGTGCCCCAAGGGACCCAGGAGTAAGGGAGAGATAAAGGAGTGCCCCAAGGGACCCAGGAGTTCAGGAGGGACCCAGGAGTGCACCAAAGGACCAGGACTCGGGAGGGACCCAGGAATCCCCCAAGGGACCCAGGAGTTCAGGACGAACCCAGGAGTGCCTTAAGGGACCCAGGTGTTCAGGGAGGGACCCAGGAGTACCCCAAGGGACTCAGGAGTTTGGGACGGACCCGAAAGTTCGGAGAGGGACCCAGGAGTTCACGAAGGACCCAGGAGTACCACAAGCACCCATGAGCTCTGGTAGGGTTCCAGGAGTTCGGGATGGAACCATGAAATTGGGAGGGACCCAGGGGTGCCCTATGGTACCCAGTAATCTTGGAGGGACCCAAGAGTGCCCCAAGGGACTCCGGAGTTTGGGGGGGACCTAGGAGTTTGGGGACAGACCCAGGAGTGACTCAAGGGACCAAGGGGTTCGGGAGGGATGCAGGAGTGCCCTAAGGGACCCAGGAGTTCAGGAGGGACCCAGGAGTGCCCCCAGGTATCCAGGTGTTTGGAAGGGATCCAGGAGTCCCCCAAAGAACCCAGGGGTTTGGGAGGGAACCAGGAATGCCCCAAGGGACCTAGGAGATGGGGATAGACCCAGAAATGACCAAAGGGACCCAGTAGTTCTGGAGGGACCCAGGAGTGCCCCCAAGTACCCAGGAGTTCAGTAGGGATCCAGGAGTTCAGGAGGGACCCAGGAGTGTCCCAAGAGAACCAGGACTTTGGGAAGGACGCAGGAGTGCCCCAAAGGACCCCAGAGTTTGGGGTGGGACCCAGGGGATGGGATGGACCCAGGAGTGCCCCAAGGGACCCAGGAGTTTGGGAGGCAGAAGGAGTGCCCCAAGGGACCCTGGAGTTCGGGAGGGACCCAGAAGTGCCCCAAGGGCCCCAGGAGTTTGAGAGAGAGCCAGGAGTTCAGGGAGGGACCAAGGAGCTCGGAAGGGACCCAGGAGTTCGGGACGGACACAGGAGTGCCCCCAGGTACCCAGGAGTAGGGGAGGGACCCAGGAATTTAGGACGGACCCAGGAGTTCCCCAAAGGAACCAGGACTCTGGGAAGGACTCCCGAGTGCCCCAAGGGACTCAGAGGTTTGTGAGGGACCCAGGAGTGCCCCAAGGCAGTCAGTACTCTGGGAGGAACTCAGCAGTGCCCCAAGGGACCCAAGAGTGTCCCAAGGGACCAAGGAGTTCGGGGCGGACCCATGAGTGAAACACAGGACCCATGAGTTTGATGGACACCTACGAGTGTAGGAGGGACCCAGGAGTGCCCCAGGAACCCAGGAGCTTGCGAGGGACCCAGAAGTTCGAGACGGATCCAGGAGTTTTGGCAGGACCCAGGAGTGCCCCAAGGGACCCAGGAGTTCGGGCAAGGACCCAGGCGTTCGGGAGGGACCCAGGAATTCTCCAAGGGACCCAGGAGTTCAGAGAGGGACCTAGGAGTTCGAGAAGGACCCAGGTGTTTGAGAGGGACCCAGGAGTGACTGGAGGGACCCAGAGAGACCCAAGGAGTTATGGAGGGACCCAGGAGTGCCCTAAGGGACCCAGGAGTTCAGGAGGGACCCAGGAGTGCCCCCAGGTACCCAGGTGTTTGGGAGGGACCCAGGAGTCCCCCAAGGAACCCAGGGGTTTGGGAGGGAACCAGGAGTGCCCCAAGGGACCTAGGAGAAGGGGATAGACCCAGAAGTGACCAAAGGAACCCAGGAGTTCTGGAGGGACCCAGGGACATGGTCAGGGTTAGGGATAGGGTAAGAGTTAGGGTTAGGGTTTGGGTTAGCGTTAGTGTTAGGGCTAGATTTAGCGATAGTGTTAGGGTTAGGGTGAGGGTGAGGGTTAGGGTTAGGTTACAGTTAGTTTTATGTTCAGGCTTAGGCGTAGGCCTAGGCATAGGTTAGTGTTAAGATCACGGTCTGAGGCAGGGTTAGGTCAGGGTTAGGGTTAGGGTTAGGGCTAGGACTAGGGTTAGGGTTAGGGTTAGGGTTGGGTTAGGGTTAGGGTTAGGGTTAGGGTTAGGGTTAGGGTTTAGGATTAGTCTTAGGATTAGGATTAGATGTAGGGTTAGGGTTACAGTTAGGGTTGGGGTGAGGCTAAGGTTACGATCAGGGTTACTGTTAGGCTTAGGCCTAGGTCTAGGTTAGCGGTAGGGTCACGGTCAGAGTCAGGGTTAGGTCAGGGTTAGGGTTAGGGTTAGGGTTAGGGTTAGGGTTAGGGTTAGGGTTAGGATCAGGTTTAGAATTAGGCTTAGGTTACAGTTAGGGTTAGGGTTAGGTTACGGTCAAGGTTACGGTTAGACTTAGGCATAGATCAAGGCTTAGGCTTAGTTTAGGGATAGGGTCACGGTCAATGCCAGGGTTAGGTCAGGGTTAGGGTTACGGTTAGGGTTAGGTTTAGGGATAGGGTTAGGGTCAGGGTTAGGGTTACGGTTAGGGTTAGGGTTAGGTTTTGGGATAGGGGTAGGGTTAGGGTTAGGGTTAGGGTAAGGGTTAGGGTTAGGATTAGGTTTAGGATTAGGGTTACGTTATAGTTAGGGTTAGGGTTAGGTTTAGGCGTAGGCCTAGGCCTAGGTTAGCGTTAGGGTCACGGTCAGAGTCAGGGTTAAGTCAGGGTTAGGGTTAGATTTAGGGTTAGGGTTAGGAGTAGGGTTAGGTTTAGGTTTAGGATTAGGGTTAGGTTAGAGTTAGGTTTAGGGTGATTCTTAGGTTACGGTCAGGGTTACGGTTAGGCTTAGGCATAGGCCTAGGTTAGCGTTAGGGTCACGGTCAGAGTCAGGGTTAGGGTTAGGGTTAGGGTTAGGGTTAGGGCTAGGGTTAGGGTTAGGGTTAGGGTTAGGGTTAGGGTTAGGGCTAGGGTTAGGGTTAGGGTTAGGGTTAGGGTTTGGGTAAGGGTTAGGGTTAGGATTAGGTTACAGTTAGGATTAGGATTAGGCTTAGGTTAGGTCAGGATTACGGTTAGGCGTAGGCATAGGTTTAGTCATATTCTTAGGTTAGGGCTAGGGTCACGGTCAGAGTCAGGTTTAGATCAGGGTTTGGGTTAGGGTTAATGATAGGGTTAGGGTTAGGGTTAGGGTTAGGGTTAGGGTTAGGGTTAGGGTTAGGGTTAGGGTTAGGGTTAGGGTTCGGCTTAGGGTTACAGTTAGGGTTAGGATTAGGCTTAGGGTTAGGGTTAGGTTTAGTCATAGTCTTAGTTTAGGATTAGGGTCATGGTGAGAATCAGGGTTTGATCAGGGTTTGGGTTAGGGTTAGGGTTAGGGTTAGCATAAGGGTCAGGATTAGACTTACGGTTAAACTTAGGTTGCAGTTAGAGTTAGGATTACGCTTAGGTTACGGTCAGGGTTATGGTTAGTCGAGCACATAGGCTTTGGCCTAGGTTAGCGTTAGGGTCACGGTCAGAGTCAGGGTTAGGTCAGGGTTAGGGTTAGGGTTAGGGTTAGGTCAGGGTTAGGGTTAGGGTCAGGATTAGGGTTAGGGTTAGGATTAGGGTTAGGGTTAGGCTTTGGTTACAGTTAGGGTTAGGGTTAGGGTTAGGGTTAGGGTTAGGGTTAGGCTTCGGTTAAGGTTAGGGTTACGGTTAGGCTTAGGCATAGGCCTAGGTTAGCGTTAGGGTCACGGTCAGAGTCAGGGTTAGGGTTAGGATTAGGGTTAGGTTTAGGGTTACGGTTTGGGTAAGGGTTAGGGTTAGGGTTAGGATTAGGTTTAGGATTAGATTACAGTTAGGGTTAGGATTAGGCTTAGGTTACGGTCAGGATTACAGTTAGGCTTAGGCATATGTTTAGTCATAGTCTTAGGTTAGGGCTAGGGTCATGGTCAGAGTCAGGTTTAGATCAGGGTTTGGGTTAGGGTTATGGTTAGGGTTAGGGTTAAGGTTAAGGTTAGGGTTAGATTAGGTTTAGGGTTAGGGTTAGGTTTAAGCGTAGGCTTAGGATTAGGGTTAGGTTTAGGCGTAGGTTTAGGATTAGGGTTAGGTTTAGGTTACGGTCAGGGTTACGGTTATGCTTAGGCACAGGCCTAGGTCTAGGTTAGCGTTAGGGTCACGGTCTGAGTCAGGGTTAGGTCAGGGTTAGGGTTAGGTTTAGGGTTAGGGTTAGGGTTAGAGTTAGGGTTAGGATTAGGTTTAGCATTAGGGTTAAGTTACAGTTAGGGTTAGGGTGACAGATGTTATGGTGAGGGTTACGGTTAGGCTTAGGCATAGGCCTAAGTTAGCGTTAAGGTCACGGTCAGAGTCAGAGTGTAGTTAGGGTTAGGGTTAGGTTTAGGGTTAGGGTTAGGATTAGGGTTAGGTCACACATAGGGTTAGGCTGAGGATTAGGTTATGCTCAGGGTTACGGTTAGTGTTAGGACTAGTGTTCGGCTTAGGCTTATGTTAAGTCTAGGGTCACGGTCAGAGTGAGGGTTAGGTCATGTTTAGGGTTAGGGTTAAGGTTAGGGTTAGGATTAGGGTCAGGATTAGGGTTAGGGTTAGGGTTAGGTTACAGTTAGGGTTAGGGTTAGGCTTAGGTTATGGTTAGGGGTACGGTTAGGCTTCGGCATAGGCCTAGGCCTAGGTTAGTGTTAGGGTCACGGTCAGAGTCCGGGTTAGGTTTGATTAGGGTTAGGGTTAGGGTTAGGCTTAGGTTATGGTTAGGGGTACGGTTAGGCTTAGGCATAGGCCTAGGCCCAGGTTAGTGTTAGGGTCACGGTCAGAGTCAGGGTTAGGTTCAGGGTTAGGCGTTGGTTTAGGCTTATTGTTAGGGTTAGGGTTACGGTCAGGATTAGGGTTAGGGTTAGGTTACAGTTAGGGTTAGGGTGAGGATTAGTTTACGGTCAGGGTTACGGTTAGGTTTAGGCATAGCCTTAAACTCAGACTTAGGTTAGGGTTAAGGTCACGATCAGAGTCAGGGTTAGGTTAGGGTTAGGGTTAGGGTTAGGGTTAGGGCTAGGGTTAGGGTTAGGGTTAGGGTTAGGGTTAGGGTTAGGGTTAGGGTTAGGGTTCGGCTTAGGGTTACAGTTAGGGTTAGGATTAGGCTTAGGGTTAGGGTTAGGCTTAGGTTATGGTCAGCATTATAGTTAGGCTTAGGCATAGGCTTAGGTCTAGGTCTAGGTTAGCATTAGGGTAACGATCTGAGCCAACTTTAGATCAGGGTTAGGGTTAGGGTTGGGGTTAGGTTTAGGGTTAGGGTTACAGTGAGGGTTACGGTTAGGGTGAGGGTTAGGTTACGGTCAGGGTTATGGTTAGGCTTAGGCATAGTCTTAAACTCAGGCTTTGGTTAGGGTTAGGGTCATGGTCAGAGTCAGTGTTAGGTCGGGGTTTGGGTTAGGGTTAGCGTTAGGATTAGTCTTAGGATTAGGTTACTAGTTAGGGGCGGGGTTAGGCTTAGGTTACGATAATGGTTACGGTTAGGCGTAGGTGCAGGCCTAGGCCTAGGTTAGCGTTAGGGTCATGGTCACAGTCATGGTTAGGTCAGGGTTATGCTTAGGGTTATTGTTAGGCTTAGGGTTAAAAAGGGTCACGGTCAGAGTCAGGGTTAGGTCAGGGTTAGGGTTAGGGTTAGGGTTAGGTTTAGGATTAGCATTAGGGTTAGGGTTCGGCTTAGGTTTCGGTCAGGGTTATTGTTAGGATAAGGCGTAGACCTAGGTCTAGGTTAGCGTTAGGATCATGGTCAGAGTCAGGGTTAGGTCAGGGTTAGGGTTAGGGTTAGGAATAGGGTTAGGGTTAGGGTTAGGATTAGGGTTAGGGTTAGGGTTAGGTTACAGTGAGGTTTAGGGTGAGGTTTAGGTTATGGTCAGGGTTACGATTAGACTTAGGCATGGGCTTAAACTCAGGCTTAGGTTAGGGTTAAGGTTAGGGTTAGGGTTAGGGTTAGGGTTAGGGTTAGACTTAGTCTTAGGCTTAGGATTAGGTTACAGTAAGGGTTAGGGTTAAGCTTAGGACATGGTCAAGGTTACGGTTAGGCGTAGGTGTAGACCTAGGCCTAGCTTAGCGTTAGGGTCACGGTCAGAGTCAGGGTTAGGTCAGGGTTAGGGTTAGAGTGTAGGGTTAGGGTTAAGGCTAGGGTTAGAGTTAGGGTTAGGATTAGGATTAGGCATAGGTTACAGTCTCGTTTACTGTTAGACGTAGGTGCAAGCCCAAGCTCAGGTTAGAGTTAGGGTTTCGGTCAGAGTCAGGGTTAGGTCAGGGTTAGGGTTAGGGTGTAGGGTTAGGGTTAAGGTTTATATTTAGCTTACAATTAGGGTTAGGGTTAGGCTTAGGTTACGGTCAGGATTAATGTTAGGCGTATGCGCAGGCCTAGGCCTAGGTTAGGGTTAGGGTCACGGTCAGAGTCAGGGTTAGGTCAGGGTTAGGGTTAGTGTTAGGGTTAGTATTAGGCTTAGGGTTAGGGTTAGGTTGCAGTTAGGGTTAGGGTGAGACTTAGGTTAGGTTTTCGGTCAGGGTTAGGGTTAGGATTAGGATTAGGGTTAGGGTTAGGTTGCAGTTAGGTTTAGGGTGAGACTTAGGTTACGGTCAGGGTTACGGTTAGGGTTAGGGTTAGGGTTAGGGTTAGGGTTAGGGTTAGGGTTAGGGTTAGGGTAAGGATTAGGATTAGGATTAAGGTTAGTGTTAGGCTTAGGTTACGGTGAGGTTTACAGTTAGGCGTAGGCACGGACCTAAGCCTGGGTTAGAGTTAGGGTCACGGTGAGAGTCTGGGTTAGGACAGGGTTAGGGTTAGGGTTTAGGGTTAGGTTTAGATTTATGCTTAGCTTACAATTAGGGTTAGGGTTAGGCTTAGGTTACGGTCAGGATTACGGTTAGGCGTAGGCGCAGGTCCAGGCCTAGTTTAGGTTTAGGGTCATGGTCAGAGTCAGGGTTAAGTCAGGGTTAGGTTTAGCGTTAGGGTTAGGGTTAGGGTTAGGGTTACGGTTAGGTCAGGTTTAGGGTTAGGGTTAGGGTTACAGTTAGGGTTAGGATTAGGCTTAGGGTTAGGATTAGGCTTAGGTTATGGTCAGCGTTACAGTTAGGCTTAGGCATAGGCTTAGGTCCAGGCCTAGGTTAGCGTTAGGGTCACGGTCTGAGTGAGGGTTAGATCAGGGTTAGGGTTAGGTTTAGGGTTTTGGTTAGGATTAGGGTTAGCATTAGGGTTAGGTTACAGTTCGGGTTAGGGTGAGGCTTAGGTTACTGTCAGGTTTAGGGTTAGACTTAGGCATGGACTTAAACTCAGGCTTAGGTTAGGGTTAAGGTCACGGTTAGAGTCAGGGTTATGTCAGGGTTAGGGTTAGGGTTATGGTTAGGCTTAGGTTTCAGTTAGGGTTAGGGTTATCTTTAGGTTACGGTCAGGGATACGGTTAGTCTTAGCATTAGGCATAGGCTTAGGGTTAGGTTAGGGCTAGGGTCATGGTCAGAGTCAGGGTTAGGTCATGGTTAGGGTTAGGGTTGGGGTTAGGCTCAGGATTAGGATGAGGGTTAGACTTAGGCTTACGTTTCAGTTAGGGTTAGGGTTAGGCTTAGGTTACGGTTAGGGTTACTGTCAGACTTACGCATAGGCCTAGGCACAGGTTAGTGTTAGGTTCACAGTCAGATTCAGGGTTAGGTCAGGGTTAGGGTTAGGGTTAGGGTTAGGGTTAGGATTAGAATTAGGGTTACGGTTAGGCTTAGGTTACAGTTAGGGTTAGGGTTAGGCTTAGGTTGCGGTTAGGGTTACGGTTAGACTTACGCATAGGCCTAGGCATAGGTTAGCGTTAGGTTCACGGTCAGAGTCAGGGTTAGGTCAGGGTTAGGGTTACACTTAGGGCTAGGGTTAGGCTTCGGGTTAGGCTTAGGGTTACGATTAGGCTTAGGGTTAGGGTTAGGTTACAGTTAGAGTTAGGGTGAGGGTTAGGTTACTGTCAGGGTTACGATTATGCTTGGGCATAGGCTTAAACTCAGGCTTTGGTTAGGGTTAGGGTCATGGTCAGAGTCAGTGTTAGGTCAGGGTTAGGGTTAGGGTTAGCATTAGGATTAGTCTTAGGATTAGGTTACTAGTTAGGGTTGGGGTTAGGCTTAGGTTACGGTTGGGGTTACGGTTAGGCTTACGCATACGCCAAGTCCCAGGTTAGAGTTAGGGTCACGGTACAAGTCAGGGTTAGATAAGGGATCGGCACTCCCGGGTCCGTCCTGAACTCCTGGGTCTCTTGGGGCACTCCTGGTTCCCTCCTGAACTCCTGGGTACCTGGGGGCACTCTTTGTCCATCCCAAACTCCAGGGTCCCTTGGGGCACTCCTGGGTCCACTTGAACTCCTGAGTCCCTTAGGGCACTCCTTGGTCCCTCCTGAAATGAAGAGTCCCTTGGGGCACTCCTGGGTGCCTCCCAAACTCCTGGGTCCCTTGGGGCACTCCTGGGTCCCTCCCTGACTCCTGGGTGCTTTAAGGCACTCCTGAGTACCTTGGGGCACTCCAGGGTCCATCCCCGATCTCCTGGATCCCTCCCAAACTTTTGGGTCCCTTGGGTCACTCCTGGGTCACTCCCAAACTCCTGGGTTCCTTGGGGGACTCCTGGGTCCGTCCTGAACACCTGGGTACCTGGGGGAACCCCTGGGTTCCTCCTGAACTCCTGGGTCCCTTGGGTCACTCCTGGGTCTATCCCTATCTCCTCGTTCCCCCCCCACAAACTCCGGGGTCCCTTGGGGCACTCCAGGGTCCCTCCCAAACAGCGGGGTCCTTCCCGAACTCCCAGGTCCCTCCCGAACTCCTGCGTCCATCTCGAACCCCCGCGTCCATCTCGAACCTCTGGGTCCCTTGGGGCACTCCTGGGTCCCTAACAAACTCCTGGATCCCTCCTGATCTCCTGGGTACCTCGGGCAACTCCTGGGTCAGTCCCGAACTCCAGGGTCCCTTAGGGCACTCCTGCGTCTCTCCCGAACTCCAGGGTCCCTTTGAACACTCCTGGGTCACTCTCCACACTCCTGGGTCTGTCCTGAACTCCTGAGTCCCTTGGGGTACTCCTGGGTCCCTCCCAAACTTCCGTGTGGCTTAGAGCACTCTTGGGTCCCTCCAAGAGTACTGGGTACCGTGGGGCACTCTTGTATCCCTCCATAACTCCTGGGTCCCTTGGGTCACTCCTGGGTCCCTCCAGAACTCCTGGTTCCCTTGAGTCACTCCTGGGTCCCTCCAGATTTCCTGGATCCCTCCTGATCTCCTGGGTACCTTGGGTAACTCCTGGGTCAGTCCTGAACTCCAGGGTGCCTTTGGGCACTCCTGGGTCCCTCTCCGAACTCCTGGGTCTGTCCTGAACTCCCGAGTCCCTTGTGGTTCTCCTGGGTCCCTCCCGAACTTCTGGGTCCCTTGGAGCACTCTTGGGACCCTCCAAGAGTACTGGGTACCGTGGGGCACTCCTGGGTTCCTCCCAATTTCATGGTTCCATCCCAAACTCCTAGGACCCTACCGGAACTCATGGGTCCTTGGGGCACTCCTGGGTCCGTCCTGAACTCCTGGGTCCTTTGGAGCATTCCTGGGTTCGTCCCCAAACTCCTGGGTCCCCCCCAAACTCCTGGGTCCCTTGGGGCACTCCTGGGTCCGTCCTGAACTCCTGGGTCCTTTGGAGCATTCCTGGGTTCGTCCCCAAACTCCTGGGTCCCCCCCAAACTCCTGGGTCCCTTGGGGCACTCCTGCATCCATCCCATCTCCTAGATCCCCCCCAAACTCCGGGGTCCTTTGGGGCACTCCTGGGTCCCTCCCAGAGTCCTGGTTTCCTTGGGGCACTCCTGGGTCCCTCCTGAACTCCTGGATCCCTCCTGAACTCCTGGGTACCTGCAGGCACTCCTGGATCCTTCTCAAACTCCAGGGTCCCTTGGGGCACTCCTGAGTCCCTCCCGAACTCCTGTGTCCCTGCCAAGGCCCTAAGTTCTTTTGGGCATTTCTGCATCCCTCCGAAACTCCTGGGTCCTTCCAAGAACTCCTGGGTCCCTTGGGGCACTCCTGGGTCCCTCCCAAACATCAGGGTCCTTCCCGAACGCCGCGATCCCACCCGAACTCCTGCGTCCATCTCAAACCCCTGCGTCCATCTCGAACTTCTGGGTCCCTTGGGGCACTCATGGGTCCCTAACAAACTCCTGGGCCCCCCTGAATTCCTGGGTCCATTGGGCACTCCTGGGTCCCACTTGAACTCCTGAGTCTCTTGGGGCACTTCTGGGTCCCTCACGAACTCAAGGGTCCCTTGGGGCACTCCTGAATGCCTCTCGAACTCCTAACTCCAGGAGTGCCTGAAAGGACCCAGGACTCTGGGAGGGACCCAGGAGTACAGGGAGGGACCCAGGATTTCAGGAGGGACCCAGGAGTGCCCCAAGGGACCCAGGAGTTCGGGACAGACCCAGGAATGCCCCAAGGGACCCAGGATTTCAGGAGGAACCCAGGTGTGCCAAAGGGACCAGGATATCAGGGGGGACCCAGGAGTGCCCCAAGGGACTCAGGAGTTCAAGCGGCACCCAGGAGTTCAAGAGGGACACAGGAGTTCAGGATGGATCCAGGAGTTTTGGAGGGACCCAGGAATTCGGGAGGGACCCAGGAATTCCCCAAGGCACCCAGGAGTTCAGGAGGGACCCAGGAGTGCCCCCAGGGATCCAGGAGTTCAGGGATGACCCAGGGGATTATGGATGGACCCAGGAGTGCCCCAAGGGACTCAGGAGTTCCCTAAAGGACCCAGGACTCTGGGAGGGACCCAGGAGTTCCCCAAGTGACCCAGGACTTCGGGGTAGACCCAGGAGTTCAGGAGAGACCCAGGAGTTCAGGAGGGACCCAGGAGTGCCCATTTAGGAGTTTACGAGGACCCAGGATTTTGAGGGAGGATCCAGGAGAGTTCAAAGGGACCCAGGACTCTGTGGGGGACACAGGAGTTAAGGAAGGACCCAGGAGAGCCCCAAGGAACCCAGGAGTGCCCCAGAGACCCAGGAGTTCAAGCGGCACCCAGGAGTTCGGAGAGGGACCCAGGAGTTCGGGACGGATCCAGGAGTTTTGGAGGGACCCAGGAATTCAGGAGTGACCCAGGAGTTCAGGGGAAACCCAGGAGTGCCCCAAGGCACCCAGGAGTTCAGGGGGAACCAGGAGTACCTAAAGGGACCCAGGAGTGCCCCAAGGCACCCAGGAGTTTGGGGGGAACCAGGAGTACCTAAAGGGACCCAGGAGTTTGGGAAGGGACCGAGGGGTTTGCGAGGGACCCAGGAGTACCCAAAGGAACCCAGGTGTTTGAAAGGGACCCAGGAGTGCTGAAGGGACCCAGGATTTCAGGAAGGGCCCTAGGAGTTTAGGAAGGACCCAGGAGTGCCCCCATGGTCCCAGGAGTTCAAGCGGTACCCAGGAGTTCCCTAAGGGACCAGGAGTTCAGGAGGGACCCAGGAGTTTGGGAGTGCCCCAAGAGAGGCAGGACTCTGTGAGGGACTGTGGCAGAATGCAAACCCCCCTCTCTCCCCCCACCTCCTTCAGTATGGAGGGAGTAGGCACATCTCCCTCTCTCTGCTACTTGAGGCTAACAGCTTCTTTTGTTTGGCCCCAGAGCACCCTGGCCAGGGCCATTAGGAGAAGGGATTACCAAGGCGCCAGTGAGCCGCTGGGCACCTGTGACCAGTGTGGGGGATGTTTGGAGGCTTCAGGGGCACCCCACACACGGTGTGGGGGTGCAGAGAAGCTTCTAGAATGCCTACAGTCAGGTCTGATCAGTCAGTATAAAAATGGGACTCTCTCGTCGAGACTGGGCCCATTGTCGCCGGTCTCTCGGAGCACGAGCTGAAGATGCTGCCGCCGAGAGCCCCCCTCGCCAGGATGGAGACTCTGCTTGCCTTGCCGCCACGTGTGTGAGTAAAACTTCTCGCAAGATTGCGAGTATATTTATCCTTTCTGTGCACATATGCACGTGTAACTTCCCGTGCTTAATACAAGCACGTATAAAATTATTTCCTCGCAGAATCGCGTACTTTAAATTATTTCCTCGCACAATCGCGAGTGTAACTTTATTCCGTGCACATTTGCACGCGTACTTTAAATTATTTCCTCGCACAATTGCGAGTGCATTATAAATTTATCCTCGCACAATCGTGAGTGTATTTTCCTCCCGTGCTTCCATATAAGCATGTGTAGTATTCCGTGCACATTCACACGTGTAAGTAAATTAACCCTCGCAGGATTGTGAGTGTATTATAAATGTATCCTCGCGAAATCGCAAGCGTACACTTTCTGTACTCACTACGAGTACCTATATCTCTTTAAGAATAATCCCGCACCGTGTTCAGGCAAGTGTGTACTCCTCTGGGACTCAGGGACGGTTCCGGCATTGTTTTGGGTGAAGCCACGTGCATGCACACTGTGGACCTCCTTTTGTACTAGTTGCTGCCCCTTAATTTTCCTCAACTGATACCCGAACCTATATTTAAGTCACTTTTGGAGTGCTAAAACCCTGTTTCTCACCGGTTTAATAAAAGTTGTTTTGGACCCTGTTGTCCCTTGAACTAGCCTCGGGGTGCCTCCGTGACAGGGACCCAGAAATGGCCTAAGGGACCCAGGAGTTCAGCACGGAACCATGAATGCCTTAAGGGACCCAGTAGTTCAAGAGGGACCCAGGAGTTCGGGACGGACCCAGGAGTTTTGAAGGGACCCAGGATTTTGGGAGGGACCCAGGAAAGTTCCAAGGGACCCAGGAGTTCTAGGAGGACTCAGGAGTTCCCCAAGGGACAAAGGAAGTCCCCAAGGTTCCCAGGAGTTTGGGAGGGACCCAGGAGTCCCCCAAGGGACCCAGGAGTTCGGGGAGGGACCCTGGAGTTCGGGTGGGACCCAGGAATTCCCCAAGGGACCCAGGATTTCAAACGGACCCAGGAGTGTCCCAAGGGTGCCTCAAGGGCCGCAGGAGTTCTGGAAAGGGACCCAGGAGTTCAGGACGGACCCAGGAGTTCGGGAGTGCCCCAAGAGACATAGGACTCTGTGAGAGACCCAGGAATGCCCTAAGGGACCCAAGAGTTCTGGGAGGGACCCAAGAGTCGAAACGGAACCAGGAATGCCGTAAGGGACCCAGCAGTTCGGGGAGGGACCCAGGAGTTCAGGAAAGACCCAGGAGGGCCCCAAAGGACCGAGGCGTTCAAGAGGGACCCAGGACTGCCCCAAGGGACCCAGGAGTTTGGGAGTGACCCAGGCGTGCCCTAAAAGACCCAGGAGTTCCCTAAGGGACCCAGGACTGCTCTGCTTGAACTTGCTTGTGTAAAGTACAGCTTGAAAGCACTTTGTAGCTAGGCAGCTAGACCGAAAGGGACATTTAGGGAGATGTTGCTAATGTTTCCAAATGAGTTTCAGGTTTTCTTCATGTCTCCTTTAATTTTACATTACTTTAGTCTTAAACCAGTACTGAATTCTGAAGTTGAAATAATACTTTAACTTCTGTTGTGGTTTAACCCCAGATAGCAATCAGAACCACAATAGCCGCTCACTCACTCCCTCTCCCACACCCCCAAATAGGGGAGAGGATTGAAAGGGAAGAGAGAAACTCATGGATTGAGATAAAAATAGTTTAATATAATAACAAAATAATTCTAATATGCTACTACTAGTAGTAATATATATAAAATGAAAATAGAATATAAGAGATACTCAGTGCAATTCCTCACAATCTCTGTCTGCACTGAGCAACCAGTCTGGGGAAGAGAGCACCCTGGTCCCAAACAGCAAATCCCAGGGAGAGAGAGAAATAGACAGAAAGGCCCAGAAGCCCACGGCAAAATGGCAGGATGGCAAAAGGCCGAATTAAAGGAACTCCTGAATGGAACTGTCCTGGTTTTGTTAAAAACAAGTTTCTCTTTTAGTGAATTTGCCTGTCAGCTAAAGCCTTCATGTTAGCTGCATTTTCCTGGAGAACCCAACACATGTTTTGGTTAAACCTAGCAATGGAATGCAAACTTATTGATAAGCACGGATGGACATCTCGCGAGAGGGGCAACGAGAAACTGATGACCGAGAGACTGACCAATGGTGTATAACATTCCATTCACGTGAATACTTCATATAAAAGTGGGAGATCACGAGGATCTCGTCCCTTTTCCCTTTTTCCTTCCCTTCTGCTTATGGCTGACATTAGGAGAGGACCTTGCTGGTCGTCCCTGCGAACTGAGGCCTAGTGAGAGACTGAATCCAGCTCCGGTTGGCTACAGAGTCTAATCCAGGACTTTGGGTGCTGGCTCTGCAGTTGCTGAGACTTTACAAGATTGGTTTTGTATATTTCGTATTATTTTCTCTATTCTTATTAGTAGCATTAGTAAAACATCTTTAACTTTTCCAACTCTCTTCTCTCTGTCCTTCTTTCCCTCCCGATCGCCTGTGCTGAGTGGGAAGGGGGGAGAGGGAGGGGCAAAAGGGGGAAGTGGGGGGGAGAGGAGGTTAACAGTACATCTGCCAGGGTTTGATTGTCACCCCGCAATCTTAACCCTCGACAGGAACTCAGCCAGAACGGAGCTGAACCAGGATGGCCGGAAAACCCTACTCTCATTAAATGAGAAGTATGATGCTAATGACATGGAATATTCTCATTGATCAGTCTGGATGTCAGTCAAGGTCTGCCCCATCTATACCCCCTTTCCTAGCTACCTCACACCTGCAGATAAAGAGCCCAGGAAGACCTTGGTAAGATAGCAGTAAGTTCTTACATTCTCTCCATCCCAACTCAAAACCACTGGAAAGTTACTTGAAGAAAAACATAAACTCTGTCCCAGGTTGTTATCTTCTTGTTCTCAAACTAAATCCGAACAACAACTGTGCTAGCTGTGAAAAAGAAAAGTTTCTAACTGCATGAAGAAAATTAACTTGCTTTCAGTGAAACCAGCACAATTCCCTACTACCCTGTTTCCCTGAAAATGAGACAGGGTCTTATATTAATTTTTGCTCCAAAATTTATTTCTTTTTATATGTATAGTTGCCTGGACACTATTTAAATAGACTTTTTAATGAACCGTAACTAGGGCTTATTTTTGGAGTAGGGCTTATATTTGAAGCATCCTCAAAAATCCTGAAAAAATCATGCTAAGGCTTCTTTTTGGGGTAGGTCTTATTTTTGGGGAAACAAGGTATCTCTTGACAATAATTCAACCACCTGGATGTCAAACAATTGATACAATACAGGCTGCTGTTTCATATAGGCTCTGCTCAGACCATTCCCAGCTTCTTGTTTACTTGGGAACAAATCTTTGGTCAGTTTATATAGAAGAAACTCTATACCATAAATTAAGTAAATGCTTATTTATGGCAGCAGACAACTGGGTTTGGATTTCTTTTCTTTCCTGGTTCATATTCTGGCTCTTCTTCCTTTCTTCTCTAAATTTGTTCGGATTTATTTGCCCTTTAATATCCACTGTTTCGTTATTTATTTTTTCACAAATTCTAAAAAAGTCAACCCAGACCTGATTGTGTTCTTTCTACAAAGCAGGGCTGAAAAGAAGAATTGAGTGTGTGTCAGGAACTACTGTGATTTGTTAGTTTTCAGACCAGAAAACAATGATGTTTCCCTGACTTCTGTCTTTATTCTACAATATAAACCTATGTATGAATCAGATAATGACAGAGTAGACTTGTGCCTTTTCCATGGCAAGGAAAAAAACCATTCGGCTTAAGTGCTCTTTGGTTTACGCCTTGCACAGTGAGCTTTTTGGCTGTTTTGACCACAGATTATTCAGTATTGCAAAGCTACTTTTAAATCACCTTTCATAATTTTCATCCTATCATTGGGCACCACTGAAGAGTCTGGTCCCATCCTCTTGACACTCATCCTTTAGATATTTATAAGCATAAATAAGATCCCCTCTCAGCCTTCTCTTCTCCAGGCTGAACAGACCCAGCTCTCTCAGTCTCCCCTCATAAGAAAGATGCTTCAGACCCTAATCATCTTCGCAGACCCCCTCTGTACTCCCTCCAGAGGGGCAATGGACACAGACTGAAGCATAGGAGGTTCCATCTAAACATGAGGAGAAACTTCTTTACTTTGAAGGTGACAGAGCACTGGAACAGGCTGCCCAGAGAGGTTGTGGAGTCTCCTTCTCTGGAGAAATTCAAAACCCACCTGGATGCATTTCTCTGCAATCTGCTCTAGGTGAACCTGCTTTAGCAGGTGGGTTGGACTAGATGATCTTCAGAGGTCCCTTCCAACCCCAACGATTCTGTGATTTTTTTTGTAAATAGTTGTTTCAAAGACCAAGCCCATTCATATCTAGTTTGGTTAATAAGGTGAATTTCCCCTGGTTTGTCTGGGATATGTATACACCATTTGTCATTCCAACTTACATTGTATTAGTGTTCAAAATAATCACCTTCAGAGGGGGAATCCCACCGCGGTACTATAGTACAAGGAACAAGAATGGAGGTAACATTATAGGACCAATAACAAGTTTGGTTCTACAACTCTCCCCAAGTTGTATTGCTCAGGAGTTCATACAAAGCTTTCGAGTGTTCCATTCATGTCCCATTACTTTTCCACAGCTGTCCTTTCTGTTCAAGAAAAGGGGACTCAATTATTCCCCACATGGTGTTTCCTCCTGTGTGATTAAGGTTTTTTAACTTGTTTTCCAATATTTTTGTGAGGTTCAAACCAATCATTGTAAATGTAAATCCTTCCGCCGCTGAACCAGGAAGGGAAACACACTGCCGCGATTGAGAGACGGGACGCAGTTTGATGCAAACAAAATGTCCGCTTTATTAGTGTACTTCACATACATTTATACTTTTCCTCAGCAACGTGCTTCGAGCTGATTGTTGTTTCTGCTACCGTGTTACAGGCTGATTGGTCTACACTGTACACTAGACATTCACAGATTGGCTAATGCTAAGACATTTTCTTAAACAGTTACTACCTTAACTCAAGCAATCTTCCTTGTGCAAGAACAATAGTTCCTCTTTTTACAGGACAACTGTTTTACAGCTTTACTAACATAGAGTCAGCACTCTCTATTCCTTCTAAGTAAGGTTCTTGTCTTTATCCTTCCCATGGCCTGTGACCAACAAGTTCCAGCACGTCTCCTTTTACCAATTGATAAGTGCTGGGAGTCTTGCTGAGGCCAGCCAAATCCTGTCCCACAACACACATTCCTTGGTCCATCTGGTTCCAAATATGCATGAGCCCTTGTACCAATTCCCAAGCTAAATTTGATACATTCTGGTTATGCACTGGCAAAAACAATGTTAGTCCTATACAACATATGAATATCCATTTGTCCCACATCATTTTCCCTTGTCAGATAAGAGAGAGCTAATATACAAAAAAATCCCAAAACAGACTAAAAGAATAATAATAACACTAAAAGGCAAAATAAACTTCCTCTTTTGTAAAAAAAATGAAGGGACAATCCACCAGGTGCTGATCTGGTGCTCTTTCCCATGGGTGTCAGTAGCTTTCCATGTATAAATGTTCATTGGTGTCTTTAAAATGAGGGGTACAGTGCCAATGGTGGGTAGTTCTACAAAGTCAGGTTGTCCGGTGTAGTGGAGGAGGGCTACAGGGTTCTTGTTCTCCTTTTTCCCTGGAAGAACAGAGGGGGTCTTGGGGACAGAAAGCAGTAAGTTGGGGACAACCACAGGCCCCCCTATCGACTGTTAATATGAAAAACTGCATCCCACAATCGTGACACCCATCCAGGCTCATGATGTTTAAGCATTTTTTTGGGAGTCCATTTGTTCTCTCTACAATCCCATTAGCTTGAAGATAGTAGGGAGTGTGGAAAGCCCATTGAATCCCTTCATTTTTGGCCCAGTCTTGAACCACCCTGGCAGTAAAATGGTTTCCATTATCCGACTGGATTGGTTGGGGTTTTAAAGGGGCCAAGAGGGAAAGTAATCAACAAGTCCTCCATGTCATTTTCCATGAGCCTTCTTAAATGGACGCACTGGCTGTCCCCCAGTTCACTTATTGGGGATGGCATGTTCAGTTTCCCATCTGAAGATCAATCAAGTACTTTTTCTTTTGCTTTTCAACACTCAAATGAACTTTTCTAAGGCTCTATAGGCATATCACCCATTAAATCTCAGGGAATCCCCTTTTCGATTCCCTCTGCCCACAATAGGTTTCCTTTTACTCCTGAGGCTCAAGGAGTAGAAGATAACTTCTCATAATATCCAGACTGCCTAACCACAGTCTTCTGTTTAGCATTAGGACCATTCAACCCCCTCCACCTCCCATAGTTGATTAGTTCCTGCACTACTTCCTCCCAGGTCATGGGTTGACCCCCCTCCAGGACCTTGCCTCCCCTCTCCCTGCAGGGTTAGTATATCCCGTAACCGATCTTGAAACTGAACTGCATAAAGTTTCAAACAGTCTGGTAAGCCCTGAATTAAGGGTGTCATCTGATTGGGATCAGCTACTAGTAACATTGGAGAGTATTTTTGGGGAACTAATCGCCTGTTGTACATTAAGCGTAAACAGGCTGCCTTCTGTAAACTTTCTGTCAAATGATTTATATTTGGGGTCTCCCCTTTCTAAAGGGTCTACGCCCCCTGCCCGATAGGTGGCTCGCTGAGTTAACAACCACAGTTCTCTTGGGCCCCTTTTCCTTCAAGCAGTCTTGCCCATGGGATTTCCCCTAGCAATTGCTTGAAAAGGCCGAAGTCAACCCTGCTAAAGTCCAGGGTTGCAATTCTACTTGCTATTCTGTTCCTGTCACACAAGATGCTGAACTCCACCATCTCGTGGTCACTGCAACCCAGGCAGCCCTCAACCTTTACTGCTTCGACCAGACCCTCCTTGTTAGTGAGGATGAGATCCAGCAGTGCACCTCTCCTAGTCGGCTCCTCCACCATCTGCATGAGGAAGTTATCATCAATGCACTGGAGGAACCTCCTGGACTGTGGCTGGCTGGCTGAATGGTCCTTCCAGCAAACATCAGGGAAGTTAAAATCACCCACAACAACCAGGGCCTGTGACTGTGAGGCCACTCTCAGCTGTGCATAGAGGGCCTCATCAACTGATCTGGTGGCCTATAATAGACACCTACAACAGTATCCCCCCTGCCAGCCATTCAGACTTCAGCAGTATTGGTTGCCCCAACAAAGAGGAAGCAAAAGAAAGAATAATTGGAATCCATTGTGAAGGAAGATGAGGAAGAGGAAGCAGAGGGTCCTTCTACAACAGAGCAGGGAGAGGTTGTTTCTGGAATAGAGCAAGGTGATGATGAAAAAGAATCAGAGGAGGAAGAAGAGGGCCCTTCTACAGCTCCTCCCACAGCCCTTTCTAAACTCCTTCCACTGCTATCCAAGGCTACTACAGCAAAGCCACCAGCGGGTCCTTCTAAAACAAAGCGACCAGCAAAGGACGAGCTAATAGAACGCTCCTTATCTGTGAAGGAGCTGAGGACTGTGAAACAAGACTTTAGCTGTCATGAAGGCGAGTCAATTGTCACTTGGCTCATTCGGTGCTGGGACAGTGGGGCTAATAGTTTGGACTTAGATGGCAGTGAAGCCAGTCAGTTGGGATCCCTGGCCAGAGATGGTGGCATTGATAAGGCAATTGCAAAGAAAAAACTAAGTCAAAGCCTTTGGAGAAGAATTTTGTCAGCAGTAAAAATCAGGTACCCTTTAAAAGATGGTATCATATGCCGCCCACCCAAATGGACTACTATGGAAAGAGGTATTAGGTATCTGAGAGAACCGGCTGTGCAAGAGATAATTTACAGTGACTCACAGACAATTATAGATCCTGATGAAGTGCCATGTTCCTGAGGTATAATGAGGAAGTTTGTGCAGAGCACACCACCGTCTTATGCCCGCACTTTAGGAATACTCACCCTTTCAAAAGACAGTTGATCAACTGTGGGTGAAGTAGCAGACATGTTGCGGCAGTATGAAGACACTCTTTCTTCTCCCCTACAAGCGTGTGTCACAGCTGTGGAGAAACTGTGTGACAAACTGTCCAGGAGGGAGGACAGATCCTACTCATCACATACACGGGCCCGAGCCACAGCTATTGGGAAGAGATGCCCTTCTGCAGCATCGGTCCGAGAGAAATGCAACATGTCACGAAATGAATTATGGTTTTTTCCACATGACCGGGGAGAAGATATGAGTAATTGGCATGGCAAGCCCACTGCCAACCTAGATGCAAGAGTACGTGAGTTGAAAAACAAAGCTCCCAAGAGAAAAGCTGCTCCAGTTTCCAGTGGGAGGCTTTCCAGACAGAGTAGGAGGGATTCTTGTGTCTCCCTACCAGAGACTGAGCAAGGCAGCCAAGTGGTATGCCACACTTGACATTGCTAATGCATTTTTCTCTATTCCATTAGCAGCAGAATGCAGGCCACAGATTGATTTTACCTGGAGGGGTATCCAATACACCTGGAATCGACTGCCCCAGGGGTGGAAATGATAGTAATCAACCTTACAAAATGTTTTTTTTCCACGGAACGGGACAGAATGGGTCTTCCCTGAATATCGCTGGATCTGTTACAGTTGACTTAATATTAGGATAGCAACCAGCCCTGTAGCCATAGAACTCTTGCAATCAGTAACCAAACTCTGTTCTTAAAGCTGACATAGATTTATGGCATATTCTTATAAGGCAGGTAACTGTAACCGAGCCTTATTCTTAAGGTGGACATAGATTTACGATATATTCTTTTAAAGTTGGTACCGTAGAAAATAACTGATAATTATAGCATCTTTTAGATAGAAAGTTTGTGTTAGAATAGGTGTGGGAAATGCTAATGGTTGTCAGGGGTGTAATGAATATGTATGTGACTAACTTGTATAATAAGGTATGGTCTGAATCAGCTGTTCGAAGGCAGCTTTGGGCGCGAACCCCTGGTTTCCCAGCGCTGAAATAAAGCACCGCATATAACTACGTCCGTGGTTATGTGTCCTGATTGCTAACAGAAACACAGCCCTACTATCTGCCATGGACTGATCCAGACTGCACTGGAACAAGGTAAAGCTCCAGAGCACCTGCAATTGGCAGAACATTGCTGCTCAACTAGAGAACCTGACTGTAAAAGTACGGCATGTGGATGCCCATGTGCCTAAAAGTCGAGCCACTGAGGAACATCAGAACAACCAGTAAGCAGATCAAGCTGCTAAGATTAAAGTAGCTGAGGTGAATTTGGACTGGCAACATAAAGGTGAACTTTCTTTTTAGCTCGGTGGGCCCATGATGCTTCAGGGCATCAAGGATGGGATGCAACATGTAAATGGGCTCGGGACTGAGTGGTGGACTTAACCATGGACATTATTTCACAGGTTATCCATGATTGTGAAACATATGCTGCAATAAATCAGGTCAAAAGGTTAAAGTCTGTGTGGTATGGGGGGCAGTGGTTGAAATATAAACATGGGCAGGCCTGGCAGATTGACTATATTATACTCCCTAGAACACGCCAAGGCAAGCGCTATGTGCTTACAATGGTGGAAGCAACCACGGGATGACTTGAAACGTATCCTGTGTCTCATGCCACTGACTGAAACACTATTCTGGGCCTTGAAAAGCAAGTCCTGTGGCAACATGGTACTCCAGAAAGAACAGAGTCAGACAATGGGACTCATTTTAAAAATAGTCTCATAACCAACTGAACCAAAGAACATGGTATTAAATGGATATTGAGCGATATAACGGTTTGTTAAAAACTACTCTGAAAGCAATGGGAGGTGGAACTTTTAAAAACTGGGAGAAGAATTTGACACAAGCTACCTGGTTAGGTAACACCAGGGGATTAATCAATTGAGCTGGCCCTGCTCAATCAGAGCTTTTACATACAGTGGAAAGGAATAAAGTCCCTGTGGTTCATGGAAGGAATATATTAGGAAAAACTGTGTGGGTTATTCCTGTTTTGGGCAAAGGCAAACCCGCTCGTGGAATTGTTTTCGATCAAAGGTCTGGATGTACTTGGTGGGTGATGCTGAAGGATGGTGAAGTCCGATGTGTACCTCAAGGAGATCTGATTCTGGGTGAGAATACTCAGTTTCAAACTGTATGAGGGTAATTGCTGCATGGCACTAACAGTGTTCCATAAGTGTCTTTCAGATTGATGCAGTGGTGGTGATGAACCCTGAGCTAACCTCATTGAGTGGTGTCCAGTAACTTACCCGAGACTGACATTTCTGACAATTCCTGGACACGAACTGCATCAGATTGCACATCATCTCTCCTGCCTAGAGAGAGACTGCTGTGACAGAGAGACTTGCACTCATGAGCTAGTGGAATACATATTTTTGTGTGTGTGTATATACATTTGAAGAGAGGCAGAAAGCAGTGGTGATTTGGGTATGACTCAAATGATATGGAATAAGGGGTGGAATGTCCTGGTTTTGTTAAAAACAAGACCAGTTCTCTTTTTTAGTGATTTTTTCTTTCAGCTAAGTTCTTCTAGGTGGCTGTACTTTTCTGAGTTTTAGCCTGCATATTTTTCCTAGGATGCTGTACTCGGTGCTGATAAGAAGACCAACGGAATGCTGAAGAAGCTCGTGTTTAGATTTATTCCTATGGTAGCTAAGACAGACTGATAAGTTTTCCCATGTTCCCTTGAGAGAGGGGCATGTTTGAGGAGGGGTGGATGGAACAGGTGACTAGAACTGACCAAGTGAAGTATTCCATCCCATACCTCCTATATAAGAAGGTGATCATGAGGGTCACACTCTCTTTGACCATGGCTGGCATCTAGAGAGGACCCTGCCTGTCTGCTTGTGATCTACAGGCCTCAGGCCCTGCATCCCTGCAACCAGGTTCCGGTTTGCTGTGAAATCCCGCCCATGACTTCCAGGGGCCTGGCCTGCACCTGCTGGAGCCACGCCAGCTCCGCACACCCAGCTCCGCCGCTGCTGGAGTGACGCCAACTCCACATCGAGCACTTGAGATTGGTTTTGTATCGTTTGTATATATTCTCTATTTATTAGTAGCATTAGTAAAACCCTTTAAAACTCTCCAACTTGAAGTCTAAGTCTCTCTTCCTTTCCCCTTTTCTTTCTTATCATCTTTCCGATCTAAAGGAAGGGGTGGCGGGAGATAAAGGGGATAACAGGGAGCGTCTGCCACGGTTTATTGCTGCCTTGCCTTAAACCTTGACACGTTACAATTGACTAAGGAACCTTGGTTTAATCTTGTGCATAAATTATTTGATAAAGACTTGACCTATATTATTCCATAGTGATTTTCCTTCATTGAGTGCACAGAATGAGTACAACTCAATTAATGAGATATTCAATATTCTTTTATTTTCTTGCTGCTCATTACATGGTCACATACTTCATTGACAACCTGCTGTTCAGACCTATAGGGAAAGCAGTTATAGTGCTTCCATTGGCTTTTCTATGGTGTTCATCACTATAATACCTTACCAGTTCTCAAAGAGGATAAAATTAGTTTTTATATCACACATGTGATATGAAGAACTATTGTTATCTTTACTTAACACAAGGAAAACTGAAACACAGATATTCAAGCGAAAGTATTCCCTAAATGAGATATCCACAATGAGATGACTAGGACTTTGTTTTTATGATCTACATATAATGACACACTGTCAAAGATTATTGCAAGGCAACAATAAACCATGGCAGATGCTCTCTGTTAACCCTACACCCTCCCCACTAAGGAAAGGTGATAAGGAAAAGGGAGAGAAGCTTGCAAGTTGGGAAAGTTTTAAATGTTTTACTAATGCTACTAATAAATAGAGAAAATATACAGAATATACAAAACCAATCTTAAATTTTCTGGGATAGCAGCGTTCCCCCCCTTGGCGCAGTTGGCGTCACTCCAGCGGCTGAAGGGCAGGCACCCGGAAGTTCTGGGCGGGACTTTGCCGTAAACCAGAGCTGGATTCAGGGATGCAGGGTCTGGAACCAGGCCTCGGATCACAAGGAGGACAGGCAGGGTCCTCTTCAGATGCCGGCCATAGTCGAAGAGAGGGAGACCCTCGTGATCTCCCACTTTTACAGGGTGTATGACGTGTATGGGATGGAATACTCAGTTGGTCAGTTTTAGTCACCTGTTCTGTCTACCCCTCCTTGCAAATACGCCCCTCTCACTTATGGGACATTATCAGCTCCACAGTGAACAGTGTCTCAAAAAACATGCAGCTAAATTAAGAAAAGTGCAATTACTGTCAAGGTTTAATGCAGGGTTGACAATAAACCATGGCAGATGCTCTCTGTTAATCCCCCCCACCAAAAAAGGTGATAGAAAGATAAGGAAGAGTGTCTTCAAGTTAGAAAGAGTCTTTCAAGTTGGAAAAGTGTTAAAGGCTTTACTAATGTTACTAATAAATAGAGAAAACATACAAAATATACAAACCCAGTCTTGAGTATCCCAGGTAGCAGCGTTCCTTTCCCCCGCAGAGGAAGGAGTTGGCGTCACTCCAGCGGTGGCGGAGCTGGGAGCTGGCATGGCTCCAGCAGCTGCAGGGCAGGCACACGGAAGTCCTGAGCGGGACTTCACAGCAAACTGGAACTGGATTCAGGGATGCAGGGTCTGGAAGTAGGCCTCAGATTTGCAGGCACAACTGGCAGGGTCCTCTTCAGATATTGGCCATGGTCAAAGAGAGTGAGACCTTCATGATCTCCCTCTTATATAGGGTGTATGATGTGTATGGGATGGAATACTCAGTCAGTTTTATTCATCTGTTCTTTCCCCCCCTCCTTGCAAATGCACCCCTCTTGCGATGGAACGTATGAAATCTTATCAGTATTCTTGGCTGTCATAGCAATTAATCTAAACATGAGCTTCTTTACCATTCCATCGGTCACTCTTATCAGTGTAGAGCACAGTGTCCAAAAAACCATATAGCTAAATCCAGAAAAGTACAGTTACTTAGAAGAACTTAGCTGAAAGGAAAATTCACTAAAAGAGAACTGGTGTTGTTTTTAACAAAAACAGGACATTCCACCCCTTATTTCATACCATTTAAGTCATACCCAAATCACCACTGCTTTCTGCCTGTCTTCAAATGTATATATACACACACAAATATGTACATCACTAGTTTATGACTGCAGGTCTCTGTCTATCACAGCATTCTCTCTAGGCAGGAGACATGGTGTGTAATCTCTGCAGTTCATGCCCATGAATTGCAGATGAGAGATGTCAGTCTCAGGGAAGTTACTGGACACCACTCAATGAGGTTAGCTCAGGGTTCATCACCACCACTGCATCAAACTTAAAGACACTTACTGAACACTGCTAGTGTCATGCAGCAATTGCCCTTGTACAGTTTGAAACTGAGTATTCTCACCCAGAATCAGATCTCCTTGAGATACACATCGGACTTCACCATCCTTCAGCATCACCCACCAAGTACATCCAGACCCTTGATCGAAAACAATTTCACGAGTGGGTTTGCCTTTGCCCAAAACAGGAATAACCCACACAGCTTTTCCTAACATATTCCTTCCATGAACCACAGGGACTTTATCCCCTTCCACTGTATGTAAAAGCTCTGATTGAGCAGGGCCAGCTCAATTAATTGATCCCCTGGTGTTAACTAAACAGGTAGTTTGTGCCAAATGCTTATCCCTGTTTTTAAAGGTTCCACCTCCCATTGCTTTCAAGGTAGTTTTTAACAAACCATTGTATTGCTCAATCTTCCCAGAGGCTGGTGCACGATAGGGGATATGATATACCCATCCAAAGCCATGTTCTTTGGCCCAGTTGGTTATGAGACTATTTTTAAAATTAATCCCATTGTCTGACTCTGTTCTTTCTGGAGTACCATGTCACCACAGGACTTGCTTTTCAAGGCCCAGAATAGTGTTCCGGGCAGTGACAGGAGGCACAGGATATGTTTCTAGCCATCTGATGGTTGCTTCCACCATTGTAAGCATTTGCCTTGATGGGTTCAAGGGCCTGTCCATATTTATATTTCAACTACCAACCCCATACCACACAGGTTTTAACCTTTTGGCCTGCTTGATTGCAGCACATATTTCACAATCATGGATAACCTGTGAAATAATGTCCATGGTTAAGTCAACCCCTCAGTCCCAAGCCCATTTATATGTTGCTTCCCTTCCTTGATGGCCTGAAGCCTCATGGGCCCACCGAGCTAGAAGAAGTTCACCTTTATGTTGCCAGTCCAAATCCACTTCAGCTACTTTAATCTTAGCAGCCTGATATTCTTGCTTGTTGTTTTGATGTTCCTCAGTGGCTCAACTTTAAGGCACATGGGCATCTACATGACATACTTTTACAGTCAGATTCTCTAGCCAAGCAGCAATGTTCTGCCACAATGGGGCAGCCCAAATAGGCTTGCCTCTATGCTGCCAGTTATTTTGCTTCCACTGCTTTAATGACCCCCACAGGGCATTTGCCACCATCCATGAGTCAGTGTAGAGATAAAGTACTGGCCACTTTTATCTTTCAGCAATGTCCAATGCCAGCTGTATGGCTTTTATCTTGTACCAGTGCAGTCTGGATCAGTCCATGGCAGATAGTAGGACTGTGTTTCCACCCCTGGGGCAGTTGATTCCAGGTGTACTGGATACCCCTACAGGTAAAGGCAAACTGTGGTCTGCATTATGCTGCCAAAGGAATAGAGAAAAACACATTAGCAATGTCAGTTGTGGCATACCACTTGGCTGCCTTTGACTCCAGTTCATATTGCAGTTCTAACATGTCTGGCACAGCAGCATTTAATGGTGGCGTAACTTCATTTAGGTCACGTTAGTCTGCGGTCAGTCTCCATTCTCCATTAGGCTTTGACACTGGCCATATAGGACTGTTGAAAGGTGAGCAAGTCTTACTGATCACTCCTTGATTCTCCAGTTGTCGGATCAGTTTATGAATGGGGACAAGGGAATCTCAGTTGGTGCGATATTGTTGTCTGTGCACCATCATGGTAGCAGTCGGCACCTGCTGCTCTTCGACCTTAAGCAGTCCTACAACAGAAGGGTCAACTGAAAGACCAGGCAAAGTAGACAGCTGTTTAACGTTCTCAGTCTCTGCAGCTGCTATACCAAAGACCCATTGATACCCCTTTGGGTCCTTAAAATTATCCTCTCCTTAGGTAGTCTTTGCCAAGGATGCACGGAGCATCTGGGCCAGTCAAAATAGGGTGCCTTTCCCACTCCTTTCCAGTTAGGCTCACTTCAACCTCTAATACAGTCAATTCCTTGGATCCCCCAGTCACTCCTTCAATACTGATGGATTTTGACCCTTTATGATTTGATGGCATCATTGTACACTGTGCGCCAGTGTCTACCAGGGCCTTATACTCATGTGGTTCTGACGTACCAGGCCATTGAATCCACACAGTCCAATAAACTCAGTTGTTGTTGTCCCTCTCCTCCATCTGGTTGGAGGCAGGGCCCCCCTAATTCTCTTTACTTGACTCTGGTAGGGAGACAAAAAAATACCTCCTACTCTGACTGGAAAGCCTCCCACTGGAAACTGAAGCAGCTTTTCTCTTGGAAGTTTTTCCTTTTAACTGACATACTCATTCCTGTAGGTCAGCAGTGGGTTTTCCATGACAAGTACTCATATTTTTCCCCTGGTCACGCAGGAAAAAACATAATTCACCTCATAATTCACCTTACTTGTATCGTCACCAGGGGTTCCTTATTCTGGGTATCTGTTCTTGTGCTGCCATATAGTCAGCTGTTATTATTATACTCCCCCAACACCATAGTTTGTATTGCATTCCCTGCTACACTTGGTACCTGACTCGTGGAGCCCGGACGGTTTGGGCATTCATTTTTCCAGTGTCCTTCCTCCTTACAATAAGCACATTGATTTATACCAAGCTTTACAACAGGTCTTAAAGGAGTTCCCTGAACATTCCGAAAACCGCGCCCACTGCCACCTCTAGTTCCTCTGCCACGGACTTGCATTCCTATTCCCCTACCTTGCCCTTGGACCAGGGCCAACAAGTCTTGCTGAGAAGGCCTCGACTGTTCCTTTTCTCTATTATTATAAACTTTCCAGGCTGTTTCTAACATAACATCCAGATCTCGTAGTTGTGCCCCCTCCAGTTTCTGTAATTTCTTCCGAATGTCATCCTGAGACTGTCCTAAAAAGATTAAAGCCAACTGAACCCTTGCTTGTTCTGTTTCAATATCTAAATCCGTATATCTCTTTGCAGTTTCTTTTAATCTTTCTAAAAAGGCTGAAGGGGGTTCATTCTTTTCCTGCCTAACATTATACAATTTTGACCAATTCATTTGTTTTGGCATAGCAGTCTGAACACCGATCAATAACCAGTCCTGATACCTCCGGAGGCGAAGATGACCACTTCAGTATTATAATCCCACCGGGGATCCTCCTTTGGAAAATTTTCATCAACATTGCCACCCACTATTCCATTCCGAATATCCTCCCTTACTTTATCTCTTGCTACCCGTATAACCATATCCTTTTCTGTAGAATCCATTAATGTGTCAAGAATCACTTGTAAATCATCCCAATCAGGATTCTGCGTTTTAATTATCATTTTAATTATCCTTGCAACCTTGTCCGGGTTTTCCCGGTAAGGACCAGCTGATTGTTTCCAGATCATTAAATCTCCTGGCGAAAATGGGACTTTTACGTAAACTGGCTCTCCCCCCACTCCTACCACTTGTCTCAGTGGTGCTATTACATTTGGCAGTCCACCCCCCTTTTGGGCTTCCTATCCTCTGTTCCTAGTCCTGTGGGATATTGGTGTGGTTGTTACTCCTTTTACACCAGTTGCTGCCCCCTCATCCCCACTGGAATCAATATCACTTTCAGTAAGACACACAGGTGCCGAGGGTTTAAGGGGTTTAGGCGCAAAGGGTTCAGTTTCTGAAGGCGCAACGTCAAAACACGGCAGATCTAAGGCGTTACCGCGGCTGCTTTCTATTGCCAAACACGTCATGCATTTCTTTTCTGCCGTACAGCCCATACATTTATCATTAGTACCGCTCCTCCGGACTAACATTAACCCACATTCCTTCCTCCAGTCCTGTTTTTCTACAAGATAGAAAAAGAGATCCACGTACTGTACCTCATCCCATTTACCTTCCCTTTGACAAAACCTCATTAATTCACTAATAGTTCCAGGTTCTAAAGTACCCTCCGGTGGCCACCGTACTTCATTAGGCAAGTCATATTCAGGTCAGCAGTGAGTACAATATTCAATTAACTTCTTTTTACTCATTGATTGTCCAAATCCAGCCTCCTTCCAATGTTTCAACAAACAGTCCAATGGTGACATCTTTGTATCGCTCATATCAACACAAAAGGGTAACACACAGACAATTAACACAGAAAGGTAACACACAGATAACTTTACCAGAACAACAGTAAAGACGGATCAAATCACCAGTTTCAACAGCAAATACAAATCAAATTACTAAAACTGTAGACCAGGTCCTGAACAGCATAGATAACCAGATCAGGTGAGCGCAAATAACCAGACCAAACCAGGTGCCGAGCCTGCGGCTTAAATAACCAGAACCAGATGCTGAACCTGCAGAGGTTTCCCTCTGTCTAACGGACGGCTGCCTAGGCAATACCTCGGGAGCTCCCTGCCCAACTGAGCGTGGCTTTCGCCGCGTCTGACTGGCAGGCTACCAGATGCCTGACCGGCAGGCTACCAGAACCAGAACCAGACCAGATGGGTACCCAATAATCCAGGTAAAACAACAGATAAAGCACCTTCTTACCAATCAGAGGTCCGTCGTGAGCAGCGGAGAGCCGGTCGCGTCCAATGCACTCCCCAGGAATACCTCGGTGCTAGCCGGAGCAGGATCGAGACGCGATCCGTCTCAGCAATGCTCGCGAAGTCCCACCTGGGTCGCCAAAATGTTAGCAATCAGGACACATAACCACGGACGTAGTTATATGCGGTGCTTTATTTCAGCGCTGGGAAACCAGGGGTTCGCGCCCAAAGCTGCCTTCGAACAGCTGATTCAGACCATACCTTATTATACAAGTTAGTCACATACATATTCATTACACCCCTGACAACCATTAGCATTTCCCACACCTATTCTAACACAAACTTTCTATCTAAAAGATGCTATAATTATCAGTTATTTTCTACGGTACCAACTTTAAAAGAATATATCGTAAATCTATGTCCACCTTAAGAATAAGGCTCGGTTACAGTTACCTGCCTTATAAGAATATGCCATAAATCTATGTCAGCTTTAAGAACAGAGTTTGGTTACTGATTGCAAGAGTTCTATGGCTACAGGGCTGGTTGCTATCCTAATATTAAGTCAACTGTAACAGATCCAGCGATATTCAGGGAAGACCCATTCTGTCCCGTTCCGTGGAAAAAAAACATTTTGTAAGGTTGATTACTATCATTTCCACCCCTGGGGCAGTCGATTCCAGGTGTATTGGATACCCCTCCAGGTAAAATCAATCTGTGGCCTGCATTCTGCTGCTAATGGAATAGAGAAAAATGCATTAGCAATGTCAAGTGTGGCATACCACTTGGCTGCCTTGCTCAGTCTCTGGTAGGGAGACACAAGAATCCCTCCTACTCTGTCTGGAAAGCCTCCCACTGGAAACTGGAGCAGCTTTTCTCTTGGGAGCTTTGTTTTTCAACTCACGTACTCTTGCATCTAGGTTGGCAGTGGGCTTGCCATGCCAATTACTCATATCTTCTCCCCGGTCATGTGGAAAAAACCATAATTCATTTCGTGACATGTTGCATTTCTCTCGGACCGATGCTGCAGAAGGGCATCTCTTCCCAATAGCTGTGGCTCGGGCCCGTGTATGTGATGAGTAGGATCTGTCCTCCCTCCTGGACAGTTTGTCACACAGTTTCTCCACAGCTGTGACACACGCTTGTAGGGGAGAAGAAAGAGTGTCTTCATACTGCCGCAACATGTCTGCTACTTCACCCACAGTTGATCAACTGTCTTTTGAAAGGGTGAGTATTCCTAAAGTGCGGGCATAAGACGGTGGTGTGCTCTGCACAAACTTCCTCATTATACCTCAGGAACATGGCACTTCATCAGGATCTATAATTGTCTGTGAGTCACTGTAAATTATCTCTTGCACAGCCGGTTCTCTCAGATACCTAATACCTCTTTCCATAGTAGTCCATTTGGGTGGGCGGCATATGATACCATCTTTTAAAGGGTACCTGATTTTTACTGCTGACAAAATTCTTCTCCAAAGGCTTTGACTTAGTTTTTTCTTTGCAATTGCCTTATCAATGCCACCATCTCTGGCCAGGGATCCCAACTGACTGGCTTCACTGCCATCTAAGTCCAAACTATTAGCCCCACTGTCCCAGCACCGAATGAGCCAAGTGACAATTGACTCGCCTTCATGACAGCTAAAGTCTTGTTTCACAGTCCTCAGCTCCTTCACAGATAAGGAGCGTTCTATTAGCTCGTCCTTTGCTGGTCGCTTTGTTTTAGAAGGACCCGCTGGTGGCTTTGCTGTAGTAGCCTTGGATAGCAGTGGAAGGAGTTTAGAAAGGGCTGTGGGAGGAGCTGTAGAAGGGCCCTCTTCTTCCTCCTCTGATTCTTTTTCATCATCACCTTGCTCTATTCCAGAAACAACCTCTCCCTGCTCTGTTGTAGAAGGACCCTCTGCTTCCTCTTCCTCATCTTCCTTCACAATGGATTCCAATTATTCTTTCTTTTGCTTCCTCTTTGTTGGGGCAACCAATACTGCTGAAGTCTGAATGGCTGGCAGGGGGGATACTGTTGTAGGTGTCTATTATAGGCCACCAGATCAGTTGATGAGGCCCTCTATGCGCAGCTGAGAGTGGCCTCACAGTCACAGGCCCTGGTTGTTGTGGGTGATTTTAACTTCCCTGATGTTTGCTGGAAGGACCATTCAGCCAGCCAGCCACAGTCCAGGAGGTTCCTCCAGTGCATTGATGATAACTTCCTCATGCAGATGGTGGAGGAGCCGACTAGGAGAGGTGCACTGCTGGATCTCATCCTCACTAACAAGGAGGGTCTGGTCGAAGCAGTAAAGGTTGAGGGCTGCCTGGGTTGCAGTGACCACGAGATGGTGGAGTTCAGCATCTTGTGTGACAGGAACAGAATAGCAAGTAGAATTGCAACCCTGGACTTTAGCAGGGTTGACTTCGGCCTTTTCAAGCAATTGCTAGGGGAAATCCCATGGGCAAGACTGCTTGAAGGAAAAGGGGCCCAAGAGAACTGTGGTTGTTAACTCAGCGAGCCACCTATCGGGCAGGGGGCGTAGACCCTTTAGAAAGGGGAGACCCCAAATATAAATCATTTGACAGAAAGTTTACAGAAGGCAGCCTGTTTACGCTTAATGTACAACAGGCGATTAGTTCCCCAAAAATACTCTCCAATGTTACTAGTAGCTGATCCCAATCAGATGACACCCTTAATTCAGGGCTTACCAGACTGTTTGAAACTTTATGCAGTTCAGTTTCAAGATCGGTTACGGGATATACTAACCCTGCAGGGAGAGGGGAGGCAAGGTCCTGGAGGGGGGTCAACCCATGACCTGGGAGGAAGTAGTGCAGGAACTAATCAACTATGGGAGGTGGAGGGGGTTGAATGGTCCTAATGCTAAACAGAAGACTGTGGTTAGGCAGTCTGGATATTATGAGAAGTTATCTTCTACTCCTTGAGCCTCAGGAGTAAAAGGAAACCTATTGTGGGCAGAGGGAATCGAAAAGGGGATTCCCTGAGATTTAATGGGTGATATGCCTATAGAGCCTTAGAAAAGTTCATTTGAGTGTTGAAAAGCAAAAGAAAAAGTACTTGATTGATCTTCAGATGGGAAACTGAACATGCCATCCCCAATAAGTGAACTGGGGGACAGCCAGTGCGTCCATTTAAGAAGGCTCATGGAAAATGACATGGAGGACTTGTTGATTACTTTCCCTCTTGGCCCCTTTAAAACCCCAACCAATCCAGTCGGATAATGGAAACCATTTTACTGCCAGGGTGGTTCAAGACTGGGCCAAAAATGAAGGGATTCAATGGGCTTTCCACACTCCCTACTATCTTCAAGCTAATGGGATTGTAGAGAGAACAAATGGACTCCCAAAAAAATGCTTAAACATCATGAGCCTGGATGGGTGTCACGATTGTGGGATGCAGTTTTTCATATTAACAGTCGATAGGGGGGCCTGTGGTTGTCCCCAACTTACTGCTTTCTGTCCCCAAGACCCCCTCTGTTCTTCCAGGGAAAAAGGAGAACAAGAACCCTGTAGCCCTCCTCCACTACACCGGACAACCTGACTTTGTAGAACTACCCACCATTGGCACTGTACCCCTCATTTTAAAGACACCAATGAACATTTATACATGGAAAGCTACTGACACCCATGGGAAAGAGCACCAGATCAGCACCTGGTGGATTGTCCCTTCATTTTTTTTACAAAAGAGGAAGTTTATTTTGCCTTTTAGTGTTATTATTATTCTTTTAGTCTGTTTTGGGATTTTTTTGTATATTAGCTCTCTCTTATCTGACAAGGGAAAATGATGTGGGACAAATGGATATTCATATGTTGTATAGGACTAACATTGTTTTTGCCAGTGCATAACCAGAATGTATCAAATTTAGCTTGGGAATTGGTACAAGGGCTCATGCATATTTGGAACCAGATGGACCAAGGAATGTGTGTTGTGGGACAGGATTTGGCTGGCCTCAGCAAGACTCCCAGCACTTATCAATTGGTAAAAGGAGACGTGCTGGAACTTGTTGGTCACAGGCCATGGGAAGGATAAAGACAAGAACCTTACTTAGAAGGAATAGAGAGTGCTGACTCTATGTTAGTAAAGCTGTAAAACAGTTGTCCTGTAAAAAGAGGAACTATTGTTCTTGCACAAGGAAGATTGCTTGAGTTAAGGTAGTAACTGTTTAAGAAAATGTCTTAGCATTAGCCAATCTGTGAATGTCTAGTGTACAGTGTAGACCAATCAGCCTGTAACACGGTAGCAGAAACAACAATCAGCTCGAAGCACGTTGCTGAGGAAAAGTATAAATGTATGTGAAGTACACTAATAAAGCGGACATTTTGTTTGCATCAAACTGCGTCCCGTCTCTCAATCGCGGCAGTGTGTTTCCCTTCCTGGTTCAGCGGCGGAAGGATTTACATTTACAATGATTGGTTTGAACCTCACAAAAATATTGGAAAACAAGTTAAAAAACCTTAATCACACAGGAGGAAACACCATGTGGGGAATAATTGAGTCCCCTTTTCTTGAACAGAAAGGACAGCTGTGGAAAAGTAATGGGACATGAATGGAACACTCGAAAGCTTTGTATGAACTCCTGAGCAATACAACTTGGGGAGAGTTGTAGAACCAAACTTGTTATTGGTCCTATAATGTTACCTCCATTCTTGTTCCTTGTACTATAGTACCGCGGTGGGATTCCCCCTCTGAAGGTGATTATTTTGAACACTAATACAATGTAAGTTGGAATGACAAATGGTGTATACATATCCCAGACAAACCAGGGGAAATTCACCTTATTAACCAAACTAGATATGAATGGGCTTGGTCTTTGAAACAACTATTTACAAAAAAAATCACAGAATCGTTGGGGTTGGAAGGGACCTCTGAAGATCATCTAGTCCAACCCACCTGCTAAAGCAGGTTCACCTAGAGCAGATTGCAGAGAAATGCATCCAGGTGGGTTTTGAATTTCTCCAGAGAAGGAGACTCCACAACCTCTCTGGGCAGCCTGTTCCAGTGCTCTGTCACCTTCAAAGTAAAGAAGTTTCTCCTCATGTTTAGATGGAACCTCCTATGCTTCAGTCTGTGTCCATTGCCCCTCTGGAGGGAGTACAGAGGTGGTCTGCGAAGATGATTAGGGTCTGAAGCATCTTTCTTATGAGGGGAGACTGAGAGAGCTGGGTCTGTTCAGCCTGGAGAAGAGAAGGCTGAGAGGGGATCTTATTTATGCTTATAAATATCTAAAGGATGAGTGTCAAGAGGATGGGACCAGACTCTTCAGTGGTGCCCAATGATAGGATGAAAATTATGAAAGGTGATTTAAAAGTAGCTTTGCAATACTGAATAATCTGTGGTCAAAACAGCCAAAAAGCTCACTGTGCAAGGCGTAAACCAAAGAGCACTTAAGCCGAATGGTTTTTTTCCTTGCCATGGAAAAGGCACAAGTCTACTCTGTCATTATCTGATTCATACATAGGTTTATATTGTAGAATAAAGACAGAAGTCAGGGAAACATCATTGTTTTCTGGTCTGAAAACTAACAAATCACAGTAGTTCCTGACACACACTCAATTCTTCTTTTCAGCCCTGCTTTGTAGAAAGAACACAATCAGGTCTGGGTTGACTTTTTTAGAATTTGTGAAAAAATAAATAACGAAACAGTGGATATTAAAGGGCAAATAAATCCGAACAAATTTAGAGAAGAAAGGAAGAAGAGCCAGAATATGAACCAGGAAAGAAAAGAAATCCAAACCCAGTTGTCTGCTGCCATAAATAAGCATTTACTTAATTTATGGTATAGAGTTTCTTCTATATAAACTGACCAAAGATTTGTTCCCAAGTAAACAAGAAGCTGGGAATGGTCTGAGCAGAGCCTATATGAAACAGCAGCCTGTATTGTATCAATTGTTTGACATCCAGGTGGTTGAATTATTGTCAAGAGATACCTTGTTTCCCCGAAAATAAGACCTACCCCAAAAAGAAGCCTTAGCATGATTTTTTCAGGATTTTTGAGGATGCTTCAAATATAAGCCCTACTCCAAAAATAAGCCCTAGTTACGGTTCATTAAAAAGTCTATTTAAATAGTGTCCAGGCAACTATACATATAAAAAGAAATAAATTTTGGAGCAAAAATTAATATAAGACCCTGTCTCATTTTCAGGGAAACAGGGTAGTAGGGAATTGTGCTGGTTTCACTGAAAGCAAGTTAATTTTCTTCATGCAGTTAGAAACTTTTCTTTTTCACAGCTAGCACAGTTGTTGTTCGGATTTAGTTTGAGAACAAGAAGATAACAACCTGGGACAGAGTTTATGTTTTTCTTCAAGTAACTTTCCAGTGGTTTTGAGTTGGGATGGAGAGAATGTAAGAACTTACTGCTATCTTACCAAGGTCTTCCTGGGCTCTTTATCTGCAGGTGTGAGGTAGCTAGGAAAGGGGGTATAGATGGGGCAGACCTTGACTGACATCCAGACTGATCAATGAGAATATTCCATGTCATTAGCATCATACTTCTCATTTAATGAGAGTAGGGTTTTCCGGCCATCCTGGTTCAGCTCCGTTCTGGCTGAGTTCCTGTCGAGGGTTAAGATTGCGGGGTGACAATCAAACCCTGGCAGATGTACTGTTAACCTCCTCTCCCCCCCACTTCCCCCTTTTGCCCCTCCCTCTCCCCCCTTCCCACTCAGCACAGGCGATCGGGAGGGAAAGAAGGACAGAGAGAAGAGAGTTGGAAAAGTTAAAGATGTTTTACTAATGCTACTAATAAGAATAGAGAAAATAATACGAAATATACAAAACCAATCTTGTAAAGTCTCAGCAACTGCAGAGCCAGCACCCAAAGTCCTGGATTAGACTCTGTAGCCAACCGGAGCTGGATTCAGTCTCTCACTAGGCCTCAGTTCGCAGGGACGACCAGCAAGGTCCTCTCCTAATGTCAGCCATAAGCAGAAGGGAAGGAAAAAGGGAAAAGGGACGAGATCCTCGTGATCTCCCACTTTTATATGAAGTATTCACGTGAATGGAATGTTATACACCATTGGTCAGTCTCTCGGTCATCAGTTTCTCGTTGCCCCTCTCGCGAGATGTCCATCCGTGCTTATCAATAAGTTTGCATTCCATTGCTAGGTTTAACCAAAACATGTGTTGGGTTCTCCAGGAAAATGCAGCTAACATGAAGGCTTTAGCTGACAGGCAAATTCACTAAAAGAGAAACTTGTTTTTAACAAAACCAGGACAGTTCCATTCAGGAGTTCCTTTAATTCGGCCTTTTGCCATCCTGCCATTTTGCCGTGGGCTTCTGGGCCTTTCTGTCTATTTCTCTCTCTCCCTGGGATTTGCTGTTTGGGACCAGGGTGCTCTCTTCCCCAGACTGGTTGCTCAGTGCAGACAGAGATTGTGAGGAATTGCACTGAGTATCTCTTATATTCTATTTTCATTTTATATATATTACTACTAGTAGTAGCATATTAGAATTATTTTGTTATTATATTAAACTATTTTTATCTCAATCCATGAGTTTCTCTCTTCCCTTTCAATCCTCTCCCTTATTTGGGGGTGTGGGAGAGGGAGTGAGTGAGCGGCTATTGTGGTTCTGATTGCTATCTGGGGTTAAACCACAACAGAAGTTAAAGTATTATTTCAACTTCAGAATTCAGTACTGGTTTAAGACTAAAGTAATGTAAAATTAAAGGAGACATGAAGAAAACCTGAAACTCATTTGGAAACATTAGCAACATCTCCCTAAATGTCCCTTTCGGTCTAGCTGCCTAGCTACAAAGTGCTTTCAAGCTGTACTTTACACAAGCAAGTTCAAGCAGAGCAGTCCTTTGTATATTTTTAAATGCTTTCACATCAGTGAACATGCTTAGAAGAAAACTTGTGTTAGAATGGAAGTGAGTGGAAAATGGGACTTGGTTCTCCAGCATCAGCAAGGAATCACTTCAAGGCCTTAGTTCCATTTCCAGTCCGAAAGAATATAAGATGTTTTTTTCCCTTTCCATTACTGACCTTCTTAGGGTAAGTCTGTGTGCTTGGTAGCTAAAAAAGTACATAAGAACAGCAACAAGAGACTAATATGGCTTCTACTACTGAAAAAGTCTGCTGATAAGTATAACCAGAACATCTACCAGCAGATGTACTGATGTTACTGTTGTTCTTTTGTAACTCAACATTTTCACTTGTCATAAATTTTCATTTGTCATAAATGAACATGTTCCATTTTACCATTATTGAGTCTGTCAGAGTGTCAAGGTTTTCACAGTATCACAGTATCACAGTATGTTTGGGATTGGAAGGGACCTCAAAAGATCATCTAGTCCAATCCGCCTGCTGGAGACTCCACAACCTCCCTGGGTAGCCTGTTCCAGTGCTCTGTTACCCACACTGAGAAGAAGTTCTTTCTCAAATTTAAGTGGAACCTCTTGTGTTCCAGCTTGATCCCATTGCCCCTTGTCCTATCATTGTTTGCCACTGAGAAGAGCCTGGCTCCATCCTCGTGGCACTCACCCTTTATATATTTATAAACATTAATAAGGTCACCCCTCAGTCTCCTCTTCTCCAAACTAAAGAGCCCCAGCTCCCTCAGCTTTTCTTCATAAGGGAGATGCTCCACTCCCTTAATCATCTTTGTTGCCCTACGCTGGACCCTCTCCAGCAGTTCCCTGTCCTTCTTGAACTGAGGGGCCCAGAACTGGACACAATATTCCAGATGGGGTCTCACCAGGGCGGAGTAGAGGGGAAGGAGGACCTCTCTCGATCTACTGACCACCCCCCTTGTAATACACCCAAGGATGCCATTAGCCTTCCTGGCCACAAGGGCACAGTGCTGGCTCATGGTCATCCTGTTGTCCACCAGGATCCCCAGGTCCCTTTCCCCTACACTGCTCTCTAATAGGTCATGCCCCAACCTATACTGGAACTTGGGATTGTTCCTGCCCAGATGCAGGACTCTACACTTTCCCTTGTTAAATTCCATCAGGTTATCCCCCACCCAACTCTCCAGCCTGTCCAGGTCCTGCTGGATGGCGGCACAGCCTTCTGGCGTGTCAGCCACTCCTCCCAGCTTAGTGTCATCAGCAAACTTGCCGATAGTACACTCAATTCCCTCGTCTAAATCATTAATGAATATATTGAATAATATTGGCCCCAGTACTGACCCCTGAGGCACTCCACTAGATACTGGCCTCCAACTGGACTCCGCACCATTGACCACCACTCGCTGGCTTCTCTCTTTAAGCCAGTTTGCAACCCACCTCACTACTCTATTGTCTAGACCACACCTCCTCAATTTAGCTGTGAGGATGCTGTGAGGGACTGTGTCAAAGGCTTTACTGAAGTCAAGGTAGACCACATCCACCACTCTGCCATCATCCATCCACCTTGTTACATTCTCATAAAAGGCTATGAGGTTGGTCAAGCATGACTTACCCTTGGTAAAGCCATGCTGACTGCCCCTAATGACCCTCTTATCCCTGATGTGCCTTGAGATGGCACCAAGGATAAGCTGTTCCATTACTTTCCCAGGGACAGAGGTGAGGCTGACCAGTCTATAATTACCCGGGTCCTCCTTCTTGCCCTTTTTAAAGACTGGAGTGACATTTGCTTTCCTCCAATCCTCGGGCACCTCTCCCGTTTCCCAAGACTTGGCAAAAATGACGGATAGCGGTCTAGCAATGACTTCAGCCAGCTCCCTCAGCACCCGCGGATGCATCCCATCTGGACCCATGGATTTATGGACGTCCAGACTACTTAATTGTTCCCTAACCCAGTCCTCATCGACTAAAGCAAACTCCTCCATTAACCTGGCTTCATCCGGGGTCTCAGGGGTACAGGGTTCCCCAGGACAGCCTCCAGCGGAGTAGACAGAGACAAAGAAGGCATTCAGCAATTCTGCCTTCTCTGTGTCTTCTGCCACCAGGGCACCCACCTCATTCATCAGTGGGCCTACATTGCCTCTGGTATTAGTTTTATCTGCTATGTATTTGAAAAAGTTCTTCTTGCTGTCCTTGACCCCTCTCGCCAGCTGTAATTCTAAGGAGGCCTTGGCTACCCTAGCTGCCTTCCTGCATCCTCTAACAGCAGCCTTATATTCCTCCCAAGTGGCCAGTCCCTGTTTCCATGACCTGTAAACTTGCCTCTTCTGCTTGAGCATACCCAACAGATCCCTATTCAACCACGCAGGCCTTCTGGCTCCCTTCCTCAACTTCCTACGTGTGGGGATGCTCTGATCCTGAGCATGGAAGAAGCAATCTCTGAATGCAATCCAGCTCTCTTGGGCCCCTTTTCCTTCAAGCAGTCTTGCCCACGGGATTTCCCCCAGCAATTGCTTGAAAAGGCCGAAATTAGCCCTGCCAAAGTCCAGGGTTGCAATTCTACTTGCTATTCTGTTCCTGCCACACGAGATGCTGAACTCCACCATCTCGTGGTCACTGCAACCCAGGCAGCCCTCAACCTTTACTGCTTCGACCAGACCCTCTTTGTTAGTGAGGATGACAAGGTCCTCTCCTAATGTCGGTCATAAGGAAAAGGAACGAGATCCTCGTGATCTCCCACTTTTATAAGAAGTATTCACGTGAATGGGATGTTATACTCCATTGGTCAGTTTCTTGGTCACCTGTTTCTCGTTGCCCCTCTTGCGAGATGTGCATCCATTCGTTATCAATAACCTCGCATTCCATTGCTATGTTTACCAAAACATGTATCTGTTTTTCCAGGAAAATGCAGCTAATATGAAAACTTTAGCTGACAGGCAAATTCACCAGAAGAGAAACTTGTTTTTAACAAAACCAGGACACAGAGCTAACTTAAATAGTTGTCTTACACTCTTACTGCAAGTGCAGACCTGCTAATTTTCTAATGTTCAGTTCATCAGGTTTCTGTCTACAAAATGGGGCTATACTTGCCAACAAGTTCTTATGCAGTTTCAGACATAACAGAGTAAAATTGATGAAAAAATGTACACAGGAGTTGGACAAGATCTACCTGGCATTTGTGAAAAGGCATTTCAGTCTGTCAGACATCCTTCCTTTGTATTTCCTTTTTCCTATGTATGTTGCAACCCTAGCAGATAAAGGCCTTATCATACCATGTTTATGCAAAACACGAAAAATAAAAATAAACATGAATCAAGAATAAGAAGTAAATACAAAAACCAAAAATATGTTTTTTGTTTTCTAAAAAGTTGCCAACACCACTTGACAAAACTTGAAAAAGTTTATTTATAAATCGTGTGGGGAATATTTACAGCACAGATTTGAACAGATGTCTGAATGTGGAAGCCAGGTTCCCCAACAGTCCTTGGGGAGATGCCTCAGAAGAAAGCTGGGAACATCTGCCTATATTAGGATGTCACTCTCAATTTTCTGAACAGCCCTCTAGACCTATGCCATTTTCTCTATCAACTATACAAACCTGGATGAAAATTTGTGTGACTCACAAGCAGTTTAAATCTATCTCTATGTTGTGGATATATTTTATACCCAGCAGGAGGGTTGTCTAAACCCATGGACTGAGGAGTAATTACATTTTGCCAATGGGATCGTGACTTCTATACCTGTTGGGGTTAATGTTGCCTGGGACCAAACTGTGAAGTCCATCCTAGCTCCAGTGGAGGAGTGAAAATCCTTGAAGATATTACTATCTTCTACTTTGGTCAGGGCTCTTTCTTACGATCCTTGCCCACATGGAGATTTTGGCATACAGTTTGTGTATTTGAATATAAGACAAAAATGTTTCTTAATTTTTTCTCTTGCGTATTTTAAGTATCCTGAAATAGTGGAGTTGTCTTTAAAATGGTGAGATTTTAAAAACGAATGACAGAATGTATGGGAATAGAGGAAGAATGGTGAGGAGGATCACTGTAAATACGCTCAAGCGACTGCAGCTGGGGTGCAGAAAAAACACATATGTTGGAGCGATAAAGGACTCAGCACTCCGATTCAATGTGAATCACGCAAAGTCATTTATTACAGAAACATGTCTCCTTATATACGCAACTATTCTCTAATCACGTGTCCACGCTCCAAGCACGGATTCGCTAAATGAGTATCATGGGCAGTCCACACGCTGGAGCCCCACCGATGATAGGTCCAACGACTCACACCATGCTGAGGCCCTGTTAATGAAGAAACGCCCCTCTTTCTCACAGCAGATTCTGTTCTCAGCTTCTCGAAGTGGCCTTGAGATTCCTTTGGGCCTGACTAATTCAACAACATATCTCCTTCTAATGAAACCCCTCCACAATTCCCCCTTTTTGTTCTTGAATTAGTCAGGCCCCTTAAACAACATGCTGAATCATCTTTGATATACACTGCAACATAGGACACGTGATTAACAACATAATTACAATTACATATAATGTAGCTAAACCTTACTTAATAAGATTAAACAACTATCTGCTTATACTCAAAGCTTCACATCATATGTAAAACCTTAATTCTACTTATGACAACCTTACCAACACACTATTTGAGTTTATCAAAAGTACTATGAATAGATCCAGGATAGTCAGACAACTTAATACAATATATTCTCTTAAATTCCTAAAAGATCTATAACTGCGCAGTTTATAGAGTAACATACTTAATACCATCAGCATATGCTAATTATTGACTTAATATCTTAAAACTTATATTAACCTATTTAAAAGATCTATAGCTTAATCTTAATATCTCTTTTAAAACCTTACCAGTTGCTAAATTAGGTTACCATGGTAGAAATATCTTATACTTTTACCTTATCTATGCATAGATTATCTAATTGTAATATCACCCTTTTGGAACTCTTACTATGTGTTCAAATTAGCATTCACTATGGAAGGTACCTTATCTGTTTACTAATAAGCTTTTAGACCACTGGGTCTAGGAGCATCTATAACACTGAATAAGAATTCATGGTTTACATTTGAGACAATTCTCACAACTTATCTCCCTCCTGTCCTTCTGCATCTGTCGAATCTTTGTTGTCTTTATTCAGCCATGGCTTGATCCATTTCGCAGGAATCCGTTTTGATCCCTGGTCTGTAATGACACAAGCATAACCCTTCCCCCAAGTTAATTGGAAAGGACCCTCCCATTCACCAGTAACTCCATTGCGTATTTTGACCTGACATTGATTTTCCCTAAGGTCTGTCAAGTGTCCCTTTAAGCTTGTTCCATGACAAATCATAGGTGGATTGTCGAACCCTTGCGGAAGGCGTAAAAAGTTCAAGACATATAATGCTTTGCTTAGTCTGTCATGTGGAGTAGTACAGTCAGTTCCCCCTTTTTGTTTGTCAAGCTGATGCTTGAGAGTTCGATTCATCCTTTCTACCAAGGCCTGACCAGTAGGAGAATTTGGTATCCCTGTAATGTGCTTAACACCCCACAATTGAAAAAAGGTGGCAGTAGCTTTGGCGATATAACCAGGTGCGTTGTCTGTTTTGACCTGTGCAGGAACTCCCAAAGCTGCAAAAGCAGAACGTAAATGTCGTTGCACATGTGAACTAGTTTCACCAGTCTGAGCAGTGGCCCATATGGCGAAAGAATATGTATCAATAGACACATGCACATACTTCAGCCCGCCAAATTTAGGGACATGTGTGACATCCATTTGCCACAATTCCAAAGCTCCTAATCCTCTTGGATTGACTCCTGCACCCAACCCTACTGAGATGCGCTGACAATCTGCACAACTTTTAACAATACCTCAGGTTTCACTTTCGAACAGTGAAAATTGCCGCTGTAAGGCCTGAGCAGACTGATGGAGGAAACTATGAGAGCGTACTGCTTGCCCAAACCTATCTATTGGAGGTGGAACCCAGGCAGGAGATACAAGAAAATCAGCTCGGAGGTTTCCTTCAACTAAATCGCCTTGAATTGTTAGATGACTACGGATATGTGTTATGAAGTATCGGTGTTGTCTCTCTTCGACCAACAACCATAGGGAATAAGACATTCATGTGGGGAAAACCACAATGTGAAGCCTTCGAAAAGCTAAAACAGGCTTTGATGCAGGCACCTGCCTTGGGCCTGCCGGACTTGAGCAAAGATTTCCAGTTGTTTGTACATGAGTGACAAAGACTTGCTTTGGGGGTATTAACCCAACGACTGGGATCCTGGAAAAGACCTGTTGGCTATTTTTCTAAACAACTAGATCCGGTAAGTGCTGGGTGGCCGGTGTGCTTACGGGTGGTAGCTGCTACAGTAATACTGATCCAGGAGGTCTGAAAATTAACTATGGGAAAAAGGATAGAAGTGTTTGTTTCCCGTATGGTGACAACAGTACTGGAACAAAAGGGGGACCATTGACTGTCCCCAAGCAGAATGATGAAATACCAGGTAATTCTGACAGAACAAGATGATGTTGTTCTAAAAACTACTAACCTAATGAATCCTGCTGAGTTTTTGGGTGCAGGTACTGAAGAAGGAGACCTAGAACATGATTGCGTGGAAGTCATCGAATATACCCACGCAAGTCGCCCTGATTTGAAAGACACTTCACTGGCAGAAACTGACTGGGAACTCTTTACTGATGGCAGTAGCTTTGTGGAGAATGGAATGCGGTATGCAGGATATGCGATTACTACTGCCAAGACAGTAATTGAGGCTAAACCCTTACCGCCAAACACCTCAGCACAAAAAGCGGAGTTAATCGCCTTAACCAGGGCATTGGAACTCAGCGAAAACAAGAAAGTTAATATATGGACTGACTCAAAATATGCTTTCGGAGTTGTTCATGTGCATGGAGCCCTTTGGAAAGAGCGGGGACTGCTCTCTTCACAAGGAACAAACATTAAGTACCAGGAGGAGATACTGAACCTGATTAAGGCCATTCAAAAACCATCGCAAGTTGCTGTAATGCACTGTAAAGCTCATCAAAGTGGAACATCAAAAATCATCGAGGGAAATCGGCTTGCTGATCAAACAGCTCGGTCAGTAGCACGGCAAGTGAGGACAATGGTGGGTCTTGTCTCCCAGAAGGTAAGAGCAATTGATTTATTACCTTCAGAATCACCTAAATATTCCACAGAAGATGAAAAATTGGCAAGTCTAGTAAGAGCCAGTAAGAATAATTCTGGGTGGTATGTAACCACCAATGGACAAGTTGTGGTACCAACCACTATTATGAGAGGAATACTTCAGACGGAACACCAGAAGTGTCACTGGGGTGCAGAAGCATTGGTAACTTATTTAAGAAAACGAATTATCTCGGTCCAGATGTTAACAATGGCAAAGTCTATCACAGCTAAGTGTGAAATTTGCTTGAAAAATAATCCTTTAGTAAAAAGAAAAATAGAAATGGGGAAAATAAAGACAGGCATACAACCTGGGGATTATTGGCAAATAGACTATGCGGAACTTCCCAGAACCCGAGGATTCAGGTATATACTAGTTGGGGTAGATACCTTTTCAGGATGGCCGGAAGCTTTCCCTTGTTGCACCAACCAGGCGAAAGAAACTGTAAAATGGTTACTAAAGGAAATAATCCCTAGATTTGAGGTACCACTGGGGATATCCTCCGATAGGGGACCACACTTTGTTGCACAATTGGTAAAAGAAATCAGCAGATATCTGGGAATTAAGTGGGAGTTACATACCCCATGGAGACCCCAGTCTAGTGGACAAGTGGAGAAAATGAATCAAACCCTAAAAAGGCAACTTAGCAAGATCTGTCAGGAAGCAAAAATTCAATGGCCTCAGGCATTGCCAATAGCATTGTTGCGTATTAGGATTAAACCTAGGAGTGGAATGTCAGTAAGGCCATACGAGATTTTGTATGGCAAACCATATGAAGCACCAAACCCAAACCCAGAGGTACATGTGAAAGGAAATCAGGACTTGTACAATTATGTGTTGTCTCTTGGCAGGACATTGAATCGACTCAGATCCGCACTAGTGTGGAATCGCCCACTAGCGCTCGAGAATCCGGTACATGATATAGAGCCTGGAGACACGGTGTATCTAAGAACTTGGAATGAAGAACCCTTAAAAGAACGTTGGGACGGACCCTATCAAGTACTCCTAACTACGTTCACCGCAGTCAAAGTTGCTGGAGTAGACTCCTGGATACACTATACCCGAGTGAAAAGAGTCCCAAGACTGTGGAAATCGCAGATAGTGGGTCCTAGCTTGCTCAAGATTACATCGCAATAATGTCTGGTTTGCATTACCGAATTCTGATCTTGGTTAGAGTGTTTGTACTTTTGAAAACTGGAGAGGGAAGTGCCACTCTATTCCACAAGGCCTCTGATAAACAGTGGGAAAATGAGACTATTCAAACGAAATTGCAAATTAGGCGACAAAGAGCAGTAGGCAATAACGAAAGTACCCAGATACCACAGGTGGTACAAAGCGTACAGATTCGGGCAGAGAATCTGATGATAGGATTAATTCGAGATTTCGCACTGACTCAGAATACCAGTAGCATCACTGCTTGCCTTTCAATTCCAAAATCAGTCGAAGACCCAATACAGTGGGGAATAATATCTACCACCTTACCAGAAATAAACAGAACTGGTGAAATAGCATGCGAATCCCGCACTAGAAAGAAGTCGTCCCAACAGAACAAAAGGTAAAAGAACAAGGAAAATGGAAAACACCAGGGCCAAGGGAGGATTGTTTAAATCTACCTGGAGCAGAATATATTAAAATAGGACAATTCAAAAATATAGGTTGGTGTTATTATGACAAGTGGACTACCAAACAGTTGAATGGACCTACTGGGAATGCAAAGATCAGGATAACAAAAATATAACTGAATCATGGAGTAACATGTGGACATTGAGTATTGTACAACAATACCAATATAGTGAAGCATTTCCATGGTGTGTACGGTGGTCCAATGTAACAGGAGGAATAACAGTACCATGGTGGAATTGTTCACGAGTAATAACTTGTCAGACAGATATGAGGGAGATACCTATATCCATCGTTAAGGTTGCAGTAATTGCAGATTGCATTTGTCAGAAACAATTGGATCCAAAGGAAGGAACCAAGGTAGGTATTGATGGAGATAGAATTGATTGTAGAGGCGTTATAGGTAGTGTAGGACATCTAGTTTGGGCCTTAAGTGATGGGACCTGGACAACGCATTTACCAGTAGCAGGACCAGTAAGGGAAATTACTTTGGGACTGCCAACCCTATGTCCTATTTGGAAAAAGTCTCCCTTGAAAATGGGCAAGAACTTCTACATGTTAGGCACAAACGAGAAATAGATGAAGACGATGTGTGGTACGAACCATCAAGCAGTGTTAAATTCGGCTGGGCACTAGAATCTTTCTTTGCACCAATTGTGGCATACAGAAACAGAGAAATGATTGATAAATTGATTGGGCAAATGGATCGATTGGCCAGAATAACTAAGAAAGGTTTTCGGGAACTTAATATACAATTACAGGCTACAACTAAAATGACCTTGCAGAATAGAATGGCACTCGACATAATGTTATTAAAAGAAAATGGTGTCTGTGGATATTTGAAAGACAGAATTGATCATTGCTGCATCCATATTCCAAATGTAACTTTGGAGGTCGAGAAGGACATTTCTCAACTGACCCAAACAGAGATGGAGCTGCAAAAGGAAAAACAGGATGCAGAACAGAGCTGGATAGGAGCTCTGTTGGATGCATTTGGTTTAAATTTAGGAGGATGGGTACATTCACTACTAGAAAGCTTAGTTGTACTTACAATTCTGATTATACTTCTTTGTTTATTATATGTAGGTATTAAACGCGTAATTAGTCAAACAGGTGCTAAGAATAATCACATTTTCAGTGTCCTGAGTAGGAATTATGCTAATCCTGTATTTGACAGCCATCCAGTTAGCTCTCCAGCTTATGAACTGTCACATTTGCCAAATCACCAATCAAATCAATAATTGAAGAGGTTGTTTAAAGTGAAAATCCATTGTCTAAAGAAAAGGATTTTCAAAGGGGGGAAGATGATAGTAATCAACCTTACAAGATGTTTTCTTCCATGGAACAGGACAGGATGGGTCTTCCCTGAATATCGCTGGATCTGTTACAGTTGACTTAATATTAGGATAGCAACCAGCCCTGTAACCATGGAACTCTTGTAATCAGTAACCAAACTCTGTTCTTAAAGCTGACATAGATTTATGGCATATTCTTATAAGGCAGGTAACTGTAACCGAGCCTTATTCTTAAGGTGGACATGTATGTACGGTATATTCTTTTAAAGTTGGTACCTTAGAAAATAACTGATAATCATAGCATCTTTTAGATAGGAAGTTTGTGTTAGAATAGATATGGAATATGCTAATGGTTGTCAGGGGTGTAATGAATATGTATGTGACTAACTTGTATAATAAGGTATGGTCTGAATCAGCTGTTCGAAGCCAGCTTTGGGTGCGAACCCCTGGTTTCCCAGCGCTGAAATAAAGCACCGCATATAACTACGTCCGTGGTTATGTGTCCTGATTGCTAACAGTTATATTAGCTTTCTTTGGCTTATCTAACTAAGCAAGTTAGACTTAGGAAGACACCATTTCTCCAACATCAATCTCACTAGCATATTCTGCAGACCTCAGTGTTTCCAAATACCTTGATTAACTTCATATGAAGCATAAATAAAGTTACTCCACTATGGCATGTTGATGAAGAAAACAGTACTTAACCACCTTCTGATCAGAGATCCAAAGGACAGCTTATAACAAATGTGGATTCTTAGATATGGATAATACTCACCCAGGTATGCTATGTTCTAAACGCACCTGGAGCTTTCCAAGGATGATGGATATTTTGCACAGCAAAGTGCTTTAATTTTTCTTGCTGAAGTGAAGCTGCTAAATTAATGTATACTATGAGTTAGAAAAGATTTACCCATCATTAACCAATTCACACGATAAATGCATTCTAACCACCTGCAAAATGAGGGGATATTTTTCAAGTTTTAGATCCTTCTGCATGACAGGAGGGAGACAGAAGATTAAGTAATACATTGTTTAGAAACAGAGTGCTTAGCTTATATTTAACTAATAATTAATAGATGTATTGTAAGTAAGAACCTAATCAATTATAAGTAACTTCATTAACTGTTTCTTAGTATAGATGTATTGTAGGTCAAAATTTTCCAAAAACTGTAATGATTATGCAATAATTGTGTGAATATAAGTCTCACAAGAGCTTCCAGTCATTGGAGCACTTATATGGAGGATGATCCCCAGAGCTCCCCAGCGCTGTCAATAAAGAATACCTGCTTAACAATATAGTTGATTCTGCTGTTGAGTTTATTTATTCATTTCAGTTGGCAAGACAGCCAGGAGGACCAACTCTGCCTGGCTGCAGGACCCGTTGAGACAAGGACTCTCTTGGAGTGCCCCAGAGATTTCTCTGGAGAGAGTCCTCATCTCAGTCAGATTACTGCGGGGACAGACAAGGACCTCTGGTAAGAAGGCATTCTTTTTTGAAAGTTGGGACCAGTCATGTGGTTGTAAACTACCATAAGCCGTGATACAGAATGTACGCACAATAGTGTATACCGGGTTGCTAGCACCTTAAAGGAATACTGTAGTTGCTGTGGAATTGTTTGCGTGGACAACTTTTGATATTGGTTGTTCCATTACTCTGTTGTGGTGTAAAGCTGGCTCTGTATCTAGCTGTAAAGCATACTGTAGTTTTGTTTAATTCTTAAACACACCTTGGTTTTGGTTATGCACTTTAATGCCTAAAGATATTAGAAGCTGCTGTGGCCTTAACTTGTGAGAAGTCTGGGTGTTGTGAACCAATCTATGTTGTCAAGTGTCCTAATTGCAGTGCTGAGTGAATTGGTTTGTGTTAATTGTAAGTTTTGGAGAGAGTGGGATAAACTCAGAGTACAAATTGTGAGGATTGTATGTTGTGGGTAGCTTTTAGTATTATCTGTGGAATATTGATACATGTATTAATACTCCTAGTTTGTATTTGTTATAAAATTAGCTGTGTTCTGTATAAAGCATAAAGGGAAGACAGCATTGTAGTGGTATTCTGAAAAAGAGCCCATTAGGGTGTATTTTAGCTCACAGGAAAGAGATTAGGGAACCACCTGGTGATAATGTGAATAGAGAAACCTTGATGAAATATTATAATCAGTGGCCATTGTGAATCAGGAATTGATATTATTAGACAGAGATTTTGTAACTGTAGTGAAAGCTACTGGTCAACAAGAGAAAACTTTCTTTTTACAGCCAATCAAATACAATTTGAGAAAACAAACTGGAATTCATAAGTTCTTATATATGACTGTGTTTCCGAAACTGTTACTAAGACAAGACCTATTAAAAAAATTGAAAACAATAATAAAATTCAAATGAGGTAAAGTGAAAATCAAGATAAAAGAACAGAGATTTTGAATTGGCAATGATTCAAACTGACAAGCAAAGCCAAATACTTCAGGAAATATTGGATCAAGTATTTCCAGGGGTATGGGCTTCAAGAGTTTCTGATAAATCAAAGAATGCAGAACCAGTGAAAATTAATTTGAAACCTGGAGCTGGACCAGTCAGAATCAAACAATATCCCCTGAAGTTAGAGGATAGAAAAAAGATAAAAGAAATAATCAGTCCCTTCCTGCAGTTTGGACTGCTGATAGAATGCAAGTAAAGAAACTAGATGGTAAAAGCTTAGAAGTTACCGCTGGATTTGAGAGTAATAAATAAAATTACATGAAATAGTGACTAACCCTTGCACATTGTTAACAAAATTATGAGACAATCAGAAATAGTTTACTGTGTTGGACTCGAAAGACGCCTTTTCTGTCTTGCATTAGCTAAAAAATCAGAAGCTTTTTGCTTTTGAGTGAGAAAATCCCAATACTGGGAGAAAGACTCAATTAATCTGGACAGTGTTAACCCAGGAATTCAAGAACTGCTCTACAATTTTCAGAAGCCAGTTAGCACAGGAACTTGAAACCTGGGAAGCTCTTCCAGGAAATAAGACTTTGTTATCTCCTTATAGCCACAAAAAAACAAAAAAACAAAAAACAACAAAAAAAAAAAGATTGTGTGCAGTGGACTGTAAGTTAACTCATTTTCTGAGATTGAGTATTGAGTTTCCCAACAGAAGGTCCAGCTGATACAGCACCAAGTGACTTATCTGGGATTTGAGATATCCAGTGGACAATGAGAGCTGGGGATAGAGCAAAAAGAAGCTATTTGCTGGACACTAGAGCCTGCAATGGTGAAAGAGCTCCAGACATTTCTTGGAATGACAGGTTGGTTCAGACTTTGAATTTATAATTAAGGACTTACAGTAAAGCCTTTATATGAACTGTTAAAAGAAAACACTTCCAAGTTGAATTGGATGGGAGAAGCCAGGAGGGCATTTTCACAAGTAAAAAAAGAACTTATGAAGACCCCAGCCCTTGTCCTCCCAGATGTCACCAGACCATTTCGGTTGTACTCACACAAAAGGCATTGTTCTGGGTGTCTGTCCTGGTTTTGTTAAAAACAAGACCAGTTTCTCTTTTAGTGAATTTTCCTTTCAGCTAAGTTCTTCTAAGTAACTGCACTTCTCTGAACATGACTGCATGTTTTTGCAGACAGGAGCTGATAAACAGAAGCAATGGTATGCAAGGTTGCTGATACAATTTCACATGTCCCATAAGGGAGAGAGGAGTATTTGCAAGGAGAGGTGAACAAAACAGGTGACTAAAATTGACCAACTAAGTATTCCATCCCATCCACATCATACACCCTATTAGAGTGGGAGATCACAAGGGTCTTGCTCTCTTTGACTATGACTGGCATCTGAAGAGGACCCTGTCTGTTGTGCCTGCAGTCCAAGGCCTGGTTCCAGACCCTGCATCCCTGAATCCAGTTCTGGTTTACTGTGGAGTCCAGCCCAGGACTTGCAGCTGCTGGTGCTGGCTCTGCCACTGCGCTGCCCTGGAAAATACAAGATTGGTTTTGTATATTTTGTATTATTTTCTCTATTTTATTAGTAGCATTAGTAAAGTATTTTTAACTTTTTCCAACTTACAGGTCTCTCTCCCTTTTCCTCCTATTGCCTTTCTTTGGTGGGGAGGGCTGGGGCGGGGGGGGGTGGTGGTAACAGAGAGTATGTGCCACGGTGTATTGTCACCCTGCAATAAACAGTGGCAGTGTCCTAGCACACCAATTAGGACCTCATAAGCAAGCAGTGGCCTACTTCCCTAAGCAATCAGATGAAGTAAGCAAAGGCTGGCCTGGATGTCTTTGAGCTGTGGCAGCGGTTTTACTCAATATACAGGAAGCTCGCAAGTTCAGTATGGGACAGAAAATTACTGTTAGTGTCCCATACAGTCACAACCATACTGGAACAAAAAAGTAACTGTTTGTTGGAGCGAATGAAGGACTCAGCATTCCGATTCAATGTGAATCACGCAAAGATGATTTATTACAGAAACAAGCCTCCTTATATATGTAGTTATTTCCTGATCACACGTCCACGCTCCAAGCATGCATTAACTGATCGGATATCATCTATGTTCATGAGCTGTCCACGTGCCTGTCATGTGGAGTAGTACGATCACTTCCCCCTTTTTGTTTGTCAAGCTGATACTTGAGAGTTTGATTCACTCTTTCCACCAATGCCTGACCGGTAGGAGAATTTGGTATCCCTGTAATATGCTCAACACCCCACAACTGAAAAAAGGTGGCAGTAGTTTTGGTGATATAACCAGGTGCATTGTCTGTTTTGACCTGTGCAGGAACTCCCAAAGCTGCGAAAGCAGAACGTAAATGTCGTCGTACGTGCGAACTAGTTTTGCCAGTCTGAGCAGTGGCCCATATGGCAAAAGAGTATTTATCAATAGACACATGCACATACTTCAGTCTGTCAAATTCAGGGACGTGTGTGGCGTCCATTTGCCACAATTCCAAAGCTCCTAATCCCCTTGGATTGACTCCTGCACCCAAGCCCACTGTGATGCACTGGCAATCTGCACAACTTTTAACAATGCCTCGCACTTCACTTTCGGACAGTGAAAATTACCACTGTAAGACCTGAGCAGAATGATGGAGGAAACTCTGAGAGCGTACCGCCTGACCAAACTTATCTATTGGAGGTGGGACCCAGGCAGGAGATACAAAAAAGTCATCTCGGCGCTTTCCTTCATCTAAATCGCCATGAATCATCAGGTGACTACAGATATGTGTTATAAAGTACCAGTTGTCTCTCTCCTCAACTAACAACCATAATCGCTTAAACAAAGACATCAGTTGTGCATCTTGAACTTCTTTGAGCAAGGTTCTCTCAATGCAAGCTACCACGCCTACCACATACAAAGAATCACAAACAATATTCACTGGGGTATGAGCAAATCTCATAAACACTTTCTTTTACAGCCCTGAGTTCCAAATGCTGAGTTAATCCTTTCAGATCATTTAATACCACATCTTGCCATTTACCATCTGTTTTCCATGTAATTGCTGCTTTCTGCATTTTACCCCCTGCGTCACTGAACACTGTGGGTCCTTTAACAGGAAATTCTGAAAGAAGAGGGGGACCCTCCTCCATCGTTTCCATATTTAGAACTGACATTAACTTGTGTAGAGGGGAATGTACCTTGATTAAAGCTTGAGAATCTAATAACACAGTTTGCAAAGGTAACAAATTCTGCAAGCCCCACTGTAAATACTCTGAAATGAGAGGAATGATGATATATGCAGGCTCACTACCTGAGATTTCAACTATTCTCTGTCTCCCTTTCATTATAAGCTGAGCAAAGGCCTCAACCCTGGTTGTAATGGCTCATTTGAGTTGAAAAGGCAAAAATACCCACTCTAAGACCTTTAACGGTTCCTTACCAGTTGTCCATTGCATTATAAGGGCAAAAGGATGGTTAGTATTGTTTACAATCAATAGTCCGATTACATAATCTGGATTCCACCTACGGCTAAAAGCTTTCACAAGTTTGGACGTAATCTTTGGCAAAGCAACTTCCGCCTCAGCAGTAAGCGTTCTAGGAGACCTAATGTCACTATCGCCTTTTAGCAATTTTACAATTGGAGCTAAATCCTCATTCGTGATCCCACAAATGTTCTGGACCCAATTCAGGTCACCCACTAGTTTCTGCACATCATTTAAAGACTGAATGACAGGCCAACATACTACTTTCTGAGGTTTCACTGTGGACTGAGAAATTTCCCAACCAAGATATTTCCATGTTGGTTGAATTTGTACCTTTTCTGGAGCAATTTGTAATCCCCTATATTTCAATATATCTGATACCTCATTTAACAACAAATCAGTCAAAAAAGTTTCCCCAGCTATTAATATGTCATCCATGTAGTGGTAGATCACTAACTCCAGATGAGATTTTCTAATCGATTGCAAGGCCCAAGCTACATAAATTTGACACATAGTTGGGGAATTTTTCATTCCTTGTGGTAAAACTACCCATTGATACCTTTTTGCAGGTTCACCCTTATTCACAGAAGGTATGGAAAATGCAAAGCGTTTACAGTCATCAGGGTGCAAAGCAATGGTGAAAAAACAATCTTTCAAGTCAATTATTATGATCTGCCAATTTTCTGGAATCATGACAGGGGATGGTAATCCCGGCTGTAATGCTCCCGTGTCTTCCATGGTATCATTAATTTTTCGAAGATCATGTAACAACCTCCATTTGTTTGATTTTTTTCTGAATAGTAAACACAGGAGTATTCCAGGGACTTGTAGACGGCTCTAAATGCCCTTTTTCAAGCTGTTCCTGTACCAGATCTTCAACATGGGCGAGTTTTTCTTTACTGAGTGGCCATTGATTTACCCAGACTGGATCATCAGTTTTCCACTGTAATTTCAGTACTGGTCGCCCATCATCAATGGCCGCTTCTAGAAATGCTGTTGTTTTGTCACCAGAGTTGCTCCTAGTTGTCCTAACACATCTCGTCCTAATAGAGAAACAGGGATAGACATCACATAAGGTCGTACAGAACATAGTGAATCATCAGATAACTTCATTTGTAAATGATATTTGCTCACCTGGGTACTCTGCATACCCCCAACACCCATGACTGGTATTTGCGGAGACTCGAGAGGCCACCAAGCTGGCCAATCTTTTTTGCTGATAATAGTCACATCAGCACCTGTGTCTACCAGAATTTCAAAAGTCTGTGAACGGCCAGTTTTGTCTAAAAGAGTCACCTTTTCCATTGGCTTTGCCTTACTAATGTCTAGAGCTAAATACAACTCTGCATTGTCAGTAGAATCAAAGCTTCCTTCTGGACACTCTTTAATTGAAACTTTTGGAACATTTGCTTTAAATGGAACCAATTGACCTATCTTTGATCCTTTGGGAATGTGGACTGGTGGACTAAGAGTCCATACCATAATTGAAATGATACCGGCAAAATCTGCATCAACTATATCTGGAAGTATAAAAATGCCTTTTCTAGTGACAGATGATCTCCCTAGAAGCAAAGCACTTAAACCATGCCCTAATGGTCCAGTCGTGTTTGTTGGTATGCATTGTACCTGAGTGTCAATTAATGTTACATCTTTCATAGTTTCTACATCCACTCCAGTACTCCCTGAAGTGGCAGCGGTGACTGTGTCCAAGCAGTCTGAGACCTCACTTGTGTCGTTGCACCAGGTCTCGGTGCACTCGTTCCCCCGTTTCCCGGTGCCTGCCCACTTTTATGAAGACTAGACTTACAGTCTTTAGCTTTCTGTCCAAATTTTCCACAGCGGTGACATACATTATTGTCTATTGGACCTGTAACACTCTTATTTGATCTGCGGTAAGTCTGATTGACATGACATTGGAATCTGCAATGCCCTGTTTTTCCACATTTGAAACAAACTCGGCCTGATCTATTTGGGTTGTGAGCTAACAGGGGCTTAATAGCAGCCGCAAATGCAGAAGCCATAAGACCAAATTTCTCTTCGTGTGAGCCCACCCTGGCACAAGCATCCATCATCTCAGCTACTAAGCTATGCTTTGGTAAAGCAAGCAAAATTTTCTTACAAACCGGGTTAGCATTCTCAACTGCGAGTGTCATAAACAAAGGTTCTTTTACATTAGCATCAATCAGTGCCCTATCCAAGGCTTCCCTTAGGCAGTCAAGAAAAGTCATATACAATTCATTGTCCTTTTGCTTTACCTGAGAGTACGGAGGGACTGCTTTACCTTCTTCCGGTAGAGTTCGGAAAATATCTTTTGCAAGAGAGGAACTCTGCCGCAAGATGGCGGTATTTAACCGTGCCTGCGCTTGAGGGTTAGCAAATTCCACTGACCCTGTCAGCATATCTTTCGAAGCAAGGCGTAACGGGTCTCCCTTATTACGGTCTAAATTAAGAATAGTTGCTTCCTCACAAGCATCAATCCACCTACTTCTCCAGAGAACTTCTTGCATTGGTGTTAGTAGCAATGTAGCTAGCTGATGACAATCGTAAGGAGTTAATATTTGCCCATCCAAGAGAGTATAAGCCCTACTCCAAAAATAAGCCCTAGTTACGGTTCATTAAAAAGTCTATTTAAATAGTGTCCAGGCACCTACACATGTAAAAAAGTAAGCATCTTTTTGAGGAAAAATTAATATAAGATCCTGTCTTATTTTGGGGAAACAGGGTATGAGCTGGATGATGCTGAAGGATGTGACCTTCTCTTGTCATAAAGATCGCACCTCCTGGTTCTTTGGAACCTCCTTCTGTGCTCCATTCTCTGGAATGGGAGAATAGCTAGGAGGAACCATGACTGATTTTTCCTGTCAGCTTCTCTTTTCTGGAGATCTCTGCCACTTAGCATAGGTTACATGTAACCATATCTTCTGTGACTACACTGAGTGTTTATCTTCATTGTGGCTATATATTATGATTCTTCAGAAGGATGTGTTTTTGAGGAAGCTTTGTGATGCACAGTAGTGTTAGGCCTGGGGATCATTTATAACTATTTTCTGGATTCTGTGTGCTTTCAACAGTGCTGTAGGGTACTGATTTAAATATTACAGGTCTGGGGAACTACCTCTTTTCCTGTATACTTGCTTCATCACACCACTAACTGAGTAGCTACAGGCTGCCTCCTCCAGGGTGGGCTCCTGTCCTGGACCACAAGCAATAAATTGTTTACCTTTTTCTTGGAGATGTAAATAAAGTGTTATTACCTTGCTTTTACTCTGAATAAGACCCTGCCCAAAAGAAGCTGCTACAGGGCAGCTCTTCTGTGATACTTCAGTGAATTAAATCTGCTATGCCAAATGCACCCATTTGTTGTGATGGTTCCAGGTGCAAATACAGGACAGGACTTCTGGGAAGTAAGAACATTGAGATGCATAGGTAGATCATTACACTAGGACAATGGGCTCCTTTGACGGGGACAAAATTTGCTCCTCTAGAACTTGCTTGTCCATCTGTAATGTTTAAAGATGGCCTTAAATAATGCGTTCCTAGAAGATCAATAAATTTGGCTCGTACCTCTCTCCCTCAGTTTCCAAGATAGGAGAGAGACTTACAAGGGGAATATCAGGAATGGAATTTGTATTCTTATAAAGTCTAGTAAATTCTTCATTTCGGGGTGGAATTTATTTCCTTCCTGCTTTTACTATTGCTGACTTCTCTAAAAAAAAACCCAAACCCAAACAAAAAACCTACAGGATTAAATTGCTAAACTCTCAGTAATAAGGAAGACCAACATTAAGATTTTCTATGAAGCCTTAGTTACAAGTGCTTATGCATAGTCATTGTGATGCTATTACTCCTTATGTAACTGTAAGCTATATTTTGTACACAGATCTTTCCCTTTTTTATTCTAGCAACCTTGCAGAGAGTAGGAGAGAATTATTTAAGGACTCAAAAGGAAGTCCACAGAAGATTTCTTTCACTGTGTAAAGAAGCTCTGCAGTTGTTAACAATGAAGCAGTGATGCTGAGATTTAGGATCCAGAACCTTTCCTGTCTTTCCCACAGATTCCCACTATTGCCTGAAGCAAATCATTAATAATCTTCCTAAAGGTTGCTTATGATGTTATTACTTCTTGTTCTGTTAGGAGCACAGGGAAGATCAGCCATGAATGTTTATAATTTGCTCAAGAGAGTTTACCACCTTTATCTTCATCTCAGTACAGAGCCTGGATGATACCCTGTTTCCCCGAAAATTTTGGTAGGCAAGATGTGCAAACACAAAGAACACCCAAAAAAAGGAAAAAAGGCTGAACTTTCACTTCATATCATGTTTGTCATCGCCGAACACTTAATAAGGCTCTAAGGATGAACAGTAACCAAAAATATCATAAAACATTTTGTCAAAATGCGCACACAAATGTTGCTGAATTAGCACTGGCCTTTCATAGCTTGGGCATCTCTGGAGTTTCAGCAAAGCTCTTTGAACACAGAAAACTCTGTGATGCATGCTGTGCCAAATGCTCCTGTCACTAAAAACAGTTACACTTTGTGTATGTCATGCAAAGTGCCCAAAAGTGGCCGCAAAACAGCAGTGGAAAACTCTGTCTTTAAATGGGCATTTTCTACCTGTGAAATGGTGGCAAAGCAGTTCTGGTGCCTTCAATAACAACTTCCATGCTCCTCCTTCCTTTCTGAAGAGCAGCCTCCACCTAAAGTGCAAGGACGCTGAGGAACATGCTAGGGAGAGAATAACTTTTGATTTGTCACTGAGCATGTACTTGTTAATTCACAACATATTCTTGTCGTGGCTTAAAATTTAACAGGAGTGAAAAGATAAATATGAAGCAACTGCAGCTGACTTTCTGCAATTTCTGTCCAGGCAAAATAAAGAGTCTATCCAATTTTGTATTTTAAACTTGTGTGAAAGTTTTCAATTCCCCATTCTGATTCTCTGCACTTTTGATGCGGTGTGATTGTTTGATTTTTTCTGAATAGTAAACACAGGAGTATTCCAGGGGCTTGTAGACGGTTCTAAATGCCCTTTTCCAAGCTTCTCTTGCACCAGGTCTTCGATGTGGGCGAGCTTCTCTTTAGTGTGCGGTCATTGATTTACCCAGACCAGGTCATCAGTTTTCCACTGTAATTTAAGTACTGGTCACCCATCATCAATGGTCGCCCCTAAAAATGTTGTTGTTTCGTCACCAGAGTTGCTCCTAATTGTCCCATAACATCTCGTCCTAACAGGGAAATAGGGATAGACATCACATAAGGTCATACAGAACATTGTGATTCATCAGACAATTTCATTTGTAAATGGCTTTTGCTCACCTGGGTACTCTGCATACCACCAACACCCATGACTGGTATTTGTGGAGACTCTAGAGGCCACCATACTGGCCAATCCTTTTTTGCTGATAATAGTCACATCAGCACCTGTGTCTACCAGAATTTGAAAAGTTTTTCAACGACTGTTTTTGTCTAAAAGAGTCACCTTTTCCATTGGCTTTGCCTTACTTATGTCTAGAGCTAAATACAACTCTGCAACGCCAGTAGAACCAAAACCTCCTTCACTACAGTCTTTAATTGAGACTTTTGGAACATTTGCTTTAAACAGAACCAATTGACATATTTTTGATCCTTTGGGAATGTAGACTGGTGGACTAGCAGTGCATTACATTCTTGAAATGATACCAGTAAAATCTGCATCAACTACACCCAGAAGTACAAAAATGGCTTTTCTAGTGACAGATGATCTCCCTAGAAGCAAGGCGCTTAAACCATGCCCTAATGGTCCAGTCATGTTTGTTTGTATGCATTGTACCTGAGTGTCAACTAATGTTACATCTTTCATAATTTCTACATCCACTCCGGCACTCCCTGAAGTGGCAGCCGTGATGCTGTCCAAGCAGCCTGAGACCTCACTTGTGTCGTTGCGCCAGGTGTCGATGCGTTCATTTCCCTGTTTCCCAATGCCTGCCCATTTTTTTTAAAGTTAGATGTACATTCCTTAGCTTTGTGTCCAAATTTTCCACAATGGTGACATGCATTATTGCCTATTGGACCTCCTGTAGCACTCTTATTTGATCTGTGATAAGTTTGATTGTCATGACTTTGGGATTTGAAATGCCGTTTTTCCACATTTAAAACAAATTCGGCCTGATCTACTCGAGTTGTGAGCTAACAAGGGCTTAACAGCAGCCACAAATGCAGAAGCCATAAAAAACAAGTTTTTCTTCCTCTGAACCCACCCTGGCACAAGCATCCATCATCTCAGCTACTGAGCTATGCTTTGGTAAAGCAACCAAAATTTTCCTACAAACCGGGTTAGAATTCTCAATTGCAAGTGTCATTAACAAAGGTTCTTTTACATTAGCATCAATCGGTGCTCTATCCAAAGCTTCCCTTAGTCGGTCAAGAAAGGCCACATATGATTCATCGTCTTTTTGTTTTACCCGGGAGTATGGAGGGACTGTTTGGAAAACATCTCTTGCTAGAGAAGAACTCTGCCGCAAGATGGCAGTATTTAACCGTGCTTGTACTTGAGGGTCAGCAAAATCCCCTGACCCTGCTAGCATATCTTTCGAAACAAGGCATAACGGATCTCCCTCATTAAGGTCTAAATTAAGGATAGCTGCATCCTCACAAGCATCAATCCACCTGCTTCTCCAGAGAACCTCTTGCATTGGGGTTAGTAGCAGCGTAGCTAGGTGACGACAATAGAAAGGGGTTAATATTTGCCCATCAAAGAGAGTGCTAATAAAGCCTTGAGTATATTTCCCATGTTATCCATACTGCTGTACCACTTTTCTAGCCTCTTTTATCTCCTCCCAAGGCAACCCTGTCCACCCAGGATGCTGATTACCCTGTTCGTCTTGCTGATAGAAGACCGGATATGCACTTGTTATTTCACCTTCTATCATTGCATTTCTAATAATTCCTTGCCAATGCTTTTTAGGATCATAATTATTCTTAGAACCCGAGCCCCCCAGCACACCCCCTTTCCCGTCACAATCAGCATGATTGCATTGCTGATTGCTGGATTCTCTTGCTAATAGCTGATCTAATTTTTCACACAGTTCTTTTGTCCAGTTCTTATCCAGTGACCCCTTCTGCTCTCTCGTAGGAGTTAGAGGGTGTCACGGTCTATTCGGTGATGGACTTGTGATGGTTCTTTTACCTTGATCTCGAAGCGCAAAATTAAGGCAACCAAAATGCCAGGGGGTTATAATTCAACCAAGCAGTGTTACTTTATTAATTTTCCCGTAAAGTGGCACATGATAGAGAGAGAGAGTAAGAAAAAGAAAAGAGAAAAGAAACAGGGAAAAAGTAAAAGTAAAGATGAGAAATGAGGTTGCGTTTATCACCAGTCCAGTTCCAGAAGAATCCCTCTGATCTCCAGTCCCATGGAGTCCTGCCAGTCCTCCATCGTGGTTCGGGATCCTCTGGTGGGAATATCTTCAATGGTGTCCATTCAGAAGTCATCTCTTATGCTTCTTCAGTCCCCCTCGCTCCCATTGTTTTAGACCAGTCTCCGCCTTGATTTTGCAACCCAGGTTTGTACTGCGCAGGCTCAAAAGATTCGCGCTTTCTTTTGCCAACGTGTACGTGTCCAGCATTCAAGGCTCTTTCTCTGGTCCGTTGGGTGACCTCAGGACCCTTGGCGAGCTTCTGGGCATGCTCCTTTTTGTTGACCATTCTTTGGGGGAGCAGGTGGGGGACACATGTGACTGAGGCCGCAGATGAGACTACATCCTCTGGATGGCAGCTATTGTCCCTGGATCGAAGAGACCCTCATAACAATCACTTTCAGGAGGTGGGGGCTGGTTTGACTGAAGCAGCAGGCAAAGTCCATACAGCAGCCATTGTAAGCAGCAGCCCCCCCGTATCAGAGAAACCAGTGCAACACAATGCTTCTCCTCGGGCCTCTATCCAAGTCATTGTTCATGTGTTCTTTCTGTCAGAGCCTCAGTTCTCTCAGTTCTTGATGGCGATGTTCAGGCAAATACTGCTCCATCTTTGGACCGACTCTCACAGAGGGATAGAAGGCAGACACAAATCAGTAAAAGGACTGATAGTACACTTATTTATGACTTTAGCATACACAGCTTTCATAGATTCTTTGGACAAGTCGTCTGACTCCAATCCTTTGGACTTGTTCTCTCCAGGGTTGGGTGTTGGAATGATAAAGGACTCAGCATTCCGATTCAATGTGAATCATGCAAAGCCATTTATTACAGAAACATGCCTCCTTATATATGCAACTATTCTCTGATCACGCGTCCACACTCCAATCATGCATTCCCTGATTGGATATCATCTATGTCCACAAGCTGTCCACGTGCTGAAGTCTTACTGCTGATAGGTCCATTGATTTACACCACGTTGGGGCCTTGTTATTTCGGAGTTGCTTCTCTCCCACGGCAGGTCCTGTTCCCAGCCTTGAAATTCCTGACTGGTTCAGTAACAAATCTCTATCTAACAGCAACCCCTCCACAATTCCCCCTTTTGTTCTTGAACCAGTCAGGCCCCATTTACAGCACGCTGAATCATCTTTGAAATACACTGCAATATACAGCACACAATTAACACAATAATTACAGTTACATATAATGCAATTAAGCCTTATTTAATAAGATCAAACAACTACCCACTTATTCCAAAACTTATAAGCTATATGTCAAACCTTAACTTTACTACGGCAATCTTATTAATGTACAGTTCTAGTTTGTCTAAAGCACTTATTAATAGATTTGGAATAATCAAACAAGTTAATAGAGCACAACCATAATCCTAATGTTAAAAGTAGAACATTTATAACTCCGTGATTTTGTAGAATAACATGTCTAATACCATCAACATCTATTATTAGTATTTCAAGAGTTAAATTAACCTATTTAAAAGAACAATAGCTTAACTTTGATATGTCTCCTAAAGCTTTTACTAGCTGTTATACTAGAGAAAAATAATACAGTAGATGCGATGGTAAGAATGTCCCATACTTTTACCTCAGTTCTATCTAAATATAATATTACCCTTTTGGCTAATTCTACTGTTTGTTCAAATTGTCATTCTCTACAGAAGGTACACCACCTGCTTGCTAATAGGCTTCTAGATCACCAGGTCTGTGAGCATCTATAACACTGAATTAGGATCCATGGTTTATGTCTGAAACAGTCCTCACAACTTATCTCCCTCCTGTCCATCTGCATTCACTGAATCTTTGTTGTCTTTATTCAGCCATGGCTTGACCCATTTCACGGGAATCCACTTCGATTCTTGGCCTGTAATGACACAAACATAACCCTTTCCCCAAGTTATTAATTGGAAAGGACCTTCCCATTCACCAGTAACACCATTGCGTACTTTGACCTGACACTGATTTTCCCTAAGGTCTGTCAGATGGCCTTTTAAACTTGTTCCATGGCAAATCATAGGTGGAATATCAAACCCTTGTGAGAGGTGTAAAAAGTGCAAAACATATGATGCTTTGCTCAGTCTGTCATGTGGAGTAGTGCAGTCACTTCCCCCTTTTTCTTTGTTTGTTTTAAAGAAAACAAAAAAACAAAAAACAGTTCGGAATCAGATATGTGCGTTGGACCTTGACTACGTACTCAGAATCACAAATCAAATTTAGAGGTTCCTCCTTAAAAAGCTCTAAGTAATGTAAAGCTGTGCCAAGTTCTGCTAATTGGGTTGAACCTTCAATAATTTTTACAGAATTATACCAATTGTTATCTTCATGCCAGACCACTACAGCTTTATGAGACTGCCCAGAACCATCAACAAAAACTGTGCAAGTATGTAGGATCAGACCGAAAACAAGTGTGGTCTGTGACCTGATGTTAAAGACTTGCAGGTTCTGCAGTAATTTACATTTAGGCATGCCAAAATGTGTGTTGTTAAGAAAACCAGCTAGTGCAATTTACAAGGACATAGATTATAAATAAAAAAAAAAAATCAGAATTAAATTTCACAAATGATACATATATGACAAAATGATCATGGCCTATTAAGACTTAAATTCATTCCCTGCATTTTCTTGATTAGAGTGACAATTGGTATATAACAGTCGGTATATCAGTCTGCTAGCAATCTCATCATACTGTCCCACAATAGCCACAGGTTGTTTCATAGACAAATCTGCAAGTCCAATCGAATGCAGTTAGCTTGTAAGGTTGTTAGAAATTTATTCCGCAGTTTCTAACTCCATTTTGGCTGTCATATTTATTGGATATTGTTTTCCCTTACCGGATTGAAGTCCTGTTTCAGATCTATCAGTGTAGTGTTTGCTTTATTGAAACATTGGCTGCTAATACTAGTGGAAATACAGCATTTGAAATTTCCTTGGAGATTTCTCACTTGAAACAAGCAGATCTGCACCATTCAAGCAGCTTCTTGTAGGACATGCAACTCAACAGAATTCTCAGAAAATGTTATTTGGGTTTACAATTTACTTAACAAATCTTGACCTAAGAGAGCTTTTGATGCGGTGTGATCAGCAGCTCCATTTCTTGCAAAAAAGAATGTGATTCGGCCAAAGAAAAAATGTATTTGATTTTCAGTGTGATAATGATGAAAAGTTTAAAAGTAAGACAAAAGAAATATTTTACAACATGGGGCTTTGACCAAGCTTAATCAAGCAAGGGATAGCAGAGCCATCTGCAGCACAGATGAGACAGACCTTGAGTTGGGGGCTTAAGGAGACTTTCCTCCATCATGTGCTCAGAGATACCACAAGATTTGCTCAACTTGTGTCCCTTGGATGAACTTTGCTAACTATAATCTCATTATAATATTAAAAACCACACCTCCATCAGTAAAGCCCCCAGCCCAAAGACCCCCACTCAATGAGCATGCATTGTAAATTTAAAATACACTGTACCTCTAAGTGAAGATGGGCATTACAAGAACCAATGGGAACGGGGTTGATTAAGCATAACTGTGAAAAGTACTGATAACTAATGCTGGAAGTGTATAAATGTTAACTGTGTGACAGCCAAGGGGTGTTAGCTTTGTGGAGTTACCACCTAACACCCATCTCTGAGTAGACATGAAATAAACAAATATCTCAACTCTGTGTGTTATTTGGCTTTTTGCACACCTGAACCCTGATTTTTGGGACAACAATAACACATTTTTTAGTTAGATTTTTTTATAACTTTTTTGTATCTGAAAGGGTTAACAAGTGGATCAGTAAGAGCTAAACAAGACACTTAACTGCTGTAGCATTTTAGAAACCTTTTTATATCAACATATGTTTCTGGCAAACCAGCGCTGTATTCATACACTCTCTTTGACTGTAGCACTGAGCAGTTTTTTTCTTGATGTGTATTTACCTAAAAGATATTTTTGTTGAGCAGTATGAGCCAAATCCTAGCTGATATATTTGGATCTCTTTCAAGTCTTTTGACAACCATCTAGTGGACACAATACAGTATTGCAGGATAAAATTCCTATCACAACAGCTATGAGCAAGTCTTGTACATACTGTAGTTATCTGGTGATGCAAACCACAGGGTCTCTCACACCTAACAAACCTGCAATTTTAACCAATATATTTTAAAATAAATTAAAAAATCACTATTTTATAGTCTCTCAGTGAAAGAATTCATAGTAGATAGAAGCCTGCCTTAGTTTCTGACTGGGAGAAGAAATAAGACTGGTGTTGCCTTAAGAGGATTAATTTAGCAGAAGTTAAGCCCCCTTGTGTTCTAGCGTGCCCTCAGTATTTCACTATAACAGCTAGGTGCAGCTAGGCTGAACCCCTGAGTGATGCCCAATTACACCAAACAATCTCAAGTCAGCACTGTAAGTCTGACTGTGCTCAATGGCCAGTCTCACATACACACTGGCACAGATAGTATATATTATACCATTATACTAATGCATCTGAGTGCATTAACGTTGAATTTGCACAATCAGATTCACAAATAGTGTGGGTCAGTCGCAATAACTGTATTTACACACTGGCACAGATTCACAAATAGTAGAATAATACTATGTCTGAACACATTCAATGAGAAATTCTCATGACTAGCTTCACAAATAATGAGGTTTATTAAAGCAACAGGTGCAAGTTCTTTTAGATGCCATTGATAAATACACTGTTTGCGAAAAACACACTTTAGTTGCAAAATATATTTTAGTTGTAAAATAAATGTTAGTTGCAAGAAATAGTATTAGTACCATATATACATAAATTCTAAGATGACTAAATAGCACGATTAATGTGATTACAAATACCAGCTTCAAGTCTAAGTGTCCTGGGGAAAACTTGATATAACTAAGTGCACAAATCTTACCCAAGAGCACCTTCCTGAGGGCAGGAAAGACCAGTCAACTGGTTCCAGAAGTCTTATTATGCTGTTCCCTTGACTTCTCAGTGATGATGCCTTCCCTCCACCCTTCCTCTGTTGTTAGGGTTTTTTAGACTATTTTCTGTATTTAGATGGAGCTCGAGTGACTCTAGTCATATTGTTATTGATTGGTGTAAAAACCCCTCACCTCAATTTTTAATGTAAAAACTTCACTACACATGCTTGAAGGTATGCTGGAAGTGCATATCCTTTGAGATGGAGGTATTATAATGAGCTTATTGGGCAAATTTCTGGCTCAGTAACTAGTACTTTGGATGGAATTGAACTGTTATACTTTTTAACTGACAGTAGCTATACCTTATCTTCAAAATTGGCAGCAGCTATACCATCCGGTTCTTGCACCTGTCCTGCACAGGGCCTGGCCATGGTATCTTCTTAATCAGTACTATACTGAGCTTCCTCAGGCACTACCAATTAAGAATGCACTCACCTGGCTTAGGCGAGGGCTCACACTTGCCTGGGTTAGGCAAGGACTCTTGCTTGCCTGGGTTAGGCAAGGACTCATTTAAGGATATATCCAGTAGAGAAAAATAACCACTCACTACAGGAGGAGGTGAGGCGCTCTCAGTCCTGGGAAGTCTCGTTAGATGGTGTCCCAGTCTAACGGGAGGGCCCCAGTTCACAGACTCGCTGCTCCGAGAAGACCACTCAAAGGGGGTCTTTGGTGGGGACCCCTTTTTATAGCCTGGTCATATCTGGCTGTGGGCATTACAACACGGTCCAGAAGGTTCTCAGCTTCTCTGGGCACCTACTTTGTTGAGGACCCTGTCAATCGACTGAGGGTCCCACCCTTCCTGCCCCCCGAACTGGGTGGAGGTAAGTCACCCTGCCCCGGGGTAGGGGAGGATATGACTGTCAGCACCTTGGTACCACCCTAGGTACATAGGTGGGGACAGGCATAGTGGGGCACAAAAGGTGCTAAAGAGCCATCAACTGCCCTAATGAAGGCTCAGGGAGGTGTGCAACTGCCACAGATACTCTCATGGGGGATGGAAGAAGCCTGATAGCATATATATAGAATGGGGAAAAATAGTAATACTTTCTATTCTTTGAGTTAGTCAACTGATTCTGATTCTAACCCATACAGCAACTCTGAATGAAGCTTCTGGATTCAATGGGTCATGGTTCAGATCACCATCACTGAGATGTAGTTAGCTGCCCTTGTCACACAGCAAAGTCTCTTGTTTCTAGTCTGCTCAAAACCACAGCTGCTATGATATGATGCTGGTGATGCACACAGTAAGGCACACAGTTAACCAGCAAATACTTCCTGACAATGCCTGGATTAAATCTCAAAATACTAGTTTGAAAACAACTTAGTGTTCACTGCTCCTTTTCAATCCCTTAGTCTGTAATGGATATAATCATTCTGTCTTTCCAAGTCTTGAAAGAGCTCCTCATCTTGGGTTCTAATGCAATTCAATTGGAATTAAATTGTAATTTGAGTAACCTAATACTGATGACACCAAAAGAGCAGACTCCAAATATGCAAAGGTTTGTTTCAAACCTAACAAAGTGCATCTTCAGGAACTGGGCTGCTAAAAAGGTGGCATTGAAATGAAGAAATAAACTTAAGAGCAGAGTCAATTATACTGTTAAACAGGCATTCTTTATTGACTGTGGATGGGTCTCTATTAGATGGAGATCTGTTATTGAACTAGCCAGACCCAAAGGAATTTCAAGGCCACCTTGGAAAGCTGAAAACAGGACTTGCTGTGGGGGTGAGGCAGTTCTACAATAACAGGGCCTCAACATGACGTAAATCAACGGACCTATCAGGAGTGAGACTCCAGCGCGTGGACAGCTCGTGAACATAGAGGATATCCAATTAGTGAATGCATGCTTGGAGCGTGGACGCGTGATCAGAGAATAGTTGCATATATAAGGAGGCTTGTTTCTGTAATAAACGGCTTTGCGTGATTCACCATGAATTGGAATGTTGAGTCCTTTATTCGTTCCAACAAATGGTGACCCCAACGTGATACTGTGAACGGTATCTCACTACGATCGGGGAAAAGCCCAGAGTGGCCCAGCCGGAGGTGGTTCAGCTGGACTGAAGACCGGACGGAGGCATACGGACGCCCTGGGGATAAATTCGTCGACGGATCACCGGAAAAGGTGAGCGGCTGGGGAAAGGAGGAGGGAAGAGTGAAGTTATGGGGCAGAACGTATCCTCTGAAGAACAAGCCATAGTTAAGCTCCTCCTGCATATTCTCTCTGTGAGAGGACTTAAATATGAAGAAAGTAACATACGTAGACTGTTAATTTGGTGTACAATTAACGGCTACCCAGCAGAAACCGAGAAGGCTTTTAAATGTTAACTTTGGGACAATAAAGGGCAGAAATTATGGGATAAGTTCAGCAATCGAGATAAAGAAGCTAAATCATTAGTAACTACATGGAAGCTTATAAAAGATTTTAAGGCTGAACGGTCTGCTGCTGCTGCTGGAGTTTTTGTAGCGTTGCGGCCTGATAAGAATCCTGAAAGTCGCTGTGAAGTTTACCCGGTTTGTGTCTTTAATACCTTCTCTACTCCATCCCCTGCTGTGCTTTCGGCATCCCCGATAGTTCAGCAGTCCGGAGTGGGGGGAGGAAAAATGCCGAGCGGGTGTCCTCCTACACTATTACCCAACCCTGATGAGAACAGCAAGTCCAGAGGATTGGAATCAGACAACTTGCCCAAAGAACCTGTGAAAGATGAGGATGCTAAAGTCGTAAACAAGTCCTTTTACCAATTTGTATCTGCTTTTATCGCCTTTTAACCCTCCAACTTCCATGAGATAGCAGAAGGAGTCGCCGGATAAGAACTGGGCAAAAGAACTGTGTGAAAGATCAGATCAGCTATTAGCGAGTGAATCCAACAGTCAGCAATGCAGTCACGCTGATCGTGACGGGAAAGGGGATGCGCCTGGGGACTCAGGTTATACAAATAATTATGATGCTAGAAAGTATTGGTGAGAATGTGCACTGTTCCAAACCCCCCTGTTACAATGATTCTCCAGCATCATTCAAGTCTGTGTTATCTGATGATGAGGATGGGGGTTTGCAGCATTTTCTTGAAAAATTAAAGGAGTATGTGTATGAGTTGCCCCGAGATCAGATAAGAACCATGAAAGACTCAAGCAAAATTAGACCTGTGCAATGTAACATCTATAGATCATTTAGGAGAGAACGATGGGGATTCATTGAAAGGGGCAGGTATCCCCCAACTCTTGGAAGAGACACTAATTGGCACATCACAATTGCAGGCACTATTAGTTTCTGAAATCCTGAAGCAATCAAAGGACCTTGCATATCGAGCTATGAAAGAGGTGCCTGAAACCAACAAAGCAGCCAAATAATTTACAACTATTAATCAGGGTCCCAATGAGAATTACATGCAATTTATTGACCATCTTCAAGAGGCCATCAATAAGCAGGTTGAAAACTTACAAGTTAAGGAAGCACTGGTGTTGAAATTAGCAGTAGAGAATGCTAATGTTTGCTATCAACATGTTATTTACGAGTTTTACAGTACATATTACGTGCTTCTGTGTATTGCCTCTCTGAAAATCAAGCAGCTTGTCAGGAATGTGAGTTGTTTTAGTAGTTGCTTTTAAGTGCACCGTAAAACCTTCTCCCCACTTTTCCCACTCACGCTGCAAGCAGCCCTGTGCTTCCCCCCGTCCCTCCCTCTTCTCAAGGTTTTTACTTGTAAGATGGGGTCAGGAATGATGGTTTTCAGTTGTGTTCCTAAAAAAATCGGTATTGGAAGGTGTTTTAAAACATAGGAAAGCACTCGGAATTATGAGGAAGGAAGATCTTGTGAAATATTGTAATTAATGGTGGCTGCTGTATAAGTTAAAAGATTGGGAAAAGTGTCCGGAGAATAGAATCTTGAAGTATAACACTTTGTTGCAATTAATGTTTTTAAGGCGAGAAGAGCAGGACAAAATAAATCTCTACAAGAGATCATTAAATCATTTCAGACAGTTTTACAGGCGGGGCGGTTTGAACTTCAACAAGCTGAGAGAGAATTAACTGATAACACACAGGTCAGAAAACTTGTTAAAGTCTGCAAGATGCTTTCCTTATTAACCTGTTTTCTTTGTGGGTATCTGTTTAAGCATGTTGCAATTTTGGTAGGTCTTTGTTATATGGTACGATAAGTTCACAATCTGTTAAATCATGAGAATCCGTTGACTCAAAATGTGCATTTTGTGATAATACAGAAGATCACGAGTAATTTAGTTCTTTACTGCGTGAATGTGATGGTAAAATTTTGTGTGTAGTAGCTGTTATTTTTCTTTCTAGCATGCTAGCTTTATTCCGGTATCCAGACTTGCACAACTCTGTGATAGGCTGTGTCTCATCTCGATGTGCTGGATTTGGCTCTTTTGTATGCACACCAAGTAAAGAATCCTGGTTTTGGGATAACAGTTGTAGCGCACCAGATGAGACACTAATAAAAACCTTGCCCAGTCCAGCTGCTGACGTGGTGGGGAGGCGGGTGCCGATGGGGCTCCAGCGCGCACTGACCTGTTTTGTCAGGGAGACCCAGAGGTACCTCCTCCTGGCTGAGCAGTAAGCAGTTCAAAGGTGCAATGCAAAAATTGAGATCTTGTCTTGAATAAGTGTAACTGTGATCCATCTGCATATTTGAACTTGGTATTTGGTTTTCATATCCGAGCTCAATATTTTAGTTTGCATATATTTATATTTGGTACCAAAAGAATTTTGTTTGGGGAGATAATTACAAAATGGGAACCGGTTCCATTGCTAAAATTCCACCTTGCTCCCCCTTAGGATGCATCCTTACACATTTGAGTAATTGCTTATATTGTTATCTAGTAATTTTGAGACCAGAAAAGAACTTAAATTGTTAAACTCTGCTTTGCGTTGAAAAAAAAAACAAAAAAAAAAACAAACAAACAAAAAAACCACCAACCAACCAACCACCTAAATGCTATGATGGATGTGAACTTGGTATTGTATGAGGTTGTATTTAAAAACTGGTAGAATATGAACTTATTTGGAATCTAGGAAAATGGAATAATGGATTGATACTTAATATACTGTTTTTTGACATCTATAAATTGTAAAAGGTAAATGGGAGTGAGGAGTGTGGAAACTCTTGAGCTGGTTGGAATTGTGTATGAAGTGTGTTATGGTTGGATTGAAATGGGAGAACAAGAAAGCAAAATATCCCAGGCCTGTGCCTGAACATGGATTTCGGGCCTGTGTGAAGTTGCAAGATAAACTCAGGTCATTGCAATCGAGGAGTCTGCCAGAGCCTCCCACTTTGTACCAGCAATTACGTCAGCGGCGTGGCCTTGGCTATATCTGAACTGCAGCAAGAAGAGAAAGAAATAAAAAAAAAAAAAGGAAAAACGTGTTTTCCCGCTGTCATCCATCCTTGTTGTGGCACTGTGTTGCTTCTCAACTTTGAATCAGGGATTGTTGGTGTTGTTTATTTTTGCTTCTGTCTTGTCTCCTAGGTTTTGGCACATCTGGGGAAAGAGCTCATAATTTTACCTCCTTGCTGAAGTCAGTCTTTTCACACTGGTCAGCTTTGGGGAGGTCAGAGTGCTCAGTGCTTCTCTGGGTCAGAGTGGTACTAATTAGAGTGTGGAGTGCAGCCAGGTTGGTTTGATGTGGAGTTTGAACTGATTTGTTTTCATGCTGGGCTGGAGATTCTGCCATCTCAGATGGGGGTGACAGGGAGGTTTTATTCTCCACCCCCAGCAATGTTACTGCTAGGGAACTGTAATACTGCATGAAGGAGTCTGAGGGTTGAAATTTAAAGGCATTGTCAGTGGATCCATAGTTCTAATGAAGCTGTGAAATTAAACCAAATTTTTTTTAATAGACCTATTCTGTGGTAACTAGTTGTAAGAGACTTCTTAGTAAATTCACCATGCTAGTTTTTGAGGTCATGGGAGAGAATGAAAGAAAGGCTGTTTTTTGAGACCAATAGAATGCCAAATTTGGAACAAAGTTTTAATACATGATTTCTTGTATTTGCCAGAAAGCCCTATAGCTCTCTTAGGTCAAGATTTGTTAAGTAAATTGTAAACCCAAATAACATTTTCTGAGAATTCTGTTGAGTTGCATGTCCTACAAGAAGCTGCTTGAATGGTGCAGATCTGCTTGTTTCAAGTGAGAAATCTCCAAGGAAATTTCAAATGCTGTATTTCCACTAGTATTAGCAGCCAATGTTTCAATAAAGCAAACACTACACTGATAGATCTGAAACAGGACTTCAATCCGGTAAGGGAAAACAATATCCAATAAATATGACAGCCAAAATGGAGTTAGAAACTGCGGAATAAATTTCTAACAACCTTACAAGCTAACTGCATTCGATTGGACTTGCAGATTTGTCTATGAAACAACCTGTGGCTATTGTGGGACAGTATGATGAGATTGCTAGCAGACTGATATACCGACTGTTATATACCAATTGTCACTCTAATCAAGAAAATGCAGGGAATGAATTTAAGTCTTAATAGGCCATGATCATTTTGTCATATATGTATCATTTGTGAAATTTAATTCTGATTTTTTTTTTTTATTTATAATCTATGTCCTTGTAAATTGCACTAGCTGGTTTTCTTAACAACACACATTTTGGCATGCCTAAATGTAAATTACTGCAGAACCTGCAAGTCTTTAACATCAGGTCACAGACCACACTTGTTTTCGGTCTGATCCTACATACTTGCACAGTTTTTGTTGATGGTTCTGGGCAGTCTCATAAAGCTGTAGTGGTCTGGCATGAAGATAACAATTGGTATAATTCTGTAAAAATTATTGAAGGTTCAACCCAATTAGCAGAACTTGGCACAGCTTTACATTACTTAGAGCTTTTTAAGGAGGAACCTCTAAATTTGATTTGTGATTCTGAGTACGTAGTCAAGGTCCAACGCACATATCTGATTCCGAACTGTTTTTTGTTTTTTTGTTTTCTTTAAAACAAACAAAGAAAAAGGGGGAAGTGACTGCACTACTCCACATGACAGACTGAGCAAAGCATCATATGTTTTGCACTTTTTACACCTCTCACAAGGGTTTGATATTCCACCTATGATTTGCCATGGAACAAGTTTAAAAGGCCATCTGACAGACCTTAGGGAAAATCAGTGTCAGGTCAAAGTACGCAATGGTGTTACTGGTGAATGGGAAGGTCCTTTCCAATTAATAACTTGGGGAAAGGGTTATGTTTGTGTCATTACAGGCCAAGAATCGAAGTGGATTCCCGTGAAATGGGTCAAGCCATGGCTGAATAAAGACAACAAAGATTCAGTGAATGCAGATGGACAGGAGGGAGATAAGTTGTGAGGACTGTTTCAGACATAAACCATGGATCCTAATTCAGTGTTATAGATGCTCACAGACCTGGTGATCTAGAAGCCTATTAGCAAGCAGGTGGTGTACCTTCTGTAGAGAATGACAATTTGAACAAACAGTAGAATTAGCCAAAAGGGTAATATTATATTTAGATAGAACTGAGGTAAAAGTATGGGACATTCTTACCATCGCATCTACTGTATTATTTTTCTCTAGTATAACAGCTAGTAAAAGCTTTAGGAGACATATCAAAGTTAAGCTATTGTTCTTTTAAATAGGTTAATTTAACTCTTGAAATACTAATAATAGATGTTGATGGTATTAGACATGTTATTCTACAAAATCACGGAGTTATAAATGTTCTACTTTTAACATTAGGATTATGGTTGTGCTCTATTAACTTGTTTGATTATTCCAAATCTATTAATAAGTGCTTTAGACAAACTAGAACTGTACATTAATAAGATTGCCGTAGTAAAGTTAAGGTTTGACATATAGCTTATAAGTTTTGGAATAAGTGGGTAGTTGTTTGATCTTATTAAATAAGGCTTAATTGCATTATATGTAACTGTAATTATTGTGTTAATTGTGTGCTGTATATTGCAGTGTATTTCAAAGATGATTCAGCGTGCTGTAAATGGGGCCTGACTGGTTCAAGAACAAAAGGGGGAATTGTGGAGGGGTTGCTGTTAGATAGAGATTTGTTACTGAACCAGTCAGGAATTTCAAGGCTGGGAACAGGACCTGCCGTGGGAGAGAAGCAACTCCGAAATAACAAGGCCCCAACGTGGTGTAAATCAATGGACCTATCAGCAGTAAGACTTCAGCACGTGGACAGCTTGTGGACATAGATGATATCCAATCAGGGAATGCATGATTGGAGTGTGGACGCGTGATCAGAGAATAGTTGCATATATAAGGAGGCATGTTTCTGTAATAAATGGCTTTGCATGATTCACATTGAATCGGAATGCTGAGTCCTTTATCATTCCAACACCCAACCCTGGAGAGAACAAGTCCAAAGGATTGGAGTCAGACGACTTGTCCAAAGAATCTATGAAAGCTGTGTATGCTAAAGTCATAAATAAGTGTACTATCAGTCCTTTTACTGATTTGTGTCTGCCTTCTATCCCTCTGTGAGAGTCGGTCCAAAGATGGAGCAGTATTTGCCTGAACATCGCCATCAAGAACTGAGAGAACTGAGGCTCTGACAGAAAGAACACATGAACAATGACTTGGATAGAGGCCCGAGGAGAAGCATTGTGTTGCACTGGTTTCTCTGATACGGGGGGGCTGCTGCTTACAATGGCTGCTGTATGGACTTTGCCTGCTGCTTCAGTCAAACCAGCCCCCACCTCCTGAAAGTGATTGTTATGAGGGTCTCTTCGATCCAGGGACAATAGCTGCCATCCAGAGGATGTAGTCTCATCTGCGGCCTCAGTCACATGTGTCCCCCACCTGCTCCCCCAAAGAATGGTCAACAAAAAGGAGCATGCCCAGAAGCTCGCCAAGGGTCCTGAGGTCACCCAACGGACCAGAGAAAGAGCCTTGAATGCTGGACACGTACACGTTGGCAAAAGAAAGCGCGAATCTTTTGAGCCTGCGCAGTACAAACCTGGGTTGCAAAATCAAGGCGGAGACTGGTCTAAAACAATGGGAGCGAGGGGGACTGAAGAAGCATAAGAGATGACTTCTGAATGGACACCATTGAAGATATTCCCACCAGAGGATCCCGAACCACGATGGAGGACTGGCAGGACTCCATGGGACTGGAGATCAGAGGGATTCTTCTGGAACTGGACTGGTGATAAACGCAACCTCATTTCTCATCTTTACTTTTACTTTTTCCCTGTTTCTTTTCTCTTTTCTTTTTCTTACTCTCTCTCTCTATCATGTGCCACTTTACGGGAAAATTAATAAAGTAACACTGCTTGGTTGAATTATAACCCCCTGGCATTTTGGTTGCCTTAATTTTGCGCTTCGAGATCAAGGTAAAAGAACCATCACAAGTCCATCACCGAATAGACCGTGACACCCTCTAACTCCTACGAGAGAGCAGAAGGGGTCACTGGATAAGAACTGGACAAAAGAACTGTGTGAAAAATTAGATCAGCTATTAGCAAGAGAATCCAGCAATCAGCAATGCAATCATGCTGATTGTGACGGGAAAGGGGGTGTGCTGGGGGGCTCGGGTTCTAAGAATAATTATGATCCTAAAAAGCATTGGCAAGGAATTATTAGAAATGCAATGATAGAAGGTGAAATAACAAGTGCATATCCGGTCTTCTATCAGCAAGACGAACAGGGTAATCAGCATCCTGGGTGGACAGGGTTGCCTTGGGAGGAGATAAAAGAGGCTAGAAAAGTGGTACAGCAGTATGGATAACATGGGAAATATACTCAAGGCTTTATTAGCACTCTCTTTGATGGGCAAATATTAACCCCTTTCTATTGTCGTCACCTAGCTACGCTGCTACTAACCCCAATGCAAGAGGTTCTCTGGAGAAGCAGGTGGATTGATGCTTGTGAGGATGCAGCTATCCTTAATTTAGACCTTAATGAGGGAGATCCGTTATGCCTTGTTTCGAAAGATATGCTAGCAGGGTCAGGGGATTTTGCTGACCCTCAAGTACAAGCACGGTTAAATACTGCCATCTTGCGGCAGAGTTCTTCTCTAGCAAGAGATGTTTTCCAAACAGTCCCTCCATACTCCCGGGTAAAACAAAAAGACGATGAATCATATGTGGCCTTTCTTGACCGACTAAGGGAAGCTTTGGATAGAGCACCGATTGATGCTAATGTAAAAGAACCTTTGTTAATGACACTTGCAATTGAGAATTCTAACCCGGTTTGTAGGAAAATTTTGGTTGCTTTACCAAAGCATAGCTCAGTAGCTGAGATGATGGATGCTTGTGCCAGGGTGGGTTCAGAGGAAGAAAAACTTGTTTTTTATGGCTTCTGCATTTGTGGCTGCTGTTAAGCCCTTGTTAGCTCACAACTCGAGTAGATCAGGCCGAATTTGTTTTAAATGTGGAAAAACGGCATTTCAAATCCCAAAGTCATGACAATCAAACTTATCACAGATCAAATAAGAGTGCTACAGGAGGTCCAATAGGCAATAATGCATGTCACCATTGTGGAAAATTTGGACACAAAGCTAAGGAATGTACATCTAACTTTAAAAAAAATGGGCAGGCATTGGGAAACAGGGAAATGAACGCATCGACACCTGGCGCAACGACACAAGTGAGGTCTCAGGCTGCTTGGACAGCATCACGGCTGCCACTTCAGGGAGTGCCGGAGTGGATGTAGAAATTATGAAAGATGTAACATTAGTTGACACTCAGGTACAATGCATACAAACAAACATGACTGGACCATTAGGGCATGGTTTAAGCGCCTTGCTTCTAGGGAGATCATCTGTCACTAGAAAAGCCATTTTTGTACTTCTGGGTGTAGTTGATGCAGATTTTACTGGTATCATTTCAAGAATGTAATGCACTGCTAGTCCACCAGTCTACATTCCCAAAGGATCAAAAATATGTCAATTGGTTCTGTTTAAAGCAAATGTTCCAAAAGTCTCAATTAAAGACTGTAGTGAAGGAGGTTTTGGTTCTACTGGCGTTGCAGAGTTGTATTTAGCTCTAGACATAAGTAAGGCAAAGCCAATGGAAAAGGTGACTCTTTTAGACAAAAACAGTCGTTGAAAAACTTTTCAAATTCTGGTAGACACAGGTGCTGATGTGACTATTATCAGCAAAAAAGGATTGGCCAGTATGGTGGCCTCTAGAGTCTCCACAAATACCAGTCATGGGTGTTGGTGGTATGCAGAGTACCCAGGTGAGCAAAAGCCATTTACAAATGAAATTGTCTGATGAATCACAATGTTCTGTATGACCTTATGTGATGTCTATCCCTATTTCCCTGTTAGGACGAGATGTTATGGGACAATTAGGAGCAACTCTGGTGACGAAACAACAACATTTTTAGGGGCGACCATTGATGATGGGTGACCAGTACTTAAATTACAGTGGAAAACTGATGACCTGGTCTGGGTAAATCAATGACCGCACACTAAAGAGAAGCTCGCCCACATCGAAGACCTGGTGCAAGAGAAGCTTGGAAAAGGGCATTTAGAACCGTCTACAAGCCCCTGGAATACTCCTGTGTTTACTATTCAGAAAAAATCAAACAATCACACCGCATCAAAAGTGCAGAGAATCAGAATGGGGAATTGAAAACTTTCACACAAGTTTAAAATACAAAATTGGATAGACTCTTTATTTTGCCTGGACAGAAATTGCAGAAAGTCAGCTGCAGTTGCTTCATATTTATCTTTTCACTCCTGTTAAATTTTAAGCCACGACAAGAATATGTTGTGAATTAACAAGTACATGCTCAGTGACAAATCAAAAGTTATTCTCTCCCTAGCATGTTCCTCAGCGTCCTTGCACTTTAGGTGGAGGCTGCTCTTCAGAAAGGAAGGAGGAGCATGGAAGTTGTTATTGAAGGCACCAGAACTGCTTTGCCACCATTTCACAGGTAGAAAATGCCCATTTAAAGACAGAGTTTTCCACTGCTGTTTTGCGGCCACTTTTGGGCACTTTGCATGACATACACAAAGTGTAACTGTTTTTAGTGACAGGAGCATTTGGCACAGCATGCATCACAGAGTTTTCTGTGTTCAAAGAGCTTTGCTGAAACTCCAGAGATGCCCAAGCTATGAAAGGCCAGTGCTAATTCAGCAACATTTGTGTGCGCATTTTGACAAAATGTTTTATGATATTTTTGGTTACTGTTCATCCTTAGAGCCTTATTAAGTGTTCGGCGATGACAAACATGATATGAAGTGAAAGTTCAGCCTTTTTTCCTTTTTTTGGGTGTTCTTTGTGTTTGCACATCTTGCCTACCAAAATTTTCGGGGAAACAGGGTATCATCCAGGCTCTGTACTGAGATGAAGATAAAGGTGGTAAACTCTCTTGAGCAAATTATAAACATTCATGGCTGATCTTCCCTGTGCTCCTAACAGAACAAGAAGTAATAACATCATAAGCAACCTTTAGGAAGATTATTAATGATTTGCTTCAGGCAATAGTGGGAATCTGTGGGAAAGACAGGAAAGGTTCTGGATCCTAAATCTCAGCATCACTGCTTCATTGTTAACAACTGCAGAGCTTCTTTACACAGTGAAAGAAATCTTCTGTGGACTTCCTTTTGAGTCCTTAAATAATTCTCTCCTACTCTCTGCAAGGTTGCTAGAATAAAAAAGGGAAAGATCTGTGTACAAAATATAGCTTACAGTTACATAAGGAGTAATAGCATCACAATGACTATGCATAAGCACTTGTAACTAAGGCTTCATAGAAAATCTTAATGTTGGTCTTCCTTATTACTGAGAGTTTAGCAATTTAATCCTGTAGGTTTTTTGTTTGGGTTTGGGTTTTTTTTTAGAGAAGTCAGCAATAGTAAAAGCAGGAAGGAAATAAATTCCACCCCGAAATGAAGAATTTACTAGACTTTATAAGAATACAAATTCCATTCCTGATATTCCCCTTGTAAGTCTCTCTCCTATCTTGGAAACTGAGGGAGAGAGGTACGAGCCAAATTTATTGATCTTCTAGGAACGCATTATTTAAGGCCATCTTTAAACATTACAGATGGACAAGCAAGTTCTAGAGGAGCAAATTTTGTCCCCGTCAAAGGAGCCCATTGTCCTAGTGTAATGATCTACCTATGCATCTCAATGTTCTTACTTCCCAGAAGTCCTGTCCTGTATTTGCACCTGGAACCATCACAACAAATGGGTGCATTTGGCATAGCAGATTTAATTCACTGAAGTATCACAGAAGAGCTGCCCTGTAGCAGCTTCTTTTGGGCAGGGTCTTATTCAGAGTAAAAGCAAGGTAATAACACTTTATTTACATCTCCAAGAAAAAGGTAAACAATTTATTGCTTGTGGTCCAGGACAGGAGCCCACCCTGGAGGAGGCAGCCTGTAGCTACTCAGTTAGTGGTGTGATGAAGCAAGTATACAGGAAAAGAGGTAGTTCCCCAGACCTGTAATATTTAAATCAGTACCCTACAGCACTGTTGAAAGCACACAGAATCCAGAAAATAGTTATAAATGATCCCCAGGCCTAACACTACTGTGCATCACAAAGCTTCCTCAAAAACACATCCTTCTGAAGAATCATAATATATAGCCACAATGAAGATAAACACTCAGTGTAGTCACAGAAGATATGGTTACATGTAACCTATGCTAAGTGGCAGAGATCTCCAGAAAAGAGAAGCTGACAGGAAAAATCAGTCATGGTTCCTCCTAGCTATTCTCCCATTCCAGAGAATGGAGCACAGAAGGAGGTTCCAAAGAACCAGGAGGTGCGATCTTTATGACAAGAGAAGGTCACATCCTTCAGCATCATCCAGCTCATACCCTGTTTCCCCAAAATAAGACAGGATCTTATATTAATTTTTCCTCAAAAAGATGCTTACTTTTTTACATGTGTAGGTGCCTGGACACTATTTAAATAGACTTTTTAATGAACCGTAACTAGGGCTTATTTTTGGAGTAGGGCTTATACTCTCTTGGATGGGCAAATATTAACTCCTTACGATTGTCATCAGCTAGCTACATTGCTACTAACACCAATGCAAGAAGTTCTCTGGAGAAGTAGGTGGATTGATGCTTGTGAGGAAGCAACTATTCTTAATTTAGACCGTAATAAGGGAGACCCGTTACGCCTTGCTTCGAAAGATATGCTGACAGGGTCAGTGGAATTTGCTAACCCTCAAGCGCAGGCACGGTTAAATACCGCCATCTTGCGGCAGAGTTCCTCTCTTGCAAAAGATATTTTCCGAACTCTACCGGAAGAAGGTAAAGCAGTCCCTCCGTACTCTCAGGTAAAGCAAAAGGACAATGAATTGTATATGACTTTTCTTGACTGCCTAAGGGAAGCCTTGGATAGGGCACTGATTGATGCTAATGTAAAAGAACCTTTGTTTATGACACTCGCAGTTGAGAATGCTAACCCGGTTTGTAAGAAAATTTTGCTTGCTTTACCAAAGCATAGCTTAGTAGCTGAGATGATGGATGCTTGTGCCAGGGTGGGCTCACACGAAGAGAAATTTGGTCTTATGGCTTCTGCATTTGCGGCTGCTATTAAGTCCCTGTTAGCTCACAACCCAAATAGATCAGGCCGAGTTTGTTTCAAATGTGGAAAAACAGGGCATTGCAGATTCCAATGTCATGTCAATCAGACTTACCGCAGATCAAATAAGAGTGTTACAGGTCCAATAGACAATAATGTATGTCACCGCTGTGGAAAATTTGGACAGAAAGCTAAAGACTGTAAGTCTAGTCTTCATAAAAGTGGGCAGGCACCGGGAAACGGGGGAACGAGTGCACCGAGACCTGGTGCAACGACACAAGTGAGGTCTCAGACTGCTTGGACACAGTCACCGCTGCCACTTCAGGGAGTACTGGAGTGGATGCAGAAACTATGAAAGATGTAACATTAATTGACACTCAGGTACAATGCATACCAACAAACACGACTGGACCATTAGGGCATGGTTTAAGTGCTTTGCTTCTAGGGAGATCATCTGTCACTAGAAAAGGCATTTTTATACTTCCAGATATAGTTGATGCAGATTTTGCCGGTATCATTTCAATTATGGTATGGACTCTTAGTCCACCAGTCCACATTCCCAAAGGATCAAAGATAGGTCAATTGGTTCCATTTAAAGCAAATGTTCCAAAAGTTTCAATTAAAGAGTGTCCAGAAGGAAGCTTTGATTCTACTGACAATGCAGAGTTGTATTTAGCTCTAGACATTAGTAAGGCAAAGCCAATGGAAAAGGTGACTCTTTTAGACAAAACTGGCCGTTCACAGACTTTTGAAATTCTGGTAGACACAGGTGCTGATGTGACTATTATCAGCAAAAAAGATTGGCCAGCTTGGTGGCCTCTCGAGTCTCCGCAAATACCAGTCATGGGTGTTGGGGGTATGCAGAGTACCCAGGTGAGCAAATATCATTTACAAATGAAGTTATCTGATGATTCACTATGTTCTGTACGACCTTATGTGATGTCTATCCCTGTTTCTCTATTAGGACGAGATGTGTTAGGACAACTAGGAGCAACTCTGGTGACAAAACAACAGCATTTCTAGAAGCGGCCATTGATGATGGGCGACCAGTACTGAAATTACAGTGGAAAACTGATGATCCAGTCTGGGTAAATCAATGGCCACTCAGTAAAGAAAAACTCGCCCATGTTGAAGATCTGGTACAGGAACAGCTTGAAAAAGGGCATTTAGAGCCGTCTACAAGTCCCTGGAATACTCCTGTGTTTACTATTCAGAAAAAAATCAAACAAATGGAGGTTGTTACATGATCTTCGAAAAATTAATGATACCATGGAAGACACGGGAGCATTACAGCCGGGATTACCATCCCCTGTCATGATTCCAGAAAATTGGCAGATCATAATAATTGACTTGAAAGATTGTTTTTTCACCATTGCTTTGCACCCTGATGACTGTAAACGCTTTGCATTTTCCATACCTTCTGTGAATAAGGGTGAACCTGCAAAAAGGTATCAATGGGTAGTTTTACCACAAGGAATGAAAAATTCCCCAACTATGTGTCAAATTTATGTAGCTTGGGCCTTGCAATCGATTAGAAAATCTCATCTGGAGTTAGTGATCTACCACTACATGGATGACATATTAATAGCTGGGGAAACTTTTTTGACTGATTTGTTGTTAAATGAGGTATCAGATATATTGAAATATAGGGGATTACAAATTGCTCCAGAAAAGGTACAAATTCAACCAACATGGAAATATCTTGGTTGGGAAATTTCTCAGTCCACAGTGAAACCTCAGAAAGTAGTATGTTGGCCTGTCATTCAGTCTTTAAATGATGTGCAGAAACTAGTGGGTGACCTGAATTGGGTCCAGAACATTTGTGGGATCACGAATGAGGATTTAGCTCCAATTGTAAAATTGCTAAAAGGCGATAGTGACATTAGGTCTCCTAGAACGCTTACTGCTGAGGCGGAAGTTGCTTTGCCAAAGATTACGTCCAAACTTGTGAAAGCTTTTAGCCGTAGGTGGAATCCAGATTATGTAATCGGACTATTGATTGTAAACAATACTAACCATCCTTTTGCCCTTATAATGCAATGGACAACTGGTAAGGAACCGTTAAAGGTCTTAGAGTGGGTATTTTTGCCTTTTCAACTCAAACGAGCCATTACAACCAGGGTTGAGGCCTTTGCTCAGCTTATAATGAAAGGGAGACAGAGAATAGTTGAAATCTCAGGTAGTGAGCCTGCATATATCATCATTCCTCTCATTTCAGAGTATTTACAGTGGGGCTTGCAGAATTTGTTACCTTTGCAAACTGTGTTATTAGATTCTCAAGCTTTAATCAAGGTACATTCCCCTCTACACAAGTTAATGTCAGTTCTAAATATGGAAACGATGGAGGAGGGTCCCCCTCTTCTTTCAGAATTTCCTGTTAAAGGACCCACAGTGTTCAGTGACGCAGGGGGTAAAATGCAGAAAGCAGCAATTACATGGAAAACAGATGGTAAATGGCAAGATGTGGTATTAAATGATCTGAAAGGATTAACTCAGCATTTGGAACTCAGGGCTGTAAAAGAAAGTGTTTATGAGATTTGCTCATACCCCAGTGAATATTGTTTGTGATTCTTTGTATGTGGTAGGCGTGGTAGCTTGCATTGAGAGAACCTTGCTCAAAGAAGTTCAAGATGCACAACTGATGTCTTTGTTTAAGCGATTATGGTTGTTAGTTGAGGAGAGAGACAACTGGTACTTTATAACACATATCTGTAGTCACCTGATGATTCATGGCGATTTAGATGAAGGAAAGCGCCGAGATGACTTTTTTGTATCTCCTGCCTGGGTCCCACCTCCAATAGATAAGTTTGGTCAGGCGGTACGCTCTCAGAGTTTCCTCCATCATTCTGCTCAGGTCTTACAGTGGTAATTTTCACTGTCCGAAAGTGAAGTGCGAGGCATTGTTAAAAGTTGTGCAGATTGCCAGTGCATCACAGTGGGCTTGGGTGCAGGAGTCAATCCAAGGGGATTAGGAGCTTTGGAATTGTGGCAAATGGACGCCACACACGTCCCTGAATTTGACAGACTGAAGTATGTGCATGTGTCTATTGATAAATACTCTTTTGCCATATGGGCCACTGCTCAGACTGGCAAAACTAGTTCGCACGTACGACGACATTTACGTTCTGCTTTCGCAGCTTTGGGAGTTCCTGCACAGGTCAAAACAGACAATGCACCTGGTTATATCACCAAAACTACTGCCACCTTTTTTCAGTTGTGGGGTGTTGAGCATATTACAGGGATACCAAATTCTCCTACCGGTCAGGCATTGGTGGAAAGAGTGAATCAAACTCTCAAGTATCAGCTTGACAAACAAAAAGGGGGAAGTGATCGTACTACTCCACATGACAGGCACGTGGACAGCTCATGAACATAGATGATATCCGATCAGTTAATGCATGCTTGGAGCGTGGACGTGTGATCAGGAAATAACTACATATATAAGGAGGCTTGTTTCTGTAATAAATCATCTTTGCGTGATTCACATTGAATCGGAATGCTGAGTCCTTCATTCGCTCCAACAAACAGTTACTTTTTTGTTCCAGTATGGTTGTGACTGTATGGGACACTAACAGTAATTTTCTGTCCCATACTGAACTTGCGAGCTTCCTGTATATTGAGTAAAACCGCTGCCACAGCTCAAAGACATCCAGGCCAGCCTTTGCTTACTTCATCTGATTGCTTAGGGAAGTAGGCCACTGCTTGCTTATGAGGTCCTAATTGGTGTGCTAGGACACTGCCACTGTTTATTGCAGGGTGACAATACACCGTGGCACATACTCTCTGTTACCACCACCCCCCCCCGCCCCAGCCCTCCCCACCAAAGAAAGGCAATAGGAGGAAAAGGGAGAGAGACCTGTAAGTTGGAAAAAGTTAAAAATACTTTACTAATGCTACTAATAAAATAGAGAAAATAATACAAAATATACAAAACCAATCTTGTATTTTCCAGGGCAGCGCAGTGGCAGAGCCAGCACCAGCAGCTGCAAGTCCTGGGCTGGACTCCACAGTAAACCAGAACTGGATTCAGGGATGCAGGGTCTGGAACCAGGCCTTGGACTGCAGGCACAACAGACAGGGTCCTCTTCAGATGCCAGTCATAGTCAAAGAGAGCAAGACCCTTGTGATCTCCCACTCTAATAGGGTGTATGATGTGGATGGGATGGAATACTTAGTTGGTCAATTTTAGTCACCTGTTTTGTTCACCTCTCCTTGCAAATACTCCTCTCTCCCTTATGGGACATGTGAAATTGTATCAGCAACCTTGCATACCATTGCTTCTGTTTATCAGCTCCTGTCTGCAAAAACATGCAGTCATGTTCAGAGAAGTGCAGTTACTTAGAAGAACTTAGCTGAAAGGAAAATTCACTAAAAGAGAAACTGGTCTTGTTTTTAACAAAACCAGGACAGACACCCAGAACAATGCCTTTTGTGTGAGTACAACCGAAATGGTCTGGTGACATCTGGGAGGACAAGGGCTGGGGTCTTCATAAGTTCTTTTTTTACTTGTGAAAATGCCCTCCTGGCTTCTCCCATCCAATTCAACTTGGAAGTGTTTTCTTTTAACAGTTCATATAAAGGCTTTACTGTAAGTCCTTAATTATAAATTCAAAGTCTGAACCAACCTGTCATTCCAAGAAATGTCTGGAGCTCTTTCACCATTGCAGGCTCTAGTGTCCAGCAAATAGCTTCTTTTTGCTCTATCCCCAGCTCTCATTGTCCACTGGATATCTCAAATCCCAGATAAGTCACTTGGTGCTGTATCAGCTGGACCTTCTGTTGGGAAACTCAATACTCAATCTCAGAAAATGAGTTAACTTACAGTCCACTGCACACAATCTTTTTTTTTTTGTTGTTTTTTGTTTTTTTGTTTTTTTGTGGCTATAAGGAGATAACAAAGTCTTATTTCCTGGAAGAGCTTCCCAGGTTTCAAGTTCCTGTGCTAACTGGCTTCTGAAAATTGTAGAGCAGTTCTTGAATTCCTGGGTTAACACTGTCCAGATTAATTGAGTCTTTCTCCCAGTATTGGGATTTTCTCACTCAAAAGCAAAAAGCTTCTGATTTTTTAGCTAATGCAAGACAGAAAAGGCGTCTTTCGAGTCCAACACAGTAAACTATTTCTGATTGTCTCATAATTTTGTTAACAATGTGCAAGGGTTAGTCACTATTTCATGTAATTTTATTTATTACTCTCAAATCCAGCGGTAACTTCTAAGCTTTTACCATCTAGTTTCTTTACTTGCATTCTATCAGCAGTCCAAACTGCAGGAAGGGACTGATTATTTCTTTTATCTTTTTTCTATCCTCTAACTTCAGGGGATATTGTTTGATTCTGACTGGTCCAGCTCCAGGTTTCAAATTAATTTTCACTGGTTCTGCATTCTTTGATTTATCAGAAACTCTTGAAGCCCATACCCCTGGAAATACTTGATCCAATATTTCCTGAAGTATTTGGCTTTGCTTGTCAGTTTGAATCATTGCCAATTCAAAATCTCTGTTCTTTTATCTTGATTTTCACTTTACCTCATTTGAATTTTATTATTGTTTTCAATTTTTTTAATAGGTCTTGTCTTAGTAACAGTTTCGGAAACACAGTCATATATAAGAACTTATGAATTCCAGTTTGTTTTCTCAAATTGTATTTGATTGGCTGTAAAAAGAAAGTTTTCTCTTGTTGACCAGTAGCTTTCACTACAGTTACAAAATCTCTGTCTAATAATATCAATTCCTGATTCACAATGGCCACTGATTATAATATTTCATCAAGGTTTCTCTATTCACATTATCACCAGGTGGTTCCCTAATCTCTTTCCTGTGAGCTAAAATACACCCTAATGGGCTCTTTTTCAGAATACCACTACAATGCTGTCTTCCCTTTATGCTTTATACAGAACACAGCTAATTTTATAACAAATACAAACTAGGAGTATTAATACATGTATCAATATTCCACAGATAATACTAAAAGCTACCCACAACATACAATCCTCACAATTTGTACTCTGAGTTTATCCCACTCTCTCCAAAACTTACAATTAACACAAACCAATTCACTCAGCACTGCAATTAGGACACTTGACAACATAGATTGGTTCACAACACCCAGACTTCTCACAAGTTAAGGCCACAGCAGCTTCTAATATCTTTAGGCATTAAAGTGCATAACCAAAACCAAGGTGTGTTTAAGAATTAAACAAAACTACAGTATGCTTTACAGCTAGATACAGAGCCAGCTTTACACCACAACAGAGTAATGGAACAACCAATATCAAAAGTTGTCCACGCAAACAATTCCACAGCAACTACAGTATTCCTTTAAGGTGCTAGCAACCCGGTATACACTATTGTGCGTACATTCTGTATCACGGCTTATGGTAGTTTACAACCACATGACTGGTCCCAACTTTCAAAAAAGAATGCCTTCTTACCAGAGGTCCTTGTCTGTCCCCGCAGTAATCTGACTGAGATGAGGACTCTCTCCAGAGAAATCTCTGGGGCACTCCAAGAGAGTCCTTGTCTCAACGGGTCCTGCAGCCAGGCAGAGTTGGTCCTCCTGGCTGTCTTGCCAACTGAAATGAATAAATAAACTCAACAGCAGAATCAACTATATTGTTAAGCAGGTATTCTTTATTGACAGCGCTGGGGAGCTCTGGGGATCATCCTCCATATAAGTGCTCCAATGACTGGAAGCTCTTGTGAGACTTATATTCACACAATTATTGCATAATCATTACAGTTTTTGGAAAATTTTGACCTACAATACATCTATACTAAGAAACAGTTAATGAAGTTACTTATAATTGATTAGGTTCTTACTTACAATACATCTATTAATTATTAGTTAAATATAAGCTAAGCACTCTGTTTCTAAACAATGTATTACTTAATCTTCTGTCTCCCTCCTGTCATGCAGAAGGATCTAAAACTTGAAAAATATCCCCTCATTTTGCAGGTGGTTAGAATGCATTTATCGTGTGAATTGGTTAATGATGGGTAAATCTTTTCTAACTCATAGTATACATTAATTTAGCAGCTTCACTTCAGCAAGAAAAATTAAAGCACTTTGCTGTGCAAAATATCCATCATCCTTGGAAAGCTCCAGGTGCGTTTAGAACATAGCATACCTGGGTGAGTATTATCCATATCTAAGAATCCACATTTGTTATAAGCTGTCCTTTGGATCTCTGATCAGAAGGTGGTTAAGTACTGTTTTCTTCATCAACATGCCATAGTGGAGTAACTTTATTTATGCTTCATATGAAGTTAATCAAGGTATTTGGAAACACTGAGGTCTGCAGAATATGCTAGTGAGATTGATGTTGGAGAAATGGTGTCTTCCTAAGTCTAACTTGCTTAGTTAGATAAGCCAAAGAAAGCTAATATAACTGTTAGCAATCAGGACACATAACCACGGACGTAGTTATATGCGGTGCTTTATTTCAGCGCTGGGAAACCAGGGGTTCGCACCCAAAGCTGGCTTCGAACAGCTGATTCAGACCATACCTTATTATACAAGTTAGTCACATACATATTCATTACACCCCTGACAACCATTAGCATATTCCATATCTATTCTAACACAAACTTCCTATCTAAAAGATGCTATGATTATCAGTTATTTTCTAAGGTACCAACTTTAAAAGAATATACCGTACATACATGTCCACCTTAAGAATAAGGCTCGGTTACAGTTACCTGCCTTATAAGAATATGCCATAAATCTATGTCAGCTTTAAGAACAGAGTTTGGTTACTGATTACAAGAGTTCCATGGTTACAGGGCTGGTTGCTATCCTAATATTAAGTCAACTGTAACAGATCCAGCGATATTCAGGGAAGACCCATCCTGTCCTGTTCCATGGAAGAAAACATCTTGTAAGGTTGATTACTATCATCTTCCCCCCTTTGAAAATCCTTTTCTTTAGACAATGGATTTTCACTTTAAACAACCTCTTCAATTATTGATTTGATTGGTGATTTGGCAAATGTGACAGTTCATAAGCTGGAGAGCTAACTGGATGGCTGTCAAATACAGGATTAGCATAATTCCTACTCAGGACACTGAAAATGTGATTATTCTTAGCACCTGTTTGACTAATTACGCGTTTAATACCTACATATAATAAACAAAGAAGTATAATCAGAATTGTAAGTACAACTAAGCTTTCTAGTAGTGAATGTACCCATCCTCCTAAATTTAAACCAAATGCATCCAACAGAGCTCCTATCCAGCTCTGTTCTGCATCCTGTTTTTCCTTTTGCAGCTCCATCTCTGTTTGGGTCAGTTGAGAAATGTCCTTCTCGACCTCCAAAGTTACATTTGGAATATGGATGCAGCAATGATCAATTCTGTCTTTCAAATATCCACAGACACCATTTTCTTTTAATAACATTATGTCGAGTGCCATTCTATTCTGCAAGGTCATTTTAGTTGTAGCCTGTAATTGTATATTAAGTTCCCGAAAACCTTTCTTAGTTATTCTGGCCAATCGATCCATTTGCCCAATCAATTTATCAATCATTTCTCTGTTTCTGTATGCCGCAATTGGTGCAAAGAAAGATTCTAGTGCCCAGCCGAATTTAACACTGCTTGATGGTTCGTACCACACATCGTCTTCATCTATTTCTCGTTTGTGCCTAACATGTAGAAGTTCTTGCCCATTTTCAAGGGAGACTTTTTCCAAATAGGACATAGGGTTGGCAGTCCCAAAGTAATTTCCCTTACTGGTCCTGCTACTGGTAAATGCGTTGTCCAGGTCCCATCACTTAAGGCCCAAACTAGATGTCCTACACTACCTATAACGCCTCTACAATCAATTCTATCTCCATCAATACCTACCTTGGTTCCTTCCTTTGGATCCAATTGTTTCTGACAAATGCAATCTGCAATTACTGCAACCTTAACGATGGATATAGGTATCTCCCTCATATCTGTCTGACAAGTTATTACTCGTGAACAATTCCACCATGGTACTGTTATTCCTCCTGTTACATTGGACCACCGTACACACCATGGAAATGCTTCACTATATTGGTATTGTTGTACAATACTCAATGTCCACATGTTACTCCATGATTCAGTTATATTTTTGTTATCCTGATCTTTGCATTCCCAGTAGGTCCATTCAACTGTTTGGTAGTCCACTTGTCATAATAACACCAACCTATATTTTTGAATTGTCCTATTTTAATATATTCTGCTCCAGGTAGATTTAAACAATCCTCCCTTGGCCCTGGTGTTTTCCATTTTCCTTGTTCTTTTACCTTTTGTTCTGTTGGGACGACTTCTTTCTAGTGCGGGATTCGCATGCTATTTCACCAGTTCTGTTTATTTCTGGTAAGGTGGTAGATATTATTCCCCACTGTATTGGGTCTTCGACTGATTTTGGAATTGAAAGGCAAGCAGTGATGCTACTGGTATTCTGAGTCAGTGCGAAATCTCGAATTAATCCTATCATCAGATTCTCTGCCCGAATCTGTACGCTTTGTACCACCTGTGGTATCTGGGTACTTTCGTTATTGCCTACTGCTCTTTGTCGCCTAATTTGCAATTTCGTTTGAATAGTCTCATTTTCCCACTGTTTATCAGAGGCCTTGTGGAATAGAGTGGCACTTCCCTCTCCAGTTTTCAAAAGTACAAACACTCTAACCAAGATCAGAATTTGGTAATGCAAACCAGACATTATTGCGATGTAATCTTGAGCGAGCTAGGACCCACTATCTGCGATTTCCACAGTCTTGGGACTCTTTTCACTTGGGTATAGTGTATCCAGGAGTCTACTCCAGCAACTTTGACTGCGGTGAACGTAGTTAGGAGTACTTGATAGGGTCCGTCCCAACGTTCTTTTAAGGGTTCTTCATTCCAAGTTCTTAGATACACCGTGTCTCCAGGCTCTATATCATGTACCGGATTCTCGAGCGCTAGTGGGCGATTCCACACTAGTGCGGATCTGAGTCGATTCAATGTCCTGCCAAGAGACAACACATAATTGTACAAGTCCTGATTTCCTTTCACATGTACCTCTGGGTTTGGGTTTGGTGCTTCATATGGTTTGCCATACAAAATCTCGTATGGCCTTACTGACATTCCACTCCTAGGTTTAATCCTAATACGCAACAATGCTATTGGCAATGCCTGAGGCCATTGAATTTTTGCTTCCTGACAGATCTTGCTAAGTTGCCTTTTTAGGGTTTGATTCATTTTCTCCACTTGTCCACTAGACTGGGGTCTCCATGGGGTATGTAACTCCCACTTAATTCCCAGATATCTGCTGATTTCTTTTACCAATTGTGCAACAAAGTGTGGTCCCCTATCGGAGGATATCCCCAGTGGTACCTCAAATCTAGGGATTATTTCCTTTAGTAACCATTTTACAGTTTCTTTCACCTGGTTGGTGCAACAAGGGAAAGCTTCCGGCCATCCTGAAAAGGTATCTACCCCAACTAGTATATACCTGAATCCTCGGGTTCTGGGAAGTTCCGCATAGTCTATTTGCCAATAATCCCCAGGTTGTATGCCTGTCTTTATTTTCCCCATTTCTATTTTTCTTTTTACTAAAGGATTATTTTTCAAGCAAATTTCACACTTAGCTGTGATAGACTTTGCCATTGTTAACATCTGGACCGAGATAATTCGTTTTCTTAAATAAGTTACCAATGCTTCTGCACCCCAGTGACACTTCTGGTGTTCCGTCTGAAGTATTCCTCTCATAATAGTGGTTGGTACCACAACTTGTCCATTGGTGGTTACATACCACCCAGAATTATTCTTACTGGCTCTTACTAGACTTGCCAATTTTTCATCTTCTGTGGAATATTTAGGTGATTCTGAAGGTAATAAATCAATTGCTCTTACCTTCTGGGAGACAAGACCCACCATTGTCCTCACTTGCCGTGCTACTGACCGAGCTGTTTGATCAGCAAGCCGATTTCCCTCGATGATTTTTGATGTTCCACTTTGATGAGCTTTACAGTGCATTACAGCAACTTGCGATGGTTTTTGAATGGCCTTAATCAGGTTCAGTATCTCCTCCTGGTACTTAATGTTTGTTCCTTGTGAAGAGAGCAGTCCCCACTCTTTCCAAAGGGCTCCATGCACATGAACAACTCCGAAAGCATATTTTGAGTCAGTCCATATATTAACTTTCTTGTTTTCGCTGAGTTCCAATGCCCTGGTTAAGGCGATTAACTCCGCTTTTTGTGCTGAGGTGTTTGGCGGTAAGGGTTTAGCCTCAATTACTGTCTTGGCAGTAGTAATCGCATATCCTGCATACCGCATTCCATTCTCCACAAAGCTACTGCCATCAGTAAAGAGTTCCCAGTCAGTTTCTGCCAGTGAAGTGTCTTTCAAATCAGGGCGACTTGCGTGGGTATATTCGATGACTTCCACGCAATCATGTTCTAGGTCTCCTTCTTCAGTACCTGCACCCAAAAACTCAGCAGGATTCATTAGGTTAGTAGTTTTTAGAACAACATCATCTTGTTCTGTCAGAATTACCTGGTATTTCATCATTCTGCTTGGGGACAGTCAATGGTCCCCCTTTTGTTCCAGTACTGTTGTCACCATACGGGAAACAAACACTTCTATCCTTTTTCCCATAGTTAATTTTCAGACCTCCTGGATCAGTATTACTGTAGCAGCTACCACCCGTAAGCACACCGGCCACCCAGCACTTAACGGATCTAGTTGTTTAGAAAAATAGCCAACAGGTCTTTTCCAGGATCCCAGTCGTTGGGTTAATACCCCCAAAGCAAGTCTTTGTCACTCGTGTACAAACAACTGGAAATCTTTGCTCAAGTCCGGCAGGCCCAAGGCAGGTGCCTGCATCAAAGCCTGTTTTAGCTTTTCGACGGCTTCACATTGTGGTTTTCCCCACATGAATGTCTTATTCCCTTGTGCTTCATATAAAGGTTTAGCAATCAACCCATAGTCCATAATCCAAAGTCTGCACCATCCTGTCATTCCTAAAAAGGATCTTAATTCATGTAAGTTTCGTGGTTCTGAAATAACACAGATAGCATGCACATGGCTTGTACCTAATTTCCGCTGTCCTTGAGAAAGCTCGCATCCTAAATAAATCACAGTCTCGGATGGAATCTGAGCTTTACTTTTCGATACTTTGTACCCATTCATTCCCAATTGGTTCAGTATTTCAGTCGTTACCTGGATGCAGAGTTCTCGTGTCTCGGTCGCGATCAAAATGTTGTCTACGTATTGTAGCAACAGGTACCGTTGTCGAGGGATCACGATGTGACCTTTCGTAGTCCATTCCTCAAGTTCCTTGGCCAACTGATTTCCAAAAATAGTTGGGCTATTCTTGAATCCTTGCGGAAGACGTGTCCAGGTTAACTGAGTTTTCCTTCCATTGTGTTGATTTTCCCATTCAAAGGCAAATAGCTTTTTCCTTTCCTGGTCGAGGGGTATGCAGAAGAAGGCATCTTTTAAATCAAGTACAGTAAATAATTTATATTTCTCCTTCATAGATGTTAACAAGGTATATGGATTTGCAACTACCGGATAAATGTCCTTAGTGATCTGGTTTACAGCCCGCAAATCTTGGACTAATCGGTAATTACCATTGGGTTTCTTTACTGGAAAAATTGGAGTATTATATTCTGATTCACATTCCTCTAGAATTCCATATCTCAAGAACTTTTCAATTAGAGGAACTATTCCTAACCTAGCTTCTAATTTCAGTGGGTACTGTCTCAACTGTACTGGCCTGGCATCTTCCTTCAGTTCCACTTTTACGGGCTGGGCCGTTTTCGATTTCCCAGGTATGTCAGTCGCCCATACCGTGGGGATCACCGCCTCCTCCACAGCTTGTGGTATTTCCACTACCGGGTTTTCTTTTAGTAACAGAATTTGTCCTACCTTGGATTCTGGAATTTTCATTACCAGGTTTCCATTCTCAAATGTTATCACAGCATCCAATTTGGTCAATAAATCCCGTCCTAGAAGGGAAACTGGACAATCTGGAACATATAAGAACTCATGGGTTAATTCCTTTTCTCCAAAACACAGATCTAAGGGTTGCAGGAATGGTCGTACTTCTTCCCTCCCTGTGGCACCAACAATCGTTGTCGTTTTATGACTTACTGTTCCCTGTAAGGAATTTAGCACAGAATAAGTAGCCCCTGTATCCACTAAAAATCTCACATCCTGGTCCCCCACTTGTATTGTCACCAGGGGTTCCTTATTCTGGGTATATCTGTTCTTGTGCTGCCATATAGTCAGCTATTATTATTATTATATTCCCCCAACACCATAGTTTGTATTGCATTCCCTGCTGCACTTGATACCTGACTCGTGGAGCCCGGACGGTTCGGGCATTCATTTTTCCAGTGTCCTTCCTCCTTACAATAAGCACATTGATTTATACCAAGCTTTACAACAGGTCTTAAAGGAGTTCCCTGAACATTCCGAAAACCGCGCCCACTGCCGCCTCTAGTTCCTCTGCCACGGACTTCCATTCCTATTCCCCTACCTTGCCCTTGGACCAGGGCCAACAAGTCTTGCTGAGAAAGCCTCGACTGTTCCTTTTCTCTATTATTATAAACTTTCCAGGCTGTTTCTAACATAACATCCAGATCTCGTAATTGTGCCCCCTCCAGTTTCTGTAATTTCTTCCGAATATCATCCTGAGACTGTCCCAAAAAGATTAAAGCCAACTGAACCCTTGTTTGTTCTGTTTCAATATCTAAATTCGTATATCTCTTTGCAGTTTCTTTTAATCTTTCTAAAAAGGCTGAAGGGGGTTCATTCTTTTCCTGCCTAACATTATACAATTTTGACCAATTCATTTGTTTTGGCATAGCAGTCTGAACACCGATCAATAACCAGTCCTGATACCTTCAGAGGCGAAGCTGACCACCTCCAGTATTATAATCCCACCCGGGGATCCTCCTTTGGAAAATTTTCATCAACATTGCCACCCACTATTCCATTCCGAATATCCTCCCTTACTTTATCTCTTGCTACCCGTATAACCATATCCTTTTCTGTAGAATCCATTAATGTGTCAAGAATCACTTGTAAATCATCCCAATCAGGATTCTGCGTTTTAATTATCATTTTAATTATCCTTGCAACCTTGTCCGGGTTTTCCCGGTAAGGACCAGCTGATTGTTTCCAGATCATTAAATCTCCTGGCGAAAACGGGACTTTTACATAAACTGGCTCTCCCCCCACTCCTACCGCTTGTCTCAGTGGTGCTATTACATTTGGCAGTCCATCCCCCTTTTGGGCTTCCTTTTCTCTGTTCCTAGTCCTGTGGGATATTGGTGTAGTTGTTACTCCTTTTACACCGGCTGCTGCCCCCTCATCCCCACTGGAATCGATATCACTTTCAGTAAGACACACAGGTGCTGAGGGTTTAAGGGGTTTAGGCGCAAAGGGTTCAGTTTCTGAAGGCGCAACATCAAAACACAGCAGATCTAAGGCGTTACCGCGGCTGCTTTCTATTGTCAAACACGTCATGCGTTTCTTTTCTGCCGTACATCCCATACATTTATCATTAGTACCGCTCCTCCGGACTAACATTAACCCACATTCCTTCCTCCAGTCCTGTTTTTCTACAAGATAGAAAAAGAGATCCACCTACTGTACCTCATCCCATTTACCTTCCCTTTGACAAAACCTCACTAATTCGCTAATAGTTCCAGGTTCTAAGGTACCCTCCGGCGGCCACCGTACTTCATTAGGCAAGTCATATTCAGGCCAGCAGTGAGTACAATATTCAATTAACTTCTTTTTACTCATTGATTGTCCAAACCCAGCCTCCTTCCAATGTTTCAACAAACAGTCCAATGGTGACATCTTTGTATCGCTCATATCAACACAAAAGGGTAACACACAGACGATTAACACAGAAAGGTAACACACAGATAACGTTACCAGAACAACAGTAAAGATGGATCAAATCACCAGTTTCAACAGCAAATACAGATCAAATTACTAAAACTATAAACCAGGTGCTGAACAGCATAGATAACCAGACCAGGTGAGCGCAAATAACCAGACCAAACCAGGTGCCAAGGCTGCGGCTTAAATAACCAGACCAGATGCAGAATCTGCAGAGGTTTCCCTCTGTCTAACGGACGGCTGCCTAGGCAATACCTCGGGAGCTCCCTGCCCAACCGAGCGTGGCTTTCACGGCGTCTGACCGGCAGGCTACCAGATGCCTGACCGGCAGGCTACCAGACCAGAACCAGACCAGATGGGTACCCAATAATCCAGGTAAAACAACAGATAAAGCGCCTTCTTACCAATCAGAGGTCCGTCATGAGCAGCGGAGAGCCGGTCGCGTCCGATGCACTCCCCAAGAATACCTCGGTGCTAGTCGGAGCAGGATCGAGACGCGATCCGTCTCAGCAATGCTCGCGAAGTCCCATCTGGGTCGCCAAAATGTTAGCAATCAGGACACATAACCACGGACGTAGTTATATGCGGTGCTTTATTTCAGCGCTGGGAAACCAGGGGTTCGCACCCAAAGCTGGCTTCGAACAGCTGATTCAGACCATACCTTATTATACAAGTTAGTCACATACATATTCATTACAACCCCTGACAACCATTAGCATATTCCATATCTATTCTAACACAAACTTCCTATCTAAAAGATGCTATGATTATCAGTTATTTTCTAAGGTACCAACTTTAAAAGAATATACCGTACATACATGCCCACCTTAAGAATAAGGCTCGGTTACAGTTACTTGCCTTATAAGAATATGCCATAAATCTATGTCAGCTTTAAGAACAGAGTTTGGTTACTGATTACAAGAGTTCTATGGCTACAGGGCTGGTTGCTATCCTAATATTAAGTCAACTGTAACAGATCCAGCGATATTCAGGGAAGACCCATCCTGTCCTGTTCCATGGAAGAAAACATCTTGTAAGGTTGATTACTATCATAACCAGACTTTCTTTTGCCTGGGCTAATGGAGTTCTCAGAGACTGTGGCTTTTCTGAGCCAATCCTCTTCCATCTGATTAAGTTCCATTGAAATTAAGTAGACTGAACTCTCCAGAACTAAAAAAATGACAGTATTACTTTTGGGCAAGGTCTACAGCTGTTTTAGAAAGAAATATCAGAATGACATAACTGCAGAGTTGCCATGGGTTAAACTCAGCTGGTAACTAAGCACCAGTTATAAAAGGGAAGGGCTTTATTCTATGACAGGGTTACCCACCTAGTTGACCAAGGGAAGCCTGTCGATGTGATCTTTTTGGAATTCAGTAAAACCTTTGATACTGTCAGTCACAGTATCCTCCTGGACAAGATGACCAGCATGCAGCTGGATAAACAAACAGTGTTTAAACATAAAGTGGGTGAGAAATTGGCTGATGGGTCAGGCTCAAAGGGTTCTAGTAAATGAGGTTATGTCAGGTTGGTGACCAATCACTAGCAGGGTTCTGCAGGGATCCATCTTCGGGCCAGCACTCTTCAATGTCTTTATAAATGACTTAGACTCAGGACTTGAAGGATTGCTTAGTAAGTTTGCTGATGACACAAAATTGGGAGGAGCCGTTGACACTCTTGAGGGCAGAGAAGCCCTCAAGACAGGACATTCTATGATTCTATGGCTGACCAGGGGGACAGTCTCTCTCACTGCTGGGGAGTGTGGCAGTCTGCAGTGCTCTTGGTTATCTCTGGACCGCAAGGTTCAGTGCTATTTTGTTTTGCATCCTTTACGTCCTTTAAGTAGTCGCGGGTCACAATGTTGCTTTGCTTGTCCACATGGCTCCGTTATGTGAATTCTTACATGCCCTATGTATTCCCTGCGGTGCTGTTTATCACTTCTGGGAGAAGGATTAGGTATGTCATTTTGCTGTCCTGTGTAATATCAACTTATGAGATGGTGCTTTATTTTCTTGTTGCATTGTTGTCATTTCCATGCCTTGGGCACTATCTCTCAGAATTAAATAATAAGGGGAGGAATGTTCCCCCTGTTTTTCACCTCCCTTTTCTCCTCTGTCCCAGGTACAACTTTTTGAGAATTTTGGACACCCTGGGGATATTCAGGCTAGAATTCTCTTATTGCTATATCTCCTGAATGTGTTTCAGGTCATGTATAGGGTTACAAAAATGTTTTGTTAAGAATATCACCCAGAGATTTGCTCTATGGTCATGAGTGGCACGGCATGTGGGATTAACATGGCAGGTATCTAGAGAATTTCTCACTTCCCATGGTTTGGAGTTTCACTCCTGAACAGCTTGAGGACCCTGAATATTTAAAAGGAAAATATTTAAAAGGAAAATTCTGTAACTATTCCAAAGTGTCCTGTCCCACCAGGTGGGATTAGGAATGAGTTAACTCTGAACACGACACGTGCCCTCTCTCACCAGGTGAGATCAGGTGTGAGTTAACTCTGGGTATTTCTGTGCGGTAATGTGAAGTGAATGACAGACAGTCACTCAGGAGGTCCAATTCAATTATGAATTTACTAAAAGCGCTTGGTGGAATACAAATTACAGCGATTAGTGACTTGGTAAAAGTATGTTATTATATCACAAAACAAGACTTTAGCAACAGAACTTAAAATGATATTACCTTTATATGTTCAAGAAGAAGGAAAAGAGAGAGAGAGAAGGAAAACTAAGACATCAGAGAGGGACAGAGAGTAAGATATCACCGCTCCACAGGTTGATTGGTCCCATGACGTCCTCTGGAGGGGAGTGGACGCGTTGAAGATTTTGGTACATGCCACCACCTCGTCACATGTGAGGTCATTTTATAACCCAGTTCATTTACATGCGAGATAGAAGAGGGCAGTTTGTCTCCTCCCTCTCTTTGTTCTTCATGATAATTCGGAAGACTCTTCTGGAAATGGGTCTGGGGTCTTCAAACTAGGGGAAAGTTCACAGTACTGACCAGAAGTGAGTTGTCATGCCCGTCAGGGGTAGTTGTTGGTTCGTGGTTTCTTCTGGTAGTTGGTTGTCTGCCAGATGGTTCATCTCTATCATCCCAATCAGGTCATGAGGCCTTCACAGGAACACTGTTTATTGCCTCTATCTTAAAAATGTATGCTTTGTTTCACAAAACCTTGGGAAAGAAAAGACAAGGTGTCTGCCTCCACAGCCATCTATATTTTCCGCCCAAAGTATCAAAAACTAGATGTTTAAGGCATAACATCATCGTTTGTTTTAGCTGGGATAGGGTAGTGCTTCAAGGTTGTCACACAAAGAGGCACAACTTAACACATTGTGCTGGGCCCTGGCCAGTATCTACCAAACACTGCTCAATATTATGCAGCACCCCCAGGGGGAAGAAAGGGATAACAGACCAACAGGCACTACAGCTACTCCCACCCTTGTGCCAAACACTGCAGCTTCTCAAACCCCAGCAGTAGGCACTGTAGCTACTCAAACCCAGGTAACATGTGCTTCAGTTGAACCAGAGAGCCAACCCATGCCTGTATCAGTTGCTCCCATACAAAGAAGAAATATGCAAAAAAATCAATTCGCTTTATGAGGGATGATGATGATCTAATGTCATCACAAGTACAGAGGAAGGAGGCAGAACCAGAGATAATCATCCAATCCCTATCTCTGAGTGGGCTGTAAGATATGCAGAAATATTTCAGCCACCAGGTTGGGGAGCACATTGTTGCTTGGCTGCTCCAATACTGGGATAACAGGGCCAGTAGCTTGGAATTAGATGGTAGGGAAGCCAAGCAGCTGGGATCCCTGTCTGGGGAAGGGGACACTGACAAGGCAATTGGGAAAAAGACACAAACCATCAGCTTCTAGAGGCAACTTCTTTCAGATGTGAAGGAAAGGTACCCTTCAAGGAAGATGTTACCTGTCATCCAGGCAAGTGGACCACCATGGAGAGAGGTATCCAGTACTTCAGGGAATTAGCTGTATTGGAGGTGATTTATAATGATCCAAATAACAAGCATTCATCCACAGATCAAGATAAAGTGCTATGTGAAAATTATTCTGCTTTCAAATCTTTCCTTTGTCAAAGAACGATGTGAAGAGATATGCCGGACATTTTAGTTAGTGGAGTCAAACATCAATGTAAACAGTTTCTTCTAACCTTAGAAGTTAACAGCTCTGTCTGTATTTTTAAGCTTGTCATTTATTGCACAGTGTTTACACTCTCTCTTGCTGTTTCTGAATATAAATGTTTAACATTATCCTGTCCAGAATCCAGATATAGTAATCTGTCAGCTTCCATATCATCTGAAAATAAAACAGCAGGACACTCATACATTGTTGTTTTACTACAACACAGTATACTGTGGATCAATATCACTTTCATTAAATCTTAAATTCTTGCTTTTCTGAACAAAAAGAACCCCAGCAGCTTCAGATGTTCCTACTGTCTTTTTAAGCACTCTCACCATTTCCAGATTTCCTGAAACAATGTGGATCATAGAATCATTTCAGTTGGAAGAGACCCTCAGAATCATCAAGTCCAACCATAACCTAACCTAACTCTAGCACTAAACCATGTCCCTAAGAACTTTATCTAAACGCCTTTTAAACACCTCCAGGGATGGTGACTCCACCACTTCCCTGGGCATCCTGTTCCAATGCCTGACAACCCTTCGCATGAAGAATTTTTTTCTAATATCCAATTTAAACCTCCACTGGCACAACTTGAGGTCATTTCCTCTTGTCCTATCACTTGTTACTTGGGAGAAGAGACCAACACCCTCCATGCTACAACCCTCTTTTCAGGTAGTTGTAGACAGCAATAAGGTCTCCCCTCAGCCTCAGGATAAACAGCCCCAGTTCCCTCAGCCACTTGTCATCAGACTTGTGCTCCAGGCCCCTCACCAGCTTTGTCGCCCTCCTCTGCACTCTCTCTAGTATTTCAATGTCTTTCTTATGATGACAGGCCCAAAACTGAACACAATATTCAAGGTGGGGCCTCACCAGTGCCGAGTACAGTGGCACAATCACTTCACTAGTCCTGCTGGCCACACATACAAGCCAGGATGCTGTTGGCTGTTTTGGCTACCTGGACACACTGCTGGCTCATATTCAGCTGGCTGCCAATCAACACCCGCAGATCACTCTCTGACAGGTAACTTTCCAGCCACTCTTCCCCAAGCCTGTAGCACTCCATGGGGTTGTTCTGACCCAAGTGCAGGACCCAACAGTTGGCCTTGTTGAACCTCATACAAGTGGCCTCAGCTCAATGATACAGCCAGTCCAGATCCCTCTGTATGGTCATCCTACCCTCCCGCAGATCAACATTCCCACCCAATTTGGTGTCATCTGCAAACTTACTAAGGGTGCACTCAATCTCCTCATCCAGATAATTGATAAAGAGATTAAACAGAACTGACCCCAATACTGAGCCCTGGGAAACACCACTCATGACCGGCTGCCAGCTCTTTGGGCCAGACCCTCCATCCAGTTCGTTATCCATCACAGAGTATACCTATCCAGGCCATGAACTGCCAGTTTCTCCAGGAAAATGTTGTGGGATACAGTGTCAAAGGCCTTACTGAAGTCTAACTACACAACGTCCACAGCCTTTCCCTCATCTACTAGTTGAGTCACTTTGTCATAGAAGGAGATCAGGTTGGTCAAACAGGACCTGCCTTTCATAAAGCCATGTTGACTGGGCCTGATCATATGGTTATGTTACTCAAGATCATCTGCTCCATGAAGTAGCCCAGCACTGAGGTTAGACTGACAGGTCTGTAGTTCCCTGGATTGTCCTTCTGGCCCTTCTTGTAGATGGGCACCACATTAACCAACTGCCAGTCAACTGGGACCTCCACATTTAGCCAAGATTGGTGGTAGATAATGGAAAGTGGCTCAGTGATCACCTCTGCCAGTTCCCTCAGCACCCTTGGGTGTATCCCATCTGGCCCCATAGACTTGTGGGTGTCCAAGTGGTGTAGCAGGTCGCTAACCATTTCCCTTGGATTATTGGGGCTTCATACTACTCCCCATCCCTGTCTTCTGGCTCAGGGGGCTGGGTACCTGAAGCACAATTGTTCTGACTATTAAAGACTGAGGTGAAGAAGGCATTTAGTACCTCAGCCTTTCCTTCATCCTCTGTCACTATGTTTCCCTCTGCATCCATCAGGGGATGGAGATTCTCCTTAGCCCTCCTGTTGTTGCTAATGTATTTACAGAAACATTTTTTGTTGCCTTTCACAGCAGTGGCCAGGCTCAGTTCTAGTTGGGCTTTGTCCCTTCTTATTTTCTCTCTGCATAACCTCACAGAGTTCTTGTATTCCTCTTGAGGAGCCTGCCCCTCCTTCCAAAGGTTATAAATTCTCTTTTTGTTCCTAATTTCCAGCCACAGCTCTCTATTCAGGCAGGTTGGCCTTCTTCCCCGCTGGCTCACCTTCTGGCACATGGTGACAGCCTGCTCCTGCACCTCTAAGATTATCTTCTTGAAGAGAGATCAGCCTTCCTGGACTCCTTTGCCCTTCAAGACTGTCTCCCAAGGGACTCTGCCAACCAGCCTTCTAAACAGGTCAAAGTCTCCCCTTCGGAAGTCCAAAGTAGCAGTTCTGCTGACCACCCTTCTAACTTCTCCAAGGACTCAATCATTTCATGATCACTATACCCAAGGTAACCTCCAACCGACACGTTGCCCATGAGCCCTTCACTGTTTACAAACAACAGATCCAATGGGGCTCCTTCCCTGGTAGTCTCACTAACCATTTGTGTTAGGAAGTTGGCTTCCATGCACTCCAGAATCTCCTAGACTGCTTTCTCTCTGCTGTGTTGCACTTGCAGCAGACATCTGGTAGGTTGAAGTCCCCCATAAGAACAAGGGCTAGCGATTGGGAGACTCCTCCCATCTGCCTGCAAAATATTCCATCTGCCTCTTCATCCTGGTTGGCTGGACTGTAACAGACCCCCACCAGGATGTCTGCCTTGTTGCCCTTCCCCTTGATTCTCACCCATAGACACTCAACCCTATCATCACCCTCATCAAGTTCCAGACAACCAAAACACTCCCTAACATACATGGCTAACCCACCTCCTCTCCTTCCTCACTTATCCCTTCTGAAGGGTTTATAGCCATCCATTGCAGCACTCCAGTTATGAGAGTCATCCCACCATGTTTCTATTATGGCAATTATATCGTAGTTTTTCTGCCTCACTAGGGCTTCCAGCTCCTTCTGTTTGTTGCTTATGCTGCATGCATTCGTATACATGCACTTCAGCTGAGCCATTGATTCCACTGGGTCGGCAGACTGAAGGGTCTCATTAGCACTACCCTCAGATGCCGGCATGTTGCCCTTAGGTGTGGCTCTGCCACATCTGGTTTCCTTCCCCTCCCCCTTCAAATCTAGTTTAAAGCTCTCTCAATAAGTCCTGATAACTCCTGCCCCAGGATCGTTTTTGCCTTTTGAGACGGGGCATCCCATTTGTTGCTAGCAGACCAGGTGCAATATAAGCTGACACATGATCAAAAACCCAAAAATTCTGCTGGTGACACTAGTCCCACAGTCAGGTATTGATCTGCTGGGTTTTCCTGTATCTTTCCTCATCATACCCTGCAACTGTGGGGATAGAGGAGAACACTACTTGTGCTCCTGATTCCTTGACCAGTTGCCCCAAGGTCCTGAAGTCTCTCTTGATAATCTTTAGTTTTGCCTTTTCGGTTTCATCACTGACCCTCTAGTGAGTAGTAGTCTGAGGGCCTAACCAGGACAGGAAGTTTCCTTCTAACATCTTTAACCCTGGTCCCAGGGAGGCAGCAGACTTCCCTAAGAAGTGGGTCTGGCCTGCATAGAAAGTCTTCTGTTCCCTTTAGAAGGGAGTGTCCTACAACCACAACCCACTTTTTTTTCTTTGTGGGAGCTGTTTTGATGAAGGGTGCAGGGTGACTTATCCTCTGAGGCACCTCTAACTCAGTGGAACCACCTCTCTCAATGTTGTTGTTTGGTTCCACTTGCAAGGTCTCATACCTGCTTTGCAAGGGAACCTGCGAGGGTGGGGTGGTCACAGTAGGAACCCTCCTCCTTCTTCACTGAGCAGGAACTTATTGCTATTTCCTCTCGTTCCAGATGTTTCTGTATTCCACATCCTGAGCCTCTTGCCTGTTGGACAGAGGCACCTGGGAAGGTGGGGTGGGTAGGGGGATGTTTCTCCTGCCACCCCTAGTGTGGACTTGCTTCTGTTCATCCCTTTCCCTTGATCTGCCTTCTTCAGTGAGACAAGGGGAAGAGACAGTTTCTTGCTGGTGGTCTTACCTGCCCCCAGGTGGCCAGAGGTTGATCCCACCAGTCGATTTCCTTTTCCAGCTCCCTGATACTTCTCAACCTTTCCACCTCCTCTCTCAGCTCTACTACCAGGTTGAGCAGGCCATCCACCTGCTCACACCTCACACAATTGCTTTCTGTATTACTACTCCATACCCGTGAAAGGCTCTGGCACTCCCTACGGCCTGAGGTCTGGGTGGCTGCATGTTCCCGTGGCAGCTCTGTCTGAGTTGCTGCCTCCTTCCTGTTGATTGTGGAGTACTTTGGCCTGAGTGGATACCATAGTCAGCTCCTTCTGCAAGGGTGACAACAACCAAGTGAGGTAAATCACGTGAGCTTCCCTGTCTGCTTAAACTGCCACGCTAACTGCTTCACCCCCATTTGCTGTCCCTTATCACTGGACCTGCTTGCCTGCACTCCCTAGGAGGGCATTTAAACCTCCCCTGGTAGGTCGTGGCAATGCTCCTTCTGGGTGGGTCAGTCCCTCTCTCCAACTTAGCTGCTTTCAAGGTGATAAGATTACTCACCACACTTACCGCATGTCTGCTGGAAATAAAACAGAGCAGAGAGGAAACTGTTTGGGAGGTTCCTGGAATGTGTGGAAGAAAACTTCCTGATACAGCTGGTCAGTGAGCCAACTAGGGGAGGTGCCCCACTGGACCTGTTGTTTGTAAACATAGAAGGACTCGAAGGCGATCACATGGCACATACAAGACAACCAAGCGATCAGGTCCAGTCAGCATGGGTTTATGAAAGGCAGCTGCTGCTTGCCTGCCCTGATCTCCTTCTATGACAAGGTGACCCGCTTATTGGATGAGGACTGGGTTGTGGATGTTGTCTACCTGGACTTTAGTAAAGCTGTTGGCACTGTTTCCCACAGCATTCTCCTGGAGAAACTGGATGCTCATGGCTTGGATGGGCATACTCTTTGCTGGGTAAGGAACTGGCTGGATGGCCAGGCCCAAAGTGTTGTGGTGAATGGAGTAAAAGCTACTTGGCAGACAGTTACAAGTTGTGTTTCCCAGGGCTCAATATTGGGGTCCGTTCTCTTTATTATCTTTATCAATGATCTGGATGAGGGGATCAAGTGCACCCTCAGTAAGTTGCAGATGACACCAAGTTGTGCAGGAGTACTGATCTGCTTGAGGGTAGGGAGGCTCTACAAAGGGATCTGGAAAGACTGGATTGATAGGCTGTGGTCTATTGTATTTGGTTCAATAAGGCCAAGTGCTGGGTCCTGCACTTTGGTCACAACAACCCCCGGCAACAGACCTGGGGAAGAGTGGCTGGAAAGCTGTCTGGCAGAAAAGACCATGGGTGTGTTGGTCAATAGCCAGCTGAATATAAGCCAGTAGTGTGCCCAGGTGGTCAAGAAGGTCAACAGTATCAGAAATTGTATCAGAAATTGTGTGACCAGCAGGACTAGGGAAGTGATTGTCCCCCTGTACTCGGCATTGGTGAGGCCACACCTCAAATTCTGTGTTCAGTTTTGGGCACTTTCTTGTCATCACAACTTAAAAGAATAAATCCTGTCTGCAATTGCTAACCTAAAAATATATAAATCCTTTCGGTTTTGGGTCAGTCTGACAAAGATAAGGGTGACTTGCAAAACACCTAATCATGAACTACAGACTGTACCGACCTTGCAGATTTAGACATTTTGAAGCCCACACAATTAGTTGAGTCTTGCTTTAACACATATTGCAAGACTGTTGGATAAAGTGTCCTTTAGCTGAACATTGCTCATTATACACTAAAATGGTTATGTAACCAATATGCATATGTGCTGGAGAGAGTCCAGCACAGGGCAACAAAGATGATTAAGGGAGTGGAGCATCTCCCTTATGAGGAAAGGCTGAGGGAGTTGGGTCTCTTTAGCTTGGAGAAGAGGAGACTGAGGGGTGACTTTATTAATGTTTACAAATATATAAAGGGTGAGTGTCACAAGGATGGACCCAGGCTCTTCTTGGTGACAACCAATGGTAGGACAAGGGGTAATGGGTTCGAACTGGAACACAAGAGGTTCCACTTAAATTTGAGAAGGAACTTCTTCTCAGTGAGAGTAACAGAGCACTGGAACATGCTGCCCATGGATGTGGAGTTTCCTACTCTGGAGATATTCAAAACCCGCCTGGACATGTTCCTGTGTAGCCTCATCTAAGCGTTCCTGCTCCGGCAATGGGATTGGACTAGATGATCTCTTGATGTGCCTTCCAATCCTTAACATTCTGTGTGATAGAACCCTGTTTTTGGGACAACACCCTCACTACAAGAAAAACATTTAGGTGCTGGAGAGAGTTCAGAGAAGGGCAAAAAAGCTGGTCAAGGGTTTAGAGAACAAGTCTTATGAGGAGCATCTGAGGGAAATGGGGTTGTTTAGCCTGGAGAAAAGGAGGCTGAGGGGAGATCTTATCACTGTCTGCCACTGTCTGAAAGGAGGTTGTAGCATGGAAGGTGTTGGTTTCTTCTCCCAAGTAGCAAGCGATAAGACAAGAGGAAATGGCCTCAAGTTGCATCAGGGGAGGTTTAGATGAGATATTAGGAAAAAATTCTTCACAGAAAGTGTTGTCAGGCATTGGAACAGGTTGCCCAGGGAAGTGGTTGAGTCATCATCCCTGGAGGTGTTTAAAAGATGCATAGATGAGGTACTTAGGAACATGGTTTAGTTCCAGAATTAGGTTAGTCATTGGACTCAATGATTGTGAGGGTATCTTCAACCCAAAATGATTCTATGAGTCTATGATTCTATGCGATTGCTTTTCTTTCCAAGTGCATCTGGCACATACTAAAATGCTTTGTTAAAGCTGTAGATATCTGTGCTTTCAGTATCATGCTTTGTGAGAGACGGTGATTGTGAATTGTCTCAAAGCTTGCTTGCTGAAATAATATGAATTATTGTCTCATGGCCTGTTTGTTCTGGAGAACAAGACAGGAAAATACTTACGATGCTCACTTGTTACAGTCACTGTGGAGAAAGCTTATGTATACCCAGAAAAGGCATGATTGCTTTGAGTTGCTAAATCTCAAAAAATGGTTAAAGCTTGTGAAAGCTCAAGTGAAACTCAAGCAATAGCAGCTCAAGCTCAAGTGATACCAGCCACCAACATCCCCACCAACTGCTCTACTCTGCACTGGTGTGGCCTCACATGGAGTACTGTGTGCAGTTCTGGGTGGCACAGTAGAAAAATGATATAAAGCTATTGGAGAGTTTCCAGTAAGAGGGCTACAAAGTCGGTGAAGGGTTTGGAAGGGAAGCTGTATGAAGAGTGGCTGAAGTCACTTGGTTTATTCAGTCTGGAAAAGAGGAGACTAAGAGGAGACCTCATCATGGTCTACAGCTTCCTCACAAGGAAAGGAGGAGGGTCAGGCACCGATCTCTTCTCTCTGGTGACCAACGATAGAACCCGAGGGAATGGCAGGAAGATATGCCAGGGGAGGTTTAGGTTGGACATTAGGAAAAGGTTCTTCACCCAGAGGGTGGTGGAGCACTGGAACAAGCTCCCCAGGGAGGTGGTCATGGCCCTAAACCTGGCAGTATTCAAGAAGAGACTATGCAACACCCTCAGATACATTGTGAACTGTGGGGTTGTCATATGCAGGGACAGGAGTTGGACTTTATGATCCTTATAGGTCCCTTCCAACTCAGGACATTCTATGATTCCGTGATTCTATAATCTGGGACCAGGCCTGCAGTGTGCTCATGCCTGCCATCAACTGCCATAAAAGCCACACCACCAAAGACCTTTTGGGCCCCCCCCCCAAGAACCTGACACCTGAGAGTGACCATCCACCACCAGGACCAAAACCTGTAACGCGAGACCAGTGGGACCTGAGACCTAAGCGCTGCCAGCGGTACCGGTACCTGAGACCTGAGAGCTGACCAATGGAAGATGGCATTTGGATCCTTGGTGGTGATTATCTCTTGCTTCTCTCTTGCTCATCTTCTCGCTTACTTGCTTAATTTTCCTCCTAACTTTCCCCACTTATTCTATCACTCTATCTTCAAGGGTAGAAATAAAATAGATTGTTTAGCAGCATCTGACCTAATTTGTATCTTAATCTCACTCTTGGGATCATTTTGAAACCTTCCCAAGGCCAAAATCGGACCGGACCCCCACACACTTTCACGAAAATAATGGCAATTTCTGGAATTGTTGCTCCTGACAAGGTGCATTTGAAAAGTGAATATTAAATCCTGGATTGGTTTCAGCACATTCATTTAATATTTAAAAAATAACATGCTGTAGTATTTTATCAGTGTTTTCAAGTGAAATGTAGTCCAGCAAGAGCTCACACAGAATAAATTTTGAAAATCAGAGGAGTGGGACAACTCTTTTTTATAGAAAAATAAAAACCACAACACCACAACAAAAAACCAAAACACTCCAGGGCAGAAGACCCATAAACATGTATTTGCTGCATCTTAGAAGTGCCTTAACATTAAAGAAGTAGCAAAAAGAGACACTGAATGAGAAGAAGAACAAGTACCACCTCCAGTAACAAAGCAAAGAGATGGTGAAAAGGCAGCTGTGGTGAGTTGACCTTGGCTGGATGCCAGGTGCCCACCAAGCCACTCTATCACTTCCCTGGGGAGAATATTCCAATGACTGATTATTCTATTGTAAAAAAATTTCGTCTTGTGTCCAGTCAGAATCACCCCAGGAATAATTTGTACTCATTACCCCTCATCTTTTCCATGTGATTCTTATAAAAAGGGAGTCTCTGTCTTCTTTGTAGCCACCCTTTAAATACTGGAACATTGTCTCTGCTGATCCTTTCTCCTCGCACTCCTCCCCTGCTCCAGCATAAGGTCCTACCTAAGGGAGACAGTCTTTCACAAACTTCTTCAATGTAGGTCTTTCCCATGGGCTGCAGTTCTTAATGAACTGCTCCAGCATGGGTCCTTTCCATGTGGTGCAGTCCTTCAGGAATGGACTGCTCCAGTGTGGGTCGCCCACGGGGTCACAAGTCCTGCCAGAAAACCTTCTCCAGCGTGGGCTCCTCTCTCCACAGGGTCACAGGTCCTTCCAGGAGCCTGCTCTAGCATGAGCTCTCCATGAGTTCAACAACCTCGTTCAGGGCACATCCACCTGCTCTGGCATGGGGTCTTCTATGGTTGCAGGGGAACAACCTTCATCATCTTCACCATGAGCTTCTGAGGAATCTCTGCTTCAGCTCCTGGAGCACCTCTTCCTTCTCCTTCACTGACCTTGGAGTCTGCAGAGCTATTTTTCTCACATATTGTCACTCTTGCAGATGATGTTGTGCAGCAGTTTCCCCCTCCCTTCCCTGCCCTACCATGGTCACTGATTGGCTCAGCCTTGGCCAGCAGCGAGTCCATCTTGAAGCTGACTGGCTCTGGTTCTGTCAGACATGGGAGAAGCTTCTGGCATCTTCTCGCAGAAGCCACATGTGCTGGTTTTGGCTGGGACAGTTAATTTTCTTCACAGTAGCTGCTAAGGGGCTACGTCTTGTATTTGTACTGGAAACAGTGTTGATAATACAGGGATGTTTTAGTTATTGCTGAGCAGTGCTTACCCAAAGTCAAGGCCTTTTCTGCTCCTTACACTAAACAACCAGTGAGTAGGCTGAGGGTGCACAAGATCTTGGGAGGGGACACAGACGGGACAGCTGATCCCAACTGATCAAAGGGATATTCCATCCCATATGCTGTCATGCTCAGCAATATGAAGCTGGGGGAAGAAGGAGGAAGGGGGGATGTTTGGTGTCATGGTGTTTGTCTTCCCATTGAACTGTCAGGCATGATGGAGCCCTGCTTTCCTGGAGAAGGCTGAACACCTGCCTGCTGATGAGAAGTACTGAATGAACAGCAACGGTGATGTGTCTGATCTGGCAAATGGCCAGGTCATCACGGCTATTTCTGTGCTTTTGTACTGGACAGGCTGGAACTCCAGTGTGAACTCAAGTCAAAGGGACTATGACCTGTGGATGAGTCCATGTAGGAGTAGGACACCCCAAAGCATCTGTGGCTATGGTTGTCTGTGCTGCAGCAGATATACCTCTGAAGGGGTTGTGGCCCAAGGATAAGTCCATACTGGAGAAGGTACACCTCGAAGCATCTATGGCTGTGCATGAGGTCATGCTGGAGCACCTCAAAGCATGTGGGCTTAGATAAGCCCACAACAGAGCAGGTACACCCATGGAGGGACTGTGACTGTGAGTAAGGCTTCACTGGAATATCTCTGAAGTCATTGTGGCCCATGGATAAGGATACACTAGAACAGGTGCACCTGAAAGTGACCGTGACTGTGGATAATTCTATGCTGCAGCAGGTATATCCCTGAAGAGACCGTGACTCATAGATAAGGCTCCACTTGGAGCAGGTACACCCCTAAGGGACTGCAGTCTGTGGATAAGTCCAAGCTGGAGCAGGGGCAAGAGGAGGAGTTCATTGCAATGTTAAAACTTATGGTCTGGTCCAAAGGGACCGGGGGTGCAGACTGTAATGGAAATAATACCTTTAAATTGTTGTATCCCAGGATTTGAGTTGCATGTTATAGGAATTACTGTAGCAGGAACCACCTGAACTAGTGGAGGACAAGTCTTACGAGAAGCAGTGCAAGTGCAGCAGTGACTTGACCTGAGCTGACTTCGGTGCCCAATAACTCCATGCAACACACTACCTCTCCTGTTCTGAGTGACCATCATAACAGGTGGAGCTCACAGTAATGGATTCAGTGAACTCAATGAACATTTTGTGGACATCAGTGGACATTTTACAGTGGTGGTCCATTGATGAAGGGAATAATATCTGTATATTATATCACAGAACGGGAAGGGGGCAGATGGTTAATGAGGATGTATTGGATAGTGTGGGACCTGAGCATGACATAAAAGGTATGGAATAAGGGTGTGGCAGAATGCAAACCCCCCTCTCTTCCCCCCCCCCCCCCGCCTCCTTCAGTATGGAGGGAGTAGGCACATCTCCCTCTCTCTGCTACTTGAAGCTAACAGCTTCTTTTGTTTGGTCCAGAGCACCCTGGCCAGGGCCATTAGGAGAAGGGATTGCCGAGGCGCCAGTGAGCCGCTGGGCACCTGTGACCAGTGTGGGGGATGTTTGGAGGCTTCAGGGGCACCCCACACATGGTGTGGGGGTGCAGAGAAGCTTCTAGATTGCCTACAGTCAGGTCTGATCAGCCAGTATAAAAACGGGACTCTCGTCGAGACTGGGCCCATTGTCGCCAGTCTCTCGGAGCACGACCGCCGAGACTCCGCCTCCCCAGGATGGAGACCCCGCTTGCCTTGCCGCCACGGGTGTGAGTAAAACCCCTCGCAGGATTGCGAGTATATTTATCCTTTCCGTGCACATATGCACGTGTAACTTCCCGTGCTTAATACAAGCACGTATAAAATTATTTCCTCGCACAATCACGAGTGTAACTTTATTCCGTGCACATTTGCACGTGTACTTTAAATTATTTCCTCGCACAATTGCGAGTGTATTATAAATTTATCCTCGCACAATCGCGAGTGTATTTTCCTCCTGTGCTTCCACATAAGCACGTGTAGTATTGCGTGCACATTCGCACGTGTAAGTAAATTAACCCTCGCAGAATTGCGAGTGTATTATAAATTTACCCTCGCGGAATCACGAGCGTACGCTTTACCTTTATCTCTTTAAGAATAATCCCGCACCGTGTTCAGGCAAGTGTGTACTCCTCTGGGACTCGGGGGTGGTTCCGGCATTGTTTTGGGTGAAGCCACGTGCATGCACTCTGTGGACCGCCTTGTGAAGGGGTTTCGTTAGAAGGAGATATGTTGTTGAATTAGTCAGGCCCAAAGGAATCTCAAGGCCACTTCAAGAAGCTGAGAACAGAATCTGCTGTGAGAAAGAGGGGCGTTTCTTCATTAACAGGGCCTCAGCATGGCGTGAGTCGTCGGACCTGTCATCGGTGGGGCTCCAGCGTGTGGACTGCCCACGATACTCATTTAGCGAATCCATGCTTGGAGCGTGGATTCGTGATTAGAGAATAGTTGCATATATAAGGAGACATGCTTCTGTAATAAATGGCTTTGGCGTGATTCACATTGAATCGGAGTGCTGAGTCCTTTATCGTTCCAACACCGCCTGTTGTACTAGTTGCTGCCCTTTAATAATTTTCCTCAACTGATACCCAAACCTATATTTAAGTCACTTTTGGAGTGCTAAAACCCTGTTTCTCACCGGTTTAATAAAAGTTGTTTTGGACCCTGTTGTCCCTTAAATTAGCCTCGGGGTGCCTCCGTGACAAAGGGGTGGAGAATGTGCTGGTTTTGGCTGGGATAAAGTTAATTTTCTTCACAGTAGTTGGCAAGGGGCTACATTTTGAATTTGTGCTGGAAAATGCTGATAATACAGAGATTTTATATCTATGAACAGTGCTTACACAGAGTCAAGGCTTTTTCTGCCCCTCACACTACCCTGCCAGTGAGTAGGTTGAGGGTGCACAAGAAGTTGGGAGGGGACAGAGTCAGGACAGCTGACCCCAACTGACCAAAGGGATATTCCATACCATATGACATCATGCTCAGCAATATAAAGCTGAGTGAAGAAGGAAGGGGAGGATGTTTGAAGTTATGGAATTTGTCTTCCCAAGGAACCCTTATACATGATGGAGCCCTGCTTTCCTGGAGATGGCTGAATGCCTGCCTGCCTATGGGAAGTAGTGAATGAATTTCTTGTTTTGTTTTGCTTGCATCCACAGCTTTTTCTTTACCTGTTAAACTGTCTTTATCTCAGCCCTTTAGTTTTCTCACTTTTGCCCTTCTGATTCTCTCTCCCATTCCACCCAGGGGGGAGCGAGTGAGCAGCTGTGTGGTGCATAGTTGCCAGCTGGGTTTAAACCAGGACACCACCTCTCCAGCCCCCCTGCTACCAAAACCTTACATGCAAACCCAATACAGAGGATCATCCTTTTTTCATAGTTTTGCCAATCTATGTTTTGACAGTTAATAACTATGCTGTAAAAGTTTCCTGGGAATTTGAAGCATTGATGAATATTTTGTGCATTTGTGACATGTGTTGTGTGTTCAGAGTGTTTACCACTGACAGATGCTTTTGATGCTAGAAAGAACTAGGTCTCCTCTGTCTGACTTATTTACAGGTAGAAACAATTTAATATTTTTGGGTTTTTGTCCAATGCTGCTGATCCTTATAAAACTTTTCATCTCCAGGATTCAGATCCTTCATAATTTCCAAATGTGGGAATTAGAGTAGATCAGCACAAAAATGGGTTTGCATATTGATTTTAGATACTGTTTCTGTGCAGAATCTGATCCCCTGGAAAACACACTCTTTTCTAAGAATTCGCTCAACCCTTTGTTTGCTTTTTTCCCAAACAACCTGAGTAACAGACAAAGTGTGTAGGCATGAGGAAGAGTGGCAAATAATTTACTTGAGGCTTTAGGTTCTTCCATCTTTGCAGAAGTCATTCAGTTGACTAAAGCACGACTCCTTGCTCTACATAGATGAGTCTCTTTAAAGTGTCAAAACAGAACAGAACAGAAAATTGAGACCCTAACTATATGTAAATAGTAAAAATATTGTTTTTAAAAGGGAATAAATGAACAAATTTTATTGAGGAACAGGTAAGTCAACTGTCACACAGCAAATAATACCCTTTCACAGAATTTGAAGACAAAGCACATAATTTTTCTAGTAGTGTACATATTCACACTATGGTTTTTTAAATGGAAAACAGGAGAGAAAAGAAAAAGATGGATTTGGTTCATCTTCTGCTGAAGCCTTTGCTATATGATTTCTCTGTGACTTGTTCTTCCACTGTATGTGTAGCTGTATAACTCATTAAGCAATCCTGATCAGAAATTATTGTCCTTTTCTTTTGTAAATTATTACCAAAGGATGTGGCATGCATTTTTGCTGCAGATACATACTTGCCAATATCTAAATATCATCATGACTGTAACAAGTAATAAAGTTCTCTCTCTTTGATCAGTCAGGATCCAAAAGGAAGAGGGCTAATCCTTCCATTGCCCTGGATAGCTCTATTAGATGCCACAAAAAAAGTAATCAATTTTACTAGGTCTTTGCATTATCAAGAGTGCAGAATAATCTCTTCCACAGCTAACAGGAGGGTTGTGAAGGGAATTTTCATCCCTGGTTGCCATTGTCGTTGGGATGCTTGATTAAATTAGTCTTGAGATGCTTTCTGAGTAAGTGAAGAAAAAAATTCAAGGTCTAGGGCATTTCCTGATGTTTTCATGACCAAATTAAAACGTAAAGAGGTACTAAACCCAGCGGGTCCTTAACTCCTTTGTTAACGCCCTGAGCTGATTCATCATGTCTATAAAAACTGATTAGATTTGGCATCATTAGACAATTAAAGCCTCTGAGTTCTGTCCATGGTGCCATGTTTCTTCTGGTTTGGTATGAGGATCAGGCTTACATGCTTTCCAGCCAGGCTAGGACTTGTGTTTTCACCTGAAGCAATGCCTTATTCCAATCACTCCAGCAAAGATCTTGTTAAAGGTGCAGACTTCTTCAATAGGGCCTGCAAAAATCCATTTCTCTGTTTCCACTAACAGGAATAAAATAGATGATAATAAAAATAGCTACACAGATATTAAGGATTATGATAATTTTTAATATTGGGGAGTTTTGTTTCATCCCTACACACTCTCTGATTGTAATTACTGCTTTTGTATTAGGTTATTGCAATACCTGCAAAAAGATTACTGTTTTGTGGACAATATATACATGACAAAAATTATTTTGTAGCAATTCAAATGCAAATCATTTTTTCCATTTATCAGAAAGCCTTTTTCTGATTACATTTTCATTGCATTTAAATCTGTTGTTATATGCTCATATTTTATGCTTAAACTTAAATAACATTAAAATAGCACCAAAGCGAAGTAATTTCTGCTAAATTATTTCAGGTCCAAAAGTTTCAATTTGTGACTCATGATGATAAATTCACTGCAGGAAAATACAGGAGAAACATAGAATGTCCTGAGTTGGAAGGGACCCACAAGGATCATCGAGTCCAACTCCTGTCCCTGCATATGACAACTCCACAGTTCACACCATATGTCTGAGGGCATCGTCTAGTCTCTTCTTGAATACTGTCAGGCTTGGGGGGGTATGACTACCTCCCTGGGGAGCTTGTTCCAGTGCTCCACCACCCTCTGAGTGAAGAACCTTTTCCTAATGTCTAACCTAAACCTCTCCTGGCACATCTTCCTGCCATTCCCTTGGGTTCTGTCATTGGTATCTAAAGAGAAGAGATTGGCACCTACCCTTCCTCCTCCCCCGGTGAGGACCGCGATGAGGTCTCCTCTTAGTCTTCTCTTCTCCAGGCTGAACAAACTTTTGTTGCTCCTCGTACGGCTTCCTCTCCAAACCCTTCTTCTGGACAGTCTCCAGTAGCTTGATGTCTTTTTTATACTGTGGCGCCCAAAACTGCACACAGTACTCCAGGTGAGGCCAAACCAGTGCAGAGTAGAGCGGGGCAATCACCTCCCTCGACCAGCTGGCAATGCTGTGCATGATGCACCCCAGGACACGGTTGGCTCTCTTGACTGCCAGGGCACACTGTTGGCTCATGTTCAACTTGCTGTTGACCAGAATCCCCAGATCCCTCTCTGCAGAGCAACTCTCCAGCATCTTGTCCCCCACTCTGTATGTACAACCAGGGTTGCTGTGTCACACGTGCAAAATCTAGCAGTTGCTCTTGTTGAACTTCATGTGGTTGGTGATTGCCCAGTTCTCCAATTTCTCCAGATCCCTCTGCAGGGCACCTCTGCCCTCGAGAGTGTCAACAGCTCCTCCCAATTTTGTGTCATCAGCAAACTTACTAAGCAATCCTTCAAGTCCTGAGTCTAAGTCATTTATAAAGACATTGAAGAGTGCTGGCCCTAAGATGGATCCCTGCAGAACCCCGCTAGTGACTGGTTGCCAGCCTGACATAACCTCATTTACTTTGAGCCTGGCTCGCCAGCCAATTGCTCATCCACTTCATTATATGTTTATCCAGCTGGATGCTGGCCATCTTGTCCAGGAGGATACTGTGATTGACAGTATCAAAGGCTTTACTGAAATACAAAAAGATCATGTTGACAGGCTTCCCTTGGTCAACTAGGTGGGTAACTTTTTCATAGAATGAAATTAAGTTTGTCAAGCAAGACTTTCTCCTCATGAACCTGTCCTGACTGGGACCAATGACTGCATTCTCATTCAGATGTTTTTCAGTAAGTCCCAGAATAATCTTCTCCATGATTTTGCCAGGCACAGAAGTGAGACTGACAGGCTTGTAGTTGCCGGGGTCATCCCTGTTGCCCTTCTTGTAGATTGGGACATTTGCCAGCTTCCAGTCAACTGAGACCTCACCAGATTCCCAGGAGCATTGAAAAATGACGGAGACAGGTCTCACTATGACGTTAACCAGCTCTTTAAGCACCCTTGGGTGAATCCCATCAGGCACCATCAACTTGTAGGGATCTAGTTGGAGTAGAAAATCCTGTACAAGTTCTGGATTGATTGGGAGTTTATCGTTCTCGCAGCCATGGTTTTCTAGCCCAGGGTTACGGGGGCCCGCAAGTCCATCTTTGGTGTTGAAGACCGAAGCAAAGCAAGCATTAAACATCTGAGCTTTGTCTATGTCCCTGTTAATAAGGTGACCCTGCTCATCAAGTAATGGGCACATGATATTTCTAGTTTGCCTTTTGCCATTAAGATATTTTAAAAAGTCGTTTTTATTGTCCTTCACAGGACTGGCCAGCTTCAATTCTAATTGAGCTTTGGCAGTGCGAATTTCCTTCCTGCAATGGCAAGCAGCATTTCTGCAGTCCTCCCATGTTGCCTGACTTTGCTTCCACTGACCATGTAATTTCTTTTTTCACTGTATTTCAAGAAGGAGCTCAACCAAATTGTCCTTTTACCTCACTGAGGGATTAACGTCATGGAGTCTCAGTGGAGGTGAACCGAGAGACCCTTTATTTCCACAAGGCACTTACATTTACAGTTAGTAGCTGTTGTACATGCATTTAACTTTCTGTTTTAATTGGCTTATGCTAGCCGTTCACAAGCTTAAAGTTATCTTGCGATTGGTTTACTTAATCTTGCACGCGCTCTGGCAGTTTGGCTAACACATAATAAATATCTTTTACTGCACAAAAACATTCTGGTTTCTCGTTCTATTTTGGTCAAGGTCATTCCAGTAACTCAAGATGACTGTCTGTAAGATACTCCACACTTTGCCTGCTAGATTTTTGGCATTCTGGAATTGCCTGGTCTTGTGCTTTTAGTAGGTGGTATTTAAAAGACAACCAACACTGATGGACTCCAATGCCTGCAAAAGTTTTTCCCAGGGAATCTAAGTAAGTAGTTCTCTGAGCAGCCTGAAGTCTGCTCTCCTCATATCTAGTGTTAGGGTCTTGCTGGAAGTTTTCCTCCTACTAGCAAAATTCTTGAACCTGACTGCTTCATGGTTGCCGTGGCCAAGGGAGCCACCAGTCACCACTTCTCCCAGGAGACACTCTCTGTTAGTGAGAATCAAATCTGGGAAGGCACCTTTCCTGGTCAGTTCCCTTAGTACCTGCACCAAGAAGTTATCGTCCAGATGCTTCAAGAATCTTCTGGACCTGTTGGTGCCAACTGTGTGAAATTCCCAGTTGACATCTGGCAAGTTGAAGTCCCCCATAAGGACAAGGGCAGGTGACTTGGAGGCTTCCTTTAGTTCCTTAAAGAATAACTCATCAGTGTCGTCGTCTTGGCTCGGTGGCCTATAGTAGACATCCATGATGACATCTGCTTTATTTGTCTGACCCAGAGGCTCTCAACTTTGCCATCACCAACTGCCAGCTCCATGCATTCCAGCCCCTCTGCTACATACAGTGCTACCCCTCTGCCTCTCCTACCGTGCCTATCCCTTCTGAATAGCCTGTAGCTGTCCCTCATGGCACACCAGTCACAGGATTCATCCCACCAGGTTTTGCTAATGCAAATTATATCATATCCCTGGGACTGAGCCCAGGCTTCTAGTTCATCTTGCTTGTTCCTCATGCTGCATGCATTAGTGTAGAAGCACTTCAAGTGTGGTTGATTGTGCCCTTCACTTCTTGGCGCAGTCTGAGAAATCTTGCTGCCAAGCATCTCCTCAAGCTTTGGTATGCCATCCTGCTGCTCATCACTGACTGGCCTGGTACCGCCCCCTTCGCCCTTCCAATCTAGATTAAAGCCCTAACAATCAGCTTTGCTAGTCCCTGAGCAAATAAACTTTTCCTCTTTTGTGAGAAGGGCATTCCATTGGGTGTCAGGAGACCTAGCGAATGATTGACTCTTCCATGGTCAAAAAACCCAAAGTTCCATCAATGACACCAGTCATGTAGCCATGTGTTCACAGTATCGCAGTATCACAGTATGTTTGGGATTGGAAGGGACCTCAAAAGATCATCTAGTCCAATCCCCCTGCTGGAGCAGGAACGCCTAGGTGAGGTCACACAGGAACATGTCCAGGCAGGCTTTGAATGTCTCCAGGGAAGGAGACTCCACAACCTCCCTGGGCAGCCTGTTCCAGTGCTCTGTCACCCTCACTGAGAAGAAGTTCTTTCTCAAATTTAAGTGGAATCTCTTGTGTTCCAGCTTGATCCCATTACTCCTTGTCCTATCATTGTTTGCCACTGAGAAGAGCCTGGCTCCATCCTCGTGGTACTCACCCTTTATATATTTATAAACATTAATAAGGTCACCCCTCAGTCTCCTCTTCTCCAAACTAAAGAGACCCAGCTCCCTCAGCCTTTCTTCATAAGGGAGGTGCTCCACTCCCTTAATCATCTTTGTTGCCCTGCGCTGGACCCTCTCCAGCAGTTCCCTGTCCTTCTTGAACTGAGGGGCCCAGAACTGGACACAATATTCCAGATGGGGTCTCACCAGGGTGGAGTAGAGGGGAAGGAGGACCTCTCTCGATCTACTGACCAACCCCCTTGTAATACACCCAAGGATGCCATTGGCCTTCCTGGCCACAAGGGCACAGTGCTGGCTCACGGTCATCCTGCTGTCCACCAGGACCCCCAGGTCCCTTTCCCCTACACTGCTCTCTAATATGTAATTTCCCAACCTATACTGGAACCTGGGGTTGTTCTTGCCCAGATGCAGGACTCTACACTTTCCCTTGTTAAATTTCATCAGGTTATTCCCTGCCCAACTCTCCAGCCTGTCCAGATCCCGCTGGATGGCAGCACAGCCTTCTGGCGTGTCAGCCACTCCTCCCAGCTTAGTGTCATCAGCAAACTTGCTGATAGTACACTCAATTCCCTCGTCCAAATCGTTAATGAATATATTGAATAATATTGGCCCCAGTACTGACCCCTGAGGCACTCCACTAGATACTGACCTCCAACTAGACTCCGCACCATTGACCACCACTCTCTGGCTTCTCTCTTTAAGCCAGTTTGCAACCCACCTCACTACTCTATTGTCTAGACCACACCTCCTCAATTTAGCTGTGAGGATGCTGTGAGAGACTGTGTCAAAGGCCTGCCTGTTCCATTCTGTATTCCTGCCTGCTACTGAAAGGATGAAGGAGAAAACCACTTGAGCACCTGAGCCATTGACCAATCGTCCCAAAGCTCTGAAATCCTTTTTGATTTGCTTAATACTACTTTTCCCTGTCTCTTCCCTGCCAACATTAAGAACCAATAGTGGGTAACAGTCAGAGGACCTTACCAGCTTGGGGAGTCGTTGAGCCACATCTCTTACCCTGGCCCCAGGGAGGCAGCAGACTTCTCTGTGGGTTGGGTTGGGTCAGGATATCGGGCCCTCTGTTCCCTTCAGAAGGGAGTTGTCTATGACAATTACCCTTCTTTTTCTCTTTACATGTGAGGTTTTAATGGGTTTACTGGGTTTCATTTGGGACGTGGGTGCTTAGGGGACCCCTCCTTCCCAGAAGGGTCTTCATCAGCAGCATCAGCTGCTTGCCCACCCAATTCCAGGGCCTCATACTTGTTGTATACCTGGGAATGTGGGGCAGGCTGAGGGTGTGTTCGCCTGCTGCCCCGAGCAGTAACCCATTTTCGTTCTCCCCCATCTTCTGGGTCACCCCTTACAGCCTGGTGGTGAGAGGGTAGGGAGCCCTTTGTATCTGGTGCCATGGTTGGTTTCTGCTCCTGCCTCAGGGATGGTAGAGTGTGAGTCCACCAGTCAATCTCCTTTTCTGACTCTCTCATTCTCCTCAGCCTGGACACCTCCTCTCGAAGCTCTGTCACCAGGCTGAGCAGCTCCTTCACTTGGGCACATCACCCACAGGTGAACTCACTGATGCCATCAGTCCCTGAGCCGAAACTCAGGCACACTCTGCAGCCCAGGACCTGGGCAGCTGCATCTTCCCTCCTGAGCTCAGTTTAGGTGGCTGCATCAGTTCTTGCAGCCAGAGGGACTGTGAGGGAAGCTGAAGGCACTGCTCTTCTCTGGGTGGATATCATGCCTACTGCTGTACCTAGATCCTTGCTAGTGGGTCGTAGCCTCCATTTGAAGTTACAGGGTAATCCCTGCTCACCCTTGCCACTTACCCTTCCACTCAAAGTGCCACTTCAACTAGGAGAATTAAAAATGGAATCGTATTAGAATTTTGTCTTTGGAAATGTTCTTTTCATCTTGAATCCTGCCATATACAAGATATGATAACAGAAAACTCCAAGTTTTCCCTGTTCCCATGGTCCCCTGAGGTCTCTAGGAGAGGCCTGACTCCATATCCTCAGTGTTACACATGCTACTCTTAAGCTCAAGAGCTGCTCAGTCTCCTTGTATTTACAAGACTGTATTTTTTGGAAACTATTTCAAGTGGCAGCTTGTCGGGTTGTACTTGAGTGGTACAAGGACTCATCACGGTCCTTCAGCAACTGTCACAGCCCCATGGGCATTTCAGAGGAGAGCAGGCAGTTATGCATGCTTCAGTCTCTCAGCTGTTTCTGCCAGTGGTTGTCCTTTCACAGAAGTGGTGACTACACATGGTACATTCTGTGTACCTGTGGGTACTTTGTCACTGAGAGGAGCTGCTCCGGAACCAACCCGGTTTGTAGCAAAGTGACAGATATCAGTGCACTGAGGGTTTTCCTGAGGCAATGGGGAGAACCGCCAGCAGCCAGCAGTTCTCTTACAGGAGATGCTAACAAGACCTGGGCATTGCCAGGGCAATGGCAACCACTCCCTACATAGAAAAAGCAGCCTAGGAAGCACTAGCGACTATACCAGGCAAACAGAGTGTGGCATGGCACCACAGTTTGCGTGGAAGGGCAAAGTCAACCAGGGAGTAATGGTGTCCACCTGGCAGAAAGCCATGTCTTCCGTAAGGTCAGCATCCACCACAAGTGATGCAGCTGTCCAGATCATGATCCAGTGGGATGCTGCCACCCAGGTGTCAGGTTGCAGGATGCCAATGTTTGGGGGATGGGGTGCTAGCGAGGCCATTTGGTCTACTGTCTCAGTGGAGATAGGGGATGGAGAGCCATGTGGCCACAAAGACAGAAGGGTTCGTGATGTGCCTGAGAATAGCCATGTAGGAATTAAAGCTTCTCCCCCACAATAAAGAGGCAGGATCAATAGGCAAACTCAAGTGCATCTAACCAATGCACACAGTATGGGTAACAAACAGGAGGAGCTGGAAGCCATTTTGCAGCAGAAAAACTACTATATAGTTGCCATCACAGAAACATGGTGGGAAGATTCCCACAACTGGAGTGCTGCCATAGATGACCAGAAACTCTTCAGAAGAGATAGGCAAGGAAGGAGAGGAGGTGGGGTAGCCCTGTATGTTAGGGAGTGTTTTGACTGTCTAGAGCTTGATGACGGTGATGATAGGGTTGAGTGTTTATGGGTAAGAATCAGGGGGAAGGCCAACAAGGCAGAATATCCTGGTGGAAGTCTGTTAAAGACCACCCAAACAGGATAAAGACACAGATGAAATATTCTGGAGGCAGATGGGAGAAGTCTCACAGTTGTTAGCCCTTATTCTCATGGGGGACTTCAACTTACCAGATGTCTGCTGGAAATACAACACAGAGAGGAAATAGTCTGGGAGGCTCCTGAAGTGTATGGAAGACAACTTCCTGACACAGATGGTCAGTAAGCCAACTAGGAAAGGTCCCCCACTGGATCTGTTATTTGCAAACAGAGAAGGACTTGTGGGTTATATGATGGTCGGAGGCCACCTTGGGCATAGAGATCATGAAATCATTGAGTTTTCTATTCTTGGAGAAGGAGGGGGATCAGCAGAATTACTACCTTGGACTTCCAAAGGGCAGCCCAACTAGGGCTGAATCTGGCTACTGCTGTAAAAAGAATAAAAAATGCTTCTATTAATACATTAGCAAATAAGGAGAGCTAAGGAGAATCTGCACCCTCTGATGGATGCAGGGGAAAACATAGTGACAGAGGATGAGGGAAAGGCTGAGGTACTAAATGCCTTCTTTGCCTCAGTCTTTAATAGTAAGACTAGTTTTGCTCCAGGTACTCAGCTCCCTGAGCTGGAAGACAGGGAGGGGCAGCAGAATGAAGCCCCAACAATCCAAGGGGAAAGGTTAGAGACCTGCTACATCACTTAGACATGCATAAGTCAATGGACCCAGATCAGATCCACCCAATGGTACTGAGGGACCTGGCAGAGGTGCTCATCAAGCCACTTTCAATTATTTATCAGTAGTCCTGGTTAACCAGGGAGGTCCCAGTTGACTGGAGGTTAGCAAATGTGATGTGTTGGTGTAGATGGACATGCTTCAGGAATTAGAGCAGGAACAACTGAATGTTAATTCTACTTGCACCAAGGTGCCATAAGTGATTGAGTGCTTTTACTGTTGGGATGCAAAACCCTGTTAGCAGTGTCTTAAATCTATGTGTTTTCATTTACACTGAAAAGGAGAAAGAGTACTCACAGGGTGAGTTATATCACGTTACATTCCTTGACACAAGAGGAACTGAGATGCAGTTGAGAGAGAGGCTCTTATCTAAAAATGATTTGAATATTCAAAATCCTGTGTCCCAGTGAGGCCTGCTCATAGACTACATTTGCAGCTAAACTCAGGGCCTACCCCTCTGAGTTACTTTAGCGGTATTAGGACCTCACTCAGGACTTCAGAAATTGGACCCCATGTGCCAGTACAATTACTATACATCATAAAAACCACCCTTTTAATGTCTTCTTAGAGCAATATTTCATCATGTAGACACATTTTTGTGTTGCAAATAGCCAAGGCACCATTTTAATCTATTTGGGACTACCCTTGGTGACTATAGAAATGAAACTCGATGGTGTACTGCCTCCAAGAAGAATCCAAGGGGTGCTATTGATAATGTGGGACAGTGACCCCAAAACCTCCTTGTTGAGGGTTAAGATTGCGGGGTGACAATCAAACCCTGGCAGATGTATTGTTAACCTCCTCTCCCCCCACTTCCCCCTTTTGCCCCTCCCTCTCCCCCCTTCCCACTCAGGACAGGCGATCGAAAGGGAAAGAAGGACAGAGAGAAGAGAGTTGGAAAAATTAAAGATGTTTTACTAATGCTACTAATAAGAATAGCGAAAATAATACAAAATATCCAAAACCAATCTTGAAAGTCTCAGCAACTGCAGAGCCAGCACCCAAAGTCCTGGATTAGACTCTGTAGCCAACCGGAGCTCGATTCAGTCTCTCACTAGGCCTCCTCCGTTCACAGGGACGACTAGCAAGGTCCTCTCCTAATGTCAGCCATAAGCAGAAGGGAAGGAAAAAAGGGAAAAGGGATGAGATCCTCGTGATCTCCCACTTTTATATGAAGTATTCACGTGAATGGAATGTTATACATCATTGGTCAGTCTCTCGGCCACCAGTTTCTCGTTGCCCCTCTCGCGAGATGTCCATCCGTGCTTATCAATAAGTTTGCATTCCATTGCTAGGTTTACCAAAGCATGTGTCTGGTTCTCCAGGAAAATGCAGCTAATATGAAGGCTTTAGCTGACAGGTAAAATTCACTAAAAGAGAAACTTGTTTTTTAACAAAACCAGGACACCGCTTATAATATGACATTCACTGAATACTTAAACCTTATCAATACAATCTATCAATACAATCTAATTAATCACTACTACTATATATATATATACACATATATACACAGGAGTAATTAATCAGTGGACCATCCTTTGAAAAGGTTCATTAAGTTCATTTTGTCACAACAGTCTCCCAGGGCAGGAAAAAATGGTACAAGTGCATCTCATGACCACTGTTTGTGGGTTAAGGACACCAACTTCGAAGAAGTTGTCAGGCGCCACTCGAAGAAGCAAGCTCTAGTTTCATCACCATTGTCTTGATCTGAAAGACACTTATTAAACACTGTTAGTTCGGCAATTCACATCATACAGTTCAGTATTGCATATTTTCACCTAAAATCAAATCCCCTTGAGGTACACACCGAACTTCTCCATCCTTAAGCATCACCCACCAGGTGCTGCCAGGTCCCTGGGCAAAAACAATCCCACGAATGGGCTTGCCTTTGCCTGAGGCAGGAGTAACCCAGACTGCCTTTCCTAACATATTTTTCATGTGTACTACAGGGACTTTATCTCCTTCTACAGTCCGTAGAATTTCTGATTGGGCAGGCCCGGCTTGATTGGTTGATCCTCTAGTGTTGACCAACCAAGTGGCTTTTGCTAAATGTGAATCCCAGTTTTTAAAGGTTCCACCACCAAGTGCCTTTAGTGTAGTTTTTAATAAACCATTGTACCTTTCAATTTTCCCAGAGGCTGGTGCATGATATGGAATATGATATACCCACTCAATACCGTGTTCTTTGGCCCAATTGTCTATAATACGGTTTTTGAAATGAGTACCATTGTCTGATTCAATTCTTTCTGGCGTACTGTGCCGTCAAAGGACTTGCTTTTCAAGGCCCAAGATAGTATTTCGGGCTGTAGCATGAGGTACGGCATATGTTTCCAACCATCCAGTGGTTGCTTCCACCATTGTAAGTACATGACGGTTACCTTGACGTGTTTGTGGAAATGTAATATAATCAATCTGCCAAGCTTCTCCATACTTATACTTTAACCATCACCCCCCACACCATACAGGTTTTAACCACTTCGCTTGTTTGATTTCGGCGCAAGTTTCACATTCATGAATAACCTGTGAAATAGTGTCCATAGTTAAATCCACCCCTCGATCGCGAGCCCATTTATATGTTGCATCTCTACCTTGATGCCCTGAAGCATCGTGGGCCCACTGAGCTAGGAAAAGTTCACCTTTATGTTGCCAGTCCAAGTCCACCTCAGCTACTTTAATCTTAGCAGCTTGATCTGCTTGTTGGTTGTTCAGATGTTCCTCAGTGGCTCGACTTTTAGGCACATGAGCATCTACATGACGAACTTTCACAGGCAGGCTCTCTAGCCAAGCAGCTATGTCTTGCCACAGTGTGGCAGCCCAAATGGGTTTACCTCTGCGCTGCCAGTTGCTTTTCTTCCATTGCTGTAGCCACCCCCACAAAGCATTTGCTACCATCCGTGAGTCAGTATAGAGATAAAGTATTGGCCACTTCTCTCGTTCAGCAATGTCCAAAGCCAGCTGGATGGCTTTCACTTCTGCAAACTGACTGGATTCACCTTGTCCTTCAGTGGCTTCTGTAACTAGTCGTGTGGGACTCCACACAGCAGCTTTCCACCTTCCATGTTTTCCTACAAGACGACAGGATCCGTCTGTGAACAGTGCATACTGCTTATCAGTCTCTGAAAGAGTATTATACAGTGGTGCTTCTTCAGCACGTTTTACTTCCTCCTCATCTGGACACATCCCAAAGTCTTTGCTTTCTGGCCAGTCTGTAATCACTTATAAGATCCCTGGACGGTTGGGACTTCGAATTTGACCTCGTTGCATGATCAATGCAATCCATTTACTCCATGTAACATCGGTTGCATGATGTGGAGAGGGAACCGTGCCTTTGACCATCCAGCTCAGCACCGGCAGTCGAGGTGCCAGGAGGAGCTGTGCTTCAGTGCCGATCACTTCTGAAGCAGCTCGAACTCCTTCATATGCTGCTAGTATCTCCTTTTCAGTTGCAGTATAGTTGGCCTCAGATCCTTTGTATCCTCGACTCCAAAAACCTAAGGGTCGACCTCGGATTTCTCCTGGTGCTTTCTGCCAGAGGCTCCAGGTAAGTCCATTATCTCTGGCTGTGGTGTAGAGCACATTTTTAACATCTAGTTCAGTCCGAACTGGTCCAAGGGCCACCGCATGAGTTATCTCACGCTTAATTTGTTCAAAAGCTTGTCGTTGTTCAGGGCCCCACTCAAATTGGTTCTTTTTATGAGTCACTTGATAGAGAGGGCTCACAATGTGGCTGTAGTCAGGAATATGCATTCTCCAAAAGCCTACAACGCCCAAGAAAGTCTGTGTCTCCTTTTTATTAGTAGGTGGAGACATAGCTGAAATTTTGTTGATCACATCCATTGGGATCTGACGACGGCCATCTTGCCATTTTATTCCTAAAAACTGGATCTCTCGTGCAGGTCCCTTGACCTTGCTTCGTTTTGTGACAAAACCAGCATCGAAAAGAATATGAATTATTCTCTCACCTTTCTCGAAGACTTCTTTCGCTGTGTCGCCCCATACGATGATGTCATCAATATATTGCAAGTGTTCTGGAGCTTTACCTTGCTCCAGCGTGGTCTGGATCAGTCCATGGCAGATGGTAGGACTGTGTTTCCACCCCTGGGGCAAGCGATTCCACGTGTACTGGATGCCCCTCCAGGTGAAAGCAAACTGCGGCCTGCACTCTGCTGCTACAGGAATAGAGAAAAATGCATTAGCAATGTCAGTTGTAGCATACCAGTTAGCTGCCTTTGACTCCAGTTCAAATTGCAGTTCTAGCATGTCAGGCACAGCAGCACTCAGTGGTGGTGTAACTTCATTCAGGCCACGAGAGTCTACAGTTAGTCTCCACTCGTCACTAGACTTACGCACTGGCCAGATTGGGCTGTTAAAAGGTGAGCGAGTCTTACTGATCACACCCTGGCTTTCCAATTGATGGATCAACTTCTGGAAAGGAATCAAAGAGTCTCGATTGGTGCGATACTGTCGGCGATGCACCGTCGTGGTAGCAATTGGCACCTGCTGATCGTCAACCATCAGCAGTCCTACAACAGAAGGGTCATCTGAAAGACCAGGCAAATCAGACAGCTGTTCAATTTTCTCAGTGTCCACAGCTGCTATACCAAATGCCCACCTATACCCTTTTGGGTCCTTAAAATACCCTCTCCTGAGGTAGTCTATGCCAAGGATGCAGGGAGCATCTGGACCAGTTACAATGGGATGCTTTTGCCAGTTTTTTCCAGTAAGGCTCATTTCAGCCTCTACAACAGTCAGTTCCTGGGATCCCCCAGTCACTCCAACAATATTAATGGATTGCGTTCCTTTATAATTAGAAGGAATTATTGTGCACTGAGCACCAGTGTCCACTAAAGCTTTGTACTCCTGGGGTTGTGTTGTACCAGGCCATAGTATTTGTACAGTCCAATAAACTCTGTTATCCCTTTCCTCCACCTGGTTGGAGGCAGGGCACCTCTAATTCCTGTTTTGCACAGTCTCTGGGTGTGAATTAGAGGTTCCTTCAAGAGCATCAGAATCTCTTCTGCTCCGTTTGTAAACTTGAGCAGCCACCTTCCTAGGAGTTTTTCCTTTTATCTCACGTACTCGTTCCTGAAGTTCTGAGGTAGGCCTTCCATGCCACTTATTCATGTTTTCTCCCTGCTCATGTAGGAAGAACCACAGTGAACCTCTTTTTGTGGGCTGTCTCTGCCCTCTCTCTCTTGAGATTGGAAACGCCTTCTCCTAACAGCTGAAACATAGGTTTGTGCAGGTGGTGAATGGTACGAGTCTTCTCTGAGCTCTTTGATTTCTTGCAACAGCTTTTCAAACCGGTCATCAGATTTTTCACACAGTTTCTCCACAGCAGAGACACAAGCCCGTAGAGAAACAGCAAGGCTGTTCTCAAAGTTCCGGAGCTGCTCAATCACTTCATTAATTTCTTGTACACCTCTAGCTGACCAGACCATTCCTGCCAATGACTTAGAATATGCAGGTGGTGCACTTTGTACAAATCTGCGCCACATAGATTTTGTACAATTGATTCTATCTGGGTCTGTCCCCTCTTGGTTGTGTGATCCAAAATAGATGATCTCTCGCACAGCTAGTTCTCTCAGGAACTGGATACCTCTCTCCATAGTATTCCATTTCCCTAACTTGGATATACAGTCTTCCTTGTAGGGAAATCTTACTTTCATAGCTGCCAGGAGTCGGGTCCAGAGAGTAGCGGCATTAGACTCTCTTGAAATTGCCCTATCAATGGTGGAATCTTTTGACAGAGATTCCAGGTGCCTGGCTTCACCACCTTCCAATTCAATTGTTTCTGCCCCATTGTCCCAGCATCGCAGTAGCCAGGTTAAAATATTCTCGCCTTCATGACGACTAAAGTCTTTTCGCAGGTCTCTCAGCTCACCTGGAGAAAAGGACCGAGTGGTGGTCACTTCATCTCCTCCCTGTCCTAATGATGCTCCTTGGGTTGATGTTGGCCCTGTGCCATCATCTGCTGCACAGGTAGTCTTTCTAGTGACATTCTTACAACCGGCAATCGATGCTGATATGGGTTCACCATAATTTGATTCATCTCCAGAGTCTCAGGACTAAAAAGAGACGCAAACCTCCTATTGAACCTCATTTCTCGTAACAGTAACACAAACTGACACACATTCAGCAAAGCAGATAACACCATCACAGTTCTATCAAAGCTCCAAGGATATTCAAAGTTCTCTAAAACATTTGCAAACTGTCCTAGTGAAAACATGAAAGTATTGTTAGTCAGCCTTTCTAAAGATTCGCTTGACCAATTAGCAAACAGAGAGCCATTCTGCTCTTTAATCTCTCCTGGAGGTTTTTCAAGGTAAAGCAAAATCGAGTAGAAATTCATTAGCGGCTGCAGTATAATGAAATAAACCAGTGCCAAACCACACAGTATCATCATGACCCCTGTCCAGTTTCTTGTTGTTATATAATGAATACTTCGATTCAAAAAGAAACACCAACACAGATATGGGATTAACGAGCACAATGTAGAAAATAACTAATACAACTTTTGCCATAACATCTTTAACTCAATGTAATTCACTTTGCCTTAATACCACTCAATAATATCTGAAGCAAACAGACGCGCAAGTATCACAACTCTGTGAGTTGGCACCGTGCCAAGAAAATTGAAAGGTACGTCAGAGCAGTAGAAAAGCCAAAAATCTCAAATTTACCCCCTTCTCTCGCCCCACGTTGGGCGCCAATTATCTGTCGAGGGTTAAGATTGCGGGGTGACAATCAAACCCTGGCAGATGTATTGTTAACCTCCTCTCCCCCCACTTCCCCTTTTTGCCCCTCCCTCTCCCCCCTTCCCACTCAGGACAGGCGATCGAAAGGGAAAGAAGGACAGAGAGAAGAGAGTTGGAAAAATTAAAGATATTTTACTAATGCTCCTAATAAGAATAGAGAAAATAATACAAATATCCAAAACCAATCTTGAAAGTCTCAGCAACTGCAGAGCCAGCACCCAAAGTCCTGGATTAGACTCTGTAGCCAACCGGAGCTGGATTCAGTCTCTCACTAGGCCTCCTCCGTTCACAGGGACGACTAGCAAGGTCCTCTCCTAATGTCAACCATAAGCAGAAGGGAAGGAAAAAAGGGAAAAGGGATGAGATCCTCGTGATCTCCCACTTTTATATGAAGTATTCACATGAATGGAATGTTATACACCATTGGTCAGTCTCTCGGTCACCAGTTTCTCGTTGCCCCTCTCGCGAGATGTCCATCCGTGCTTATCAATAAGTTTGCATTCCATTGCTAGGTTTACCAAAACATGTGTCTGGTTCTCCAAGAAAATGCAGCTAATATGAAGGTTTTAGCTGACATGCAAAATTCACTAAAAGAGAACCTTTTTTTTTCACAAAACCAGGACACTCCTGTATGATGTATTCTTGATCTGTGGAGATACAGCCTGGCCAGGAATTCCTTCTAATGCTGTTGGAGGACTGTATATTTTGGGATGATTAACTCTCTTAACACCCCATGTATCTATGATAATAGATCACAGAAGAGCAAGACAAGAAAAATGCTTTTTGCATGTATATGAGTCAAAATGTGATGATAATGTAGATTTTTGGGGATCAAGGTTAAGGGTTTTATATCTTGTACCTGGTGTTGGCACAGCTAAAGCTTTAAATACTTTAGAAAAATTAGGATGCTGGCTAGTTAAGCAAACTAACAGAACTTCTAAAGCTTTAAGTGGGTTTTTGTTCGATGTAGATTCTATAAGACATGCTACACTGCAGAATAGAGCTGCAACAGACTTTTTGTTATTAGCTCAAGGACATGGGCGTGAAGATTTTGATGGGATTCGTTAAATAAATTGTTTAGTGGTTGAGGGCTTTCAGGGTTGTTGTTATCAGTACTGAAAACGGGACTGATTGTCTTGATGATTGTTGTGGTTGTGTTACTTTTGTTGCCATGCATGATTTCTCTGCTGCAAAGGGCCCTGCAGCAGATAATGAAGGCATTTTTTTTTTAGTACAAACACAAAAAGGGGGAATTGTGGGACTGTTAGTAACAGAATCAATTTTACAAGATGTTCCCTTCTGGAACAGGTGCAAAACTGATTCATCCTTTGCATATTGTGTTTTACCTAATAAGGGATTTGAGTATATTCTTATCTTATCAACGTAGCATTTATCTTAGCCCAAATATGCCTAGAATGAGAAGAAATATACACAGTATCTCTGGAAATTAAGCTAGTGAGCCGTTATGCAATTATAGAGTAGTGCGCACGTGCAGTACCCAAAGGTGAAAAGGACAGAAGCGATGAAGACTACTTACTTCGTCCTGAAGACCCCCTGAAAAACCACCAGGGGACACTGCGCATGATCAAAGTAATTCCAAGGTGTTGCAATAAATGTTGAGTAACTATTACATATTCTAATGATCCTAAATGAATATATGAATATGTATGTGAATGGACTGTATAAATACTGTGCAACTTAAACTGACCGCTGAAGTCAACTTTGGGTGCGAACCCCTGGTTTCCCAGCGCTGAAATAAAGCACCGCATATAACTACGTCCGTGGTTATGTGTCCTGATTACTAACAGGACTACGGTGGGTCCATGGATTCCCTGACAGAGGGCATGGGAATAGAAATTAGCCTTGAAGATATTAAGCCCTACCCGTGAGAAAGATGGGAGTAACGGAGTATCCGGAGATGTTAAGGATGTACCTGTGAGAGAGAAGGGAGTAGAAGAATAACATTGATGATAGCAAAAATAGCCAATAAGATGTTATTGCTGTAACACAGTGTCAGCAGTTCTGTACTATTTCATTTTCCAAGGAACTCATCATTTAATTTGATCATTTGTGTGTAGGGCTAATTAGGGAACAGAGATTTAAATCTTTAAACGTATTTTATACACAGAAAAGTATCCTTAGTTTAAGAATGTTCTGAAATCATACTTAAATTCATGTTAATTAAATAAATAGGGAGGTGAGGCAGATAAATGCATAGATCATTCATGAACTGCTTCTGTTGCCATTCACAGTTATAAACCTTTGTTAATGTATTCTTTTAAGAGGTAATTTTGGGCATTGGCTTCAGATTGATCTCCATGAGACATTTCATTAACTGATAGACATTATATCTATTTTTAATTGTGGTGTTGTCCCAAAAACAGGGTTCTTTACCCCGTGTGCAGATAACTGAGCCAAATTCAGCACTGTCGAGGGTTTAGATTGCAGGGTGACAATAAAACCCTGGCAGATGTATTGTTAACCTCCTCTCCCCCCCTTCCCTTTTTTGCCCCTCCCTCTTCCCCCTTCCCACTAAGGACAGGCGATCAAGAGGAAAAGAAGGACAGAGAGAAGAGAGTTGGAAAAATTAAAAATGTTTTACTAATGCTACTAATAAGAATAGAGAAAATAATACAAAATATACAAAACCAATCTTGAAAGTCTCAGCAACTGCAGAGCCAGCACCCAAAGTCCTGGATTGGACTCTGCAGCCAACTGGAGCTGGATTCAGTCTGTCATTAGGCCTCAGTTCACAGGGACCACTCACAAGGTCCTCTCCTAATGTCGGCCATAAGGAAAAGGGACGAGATCCTCGTGATCTCCCACTTTTATATGAAGTATTCACGTGAATGGAATGTTATACACAGTTGGTCAGTTTCTTGGTCACCTGTTTCTCGTTGCCCCTCTCACTAGGTGTCCATCCATGCTTATCAATAACTTCGCATTCCATTGCTATGTTTACCAAAACATGTATCTGGTTCTCCAGGAAAATGCAGCTAATACGAAAGCTTTAGCTGACAGGTAAAATTCACTAAAAGAGAAACTTGGTTTTTAACAAAACCAGGACAAGCACACAGAGATGAGATATTGTTTATTACAGAGTTGTGCAAGCCTGGATGCTGGAATAAAGCCAGCACGCCAGAAAGAAAAGGCATTATATATAAAAATCTTATCACTGCATTCACACCCTGAAGAGCCAATTGGTTACACATTTGCATATTGCATTACGTAATACTTTCAGTATATAATGAACAATGTTCAGCTAAAGGACACTTTATTCAACAGTCTCAAGATATGTGTTAAAGCAAGACTCAGCTCATTGTGCGGGCTTCAAAATGTCTAAAGCTGCAAGGTCAGTCTCTCTGATTAGGTGTTTTGCAAGTCAGTCTTATCTTTGTGCCATGGTTTAACCCAAGCTAGCAATACAACCAAGATAGCTGTTCACTCACCCCCTCCCCCCCAATAGGGTGTGGTAGCCGTAGCCTTGGCTGCCTTGCTCTGTGTAGGAGCTGGAGCTGCCTTGGCTGCCTTTCCCCTTATGGGGTGGTCAAGGGCCATAGCTGCCATGCCTGTTGCTGAGGCCTGAGCAGACGCAATGTAAGTCTCAGGAGTTAGAATAGATGCAATCCTCCTACTTAGCCTCATCTCTCTTATCACTAGCAGGAACTGAAACACATTCAGCAGACCTGACGATACCAACGGAGTACGATTAAATCCCCAAGGATGCTCAAAATTCTCAAAACCATCTTTAATCTGTCCTAACGTAAAAGGAAAAGTGTTGTTAGCCAGCTTTTCTCTAGATTGGTTCGTCCAATTGGAAAACACAGGTATATTTCTCTTAAATCTCTGTTGGAGGTTTCTCTAGATACAACAGTAATGAATATAAATTCGTTATCTGCTGGAGCATAATAAAATAAACCAGTGCCAAACCACAAAGCAATATCATCACCATGGTCCAGTTTCCAGACTTGATAAAATGCATGAACCTATTAATGAAATATGTCCAGTACAAATAAGGTACTGCAGAACACACTGTAGAGAGTAGCTGATATGACTTATGCCACAACATCTTTAAACCAATATAATTCAATCTGCTTTAATACTACTAGATGATATCTGAAGCACATGTACATTTAAGCATCTAAACCCTATGAGCTGGCACCATGCCAAGAAAATTAAAAGTGCATCACAGCAGTAAGAACACCAAAATCTCCAAATTTTACCCCTTTTTAGTGCCAAATTTTAGTGTTTTTTCACCCCACGTTGAGCACCACACAAGCCCGTTGTGGTTTAACCTAAGCTACCAATACAGCCACAATAGCCGCTCACTCACCCCTTCCCCCTCCCCCACCCCCCCAAATAGGGGAGAAAATCTAAAGGGAAGGGAGAAACTTGGATTGAGATAAACACAGTTTAATAAAACAACAAAATACTAATACACTACTCATAAATATATATAAAATAGAAATAAAAAGATACTCAAAGCGATTCCTCACAAACTCTGTCCGCCTCTGCAAAATAGTAAAAGGTTGAACTAAACCTTCTGAACAGAACTCCCCCCGCTTGAGAGAGAAAGTGCCCAAGAGCAAACAAGTGCTAGAAATGCCCCAGAGAGAGAAAGAGAAACCCAGAAGGTCCTGACTCTCCTTAAATATGAAGCGTTATGTTAATGGCATGGAATACTCTTACTGATCAGTCTGGATGTCAGTCAGGGTTTTCCCCATCTGTGCCCCCCTTCTTCGATGCCTCACACCTGTGTGCAGAGTATTCAGAATGTCCTTGGCTCTCAGACCACAGCAATTAAAAACATTAACTCTGTGCTGGGGTGTTATCTTTTGTTCTCAAACTAAGTTCAAATAATGAGCATGTTAGCTATGAAAAAGAAAGGTTTCTAACCGCATGCAGAAAATTAACTAATTTTCAGTTAAACCAGTACATTCCACCCCTTATTCCATACCATTTACCTCATGCTTGGGCCTTATCAATATATTCTAGTTAATTACTACTACTATATATACACATATGTACACATATATACAAATACACACAGATGTAATTCATCATTCTCTTAGTCCATAGGCCATCCTTTTGAAAAGTTCATTACATTCATTTAGTTAATGACTTTAAGTTTCACTTATCACAACAGTTTCCCGGGGCAAGAAAGATGGTGTATCTAGCGCATCTCATGCACATGATTTCTGGTTTAAAGACATCAACTTCGAAGAAGCTGTCAGGTGCCACTTGTTGAAGCCAACTCTGATTTAATCATCAATGCACTGATCTGAAAGACATTTATTGAACACTGTTAGTATGGCATATCGCATCATATAGAAATTAACATCATGGAGTTCAATATTGAGTATTCTCACCAAAGATCAAATCCCCTTGAGGGGATTCAAATTTCTCTATCCTTCAGCATTACCCACCAAGTTCTTCCAAGTTCTTGGGCAAAAATGATCCCACAAATGGGCTTGCCTGTGCCTGAGAGAGGAGCAACCCAGACTGCCTTCCCTAACATAATTTTCATGTCTACTACAGGGACTTTATATCCTTCTACAATATGTAGAATTTCTGATTGGGCAGGCCCAGCTCGATTGGTTGATCCACTAGTGTTGACCAACCAAGTGGTTTTTGCTAAATGTGAAGCCCAGTTTTTGAAGTTTCTGCCACCCATTGCCTTTACTGTAGTTTTTAACACACTATTGTACCTTTCAATTTTCCCAGAGGCTGGTACATGATATGGGATGTGATATACCCACTCAATAACATGCTCTTGGACCCAGTTGTCTATAAGGATGTATTTGAAATGAGTCCCATTGTCTGACTCAATACTTTCTGGCGTGCCATGTTGCCAAAGGACTTGCTTTTCAAGGTCCAAGATAGTATTCCAGGCTGTAGCATGGTCTATGGCATATGTTTCCAACCATCCAGTGGTTGCTTCCACCATTGTAAGTACATAGTGCTTACCTTGGTGGGTTTGTGGAAGTATAATATAATCAATCTGCCAAGCCTCTCCATATTTATACTTTAACCATCGCCCCCCCATACCATCATGATAATCTACATGATGTACTTCCATGGGCAGGCTCTCTAGCCCAGCAGAAATGTCTTGCCACTGTGTGGCAGCCAAAATGGGTTTACCTCTGCATTGCCAGTTGCTCCTCTTCCATTGTTGCAACCACCCCCATAAGGCATTTGCTACTATCCATGAGTCAGTGTAGAGATGAAGTACTGGTCACTTTTCTCATTCGTTCAGCAGTACGTCCAAAGCCAGTTGGATGTCTTTCACCTCTGCAAATTGACTTGATTCACCCTGCCCCTCAGTGGCTTCTGTGACTTGTCATGTGGGACTCCACAGAGCAGCTTTCCACCTCTGATGTTTTCTTACAAGACAGCAGGATCCATCTGTGAATAGTGCATACCGCTTTTTGGTCTCTGGTGGGGCTTCTTCAGTACATGTTACTTCCTCTTTGTTGAGGAATGGCTTAAAAATAAGGGACATGGGTCTGCAGAGCAGTTGTACGAGCAGAGCCTGTTCTGAAGACTTTAGCATAAGTAGTAAGGTTAGGCCGCGGTGGGAACCGCTGACTGTTTCAGTAAAATCAGCAAGGTCACTGCGACCTTGGCAGAGTCTCACAAACATCTTTCAAGAGCACAAGAATGTAGAATAAGCATAGCTAGCAGCTGCAAGTAGGAGGACCATGCAAATGTGACTATTAGAGCTTAAGCCAATTAGTAGGTGACAAGTATGCATAATTATCGTGAACTGTATATGTTGTTCGGGCTAATAAATCAAACTATGCTTTATCACTCATATTGAGTCGACCTGCATGTTCCTCCGCCGCTCAAAAGTGGCACCCGAATGGGGAGCTGAAGTTTCCAGTCGGAGCGGCGAATGCAGAAAAGCACCAGTTAACGGCGAACCGGGGGGCAAAGATCGACTGAATGCTGTTTGACGCGGTGTGTCGTTCCGAAAGCCTGGACTGTCCAATAGGGGTCTGCCGTCTGCAGGGGCTACTGGAAAGGCTGCCACAAGGTTAACGAGGATAATAAGGATAACAAGGATAACAAGTTTAACAAGGATAATAAGGATAACAAGGTTAACGAGGATAACGAGGATAACAAGGATAATAAGGATAATAAGGATAACAAGGTTAACGAGGATAACGAGGATAACAAGGATATTAAGGACAATAAGGTTAATGAGGACAATAAGGATAACGAGGATAACAAGGATAACAAGGATAACGGGAAAGGTTGAAGCGCCGGTCGGCTACATGGATTTTGAGGTAGCCCTAAATTTATTACAGCGCTTTTTAGAAAAGCGATGTGTAGATTGTATCAAACAATTAGCGGAGTTGGTTTTGTTAGGAAAAGTGAAAGGGTGTTTTGAAAATCCTGATTCCCTTTTTGAGGTCAGCGAGTGGCAAAAATTTGGTGATGTTTTATGGGATATGGTAACAGACGATGATAAAACCGCAAAAAAACTTATGAAACCGTGGCGCGAAGTAGTTAATACTATTAAAAGATATAAGTTAGAGAAAAATTTGGCAGCAGTAGCCACTGAACGCTTAGGGGGGGATGTGCCCACAGCGGGTCGTTTGTCTATTGGAGACGATCATATTCCTGTGCCTGCTACTGGGTGTCCCATCCCAGTGAGTCATGGCCTAAGGGGGTCGAATACAGAACCTCCCCCATCAGTGCTCCCGCGATCTAGTGACTGCCCTGCAGAACCCTCTGCCCCCTCACCTCCTAAAGTGGAGGAGGAGGGAACTGAGCGTTCCTCAAATAAAGTGAAAGAAAACATTAATAAAGATGTAGCTTCAGTTCACACCCGTCATCCTATAATGACTCCTGTGAATTGGAAAAATATTATGAGGCAAGCAGCAGAAGAAAGACAATTTGACGTTGCTAGTAGCATTTCTGAAAGTCTTGCATTCCCGGTAAGGTGTGAGGTAGGGAATGATGAACAGATGTATGGCATGCATAACACATTAGACTGGAAGTTGTTATCACGATTAAGGAGTACTGTGAATGAGTCCGGATTACATGGTGAGCCTACAAAGCAATTGCTGAATTATATATGGGGAGGAACTGTTTTGTGTCAGGAAGATATTAAAGGAATTGTTAGAATGATTATGACTCAGTCCCAGCTTTTATTGTGGCAGGCAAGTTGGCAGCGTTATTGTGAGCTATCTTGTCAACAGCCTCGACAGCAAGGTGATCCCCTTTCGGGGGTTACAGTTGAGCAATTAATGGGGAAGGGCAGATATGCTACCATAGATGCACAAATTCAGTTGGGACCTGAAATTTGTTTGGAGGCAATGCGAACAGTGTGGCTAGCAATCGCAGCAGTCAAAACAAGCCCTCCCTCACCATCATATATGGCAATAAAACAAGGCAGAGATGAGACTTTTGCACAGTTCATAGACAGAGTAACTGCAGCCATAGATCAGTCTGATGTACAAGACTGGATGAAGCCAGCCTTGTTGAGGCAGTGTGTCTTAGAAAATACTAATCCTTCCACAAAATCCATTATATTAACGCTGCCAGGAGACACTACCATAGAATAGATGTTAGAACACATGAGCAGAGTGCCGGTAGGACCCCAGACTATGTTAGTAGAAGCAGTGCGGGAGTTAGGAAAAGGTCTTATACAAGTACAGCAGCAAGCCTTCGCAGCCTTGGCACCCTTGCGTCAGCCCGGTAGGCAGCCCCGACCCCCGATGCAGAGAGTAATTAAGTGCTACCGCTGCGGACACGAGGGACACTACAAAAGACACTGCCACGCCCGAGTTTGATGTGAAAATTGCAATATGAGCAATCATAGTACTGCAGCCTGCCAGCGAACGGGAAACTGTTATCCGAGCGCGCAGAGCCGTCGCGTGGGGAAAACAATAGCAGCTCAAGCTCAACTGACTGGAATGCCAGCACCAGCACAACAACAGCACCATCTAGCATCGAGCCCCAGATCCAACCCGTTCGTGCCCACTCCTTGCGTCCAGCCACAAGAGGGAGCCTCGGCCTCGACTTGGCAGCAGCAGTAGACTGCACATTAATAGATCAACGACCACAAAAAATCAACACGACCACATTTGGACCTATAATGATCAATGGTAAACCGCAAGGTGCATTGCTACTTGGACGTTCGTCAAGTGGAATAAAAGAACTCTTTGTTTTGCCTGGAGTTATTGATGTAGACTTTAAAGGGACAATATCTATAGTAGTACAGACATCGTTTCCCCCTATTCATATTCCATCCGGAAGTAAAATTGCACAGTTGGTCCCAATTCCACAGCTGACAGAAAGCATGGAAGCATTGTCTCCAAAGGAAAGAGGAACAGCTGGATTTGGATCAACAGGAGGTCTAGCCATGTTAACAATGACTATGAGTCGCCGACCAGTAACCTCGATTACACTGTGCAATGGAGGAGAGCAGATCATCTTGGAGGCACTCCTGGATACAGGAGCTGACCTTACCATCTTAGCAGAAGAGCAGTGGCCTCGTCATTGGTCATTGTTGCCTATGGCCAGAGGAGTAGAAGGAGTAGGGGGTTCCTGCTCCGTTTTGCGCAACAGGGATCGTATTTCTGTTGTCATAGACGGAAGGACAGTATCAACTCATATTACTGTCATGACCGTCCCTCATGGAGTTAATGGACTAATTGGTCGTGATGTCCTGGACCAATTAGGAGTTATTCTCACCACTAAAAGGCCTTTTTAGTAACGGTCACTGCAACATGGACTTTCCCGATCCCACTGCACTGGTTAGCTGATTCCCCAGTCTGGATGGAGCAGTGGTCATTAAAAAAGGAAAGTCTTGAAGCAGCACATCAACTAGTAGAAGAACAACTATTACAAGGCCATCTTAAGTTGTCTACAAGCCCATGGAATACTCCCATATTTGTAATTAAGAAGAAATCAGGAAAATCTCAACTTCTACATGATCTGCGAGCCGTGAATGCGCAGATGCAAGCAATGGGAGCTCTGCAACCAGGTTTGCCCAATCCTGCGATGATACCTGAACACTGGCACTTATTAATAGTTGATTTAAAGGACTGTTTCTTTACTATACGCCTACACCCAGATGATACTCAGCGATTTGCATTCACTCTGCCGTCAATTAACAAGGAGTCGCCCGCTCAACGATTTGAATGGACAGTGCTCCCACAAGGAATGAAAAATAGTCCTACGTTATGTCAACTTTTTGTAGATAATGCATTGCGTCCAGTCCGGGCTGCATGGCCCAAAGCAGTGGTGTACCATTATATGGACGATATACTAGTAGCTCAAGAAGGCCCCTTTACTGAACAACAACAGTACTTTTTATCACAGGCTTTAGAACAGGAGGGACTGGTAATTGCTCCAGAAAAGATTCAAACAACAGCCCCATGGAAGTACCTAGGCTGGCAAATATCAGATTCACAAATTCGGCCTCAGAAACTGGAAATAAAGACTGACATCCGTACGCTACATGATGTCCAAAAACTGATGGGCGACCTGCAATGGCTAAGGCCAGTAGTAGGAATTTCTACCGACGACCTTGATGTTTTACGGCCTCTGTTGCAGGGGGTTGATCCAGCTAAACCTGTATATCTGTCCTCGCAACAAAGAGAGACCCTTCAAAGCATTACAGAACAAATCACTCAGCGCTGGGTTAATCGACGCGACCCAGATATTCCTGTGGATCTGACCATTCTCAATGGGCCCTCTCAACTCATAGGTGCACTGACACAGTGCAAAGAGAAAAAGGGGGAAAAGGTTCGAGTTTTAGAATGGTTGTATACAAAGCTGCAACTACAGAAAACGCTACAACAAAAGATTGAAAATTTAGCTGAATTGGTCAGGAAAGGCAGAACACGCATTTTACAAATTACAGGAACTGAACCGGGAATTATTAGATTGCCCATAAAAAGAGAAATGTTAGAATGGTGTATTCGACAATCAGAGGAACTTCAGATCAGCTTGCTATCAACAGCAAATGACATTGTAGTAGATTCTGTTAAGTCATCAACGCTTCAGTGGATTAGCCAAAATAGTTGGATCATGCCATCCAAAAGAAGCGAAACGCCCCTACCTAATGCGATCACGTCATTCACGGATGCGGGAAGAAAGTCGCGACGTGCAGCTGTCACCTGGCTAAGCGGGGGGGTGTGGCACCACCACATCCTCTCAGCTGTGCCGGGAGACTCGCTGCAAACGTTGGAACTAGCTGCGGTGGTATGGGCTGTCCTTCGGTGGCATGATCAGGACCTCAACGTTGTAACTGATTCACTTTACGTCGCTGGAATTCTCCAAAGAATAGAAGATGACAGACTCAAGGAAGTTAGGAATCCTCGCCTTTACAAACTCTTTCGTCAACTACAATCTGCACTCCGACAGAGACGGCATCCATATGCAGTCATCCACATAAGGAGCCATATGTGGTCGGAGGGCTTAGGATCACAGTGGATTCCTGCTCGATGGACCAAAGCAGCTGTAGACAACTCTTCTTCAACCGCATCTGGACATAAAAGGGCTTAAATGAGACATTTTTAGCAACTGCTGAGAGATAAGTGGACAATGGGTTGTCAAGTTGTTATTGTAGCCATATGTATTTGTGTAGCTAGAGGTTTTATATCAAGATCGCTTTTTGACCCTCGAGAAAATGTATGGGTAACTCTTGGGAGAACTGCAAATACCACTACCTTCTGTGCAAGCTTGGCGACGCCGAGCGCACCTTTTGTTACCTGCTTAGTCGGTGTACCACTAAATGACAGTTCATACGGTCAGTTTAAACAATCACTCTCTGAGCATCAGCAAAAATGGAACCGTCCCACCCTGGGAAAGTCTGAGTTCAGAGACTTTCTCAGTCAACCTTCAGGCTGGGAAAAGCTCCCTGAGGGTCCTGAACCGCAGGAAATGGAATTAGTAGATTCTTTAAACACCTCTTACTGCATTTAGTTTAACAGTTCAAAAACCAAATGTACAGTAGGTGGAAATTGGCACTGCAATCTCATGTCAGCTCCAGTATCCCCAATAGGTAATGAGATGCAATGGGAAAGCCAGTGGTGTCGGGAGATTCTGCACAATAGAACTCATGCAGTCGGTGTCTCCCATTTCCCTAAACGCTTACCTGCGGGGTGGTTTCTTATTTGTGGCAATCGTGCCTGGAATGGTATCCCGGCCAAAGCAATAGGGGGGCCTTGTATGATTGGCCAACTTAGCCTTGCTTTGCCACATCATCATCCAAACAAATCAAACCCAGTGAGATGGAAGAGAGATTTAACTCAAACCCTTGCCAACACCTGTGATGACAAAGTTCAACTTTGGAATAAATTGGAAGTAATTTTTTCATCCCTTTTTGTCCCAGGTGTTGCTGCAGCTCGAGTCCATCGAAATCTAGAAACACTTTCTCGTTGGGTTGTAAAACAGGCCAATCTCACCAGCAGGGTGTTATCAGATTTAGTAGACAGCACGACCACAGTGCAGCATGCTGTGCTGCAAAATCGAATGGCCATTGATTTTTTGCTCTTAGTCCACAGGCATGGGTGTGAGGAGTTTGATGGTCTCTGTTGTATGGACCTAGAAGATAAATCAAAATCAATCCATAAGGAAATTCAACAACTTACGGACCACACCCAGAAGATTAAAGAAGATATAGGGCTTTTTGGCTTGGAATGGTTAACAAATTGGCTAGGGTTAGAAGGGTGGTTTAAGAGCTTTTTACAAAGTGTGTTGCTTATCTTAGTTATAGTAGCTATAGGGTTATTGTGTTTAAGTTGTGCTCTCTCTTGCTTTAAAAGAATGTTTGAATGAATAGCAAATCAGGCTCTACTCGTACAAAAAGAAAAAGGGGGAATTGTTGAGGAATGGTTTAAAAATAAGGGACATGGGTCTGCAGAGCAGTTGTACGAGCAGAGCCTGTTCTGAAGACTTTAGCATAAGTAGTAAGGTTAGGCCGCGGTGGGAACCGCTGACTGTTTCAGTAAAATCAGCAAGGTCACTGCGACCTTGGCAGAGTTTCACAAACATCTTTCAAGAGCACAAGAATGTAGAATAAGCATAGCTAGTAACTGCAAGTAGGAGGACCATGCAAATGTGACTATTAGAGCTTAAGCCAATTAGTAGGTGACAGCTATGCATAATTATCGTGAACTGTATAAGTATATGCTGTTCGGGCTAATAAATCGAACTATGCTTTATCACTCATATTGAGTCGACCTGCGTGTTCCTCCGCCGCTCCAACCTCTCCATCTGGCGACATCCCAAAGTCTTTACTTTATGGCCAATCTGTAATCACTTCTAAGATCCCTGGGTGATTGGGACTCCCTATTTGAGCTTGTTGTGTGATCAGTGCAATCCACTTACTCCATGTAGCATCAGTTGCATGATGCGTAGAGGAAACCTTCCATTTGAACATCCATCTCAGCACTGGCAGTCGAGGTGCCAAGAGAAGCTGTGCTTCAGTACCAATCACTTCTGAAGCAGCTCAGACCCATTCATACACTGCTAGCATCTCTTTTTCAGTTGGAGTAAAGTTGGTCTCAGATCCTTTGTATCCTCGACTCCAAAAACCTAAGGGTCAACCTGGATTTTCTCCTGCTACTTTCTGCTAAAGGCTCCAGGTACGACCATTATCTCCGGCTGTGGTGTAGAACACATTTTTAACATCTAGTCTAGTCCAAACTGGTCCAAAGGCCACCGCATGAGTTATCTCATGCTTAATTTGTTCAAAGGTTTGTTGTTGTTCAAGGCCCCACTCAAATTGGTTCTTTATCCAAGTCACTTGATAGAGAGGGCTCACTATCTGGCTGTAGTCAGGAATATGCATTCTCCAAAAACCTACAACGCCCAAGAAAGTCTGTGTCTCCTTTTTATTAGTAGGTGGAGACATTGCTGCAATTTTGTTGATCACATCCATGGGGACCTGATGACGCCCATCTTGCCATTTGATTCCTAAAAACTGGATCTCTCGTGCAGGTCCCTTGACCTTGCTTCATTTTATGACAAAACCAGCATCCAAAAGATTATGAATTATTCTCTCACCTTTCTCAAAGACTTCTTTCACTGTGTCGCTCCATATGATGGTGTCATCAATATATTGCAAGTGTTCTGGAGCTTTACCTTGTTCCAGCGTGGTTTAAATCAGTCCATGGCAGATGGTAGGACTATGTTTCCACCCTCGGGCCAAGCAATTCCAGGTGTACTGGATGCCCCTCCAGGTGAAAGCAAACTGCGGCCTGCACTCTGCTGCTAAAGGAATAGAGAAAAACGCATTAGCAACGTCAGTTGTGGCATATCACCGAGCTGCCTTTGACTCCAGTTCAAATTGCAGTTCTAACATGTCAGGCACAGCAGCACTCAAAGGTGGGTAACTTCATGTAGGCCACAATAGTCTACTGTTAGTCTCCACTCGTCACTAGACTTACGCACTGGTCAAATTGGGCTGTTAAAAGGTGAGCGAGTCTTACTGATCACACCCTGGCCCTCCAGTTGACAAATCAACTTCTCGATAGGAACCAAAGAGACTTGATTGGTGCAATATTGCTGGTGATGCACAGTCATGGTAGCACTTGGCACCTGCTGGTCATCAACCATCAGCAGTCCTACAACAAAAGGGTCCTCTGAGAGACCAGGCAAAATAGACAGCTGTTCAGTATTCTCATTGTCCACAGCTACTCTGCCAAAGGCCTACCAATACCCTTTTGGGTCCTTAAAATACCATCTATACCAAGGATGCATGGAGCATCTGGGCCAGTCATGATGGGATGCTTTTGCCAATATTTCCCAGTTAGGTTCATTTCAGTCTCTACTATAGTCAGTTCCTGGGATCCCCCAGTCATTCCAAAAATATTGATGTATTGTGATCCTTTATAGTTTGAGGGAATTATTGTGCACTGAAGACCAGTGTCCACCAAAGCTTTGTACTCCTGAAGGTATGTTGTACCAGGCCATCATGAGGCGTGGAATGATCTTACAAGCCTTGAGATTATAAGGAAGGTATGCATTTATTTACGACGCCGGACACACAGGGAATCATTTCACCTAATACGTGTGTAAATTTACAGTAGCTGTGAGCTTGGTTAAATGCAGTAAAGTGTTACATATTCATGAAAGTTTTAGGAACGCCTATACATATTCATAACCTGCCCCCGAGAAGGCAGTTCTTATTGCAATGAGTTCCGGGAGACCATTTCCATAGTCTCCACCTCCGGTTCCTCCTGGTTGCAACTACGCAGTGATCGTGAACCTGGGTCCTCTTTCTCTGTACATGGTCACCTTTGGTCCAGTGTGATGAGTTGGTTAAGTCTCAGACTGCTGAGTTGGTTAAAACTGGCATATCTCCTGTCCTGTGCCCAAGTTTCTGTTCTCTAGTTCACCCAAGGATGCATCAAGGATGCACCCAAGGATTATTATCTTTGCAAGGCGTCAGTGAAGTCCTGGTTTTCATACAATAAATTACACAGAGTTAAGCAAGGCTAGGCAATAGTGATGTGGGTTAAAGGGTTAGTTCTTTAATTTTAAGTGTTAATTGTTAATTCCCTGTATCAATCATATCTGCACAGTCCACTTAACTCTGTTGTCCCTTTCCTCCCCCTGGCTGGAGACAGTATCCCTCTAATTTGTGTTTTGCACAGTCTCTGTGTTTTGAATGACAGGTTCCTTCAAGAGGATCAGAATCTCTTCTGCCCTTTCTGGAAACTGGAGCAGCCATTTTCCTAGGAGTTTTTCCTTTTAACTCACATACTCATTCCTGAAGTTCTGAGGTACGTCCCCATCCTACCTCCTTATGTTTTCTCCCTCATCATTCAGGAAGAACCACAGTGTACCTCTTTTTGTGGACTGCCCTGTCCTCTCTCGTGAGATTGGAAATGCCTTCTCCTAATAGCTGAAATGTAGGTTTGTACAGGTCATGAATGGAACCTGTCTTCTCTGAGTACTTTGATTTCTTGCAACAGTTTTTCAAACCGGTTGTCAGATTTTTCACACAGTTTCTCCACAGTCAAGACACAAGCCTGTAGAGAGCCAGTAAGGCTGTCCTCAAAGTCCTGAAGCTGCTAATCACATCAAAAATGCTTTGTCTACTTCCAGCCGTCCAGATCATTGCTGCCAATGACTTAGCATATGCAGGTGGTGCGCTTTGTACAAATCTGTGCCATATAGGTCATATACAATTGATTCTATCTGGGTCTGTCCTCTCTTGGCTCTTTGGCTCAAAATAGATTATATCCCGCACAGCTAATTCTATCAGGAACTGGATACCTCTCTCCATGGTATTCAGTTTCCCTGGATTACATATAACATCTTCCTTGAAGGGAAACCTTGCCACCGTAGTTTCCCACAAATTCCCCCTTTTTTTTTGTGCTAAAAAAAAATTGCCTTCATTGTTTGTCATCAAAACAATCAGTCCTGTTTTCACTACTGATAACCACCCTGAAAGCCCCCAACCACTAAACAATTTATTTAACCAATCCCATCCATCATCAACTTGCAACTTTTGTACTCCCTTCTTTCAGTAATTGTATACTTTTCTGAATTGATTCAGAATGATCTGACAAGTTCATACAGCACATATCATCAAAATCTTCACATCCGTGTCCCTGAGCTAGTAACAAAAAGTCTATTGCAGCTCTGTTCTGCAGTGTAGCATGTCTTACAGAATCTACATTTAACAAAAGTCCACTTAAAGCCTTAGTTCTGTTAGTTTGCTTAACTAGCCAGCATCCTAATTTTTCTAAAGTATTTAAGGCTTTAGTTGTGCCAACACCAGTTACAAGAGATCCTAAAACCCTTAACCCTGATCCCCAAAAATCTACATTATTATCACATTTTGACTCATATACATGCAAAAAGCATTTTTCTTGTCTTGCTCTTCTGTGATCTATTATCATAGATATATGGGGTGTTAAGAGAGTTAATCATCCCAAAATACACGGTCCTCCAACAGCATTAGAAGGAATTCCTGGCCAGGTTCTATCTCCGCAGATTAAGAATACACCATACAGGAGTTTTTGGGGTCGCTGTCCCACATTATTAATGGCACCCCTTGGATTCTTCCGTGAGGCATTACACCATCTATAGTCATCAAGGGTAGCATTAACATTTTGCAGTTTTATCCATTCATGCTCTTGCATATTGTTCTGACCCTTTTCACAAACCAGGTTGATACAAGCGCCCATGGGTGTAGAAGCCAGCAATTCCAGTTCCTGTGGTTCAATATCTGCTTCTGGGAGGCAATTAATCCAAAGTGCCGTGCTGGTATTATTACAGTTCATTGCAATACATTTGCACCGACGAAGCCATCTGAGGTGACAAGATCCCCAGCCCAGTCATGAAAACAAATTGGTCCAAATTTGACATCAAACCAGCCCAGTTCCACTCCGTACTCAAATAAGCACCAGTCTGACCTAGAGAAGCACTCAGCACTCCGACCTTCCCAAGCCTACAGTGCGAAAAGACCGACTCTAGCAAGGAGGTAAAATGATGAGCTCTTTCCCCATGTTAGCAATCAGGACACATAACCATGGGCATAGTTATATGCGGTGCTTTATTTCAGCACTGGGAAACCAGGGGTTCGCACCCAAAGCTGGCTTTGAACAGCTGATTCAGACTACACCTTATTATACAAGTTAGTCACATACATATTCATTACACCCCTGACAACAATTAGCATATTCCACACCTATTCTAACACAAACTTCCTATCTAAAAGATGCTATGTTTACCAGTTATTTTCTAAGGTACCAACTTTAAAAGAATATATCGTAAATCTATGTCCACCTTAAGAATAAGGCTCGGTTACAGTTACCTGCCTTATAAGAATATACCATAAATCTATGTCAACTTTAAGAATAGAGTTTGGTTACTGAATACAAGAATTCTATGGTTACAGGGCTGGTTGCTATCTTAATGTTAATCCAACTGTAACAGATCCAGCGATATCCAGGGTAGAGCCAGCGAAGGCCCATCCTGACCTGTTCCAGAACGGAACATGGAAGGAAACATCTTGTAAAGTTGATTCTGTTACTAACACCTTGGGGAGACTGGTATTTCCCCCCCCCCGTGTTGTTTTAGGGTGAGCCTTTTATAGCTCCCAGAGTAGAGGAAAGTCTTGGGGGGGGGGGGGGGGCAGAAGTGGTGATTGTGACAGAGGGACAAGTCTGGACAAGTCCTGGGCCACCTTGAGGGTCTCCCTTTGTGCTGTGCAGAAATCCAGGGGGAAGTGGTGATTGCAAAAGATCACCAAGTTTTGACAAGCCCTGAGCCATGATAAAGGGGTCTCAACTTTTCCCCTTTGTTTGCCAAGCTGGGCATATCAGGAGATGGGGCTATGTGCCCTCCAGCACATCCTCCATCTCCTGTCGGTCAGTCAGCCTGATCTGTGGCTCATTAGCTCATCATTGATGTGCAGATCGCAGTGCCTCCTGCTCTCAATGTGTCGTTTTCTGGCTGAACTAGTCACAATGTTTTCAGCCATGATCTTTATCAATGCTCACCAGTGGTCTTTTCCATTGACCATTAACTAGTGATTTGACCATAACTAATGTAGATCCTTTCTGATTTAGCGTGTTTTTGGGTCATACTTGTAAAGTGTTTGATCACAGGGGGAATTTGGGCTGCACCACTTAGATATAAGTGATTCATCACATACAATGCTTTTGAAAGTCACTTTTGTGGTGTTTCCCCTACTTCTCCCCCTTTTTGTTATTTACGGAAAACATTGTAGAATCAGATGTGTGTGTTGGACCTTGACTACGTACTCAGAATCACAAATCAAATTTAGAGGTTTCTCCTTAAAAAGCTCTAAGTAATGCAAAGCTGCGCTAAGTACTACTAATAGGGTTGAACCTTAAATAGTTTTTACAGAATGATGCCAATTGTTATCCTCACGCCAGACCACTACAGCTTTATGAGTCTTCCCTGAACAACCAACAAAAACTGTGCAAGCATGTGGGATTGTTAGCAATCAGGACACATAACCATGGGCGTAGTTATATGCGGTGCTTTATTTCAGCGCTGGGAAACCAGGGGTTCGCACCCAAAGCTGGCTTCAGCGGTCAGTTTAAGTTGTACAGTATTTATACAGTCCATTCACATACATATTCATATATTCATTAGGATCATTAGAATATGTAATAGTTACTCAACATTTATTGCAACATCGATTACAACACCTTGGAACTACTTTGATCATGCACGGTGTCCCCTGGTGGTCTTTCAGGGGGTCTTCAGGATGAAGTAAGTAGTCTTCATCGCTTCTGTCCTTTTCACCTTTGGGTACTGCACATGCGCACTACTCTATAATTGCATAACTGCTGACTAGCTTAACTTCCAGAGATACTGTGTATATTTCTTCTCATTCTAGGCATATTTGGGCTAAGATAAATGCTAGGTTGATAAGATAAGAATATACTCAAATCCCTTATTAGGTAAAACACAATATGCAAAGGATGAATCAGTTTTGCACCTGTTCCAGAAGGGAACATCTTGCAAAATTGATTCTGTTACTAACAGGATCAGACCACATACAAGTATGGTCTGTGACCTTATGTCAAAGACTTGCAGGTTATGCAGCAATTTACATTTAGGCATGCCAAAAGCTATACTGTTAAGAAAATCAGGTAGTGCAATTTAGAAGGACATAGACTGCAAATAAAAAAAAAAAATCAATATTAGATTTCACAAAAAAAATATCAAAATTAGATTTCACAAATAGTACATATATGACAAAACGATCATGACCTATTGAGACTTAAATTCATTCCCTGCTTTTCTCGATCAGAGTAACAATCGGTATATCAGTCTTTTAGCAATCTCATCATACTGTCCCACAATAGTCACAGGTCATTTCTATGTTGTAGTTCTAAATAGACAAATCTGCAAGTCCAGTCAAATGCAATCAGCCTGTAAGGTTGTCATAATTTTATTCATCAAAGTCTGTAACTCCATTTTGGCTTTCATATTTATTGGATATTGTTTTCCCTTACTGGATTGAAGTCCTGTTTCAGTTCTATCAATGTAGTGTTGGCTTTACTGATACTTCAGCTGCCAATACTAGTGGAAATACAGCATTCTAAATTTTCTTGGAGATTTGTCCCTTGCAGCAAGCAGAACTGCACCATCCAAGCACCTTCTTGTGGGACATCCAACTAAACAGAATTCTCAGAAAATGTTATTTGAGCTTACAACTTACTTAAAAAATCTTGACCCAACAGAGGTATAGGGCTTTCTGACAAATACAAGAATTCATCTGTTAAAACTTCGTTCCAAATTTGGCATTCCATTGGTTTCAAAAAATGGGCTTGCTTGCTTTCTTTCCCATGACTTCAAAAACTAGCATGGTGAATTTACTAAGAAGTCTCTTACAACTAGTTACCACAGAATAAGTCTATTAAAATTTTTTTTGGTTTAATTTCCCAGCTTCATTAGAAGTACGGATCCACTGGGGATGCCTTTAAATTTCACCCTCAGACTCCTTCATGCAGTATTACGGTTCCCTAGCAGTAACATTGGTGGGGGGAGGGTGGGGGCAGGGGGGAATAAAGCAGCAGATAGGTTTCTTTTTTTTTTTTTTTTTCTTGCTGCAGTTTAGTCATAGGCAAGGCCATGCAGGTGACGTAATCGCTGGTGCTAAGGAGGAGCTGCCAGGTCCTGGCAAACTGCCGGGTTACAATGAGCTGAGTTTATCTTGCAGTTTGACACAGGCCTGAAATTTATGTTCAAGCTGTACAGCACAGACCTGGGATATTTTGCTTTTTTGTTTTTCCATTTCATTCCAACCATAATACACTCCATATGCAATTCCAATTAGTTCAGCAATAGTTACATTCCTTAGCCCCATTTACCTTTTGCACTTTCTTACAGATGTCAAAAAACAGCATGTTAAACATCAATGCATTATTTCCATTTTCCTCAATCCAAATCAGTTCACAGTATCTCGATTTTAGCATTGCATCTTTGGGCTGCTTACTGCTCAGCCAGGTGGAAGTGCCACTGGGTCTCCCTGACAAAACAAGTCAGTGCGTGCTGGAGCCCAATTGGCACCTGCCCCCCCGTTGCCCTAGAAAGCTGGACTGGGCAAGGCTTTAATTAGTGTCTCATCTGGAGTGCTACAACTGTTATCTCAAAAACAGGATTCTTTACTTGGTGTGCATACAAAAGAGCCAAATTTACATCGAGATGAGACACAGCCTATCACAGACTTGCGCAAGTTTGGATATTGGAATAAAGCTAGCATGCTAGAAAGAAAAGTAACAGTTATTACACACAAAATTTCACCATCAGATTCACGCAGTAAAGAATTGAATTGCTTATGGTCTTCTGTATTATCACAAAACGCACATTTTGAGTCCACGGATTCTCATGATTTAACAGTCTGTGAACTTACTGTGCCATATAAAGGACAAAGACTTATTAAAACTGTAATATGCTTAAACAGATACATGCAAAGAAAACAGATGAATAAGGAAAACATCTATGACTGCTGTGTTATACCTAAAGGTACTTAAAGGTTCTATTTTCTGGCTAGTTTTCCCAATCATCTGACTTATACAGCAGCCACCACTGATTTCAATATTTCACAAGATCCTCTTTCCTCATATTTCCAAGTGCTTTCCTATGTTTTAAAACACCTCCCAATACTGATTTCTTAGGAACACAACTGAAAACAGTAATTTCTGACCCCATCTTTTAAGTAAAAACCATTAGAAGAGGGAGGGAGGAGGGGGAAGCACAGAGCTGCTTGCAACATGAGTGGGAAAAGTGGGGAGAAAGTTTTACAGCGCACTTAAACAATCAATACCACAAAGAAACAACTGTAACAACAACCAAGAAAACAATTAACTCACATTCCTGACAAGCTGATTGATTTTCAGAGAGGCAATACACAGAAGCACGTAATATGTACTGTAAAATTTGCAAATAACACGTTGATAGCAAACATTAGCATTCTCTACTGCTAATTTCAACACCAGTGCTTCCTTAACTTTTAAGTTTTCAAACTGCTTATTGATGGCCTTTTGAAGATGTTCAATAAACTGCATGTAATTCTCATTGGGATCCTGATTAATAGTTGTAAATGATTTGTCTGCTTTGTTGGTTTCAGGCACCTTTATCATAGCTTGATATGCGAGGTCTGTTGACTGCCTCAGGATTTCAGAAACTAATCGCGCCTGTAATTGTGGTGTGCCAATTAATGTCTGTTCCAAGAGTTGGGGGATACCTGCCCCTTTCAACAAATCCCCATCCTTTCCATCCTTTTGTCCTAGATGATCTATAGCTGTTGCATTGCATAGGTCTAATTTTGCTTGAGTCTTTAATGGTTTTTATCTGATCTCGGGGCAACACGTACACATACTCCTTTTCTTTTCCTTTTAACTTTTCAAGAAAATGCTGCAGACCCTCATCCTCATCTGAGTCATCAGATAACGTGAATTGAACGGTGGTGGAGAATCATTAGTAATGGACAGGGGTTCAGAACAGTGCATATTTTCATTTTTTCTTCCAAATCTAACCCAGGGAAGTCATCCCCCTCTGCTCTCTCTGCCTGTTCCCGTTGCTCTTTTAATCCTCTCAAAGTCTCTAGCAACAAGTTCCACTTCGTTAACAGTTTGGTTGTTTCTTTGGAGCCTTGGGTAGTGCTATCAAACAATTTATTTCCCAAGTCCATCCATTGTGACACACTAAATGCTGCTACCATATCAGCCTCTAAATCTTGTGTCTTGCCCCATAATAACATCTTCCATAAAGTTAATTCCGGAAGGCTAATACCCTGCCTCTTCAGAACCAACTTCCATGTAAATAATATAACACCCTCTTCTTTAGAGAGGTTCCCTCCCAGGTTCCCGGTGGCTCACCTAACACTCCAGGTGCCAGTGACTCTTCAGTGATCCAGATCTTGGACAGCCCCCCTGCTACTCTCTTGGCTACACCAGGCTCCGTCCCCACAGCTCAGCACCAGTCACCACAGCTCTGCCACTGTCTCTTCTTCATGCAGTATCACCTCGGGGTCACCATATTTCGCGACTGGGACAGACAAATGACATGGACCAAGTTCTTCTTATGTACAAACAACAGTCCCATTTATTGCCACAAACACCTTTTTATATAGTCTTTACCAGCTCATGTATCTTTTTGCTATTGGTTACAGGCTGCAATAGCAATATATCATTGGCTAATTTTGCTAACGTCAATGTTACTCTTTTACTCCCTTCTTTCTCACAGGTGCACCTTAATATCTCCAGATGCTCCTTTACAGTCCCTCACAGCATCCTCACAGCTAAATTGAGGAGGTGTGGTCTAGACAATAGAGTAGTGAGGTGGGTTGCAAACTGGCTTAAAGAGAGAAGCCAGAGAGTGGTGGTCAATGGTGCGGAGTCCAGTTGGAGGCCAGTATCTAGTGGAGTGCCTCAGGGGTCAGTACTGGGGCCAATATTATTCAATATATTCATTAATGATTTAGACGAGGGAATTGAGTGTACTATCAGCAAGTTTGCTGATGACACTAAGCTGGGAGGAGTGGCTGACACGCCAGAAGGCTGTGCTGCCATCCAGCGGGACCTGGACAGGCTGGAGAGTTGGGCGGGGGATAACCTGATGGAATTTAACAAGGGAAAGTGTAGAGTCCTGCATTTGGGCAGGAACAATCCCAAGTTCCAGTATAGGTTGGGGCATGACCTATTAGAGAGCAGTGTAGGGGAAAGGGACCTGGGGGTCCTGGTGGACAACAGGATGACCATGAGCCAGCACTGTGCCCTTGTGGCCAGGAAGGCTAATGGCATCCTTGGGTGTATTACAAGGGGGGTGGTCAGTAGATCGAGAGAGGTCCTCCTTCCCCTCTACTCCGCCCTGGTGAGACCCCATCTGGAATATTGTGTCCAGTTCTGGGCCCCTCAGTTCAAGAAGGACAGGGAACTGCTGGAGAGGGTCCAGCGTAGGGCAACAAAGATGATTAAGGGAGTGGAGCATCTCCCTTATGAAGAAAGGCTGAGGGAGCTGGGGCTCTTTAGTTTGGAGAAGAGGAGACTGAGGGGTGACCTTATTAATGTTTATAAATATATAAAGGGTGAGTGCCACGAGGATGGAGTCAGGCTCTTCTCAGTGGCAAACAATGATAGGACAAGGGGCAATGGGATCAAGCTGGAACACAAGAGGTTCCACTTAAATTTGAGAAAGAACTTCTTCTCAGTGAGGGTAACAGAGCACTGGAGCAGGCTACCCAGGGAGGTTGTGGAGTCTCCTTCCCTGGAGACATTCAAAGCCCGCCTGGACACCTTCCTGTGCGACCTCACCTAGGCGTTCCTGCTCCAGCAGGGGGATTGGACTAGATGATCTTTTGAGGTCCCTTCCAATCCCAAACATACTGTGATACTGTGATACTGTGATACTCCCATCTTTCTCACAGGTAGACCTTAATATCTTCAAGGCTAATTTCTGTTCCCATACCCCCCACCGTAGTTTCCCACAAATTGCCCTGTCAAGGGTGGCATCCCTTGTCAGAGATCCCAACTGCCTGGTTCCATTATCCCAGTATCAGAGCAGCCAGGTTATAATATTCTCACCTTCACGATGACTAAAGTCTTTTCGCATATCTCTCAGTTCACTTGGATAAAAGGATTGGGTGATCACTTCTTCTCCTCCTTGTGTTGGTGATGCTGCCCCTTGGGTTGATGATGCCTGCTGACCATCATCTACAGCATGAGTAGTCTTTCTTGTGACTCTCTTACAACTGGTAACTGATGCTCATATGGGTTCACCATATCTTGATTTAAATCCAGAGTCTAAATGACTGCCACTGGCATTGGCATAATTACAGTGACTGTTGTGGTTACAGCAGCAGCAGTGCCCAGTGTGGGGGGGCACAGTAGCTGCCTTATTAGTCTTTGAGGCTGGAGAAGCAACAGTATCTGCGACTGGCGAGGCAGAGACCTTGTCAGCTTCGCTGTGTGTGGGAGCTGGAGCTGAAGCTTGAAAAGCCACAGTGTCTGTGTTTGGGGGGGCAGCAGCAGCTACAGGGTCTGTAGCTGTAGCTTTTGATGCCTTGCTCCGTTTGGAGTGGGCAGCTGTGCCTTTTGCTGATGTTTCAGCAGATGCAATGCAAGTCTCATGACTCAAAAAAGACGCAATCCTCCTATTTAACCTCATCTCTCTTATCACTAGCACGAACTGACATACATTCAGTAAGCCTGATAATACCAATGAAGTTCTATCAAAGCTCCATTTTAGTGCCAAATTTTAACTTTCGAGCTCCACATGGAGTGCCAATCATTCTGTCACCGTTTGATTGCAGGGCAAAAATAAACCATGGAAGATGCTTTGTTAAGCCCCCCCACTTCCCTCCCCCTCCCCACTAAGGAAAGGCAATAGGAGGTCAAAGAGAGGCAAAAAGAGAGATGACTTGCAAGTTGGAAAGAATTAAAAATGTTTTACTATGATACTAATAGAGAAAATAATACAAAATATACAAAACCAGTCTTGAATTTCCTGGCTCCATACTGCTCCAGCAGCTGCAGGGCAGGCACACAGAAGTCCTGGGTTGGACTCTGCAGCAAATCAGAACTGGATTCAGTCTGTCACTAGGCCTCAGATCGCAGGGACAGCAGACAGGGTCCTCCCCAGATGCCCGCCATAATCGAAGAAGAACAAGACCCTTGTGATCTCCCACTTTTATATGAAGTATCACATGGATGGGATGGACTATTTAGTTGGTCAGTTTTAGTCACCTGTTCAGTTTGCCCCTCCTTGCTTACAGGACGTCCATCCTTATCAGCGACCTTGCATACCATTGTCTACCAAAACATGTATCCAGCTTCAGAAAAGTGCAGTTACTAAGAAGAACTTAGCCGAAAGGAAAATTCACTAAAAGAGAAACTGGTCTTGTTTTTAACAAAATCAGGACACAAGGCCAAAGTCCCCAAACTGGTTAATTACTTGTGACTCTCTTAAAACAGGCAACTGATGTTGACATGGGCTCTCTATATCTTGATTTATTTCCAGAATCTAAATGACTGTCGCCAGTATTTGCACAGTTACAGTGCTTGTTGTGGAGGTTGCAGCAACAGCAGTGCCCGGTGTGAGGGGGTGCAGTAGCTGCTTTGTCAGTCGCTGCAGCATTGCTTGGTGTTGGGGAGGGGGGGGCAGTGGCTGCTGGGAGTGGAGCACCTGCCTTGTCTGCCTTGCCCTGTGTAGGGGAGGCAGTCACTGTAGCAGTGACACACGGAAATCGCTTTACAACCCGTGAAGTTATAAAGAAGGTATGTTTATTCAGCGCTGGACACACATGGGGATAATTCCTCCAAAGCGTGGCAACTGCCCAACGGCCACAAACTTGATTAAATGCTACAAAGTGTTACATATTCATGAAAAATTCTAGGAACGCCTATACGTATTCAGTTCATATTACAGTGACTTCTGGGAGATCATTTCCATAGTCTCCACCTTCAGCCCCTCCTGGTTGCACCTGCACAGTCCCTCCTGGTGGTCGTGAGCCAGGGTCTTTGAATTAAGGTTACTCAGCTACCTCGCTGTGTCCTTTTTACCTCTGGCCTGGTATGCTGAGTTGGCCGAGGCTCAAAGTGATGAGCTGGTTACAGCTGGATTATCTTCTTCTTTGGTGCCTAAGACTCCGGTTATCTTGTCCGCCCAAGGACACAGTTGTATTTTTTTATCTCTGCAAGGCCTGTGAAGTCGTCAGCTCCTGTTTCTCACACAATAAGTTACACAAAGCTCTAAGCTAGGCAACTGCTATATGGTTTTAAGTGCTATTTCACTCTATCAGCAGTTGCCTGAAGAGCTGCCATTCCTTTTGCTGAGGCTCGAGCAGACGCAACATATGTCTCAGGAGTTGGAATAACCACAGTCCTCTTATTTAGCCTCATCTCTCTTATCACTAGCACTAACTGGCACACATTCAGCAGACCTGACAATACCAACAGGGTACTGTCAAATCCACATGGATACTCAAAATTCTCAAAACCATCTGTAATCTGTCCTAACAAAAAAGGAAAAGTGTTGTTAGTCACCTTTTCTCTAGATTGGCTCATCCAATTGGAAAACACATAGGTATATTTCCCTTTAAGCTCTATTGGGGGTCTTTCTAGATACAACAAACCACAGAGCAAAATCATCACTGTAGAGCAGTTTCCAGACGTGATAGACCATATTACTGAAACATGCCCAGCACAAATAAGGTACTCCAGAACACACTGTAGAGAGTAGCTGATACAACTTATGCCACAGTATCTTTAAACCAATATAATTCAATCTGCTTTAATACTACTAGATGATATCCAAAGCACACATACTTTTAAGTACTAAATGTCCTGAACCGAACTCCCCCGACTCCAAGGAAAAGAGTAAAGAAAGAACGCGCGTGAGAGAGAGAGACTGGAAGATTCCAACTCTCCTTAAATATGAAGCATGACGTTAATGGGATGGAATACTCTTATTGATCAGTCTGGATGTCAGTCAAGGTTTTCCCCATCCATGCCCCCCTTCCTCGATGCCTCACACCTGTGGGTAGAGCACTCAGAATGTCCTTGGCTCTCAGTCCAGAGCAATTAAAAACATTAACTCTGTTCTGGGGTGTTATCTCTTGTTCCCAAACTGAGTCCAAATAATGACCATGCTAGGTATAAAAAAGAAAGGTTTCTAATTGCATGAAGAAAATTAACTAATTTTCAGGTGGATATTCCTAAGAAATACCAATAGAAGTATTTTAAATACCCAAGGATGTCCAAGATACTGAAAAGTACAGAAGAAGGTGGTGAAGGTGCCATTCTGTATTTTCTCCCCAAAAAAAACTCTTAGGGGAAGAAGTTTAATTGTTGTCTCCATGAGATCGTACCAAAGTGCAGCAATGGCTTCAATACTGAGCCCAAATACCAGATTAAGCTCAAGGCCAGTGTTTTAATAATAAATGTCCCAGGCAAAACATCACCAACACTACAGAACACAGCAGACTGCAAAAGCCAAAATCAACCTTTATCATGTACAGCAAAAGAAAACATCATGGCACAGATCAGATAAGCTAATATCAAGAACAGATGAATCAATATTGTGACCAGCAACTGTTAACAGATATAAACAACTTCTAATATGCTCTGGTCAGTCTGTTATTATCTCAAACCCTTCGTGCCCCATGTTGGGTGCCAAAAAGGACTGTCATGGTTTAACCCCGTCTGGCAACTAAGCACCACACAGCCACTTGCTCACTCCTCCCTAATGGGATGGGGGAGAGAAATGGAAGGGTAGAAGAGAGAAAACTCATGGGTTGAGATAAAAAAGTATAATACTAATACTACTACTAATAATAATAAATTGCAAGAAAAATATAAAAGAAATAACAGAGAGGGAGGAAAATAAAATCCAAGAAAGACAAATGATGCAAATTAAAACAATTGCTCACCACCAACCAACCAATGCCCAGCCAGTCCCTGAGCAGCTGTCCCCCCCCCGTCAAACTTCCCCCTAGTTTTATTGCTGAGCATGATGTCATACAGCTGGCAGCTCATGACCTGGATGGGTGTATTCTTTGATGGATAAAGAACTGGCTGGATGGCTGGTCCCAAATTGTGTGGGAGTGTTGATCTGCTCGAGGGTAGGAAGGCTCTACAGAGGGATCTGGACTGGCTGGATTGTTGGGCTGAGGCCAGTTGTATGACATTTAACAAGGCCAAGTGCTGGGTCCTGCACTTGGGTCAGAATAACCCCAGGCAGCGCTACAGGCTTGGAGAAGAGTGACTGGAAAGCTGCCCAGTTGAAAAGGACCTGGGAGTGTTGGTTGACATTTGGCTGAACATGAACCAGCAGTGTGCCCAGGTGGCCAAAAAGGCCAACAGTATCCTGGCTTGCATCAGGAATAGTATGGTCAGCAGGACTAGAGAAGTTATTGTGCTACTGTACTCAGCACTGGTGAGGCCACACCTTGAATACTGTGTTGAGTTTTGGGCCCCTCATCAGAAGAAAGAGATTGAGGTACTAGAGAGGAGAGTAACAAATCTGGTCAAGAGCCCTGTGGCAATTAGAAACAATGCACACTGGGACGCAGACAGAGATGCACACACAGAGAGAGATCTTGTTCAGGAAGGAGTGCCAAGCCAAGCAGAGCAGAGAGCTAAGCTAGGCCAAGGCCTTCTTTATTAGTCAGTGACAATTTATAGAATTTACAGATATGGGCCTGGACTAAGATGTTACGTAAGATGTTTTTCCAATAATTGTTATTAAAAATACACCACACTCATGTTATGTTTGTTTCAATTACATTCTCGCTCATTCACAGACCAGGCCCGAGGACATTCACACATCCCATGCACTTGAGGGTGGTTCTCCGGCCCGAGATACCATTCTCAGGAATCTGGGCTATAACTCTTTACAACCATGAGAAACATACTTCAACACAATCTGTCCAAGGCCCTTTATATTTTCCTATGATCTAATTATGTTACTATTATTCTTTGACCGTCCAGATGGTCGTGTTAGTATTGATCTTCCTTTATCATCCAGGTGACTGGAACTGCACATCTTGCTTTCCCACATTTCCCCCTTTTTTGTTTTAAAACATCAGGTTCTCAATTTGTGCAGCAAAGACCCTGGTTTTATTCTTCTTTGCATTATGTATCATTCTCCAGATGATTCGGAAGACTACAAGAAAAAACATTACACAAACACATCCAATTCCCACAAAAACCCATATATGCAGATTGAGACCTGAAACCCAAGTTTTTGGGTCTAATCACTTTATGCTACTAGATAATGTTAGCCATTATGTCTTACAGTGCTAATTCTTACAAATTATGCAACTGTTTTGCAGAACACTGGCTAAATCCTAAATCAGGCCTTGCACATTAGCTGAGACTGCTCTTTGGAGGTGTTGTTTTACTTGATTTCACTCATAGACACTATAATTCAATTTCAATGGTATTACACATATTTAGCACTCTGATAACGTAAAATACAAGTTCAGATATCAGTTAAGGAGATTATTTGAATACAATAACATAAGAATAATGAGGATCCACAATGTGCATGTAGTCACTCACAAGAAACAAAACTAGAGGTCTCTTATTTCAGGGTACGCACAAGAAATAGTCACTTGCCTGGGTTAGGCGAAGACTCATTCAAGAATACATCCAGTAAATAATCACTCACCCAAATGAAGTGGTGAGGTGTTATTAATCCCAGGAAGTCTCCTTAGATGGTGTTCCTGTCTAAGGAAAGGACTCCAGTTTACAGACACACAGCTCCGAGAAGATCACTCAAAGGATGTCTTTGGCGGGAACCCCGTTTTATAATCTGGTCAGATATGGCTGTGGGCATTACAACACAGTCCAGAAGCTTTGCAGCTTCTCTGGGCACCTTCTTTGTTAAGGACTGTAACGGAGGCACCCTGAGGTTAGTTTAAGGGACAACAGGGTCCAAAACAACTTTTATTAAACTGGTGAGAAACAGGGTTCTAGCACTCCAAAAGTGACTTAAATACAGGTTAGGATATCAGTTGAGGAAAATGATTAAGGGGCAGCAACTAATACAACAGGAGGTCCACAGAGTGCATGCACATGGCTTCACCAAAACAATGCCAGAGCCGTCTCTGAGTCTGGGAGGAGTACACACTTGCCTGAACACGGTGTGGGATTATTTTAAAGGGATACACATACTCATAGTGAGTACGGAAAGTGTACACTCCGATTCTGCGAGGGTAAATTTATAATACACTCACAATCCTGCGAGGGTTAATTGTGGAGGGGTTTTGTTAGATGGAGATATGTTGTTGAATTAGTCAGGCCCAAAGGAATCTCAAGGCCACTTTGAGAAGCTGAGAACAGAATCTGCTGTGAGAAAGAGGGGCGTTTCTTCATTAACAGGGCCTCAGCATGGCGTGAGTCGTCGGACCTATCATCGGTGGGGCTCCAGCGTGTGGACTGCCCATGATACTCATTTAGTGAATCCATGCTTGGAGCATGGACGCGTGATTAGAGAATAGTTGCGTATATAAGGAGACTTGTTTCTGTAATAAATGGCTTTCCGTGATTCACATTGAATCGGAATGCTGAGTCCTTTATCGCTCCAACAGTTAATACATGTGCAAATGTGCATGGAATATTACACGTGCTTATGTGGAAGCACGGGAGGAAAATACACTCGCGATTGTTCGAAGAAATAATTTATACACTTGCTTGTATTGAGTACAGAAAGTTACACGTGCAAGTGTGCACGGAAAGTACAGGTGCTTGTATTAAGCACAGAAAGTACACATGCAAATGTGCACGGAAAGTTGCATGTGCTTATGTGGAAGCACAGTAGGAAAATACACCTGCGATTATGCGAGGATTAATTTTACACATGCTCATATTGAGCACGGAAAGTTACACGTGCATATGTGCATGGAAAGTATAGATACACTCACAGTCCTGCGAGGAGAAATTTTACTCACACACGTGGCAGCAAGGTAAGCGGAGTCTCCATCCTGGGGGGGGCTCTCGGTGACAGCATCTTGCTCGTGCTCCGAGAGACCCGCGACAATGCGCGGAGTCTCGACAAGAGTCACGTTTTTTATAGGCTGATCAGACCTGACTGTAGGCATTCCAGAAGCTTCTCTGCACCCCCTCTGCCTCTGGGGCCAAACAAAAGAAGCTGTTAGCCTCAAGTAGCAGAGAGAGAGGGAGATGTGTCTACTCCTTCCATGATGAAGGAGGGAGGGGGAGAGAGGGGGGTTTGCATCCTGACACATGGACCTTGTACTTACAAGGAAGCACAGGTTGGGGATGTAAAGGTTGGGGGCAGCCTTGGCTGCAGTGACCGTGAGATGGGGGAGTTTAGGATCCTGGGTGGAGGAAGGAGAGCAATAAGTAGGATTATAACCCTGGAGCCCAGCCTCTTCAAGGTCCTACTTGGAGGAATCCCATTGGTTAGGGCTCTAGAAAGTAGAGGGGTCTAGGAGAGCTGGTCAATATTCAAGCATCACTTTCTCCAAGCACAAGATCAATGCATCCCTCTGAGCAAGAAATCAAAAAAAGGGAGCAGGAGACCTGCATGGACAAACAAGGAGCTTCTGACAAAACTCAAACGGAAGAAGTTAGTTTATGGAATGTGGAAAAAGGGACAGGCCACTTGAGAGGAATATAGGATGTTAGAAAGTAAAATGTGGGAAAGCAAGATGTGCGGTTCCAGTCACCGGGATGATAAAGGAAGATCAATACTAACATGACCATCTGGACGGTCATAGACATAATACTAACATAATAATATATAAAGGGCCTTGGACAGATTACTTTGAAGTACGTTTCTTGTAATTGTAAAAAGTTATAGCCCAGACTCGTGAGAATGGTATCTTGGGCCGGATAACCGCCTCCAAGTGCATGGGATGTGTGAATGTCCTTGGGCCTGGCCTGTGAATGAGTGGAAAAACAAGTGAGATGAACATCACATGAGTTTAGTGTGTTTTTAATAGCAGTTAGTGGAAAAACACCTTTTGTAAACATCTAAGTCCAGGCCCGTGCCTGTAAATTGTCAATGGTGAATAAAGAAGGCAGCCTAGGCCTAGGTCAGCTCTCTGCTCAGCCCAGCTCTGCGCTCCTTCCTGAACAAGATCTCTGCCTCTGCGTGAATTTCTGTCTGCGTCCTGGTATGCGTCATCCCCAGTCGCCACAATAGGAGTGTTGTTAGAGCATGCAGGGATGTGGTGAAGAAGGCTAAGGTCCACTTGGAATTAAATCTGGAAAGGGATGTCAAGGACAACAAGGGCTTCATCAAGTACATCAGTAGCAAAAGAAAGACTGGGGGCCCACTGCTGAATGAGGTGGGTGCCCTGGTGACAGAGGATATAGAGAAGGCAGAGTTTCTGAATGCCTTCTTTGCCTCTGTCTTTATTGCTAAGGCCAGCCTTCAGGAATCCCAGACCCTGGAGGTAAGAGAGGAAGTCTGGAGAAAGAGAGACTTTCCCTTGGGTGAGGAGGATCAGGTTAGAGATAATTTAGGCAAACTGGACACCCACAAATCCATGGGCCCCAATGGGATGCACCCAAGAGTGCTGAGAGAGCTGACAGCTGTTATTGATAAGCCACTCTCCATCATCTTTGAAAGGTCTTGGAGAACAGGAGAGGTGCCCGAGGATTGGAGGAAAGTCTTCAAAAAGGGCATGAAGGAAGACCCAGGAAACTACAGGCCAGTCAGCCTAACCTCCATCCCTGGAAAGGTGATGGAACAGTTCTTTCTGGATGTCATCTCCAAGCATGTGGAGTAGTCAACATGGATTCACCAAGGGGAAATCATGCTTGACCAATCTGATAGCTTTCTATGATGGCACTACTGGCTGGGTAGATGAGGGGAGAGCAGTGGATGTTGTCTACCTTGATTTCAACAAGGCTTTGACACTGTCTCCGGTAACATTCTCATAGGTTAGCTCAGGAAGTGTGGGTTAGATGAGTGGATTGAGAAATGGCTGAATGGCAGGACTCAGAGGGTTGAGAGCAATGGCATAGAGTCTAGTTGGATGCCTGTAGCTAGTGATATTCCCCAAGGGTCAGTACTGGGTCCAGTTATGTTCAACCTATTCATCAGTGACCTGGATAAAGGGACAGAGTGTACCCTCAGCAAGTTTGCTGATGATACCCGTGGCAGAATGCAAACCCCCCTCTCTCCCCCTCCCTTCCTTTGATATGAAAGGTGTAGACCCATCTCCCTCTCTCTCTGCTGCTTGAGGCTAACAGCTTATTTTGTTTGACCCCAGAGCCCGCTGGTCAGGGTCATTAAGAGAGAGGAGAAGGGAGCGCAGAGGCGCCAGGGAGCCGCTGGGCACCCACGGCCAGTGTGGGGGTGCAGAGAAGCTTCTGGAATGCCTACAGTCAGATCTGATCAGGCTATAAAAAAATGGGATTCTCGTCGAGGCACGCCGCTTGCACGCGATCCTCTTGGAGTTACGAGCTGAGCTGCTACCACCAGGAGTCGCTTTCCCCCCCCCCGGATGGAGACTCCACTTGCCCTGCCGCCACGTGTGTGAGTAAAATTAACCCTCGCAGGATTGTGAGTGTATCTACTTTCCGTGCACATTTGCACATGTATTTATACTTTCTGTGCTCAATACGAGCACGTGTATAAATTATTTCCTCACATAATCGTGAGTGTATTTTCCTCCCGTGCTCCCACATAAGCACGTGTAATATTCTGTGCATATTTGCATGTGTATTTCTCCTCGCAGGATTGCGAGTATATTATAAATTAATCATCGCAGAATCGTGAGTGTACACTTTCCGTACTCAATACGAGTACGTGTATCCCTTTAAAATAATCCCACACCGTGTTCAGGCAAGTGTGTACTCTTCCCGGACTCAGGGACGGCTCTGGCATTGTTTTTGGTGAAGCCACGTGCACGCACACTGTGGACCTCCTGTTGTATTAGTTGCTGCCCCTTAATAATTTACTCAACTGATATCCAAACCTGTGTTCAAGTCACTTTGGAGTGCTAAAACCCCATCTTCCACTGGTCAATCTGCTGCACTTTCTTTTATCAAATAAAAGTTTGTTTTGGACCCTGTTGTCCCTTAAACTAACCTCGGGGTGCCTCCGTGACAATACCAAACTGGGAGGAGTGGCTGATACACCGGAAGGCTGTGCTGCCATTCAGTGAGATCTGGACAGGCTAGAGAGTTGGGTGGAGAGGAACCTAATTGAAGTTCAACAAGGGCAAGTGCAGAGTCCTGCACCTGAGGAGGAATAACCCCATGCACCAGTACAGGTTAGGGGTTGACCTGCTGGAAAGCAGCATTGCAAAGAAGGACTTGGGAGTCCTGTTGGACAACAGGTTGACCGTGAGTTGGCAATGTGCCCTTGAGGTCAAGAAGGCTAATGGTATCCTGGGGTTCATTAGGAAGAGTGTGGCCAGAAGGTTGGAGATTATCCTCCCCCTCTACCCTAGTGAGGCCACATCTGGAGCACTGTGTCCAGTTCTGGGCTCCCCAGCTTAAGACAAGGAACTACTAGAGAGATGATAAGGGGACTGAGGGTTGAGGTACTCACAGGTCTGTGTGCTTCGAACATCATCTAGTAGTGTTAAAGCACATTGTATTACATTGGTTTAAAATTGCTGTGGCATCAATTGTATTAGTTGCTCTCTACAGAATGTTCTGCAGTACCTTATTTGTGCTGGGCATATTTCACTAATAGGTTCATGCATTCTATTACATCTGGAAACTGGACGATGGTGATGATTTTACTGTGTGGTTTGGCACTGGTTTATTTTATTATACTCCAGCTGATAATGAATTTATATTCATTGTTGTTGTATTTAGAGAAACCTGCAGTAGAGATTAAAGAGAAATACACCGATGTGTTTTTTAATTGGACCAGCCAATCTATAGAAAAGCTGACTAATGATACCTTTCCTTTCATGTTAGGACAGATTACAGATGTTTTTGAGTGTTTTGAATGTCCTTGGAGCTTTGATTGTACTTTGTTGATATTGTCAGGTTTGTTGAATGTGTGTCAGTTTGTGCTAGTGATGAGAGAGATGAGGTTAAATAGGAGGATTGCATCTTTTCTAACTCCTGAGACTTATGTTGCATCTGCTCATGCCTCGCCAAAGGCACGGCTACAGCTGCTGGTCACCCCAAACAGAGCAAGGCAGCAAAAGCTACAGCTACAGCCCCCCTAGCCAATACCCCCTTCCCCCCACCGAACACAGACACTGCTGCTTCAGCAACTGAGAAAGCAGCTCCAGCTCCCACACAGAGCAAAGCTGCCAAGGTCCCTGCCTCTCCGACCACAGACACGGTTTCCTCAAATACTGACAAGGCAACTACTGTACCCCCACACACTGTGCACTGCTGTTGCTGCTGCAACCACAACAGCCACTGTAATTATGCCAATGCTGGCGACAGTCATTTAGACTCTGGAAATAAATCAAGAGATGGTGAGCCCGTGTCAGCATCAGTTGCCAGTGTTAAGAGAGTCACAAGAAGGACTGCTAATGCTGCAGATGATGACCAAGGGGCATCATCAACACAAGAGGCATCCTCAAAACACAAGGAGGAGAGGAAGTGACCACTTGATACTTTTCTCCAAGTGAGCTGAGAGATATGTGAAAAGACTTCTGAGGCGCAGAAGTTACTATACAGCCTGTGAGACTGTAAAGAAGGTATGTTTATTTACAGCACTGGACAAATGAGGGATAACTCTGCCTAAGATGTGTGTAAATTTCCAGCAGCTGTGAACTTGGTTAAATGCTGTAAAGTATTACATATTCATGAAAGTTCTAGGACTGTCCCCAAGAAGGCGGTTCTTATTATAATGAGTTCCAGGAAATAATTTCCATAGTCTCCACCTCCGGCCGCTCCTGGTTGCATCTGCGCAGTGATCGTGGGCCGGGGCCTTCTCCACTGTACACTTTTACCTATGGCCTGGTATGCTGAATTGTCTGGGACTCATAGTGATGAGTTGGTTACAACTGGCATATCTCCTGCCCTGTGCCCAAGATTCTGTCATCTAGTCCGCCCAAGGATGCAGCTAGGGTTTTTTTATCTTTGCAAGGCCTGTGAAGTCATCAGCGAACTCCTGTTTCTCATACAATAAGTTACACAAAACTCTAAGCAAGGCTAGGCAATTGTGATGTGGGTTAAGGGTTAGCTCTCTAAGTGTTAGTTCCTTAGTTTAAGTGTTAGTTCTTTAAGTGTTAGTTAGTTAATTCCCTGTATCAATCCCCCCTTCTCTAAGAGGTTAGTAAATTCGTTTACTAATATGATGATTCTTTATCTATGTTTTCTCTGACTGTTAGCAATCAGGACACATAACCACGGACGTAGTTATATGCAGTGCTTTATTTCAGCGCTGGGAAACCAGGGGTTCGCACCCAAAGCTGGCTTCCAACAGCTGATTCAGACCATACCTTATTATACAAGTTAGTCACATACATATTCATTATAACCCCTGACAACCATTAGCATATTCCACACCTATTCTAACACAAACTTTCTATCTAAAAGATGCTATGTTTACCAGTTATTTTCTAAGGTACCAACTTTAAAAGAATATATCGTAAATCTATGTCCACCTTAAGAATAAGGCTCGGTTACAGTTACCTGCCTTGTAAGAATATACCATAAATCTATGTCAGCTTTAAGAACAGAGTTTGGTTACTGATTACAAGAGTTCTATGGCTACAGGGCTGGTTGCTATCCTAATGTTAAACCAACTGTAACAAATTCAGCGGCCAGTAAAGGCCTGCCCTGTTCTTCAGTTAAGGCCTGTCCTGTTCCAAAAGGCCAGTTAAGGCCTGTGCCTGTTGTGTTCCATGAAAGAAGACATCTTGTAAGGTTGATTACTATCATTTGCTATCATGACCACAGGTAAGAAGGCTACTTCTGCCTGAGAAAACCCATCTACCCATCTCTCTCCCTCAAAGAACAAACAGATTTTTAAAGTTCAGCGAAACATTTGAGTTACTATCACAACAAACAAATGTATAATGCAAAAGTCAGGCTCCCGGTGTTTGTCCACTGCACTACTGAGTTCTTTTGGGGCAGCTGGCGACCATATGGTTGGTGTTCCGGCAGAAAAGGCATCTTTTGGGCTGCGACGGGAGCTTGCATTCTTTGGCGTGGTGACCCTGCTCACTGCAGTTGTAGCATTTGTCTTTTCTTTTGGGTTTTTTCTTGCCGATGTAGTAAGCGCCACCCAGGTCAGTCACACAGAAGGACCAGAAGGACCAAAACATGTCAAGGTGGACATAATCGAATTTCTTTGATAGAATTTCAGAAAGACACTATATTTCTAGCAGACACAGAAGCCCAAATGTCTGCTTTAAGTTCTGACACTGCAGACCAGAGTGGAATTGTGTCTGACAAAAAACAGATATGGATTAAAGATGCTTTTGGATATTCTAAGCTCCAACCCATGGCCTGAGTAAAGTGTTGGCTGCCTGGGGACACCACTCCTACTGAGACCACTATGATATTGGGGGCTCCCAGAAATATTCTGGGTTTGGATTTACTGAAGGGAAAAGCCACAGTGTGCTCAGTGCTAGGAGCGGCCCTGGTGGCAGCTCAGAGCACCAGGCACCTGGACAAACAGAGCAAGAAACGGTAAAGGTCCTACAGGACCAGTTAGCTGCAGAACGCAATACCACTCAGCAGCTCCTTACAGCTCTGTTAGATGCATTAGACCGGGAGAAAATCTTACAATCTGAATTGGAAGAATATAAGCGGGCGAAGTATTACCAGCCAAATCTTGATTCTGTTCCAGACAGTGAGCCCGGATTTACCAGCCCAGCACAAGCGGTTGAGGAACAGGGTCTTAAACTCCTGTATCCACCTAAACAATTGGAAATTACCCAGGAAGTATCTTATCCTGAGAACAAGCAGGCAACAATGAGGCCCCTCATTAAAACTGAATCTGCTGACAACAGCCAAGAGGGGACGGCTCTGCAAGTTGCCACCCAGCAATACCATTCCCTGCGGCCAACTTATCAGAGATTCAGGAGAAATATAGTAACTTAGCCCAAGAAACAGAAACAGAATGTGTTTTAACTGATGGCGATGAAATTTTGCTCTCAGAGAAGGAAGCACAAGGGTATTCGGAGCCTGGTGTGCTTCTGACTGCTAATGATCAAAGAGAGTCGTTAATGAGTCGTCTATTGGGCGGGGGAGCTGGATCCTTTAGAAAGGGGACACCCAGTATGCATTGAAACCCCCACTGTAAATCACCTAACTGAAAACTTACAGAAGTCTGCCTGCCTCCAGTTAATTCACAACACAATCCTGCTTCCCCAAGAGCCTTCGCCGGTGTTGGTAAATGCAGATCCTGTCGGGCTTCCTGACCCACTGAAACTGCGTGTGGCATAGTTGCGGGACCTTTTGGGGGATGCGCCGTCTCCACTGGGTGGGGGGTTTGTTCCCCGGGGTGGTCCAGCCGTGGCTTGAGGGGAGGTGGCTCAGGAGCTTAATTGTGGTAGCATGGGTCTGATGGGGGGAATCACAAAAACAAAAACTGATGTACCGAGAGTGGAACAGCAGGTAAATCAAACTCCTCCCCTAGGTGTCCTGGAGACAAAAAGAAACCTTTTGTGGGTTGAGGGAATAGAGAAGGGAATTCCCCAAGATGTAATAGACGGAATGTCTACCCTGGCCCTGGAAAAGCTTATCAGGGCACGAAAGGCACTGCATAAAAATGAAATGCTTGCTTGGGAGGGGCATGAAAACAGAGCCTCAAGCCGGTGGGACAGCGATTTTCCCTGAGACGCCCATTACTCCTGAGGGCGGATAACAGACCTGCCACTCCCGGTCAGTGAGCCAGGGGGCGGCCAGTGTGTTCATTTAAAGAGGCTCACCATAGAAACTGTTCAGGGGATTTGCAGATCCCCTTTCCCCTTAACTCCTTTAAAATCAATCCCCCACTGCTGGGGTGGTCCAAGACTCAGTCAAAAATGAGTTCAATGGGTTACCTCGCACTTATTGCTTTCTGTCCCCAAGCCCCTTCTATGCAATGGACATTCCACACTCCTTACTATCCCCAAGCTAATGGGATAGCAGAAAGAACGAATGGTCTGTTGAAACGTTTTCTGAAACCTCATGAGCCTGGATGGTTCATGCGGCTCTCAGAAGCCAAAGTAAATGACCGCTGGGGGGTCAATGGATGTCCCAGGATCATCGCATTCTTTCCCAAACCTCCCTCCCTGCTCCCACGGAAGAGGGAAGTGAATAAACTGGTACAGCCACGCCAATTCCCAGGACAACCTATTCTAGTAAACTTACCAACTGTAGAAGTGCCTTTAACCCTGAAAACTCCGCTTAACCTCCATGCCTAGATAGCCACGGACGCTTTTGGAAAAGAGCACCGAATCGATACTGGATGGATTGTATGATTGTTTTAAACCTGTTCTGTTTTATGTATTTGCAGGTTGTCGCAGAAGCCTTTGCGGACCTAGTGATTATTGACATAGTGTTGCAGTCGTTGTTTTATAAAATATGGTGTTTTGGAGAACCCTCTTCCTTGCCTTTGCCATCCTCAGTAACGGAAGAGGAAGTGAGTCCCTCAACCTTGCCTGGGAACTGATTCAAGGGTTTGTGCATTGTGGAGGGGTTGTTGTTAGATGGAGATTTGTTACTGAACCAGCCAGGAATTTCAAGGCTGGGAACAGGACCTGCCGTGGGAGAGAAGCATCTCCGAAATAACAAGGCCCCAACGTGGTGTAAATCAACGGACCTATCAGCAGTGAGACTTCAGCGCGTGGACAGCTCGTGAACATAGATGATATACAATTAGCGAATGCATGCTTGGAGCGTGGACACGTGATCAGAGAATAGTTGCATATATAAGAAGGCTTGTTTCTGTAATAAACGGCTTTGCGTGATTCACCATGAATTGGAATGTTGAGTCCTTTATTGTTCCAACAAATGGTAACCCCGATGTGATACTCTGAATGGTATCTCACTACGATCGGGGAAAAGCCCGGAGTGGCCCAGCCGGAGGTGGTTCAGCTGGACTGAAGACCGGACAGAGGCGTACGGACACCCCGGGGATAAATTCGTCAACGGATCACTGGAAAAGGTGAGCGGCTGGGGGCAGGAGGAGGGAAGAGTGAAGTTATGGATCAAAATGTATTTTCTGAAGAACAAGCTGTAGTTAAGCTCCTCCTGCTTATTCTCTCTGTGAGAGGACTTAAATATGAAGAAAGTAACAAACGTAGACTGTTAATTTGGTGTAGAATTAATGGCTACCCGGGAGAAACCGAGAAGGCTTTTAAATGTTAACTTTGGGACAATAAAGGGTAGAAATTATGGAATAAGGTCAGCAATGGAGATGATAAAGAAGCTAAATCATTAGTAACTACATGGAAGCTTATAAAAGATTTTAAGGCTGAACGGTCTGCTGCTGCTGGAGTTTTTGTAGCGTTGCAGCCTGATAAGAATCCTGAAAGTCACTGTGAAGTTTACCCGGTTTGTGTCTTTAATACCTTCTCTACTCCATCCCCTGCTGTGCTTTCGGCATCCCCGACAGCTCAGCAGTCCGGAGTGGGGGGAGGAAAAATGCCGAGCGGGTGTCCTCCTACACTATTACCCAACCCTGATGAGAACAGCAAGTCCAAAGGATTGGAATCAGACAACTTGCCCAAAGAACCTGTGAAAACTGAGAATGCTAAAGTCATAAAGAAGTCCTTTTACCAATTTGTATCTGCTTTTACCGCCTTTTAACCCTCCAACTTTCATGAGAGAGCAGAAGGAGTCGCCGGATAAGAACTGGGCAAAAGAACTGTGTGAAAGACCAGATCAGCTATTAGCGAGTGAATCCAACAGTCAACAATGCGGTCACGCTGATCGTGACGGGAAAGGGGATGCGCCTGGGAACTCAGGTTATACGAATAATTATGATGCTAGAAAGTATTGGCGAGAATGCGCACTGTTCCAAACCCCCCTGTTCCTAATGATTCTCCAGCACCGTTCAAGTCCGTGTTATCTGATGACTCGGAAGAGGATGAGGGTTTGCAGCATTTTCTTGAAAAGTTAAAGGAGTATGTGTATGAGTTGCCCCGAGATCAGATAAAAACCATGAAAGACTCAAGCAAAATTAGACTTGTGCAATGTAACAGCTATAGATCATTTAGGACAGAACGATGGGGATTTGTTGAAAGGGGCAGGTATCCCCCAACTCTTGGAAGAGACACTAATTGGCACACCACAATTAGAGGTTCAATTAGTTTCTGAAATCCTGAGGCAGTCAGCAGACCTTGCATATTAAGCTATGAGAGAGATGCCTGAAACCAACAAAGCAGCCAAATCATTTGCAACTATTAATCAGGATCCCAATGAGAATTACATGCAATTTATTGACCACCTTCAAGAGGCCATCAATAAGTAGGTTGAAAACTTAGAAGCTAAGGAAGCACTGGTGTTGAAATTAGCAGTAGAGAATGCTAATGTTTGCTATCAGCATGTTATTTACGAGTTTTACAGTACATATTATGTGTTTCTGTGTATTGCCTCTCTGAAAATCAAGCAGCTTGTCAGGAATGTGAGTTAATTGTTTTACTAGTTGTTTTTAAGTGCACCGTAAAACTTTCTCCCCGCTTTTCCAACTCACGCTGCAAACAGCCCTGTGCTTTCCCCCTCCCTCCCCCTTCTCAAAGTTTTTACTTGCAAGATGGGGTCAGGAATGATTGTTTTCAGTTGTGTTCCTAAGAAATCAGCATTGGGAGGTGTTTTAAAACATAGGAAAGCACTTGGACAATAAATCATTAAATCATTTCAGACAGTTTTACAGGCGGGATGGTTTGAACTTCAACAAGCTGAGAGAAAATTAACTGATAACACACAGGTCAGAAAACTTGTTAAAGTCTGCAAGATGCTTTCCTTATTAACCTGTTTTCTTTGTGGGTATCTGTTTAAGCATGTTGCAATTTTGGTAGGTCTTTGTTACATGGTACGATAAGTTCACAGTCTGTTAAATCATGAGAATCCGTTGACTCAAAATGTGCATTTTGTGATAATACAGAAGATCACAAGTAATTTAGTTCTTTACTGCGTGAATGTGATGGTAAAATTTTGTGTGTAGTAGCTGTTATTTTTCTTTCTAGCATGCTAGCTTTATTCCGGTATCCAGACTTGCGCAACTCTGTGATAGGCTGTGTCTCATCTCGATGTGCTGGATTTGGCTCTTTTGTATGCACACCAAGTAAAGAATCCTGGTTTGGGGATAACAGTTGTAGCGCACCAGATGAGACACTAATAAAAACCTTGCCCAGTCCAGCTTGCTGCGGCGGCGGGGGGGGTGGGTGCCGGTTGGGTTCCAGCACGCACTGACCTGTTTTGTCAGGGAGACCCAGCGGTACCTCTGCCTGGTTGAGCAGTAAGCAGTTCAAAGGTGCAATGCAAAAATTGAGAGATTGTCTTAAATTAGTGTAACTGTGATCTATCTGCATAATTGAGCTTGGTATTTGGTTTTCATATCTGAGCTCAGTATTTTAATTTGCATATTTATATTTGGTACCAAAAGAATTTTGTTTGGGGAGATAATTACAAAATGGGAACCGGTTCCACTGCTAAAATTTCACTGCTAATATTCCACCTTGCTCCCCCTTAGGATGCATCCTTGCGCATTAGAGTAATTGCTTATATTGTCATCTAGTAATTTTGAGACCAGAAAAGAATTTAAATTGTTAAACTCTGCTTTGCATTGAAAAAAAAAAACAAAAAAAACAACAGCCAACCAACCACCTAAATGCTATGATGGATGTGAACTTGGTAATGTATGAGGTTGTATTTAAAAGCTGGTAGAATATGAACTGATTTGGAATCTAGGCAAATGGAATAATACATTGATGCTTAATATACTGGTTTTTGACATCTGTAAATTGTAAAAGGTAAATGGGGCTGAGGAGTGTGCCAACTCTTGAGCTCGTTGGAAATGTGTATGAAGTGTCTTATGGTTGGAGTGAAATGGGAGAACAAAAAAGCAAAATATCCCAGGTCTGTGCCTGAACATGGATTTCGGGCCTGTGTGAAGCTGCCAGATAAACTCAGGTCATTGCAATCGAGGAGTCTTTCAGAGCCTCCCACTTCGTACCAGCAATTACACCAGCTGCATGGCCTTTGTTATATCTGAACTGCAGCAAGAAGAGAAAGAAGAAAAAAAAAATAGAAAAACCTGTTTTCCCACTGCTAAGCGGAGAAAGGGGGGCTTTACTCCCCCCACTCTTTTTTTTTTTTTTCCTTGAGTATTGTTATCCAAAGCTTCTCAGCTTTGAATCAGGGGTTGTTGGTGATATTTCTTTTTGCTTCTGTCTTGTTTCCTAGGTTTTGGCACATCTGGGGAGAGAGCTCATTATTTCACCTCCTTGCTGAAGTCAGTCTTTTCACACTGGTCAGCTTTTGGGGGTCAGAGGGCTCAGTGCTTCTCTGGGTCAGAGTGGTACTGATTTGGGTGTGGAGTGCAGCCAGGTTGGTTTGATGTGGAGTTTGAACTGATTTGTTTTCATGCTGGGCTGGATATCCTGCCATCTCAGATGGGGGCGAGAGGGAGTTTTTATCCACACCCCCCACAGCAATGTTACTGCTAGGGAACTGTAATCCTGCATGAAGGAGTCTGAGGGTTGAAATTTAAAGGCATCGCCAGTGGATCCATAGTTCTAATGAAGCTGGGAAATTAAACAATTTTTTTTTTTAATAGACTTATTCTGTGGTAACTGGTTGTAAGAGACTTCTTAGTAAATTCACCGTGCTGGTTTTTGAGGTCATGGGAGAGAATGAAAGAAAGGCTGTTTTTGAGACTGTCGAGGGTTAAGATTGCGGGGTGACAATCAAACCCTGGCAGATGTATTGTTAACCTCCTCTCCCCCCCCACTTCCCCCTTTTGCCCCTCCCTCTCCCCCCTTCCCACTCAGGACAGGTGATCGGGAGGGAAAGAAGGACAGAGTTGGAAAAATTAAAGATGTTTTACTAATGCTACTAATAAGAATAGAGAAAATAATACAAAATATCCAAAACCAATCTTGAAAGTCTCAGCAACTGCAGAACCAGCACCCAAAGTCCTGGATTAGACTCTGTAGCCAACCGGAGCTCGATTCAGTCTCTCACTAGGCCTCAGTTCGCAGGGATGACCAGCAAGCTCCTCCCCTAATGTCAGTCATGAGGAAAAAGGGAAGGAAAAGGGATGAGATCCTCGTGATCTCCCACTTTTATATGAAGTATTCACGTGAATGGAATGTTATACACCGTTGGTCAGTCTCTCGGTCACCAGTTTCTCGTTGCCCCTCTCGCGAGATGTCCATCCATGCTTATAAATAAGTTTGCATTCCATTGCTACGTTTAACCAAAACATGTGTCGAGTTCTCCAGGAAAATGCAGCTAATATGAAGGCTTTAGCTGATAGGCAAAAATTCACTAAAAGAGAAACTTGTTTTTTAACAAAACCAGGACAGAGACCAATAGAATGCCAAATTTGGAACAAAGTTTTAATACATGAATTCTTGTAGTTGCCAGAAAGTCCTATACCTCTCTTGGGTCAGGATTTGTTAAGTAAATTGTAAGCTCAAATAACGTCTTATGAGAATTCTGTTTAGTTGCATGTCCTACAAGAAGCTGCTTGGATGGCGCAGATCTGCTTGCTGCAAATGAGAAATCTCCAAGGAAATTTCAAATGCTGTATTTCCACTAGTATTAACAGCCAGTGTTTTGATAAAGCAAATACTACACTGATAGATCTGAAACAGAACTTCGATCCGGTAAGGGAAAATAATATCCAAAAAATATGACAGCCAAAATGGAGTTAGAAACTTTGAGGAATATATTTATGACAACCTTACAGGCTGACTGCATTCAATTGGACTTGCAGATTTGTCTGTGAAACAACCTGTGGCTATTGTGGGACAGTATGATGAGATTGATATACCGACTGTTAAATACCAATTGTCCCTCTGATCAAGAAAATGCAGGGAATGAATTTAAGTCTTAATAGGCTATGATCCTTTTGTCATATATGTACCATTTGTGAAATTTAATTCTGATTTTTTTTTTATTTGTAATCTATGTCCTTTAAATTGCACTAGCTGGTTTTCTTAACAGCACAGCTTTTGGCATGCATAAATGTAAATTACTGCAGAACCTGCAAGTCTTTAACATCAGGTCATAGGCCATACTTGTATTTGGTCTGATCCTATGTACTTGCACAGTTTTTGTTGATGGTTCTGGTAAGTCGCATAAAGCTGTAGTGGTTTGGTGTGAAGATAACAATTGGCATCATTCTGTAAAAATTATTGAAGGTTCAACCCAATTAGCAGAACTTGGCACAGCTTTAAATTACTTAGAGCTTTTTAAGGGGGAACCTCTAAATTTGATTTGTGATTTTGAGTACGTAGTCAAGATCCAACGCACGTATCTGATTCCGAACTTTTTTTGTTTGTTTGTTTGTTTGTTTAAAAAAAAGGGGGAGAAGTAGGGGAAACACCACAAACCCAATTGTCAAAAGCATTTTATGTGATGAAATACTTTGCAAGTATGACCCAAAACCATGCTAAATCAGAAAGAACCTACATTAGTTATGGTCAAATCACTAGTCAATGGAAAAGGCCCCATCAGTTGATAACCTGGGGAAAAGGTTATGTTTGTGTCATTACAGGCCAAGGATTGAAGTGGATTCCCACAAAATGGGTCAAGCCATGGCTGAATAAAGACAACAAAGATTCAATGGATGCAGATGGACAGAAGGGAGATAAGTTGTGAGGACTGTTTCAGATGTAAACCATGGATCCTAATTCAGTGTTATAGATGCTCACAGACCTGGTGGTCTAGAAGCCTATTAGCAAGCACGTGGTATACCTTCTGTGGAGAATGGTAATTTGAACAAACAGCAGGAGAGCCAAAAGGGTGATATTACACTTGGACAGTCAATGCAAAAATGAGGTAAAATTATGAGACATTCCTACAAAATCTATGAAATCACGCAGTTATAAATTTTCTACTTTCAACATTAGGATTATGGTTGTGCTGTATTAACTTGTTTGATTATTCTGAATCTATTAATAAGTGCTTTAGGCAAACTAGAACAGTACATTAATTAGATTGCCATAGTAAAGTTAAGGTTTGACATATAGCTTATGATTTTTGGAATAAGTGGGTAGTTGTTTGATCTTATTAAATAAGGTTTAATTGCATTATATGTAACTGTAATTATTGTGTTAATCGTGTGCTGTATATTGCAGTGTATTTCAAAGATGATTCAGCGCACTGTAAATGGGGCCTGGTTGGTTCAAGAACAAAAAGGGGGAATTGTGGAGGGGTTGCTGTTAGATGGAGATTTGTTACTGAACCAGCCAGGAATTTCAAGGCTGGGAACAGGACCTGCCGTGGGAGAGAAGCATCTCCGAAATAACAAGGCCCTAATGTGGTGTAAATCAATGGACCTATCAGCAGTGAGACTTCAGCACATGGACAGCTCGTGAATATAGATGATATCCAATTAGCGAATGCATGCTTGGAGCATGGATACGTGATCAGAGAATAGTTGCATATATAAGGAGACTTGTTTCTGTAATAAATGGCTTTGTGTGATTCACATTGAATCGGAATGTTGAGTCCTTTATCGTTCCAACAGTGCATGTCTGGAATCACACCAGTCAGGGAGTCTGTGTCCCTATTCCCAAGTTGTCAGGAGAAAGTATTGCCTTTTCCATAGTTAATCTTAACTTCTCCAAGTTGCTGGAGAGTAAACTGCATACAGTTGTCGAAAACTGTACCGCCAATTGCACCTGGGGCAGAGTGAAAGCTCCATTTGAAAAACAATATGCTTTTGATGGAGCCTGGAAGGTGAACAAAGAGGCATTCTATCAAATTCCCCCCCAAAACTGGACCAACCTTTGGAATGAAACGTGCAATAGATGGTACCTGAGTAATCTGATGACCCCTTTAAGGGGCACGCCAGTTATATTACCAATATCTCCTTGTCCTGAAGACTTAATGAATATACATAACGCCTCAGGTAAATGGTGGAGCCAAACTCATTGTATAAACCCACACCAGATATCATGTACCCAAGTTTCCTATTGCCCCCCCCTCCCCCTCCTGAAACTGAGCCTTTTGAGCACCCCTACACAGTTAAATGGTCTCCAGCATGGTGTATCCAGATTCCAAGTCGCCTAGGTCAGGAATATGATAAAATGGATAGAACTAGGTATGAGTGGATTTGGTCTATCAAGCATATGTGGTATGGAGACACTGACCTTAATCGTCCAGTTGATGAGAAATATGTTGAAGTCCCCTCACTAGAATACTGTTTCTCATACAATAAGTTACACAAAACTCTAAGCTAGGCAATTGCTATGTGGGTTAAAGGTTAGCTCTTTAAGGGTTAGTTAGTTAGTTCCCTATATTAATCCCCCCTTTTCTAAGAGGTTAGTAAATTCTTTTACTAATATGATGATTCTTTATCTAATGTCTTTACAAAATACTTATTAGATTCTAACTTCTGTCTTAGCTGATGTTTCTTCCAGTTGCTATAAGTATCTCCGGTACTCTGGCAACACCACAAGAAACACCTCATCATTATACAGACCAGTATCCCTAAAACCAATATTCCCACTAAAGCTACAAATAAGGATCGTAGCCAAGCGAAGTTGGGAAGCCAGGAAGTGAGCCTTTCCCATAAATTTGAGAATCCCCATGACATATTATCTTGAGTAACTAGATGGAGGATCTCAGATTGTTCCCATATCTTTTGAATATCTGTTTCTAGCCGTTTCTCCTGATTAATATATGAACAACAACTTTGGTTTATCACTACACACACTCCTTCTTTTGCAGTCAGGAGGTTTAGAACCATGCGATTTTGTAGGACTAGTTTGCTTAGTGACGATATCTCTTCCTGGAGCCCTTGAAGAGCATCCATAGTGGCATTTTCGATTTTCTTGATTGTGGCTGATATATTTAATATGGTTTTTTCTAATTCACTAACTCCTAGCTGAGGAATAAACCATCTGGCAAAACTATGAAATCCAGAGGGTCTCTTTACAAGAGGGTTATTCGGCACTGAATGCGTTTTTCTCCATAACGTCCTAACAATACCCGGGGGTGGGTATGAATGGTTAAACACCTTTTCTTGAGGTAATATGTATCTGTCTGTACAATGGCCTTGCCAATTATCAGGTAGACTTTTCCTGACTCACCTATCCCCGCAAAGCCACCACCACCTAGGAGTTAGATTACAATTTGTTGCTATATTGGAAGGGAAGTTAAGGTTTCCAGTATTTTGTATGCTTCAATTAAACCCTAGTTCTTTCAGCTTGGTTATATTAAAGGTTCCTACACTCTGCGAATGACTACATTCACTGCAATTTGGAAACTTTTCCCAACTGGTGGTTTTATCTGTGCAGTTCATACATCTGGAATAAATTGTAATTTCAGTTTGATTCCAAGGTACCAATTTGAAACTTCTTCCTATGGTTTTACTCAGGTCCTGCCCATAAAGACAAGTTTGCCTCCGGTTTGCATCCCACTTTCCCCATCCATCCCCTTCTCTACTCCAGTCTGGATGGGGTACACTGAACAGTGGAAATGTCATTCCTCTTGGGAGAACAGTGCATATCCAACAGTCTGAAAGATTCAAATTGTTCCCAGTCATTTGGGTGAGCTTTACATGCCAATTTTTTACATGCCAACCATGTCCTAAAGCTATGATCGTGAAAAATATAATTTTCCAGGTTGCACCTGGGTTACCCTCCATGGTGTTTTGCAGACTTTCTTCACTCTAGAATGATGGATCCAGGACTCAACCCTTCCTTTGCTCTTGGCCTTGTTCGTATATGCAAAAGGGCCAAAGGGAAGGATTGAGGCCAAGCCAGGTTAGCTCCCTGCCCCAATTTTACAATTTGTTGTTTAATTAGATGATTCATTTTTTCTACCTGGCCACTGGATTGAGGACAATAAAGGGTATGTAGTTGCCAGTCTATTCCCAAATGTTGACTGAATTGCTGTACAACTTTTGAAATAAAATATGGCCCTCTATCAGAGGATATAACAGCTGGAACTCCAAACCTTGGTATTATTTCTTGTACTAATGTTCTAGTCACCTCCCGAGCTTTTGTTGTTCTGGTAGGGAATGCTTCTGGCCAGCCTGAAAAGGTATCAGTTAATACCAACAAATATCAGTACCCCCTTTTCTTGGGAGTTCCGAAAAATCAATTTGCCATTGTTGCCCAGGTCCATTTCCTTTCCCAATTTGACCCATTTCTGGCTTGGGTGTAGTCTTAGGATTAGCCTGGAGGCAAAGATCGCATTGTTGTGTCACCTGCCTTATGGTAGTATACAAATTTCTAGCTACTATTTTTCTGATCAAATATTTGTGTAGTGCTTCTGCTCCCCAGTGTCCCTTCCTGTGCTCTTCCCTTACTAAAGGCCGAACTAAATAGGAGGGAACAATAAGTTTTCCTTGTGGGGTGTGAGCCCAGCCTTCCTTATTATATGATCCCTCTAAATCTATGATAAGTTTCCGGTCTTCCTTAGTATACTCTGGCTTACCTTCCAAAGAGGCCTGCCCATTGGAGACTAGAGCACTTTCTATTTTTACCTCCTTGTTTTGCTTCTCTGTCCGCCAGCTCATTCCCTTTTTCCAATTCCAAGCTCACTTTCTGGTGTGCCTTCATATGCATGATTGCCACGTTCTTAGGAAGTTGAGCTGCTTCCAATAGTTTCAATATATTGTTTGCATGTTTGATATGTTTGCCTTGAGAGTTTAAGAGTCCTCTTTCCAAATTGCTCCGTGCACATGCATGGCCCCGAAAGCATACTTGGAGTCATTATAGATGTTAACCATTTTACCTTGAACTACTTCCAGAGCACAAGTAAGGGCAATTATTTCACAGAAATACGTCCTTTCACTTTGGTCAGTGGCTCCCTTTACTACTATGTAATCATTATGTATTGGCAATCTACCAAAAATTCCACTTGTTTTTGTTCATTCCAGGTTCCCATCAGTCTTTTCCAAAACTTGCTACTGTCCGATTCTCCCTCTGCTTACTTCCTCTGCACCTTTCCCAACATTAATTTTCCCAATGTACATTGATCTCTCTCTAAAGGCTTTCAAAGCCTTCCAACCTTTTTAGTTCCCTACTTTCCTGCAGTGCTGCTACGCCTGTCCTTTCAACAATCTTTCTCTTCCCTGTTACTAAATACTCTCCAGGCTTCTTCTAACAACGTTTACAAATTTCTACTTTCTTTTGCTCCTAGTTTCTGTAACTTCTCTAAGGGGAGCTTGCACTACTTGCAAGAGGCTACCCTGAGAGGTATCCGGCTTGCCCTCCCCTTCGCCACTTCAGCAGCGGTTTTTCTATTTTTTTTTTTCCTTCTTTCTCTTCTTGCTGCAGTTTAGACACAGGCAAGGCCACGCAGACAGGGAGACTGAGTTTATCTTGCAGTTTGGCACAGGCCTGAAATTTATGTTCAAGCTGTACAGCACAGGCCTGGGATATTTTGCTATTTTGTTTTTCCATTTAATTCCAGTCATAATACACTCTATATGCAATTCCAATTAGCTCAGCAATCATTACATTCCTCAGCCCCATTTACCTTTTGCAATTTCTTACAGATGTCAGAAAAACAGCATATTAAACTTAAGTCCATTATTTCCATTTTCCTAGACCCAATTCAGTTCATATTCTAGCCACTTTTAAATACAATCTCTCCCAAGCTCACATCCATCATAACATTCAGCGTTTTGTTTGGTTTTTTTTCCCCATATCTGCGACTAGCACATAAATGCACTATGAATCAGAGTTTAACAACTTAAATCCTTTTCTGGTTTCAAAATTGTTAGATAACTATAAGAGCAAATTAACTTAACAATGCACATGGAATCGCTTGTCCAAGGGGTGGAAACACAGTCCTACCATCTGCCATGGATTGATCCAAACCACGCCGGAACAAGGTAAAGCTCCAGAACACTTGCAATATATTGATGACATCATCATATGGGGTGACGGAGTGAAAGAAGTCTTTGAGAAAGTTGAGAGAATAATTCATATTCTTTAGAATGCCAATTTTGCCATAAAACGAAGCAAGGTCAAAGGACCTGCATGAGAGATCCAGTTTTTAGGAATAAAATGGCAAGATGGGCGTCATCAGATCCCAATGGATGTGATCAGCAAGATTGCAGCTATGTCTCCACCTACTAATAAAAAAGAGACACAAACTTTCTTGGGCGTTGTAGGTTTTTGGAGAATGCATATCCCTGACTACAGCCAGATTGTGAGCCCTCTCTATCGAGTGACTCAGAAAAAGAACCATTCTGAATGGGGCCCGGAACAACGACAAGCCTTTGAACAACTTAAGCATGAGATAAGTCATGCAGTGGCCCTTGGGTCAGTTCAGACTGGACTAGATGTTAAAAATATGCTCTACATTGCAGCCAGAGGTAATGGCCCTACCTGGAGCCTCTGGCAGAAAGCATCAGGAGAAACTCGAGGTCAACCCTTAGGTTTTTGGAGTCGAGGATACAAAGGATCTGAGGCCAACTATACTCCAACTGAAAAAGAAATACTAGCAGCATATGAAAGGGTCCGAGCTGCTTCGCAAGTGATCAGTACTAAAGCACAGCTCCTCCTGGCACCTCGACTGCCGGTGCTGAGCTGGATGTTCAAAGGGAAGGTTCCCTCTCCACATCATGCAACTGATGTTACATGGAGTAAATGGATTGCATTAATCACGCAAAGAGCTCGAATTGGACGTAACACGGAGGAAGTAACACGTGTTGAAGAAGCACCACCGTATAATAAACTTTGAGAGACTGAAAGGCAATATGCACTGTTCACAGATGGATCCTGCTGTCTTGTAGGAAAACATTGCAGGTGGAAAGCTGCTGTGTGGAGTCCCACACAATGAGTCACAGAAGTCACTGAAGGACAAGGTGAATCTAGTCAATTTGCAGAAGTAAAAGCTATGCAGCTGGCTTTGGACATTGCTGAACGAGAAAAATGGCCAGTACTTTGTCTCTTCACTGACTCATGGATGGTGGTAAATGCCCTGTGGGGGTGGCTACAGCAATGGAAGAGAAGTAACTGGCAACGCAGAGGTAAACCCATTTGGGCTGCCACACTGTGGCAAGACATTGCTGCCTGGCTAGACAGCCTGCCTGTAAAAGTATGCGTCCTGTCCCAACAGATGGGATGAGGGATGAGTTAACTCTGAACGCGACACGCGCCCTGACTCAACAGATGAGATCAGGTGTGAGTTAACTCTGGGTAATTCTGCACGGCAATGCGAAGTGAATGACAGACAATCACTCCGGGGGTCCAATTATGAATTTCCTAAAAGCACATGGTGCTATACAGATTACAGCAATTAGTGACTTGGCAAAAGTATGTTATAGCACCACAAAACTTATCAATACATTGACAGCAAAAGCCCTTCTAAAAGCAGTGGATTGGCAACAATTAGTAACTGTAATGCAAAACTTAACAAGACTTTAGCAGTAGAACTTAAAATGATATTACTTTATATGTTTAAGGAAAAGCAAGAGAGAGAAAGAAGAGGAAAACCAAGATATCAGAAAGAGAAAGGGAGAGAGAGAGACAGAGAGGGAGAGTAAGGTATCACCACTCCACATGTACATCGGTCCCACGACGACCTCTGGAGGGCGGGACGCGTTGAAGATTTACACGCTGCCAACCTGTATCATATGTGAGGTTGTTTTATAACCCAGTTCATTTACATGTGAGATAGGAGAAGGCGGTTCGTCTCCTCCCTCTGCTCGCTCTTCATGCTAATTAGGAAGACTCTTCTGGAAATGGGTCTGGGGTCTTCAAACTAGGGGAAAGTTCATGGTATTGACCAGAAGTGAGTTGTCTTGTCCATCAGGGGTAGCTGTCGGTTCGTGATTTCTTCTGGTAGTTGGTTGTCCGACAGATGGTTCATCTCTATCATCCCAATTAGGCTATGAGACCTTTTACAGCAACACTGTTAAGTGACCTTATCTTCCAAGGTGTCTGCCTCCATGGTCATAAAACTTCGGGAAAGATAAGATGAGGTATCATCTATCTCTTCTTCCCAAAGTAACAAAAACCAGACATTTAAGGCATAACAAGGTTTTTGTTCTGCTAAGCATGGGGGGAGTGCTTCAAGATTGTCACATGTCATGTAGACACTCATGTGCCTAAAGTTGAGCCACTGAGGAACATCGAAAAAACTGGCAAGTGGATCAGGCTGCTAAGATTAAAGTAGCTGAGGTGGATTTGGACTGGCAACATCAAGGTGAATTTTTCCTAGCTCGGTGGGCCCATGATGCTTCAGGGCATCAAGGTAGAGATGCAACATATAAATGGGCTCATGATCAAGGGGTGGACTTAACTATGGACTGTGGGAAAGCAAAGACGTGGGAAAGCAAGATGTGCGGTTCCAGCCACCTGGATGATAAAGGAAGATCAGTACTAACATGACCATCTGGACGGTCAAAGAAATAGTACTAACATAATTAGATCATAGCAAAATTAAGGGCCTTGGACAGACTGTGCTGAAGTACGTTTCTCATAATTGTAAAGAGTGATAGCCCAGACTCCTGAGAATGGTATCTCAGGCTGGATGACCACCCCCAAGTGCATGGGATGTGTGAACGTCCTTGAGGCACTCCACTAGATACTGGCCTCCAACTGGACTCCGCACCATTGACCACCACTCTCTGGCTTCTCTCTTTAAGCCAGTTTGCAACCCACCTCACTACTCTATTGTCTAGACCACACCTCCTCAATTTAGCTGTGAGGATGCTGTGAGAGACTGTGTCAAAGGCTTTACTGAAGTCAAGGTAGACCACAACCACCACCCTGCCACCATCCATCCACCTTGTTACATTCTCATAAAAGGCTATGAGGTTGGTCAAGCATGACTTACCCTTGGTAAAGCCATGCTGACTGCCCCTAATGACCCTCTTATCCCTGATATGCCTTGAGATTACACCAAGGATAAGCCGTTCCATTACTTTCCCAGGAACAGAGGTGAGGCTGACCGGTCTATAATTACCCGGGTCCTCCTTCTTGTCCTTTTTGAAGACTGGAGTGACATTTGCTTTCCTCCAATCCTCGGGCACCTCTCCCATTTCCCAAGACTTGGCAAAAATGATGGATAGCAGTCCAGCAATGACTTCAGCCAGCTCCCTCAGCACCCGCAGATGCATCCCATCTGGACCCATGGATTTATGGACGTCCAGACTATTTAATTGCTCCCTAACCCAGTCGTCATCGCCTAAAGCAAACTCCTCCATTGACCTGGCTTCATCCGGGGTCTCAGGGGTACGGGGCTCCCCAGGACAGCCTCCAGCAGAGTAGACAGAGACAAAGAAGGCATTCAGCAATTCTGCCTTCTCTGTGTCTTCTGCCACCAGGGCACCCACCTCATTCATCAGTGGGCCTACATTGCCTCTGGTATTAGTTTTATCTGCTATGCATTTGAAAAAGTTCTTTTTGCTGTCCTTGACCCCTCTCATCAGCTGTAATTCTAAGGAGGTCTTGGCTATCCTAGCTGCCTTCCTACATCCTCTAACAGCAGCCTTATATTCCTCCCTCTCTGCTCTGCCTGGCTCTGCTCTCGCTGCTAACAAGATCTCTGCCTGTGTGTGCATCTTTGTCTGCACCCCAGTGTGCATCGTTCCTCATCGCCACAAGTGATGCCCCACGTGAGTGTGTGACCCCTGGAGGCTCTTCATTGAGCAGTGTGTTTGGTGGCGACCACGCAATCCGACGGGTGAGTAAATTTTATTTGTGGCCACATTAACCCCTAGGGTATAGATAGGGACAAGCAGTCCTCATTGAACAAGAGATCTGCAGGATTGCATTAGTATAGGGCAAGCTGCTTCTCAGGAGCATAAATTGTATTTGCATGTTTTACTGCAGATATTACCTTCTTCTGGGTATCGTATTTCTGAGAAGCAGGCCACTTCGCTCCTGGTATGGGTGAGAGAGAATTGTGCTTGGTTTCCAAGTGAGGGGACGTTTGACAGTAAAATTTGGAAACAAGTTGGGGAACATCTACATGCACAAAAGAGTTCAGGTTTTACGGTCCCTGACGGTTTGCATGTAACTTGGAGATTTGTGTACTCTGCGCTATCGCAGCTGCAGTCAGCAGAGCAAATAATGCAAGGGCAAAAAGGGGAGGATGGAAAGCAAAACATAAATGAGCAGGTTGCTAATGATTTGAGTCTTGACAGCACTGACAGCACTAATCCTTTTGAGTCAGGTTCTATAGATCTTGAAAAAGGGTCAGGTTTATATCCATCATTAATGCCATCACAGCTGTGTAAAGATAAGGCAGAAATTTGTGAGGAGTTGGGTCAGGAGTCTAAAACTCTGCCCTCAGCACCTCCTTTGCCTGATTTTAATGATGCTGATACAGCACACAGAAACCCCTCCATGACTAGGACAGTGGAACACAAAGGGGTGATGCAAAAATGCCGTGAAAAGGCTATGGAGCACAGCGATTTTTCTTTCACCTTTCCAGTTATTTACAAACCACAATGACCACCAGAACATGACGGAATACGTGCTTCTGTGTGTTGCCTTTCCAAAAATCAAGCAACTTGTCAGGAGTGTGAGTTAATTGTTTTACTGGTTGTTGTTACATTTTCTTTGTGGTATTGTTTGTATAAGTGCACTGTAAGCCTTCTCCCTCCTTCTCCCACTCGCACTGCAAACCGCTCCACGCTTCCCCCACCTCCCTCCCTCTTCTCATGGTTTTTACTTACAAGATGGGGTTGGGAACAACTGTTTTCAGTCGTGTTCCTAAGAAATTAGTATTGGGAGGTGTTTTAGAACATAGGAAAGCACTTGTAAATATGAGGAAGGAATGAGGCGCGGAAAAGACCTTACAACCCTTGAGATTTTAAAAAAGGTATGTAATTACAGTGCTGGATAAACGAGGGATAACTCCACCCAAGACGTGTAAATTTTCAGTAGCTGTGAGCTTGGTTAAATGTAGTAAAGTGTTACATATTCATGAAAGTTTTAGGAACGCCTATACATATTCATAACCTGTCCCTAAGAAGCTGGTTCTTATTACAATGAGTTCTGGGAGACCATTTCCAGAGTCTCCACCTCCGGCTCCTCCTGGTTGCAGCTGCACAGTGATCGTGAACCCGGGTCCTCTTCTCTGTACACGGTCACCTTTGGTCTAGTGTGATGAGTTGGTTAGGACTCAGACTGCTGAGTTGGTTAAAACTGGCATATCTCCTGTCCTGTGCCCAAGTTTCTGTTATCTAGTTCACCCAAGGATGCACCGAGGATGCACCCAAGGTTTTTTATCTTTGCAAGGCGTCAGCAAACTCCTATTTCTCGTACAATAAGTTACACAAAGCTAAACAAGGCTAGGCAATAGTGATGTGGGTTAAGGGTTAGCTCTCTAAGTGTGTTTAAGTATTAGTTCTTTAAGTGTTAATTAGTTAATTGTTAATTCCCTGTATCAGGAAGATCTTGTGAAATATTAAAATCGGTGGTGGCTGCTGTGTAAGTTAGATGAATGGGAAAAGTGGTCGGAGAATAGAACCTTGAAGTATAAAACTTTATTGCAAATAATGTTGTTTTTAAAGCAAGAAGAGCAGGACAAAAATAAAACTCTGCAAGAGCTCACTAAATCATTTCAGACAGTACTACAGGTGGAATGGTTTGAACTTTGACAAGCTGGGAGACAATTAACGGATAACACACAAATCATAGAAAACTTGCAGAAGTCTGCAAGATGCTTTCCTTATTAACCTGTTTTCTTTGTAGGTGTCTGTTTAAGCATATTACAGTTTAATAAGTCTTTGCCTGTTATATGGTACAGTAAGTTCAAAGACTGCTAAATCATGAGAATCCATGGACCCAAAATGTACATTTTGTGATTATACAGAAGACTGTGAGTAATTAAGTTCTTAACTGCGTGAATGTGATGATAAGATTTTGTGTGTGATAGCTGTTACTTTTCTTTCTAGCATGCTAGCTTTATTCCAGCATCCAGACTTGCACAACTCTGTGATAGGCTGTGTCTCATCTTGGTGTACTAAATTTGGTTTTTTTGTAGGCACACTGGATAAAGAATCCTGGTTTTGGGATAACAGTTGTAGCACCCCAGATGAGACACTAATAAAAGCCTTGCCCAGTCCAGCTTGCTAGGGCAGCGGGGGGGCAGGTGCTGATTGGGCTCCAGCACACACTGACCTGTTTTGTCAGGGAGACCCAGCGGTACCTCTACCTGGCTGAGCAGTAAGCGGTCCAAAGGTGCAATGCTAAAATCGAGATATTGTCTCGAATAAGTATAATTGTGATCCATTTGCATATTTGAACTTGGTATTTGGTTTGCATATCTGAACTCAGCAATTTATTTTGCATATTTATATTTGGTACCAAAAGAATTTCAGTTGTTAAACTCTGATTTGCATTGAATTTATGTGCTAGTTGGAGGTATGGGAAATAAAACTAAATGCTATGATGGATGTGAACTTGGAAGAGGTTGTGTTTAAAAGTTGCTAGAATATGACCTGATTTCGATCTAGGAAAATTAAAGTAATGGATGGATGGTTAATATGCTGTTTATTGACATCTTTAAGAAACTGCAAAAGGTAAATGGGGCTGAGGAATGTTAACTATTGCACATCTAATTAGAACTGCATATAGAGTGTATTACGGCTGGAATTAAATGGGAAAATAAAAAAGCAAAATATCCCAGGCCTGTGTTGTACAGCTTGAACATAAATTTCAGGCCTGTGTCAAGCTGCAAGATAAACTTAGCTCCCAGGCAGCTCCCAATTAGCACCAGTGATTACACCATCTGCGTGGCCTTGCCTGTATCTAAACTGCAGCAAAAAAAAAAAAAGAAAAATCTGGCTGCCAGCTGCCAAAGTGGCTAAAGGAGGGGTTTTCTTCCCTCCACTGCAGTAATGTTGCCGCTGGAGAACTGTAACAATGAAGCAGTCTGAGGGTGAAATTTAAAGGCATCCCCAGTAGATCTGTAGTCCTAATGAAGCTGGGAAATTAAACCGCAAACTTTTTTTAATAGACATATTCACAGAATCACAGAATGTTGGGGATTGGAAGGGACCTCAAAAGATCATCTAGTCCAATCCCCCGCTGGAGCAGGAACACCTAGATGAGGTTACACAGGAATGCGTCCAGGCGGGTTTTGAATGCCTCCAGAGTAGGAGGCTCCACAACCTCCCTGAGCAGCCTGTTCCAGTGTTGTGTCACCCTTACTGAGAAGAAGTTTCTTCTCAAATTTAAGTGGAACCTCTTGTGTTCCAGTTTGAACCCATTACTCCTTGTCCTATCATTGGTTGTCACCAAGAAGACCCTGGCTCCATCCTCGTGACACTCACCCTTTATATATATCTGTAAACATTAATAAGGTCACCCCTCAGTCTCCTCCAAGCTAGAGACCCAGCTCCCTCAGCCTTTCCTCATAAGGGAGATGCTCCACTCCCTTAATCATCTTTGTTGCCCTACGCTGGACTCTCTCCAGCAGTTCCCTGTCCTTCTTGAACTGAGGGGCCCAGAAATGGACACAGTATTCCAGATGTGGTCTCACCAGGGCAGAGTAGAGGGGAAGGAGAACCTCTCTCGACCTACTAACCACCCCTCTTCTAATACATCCCAGGATGCCATTGGCCTTCTTGGCCACAAGGGCACAGTGCTGGCTCACGGTCATCCTGCTGTCCACCAGGAACCCCAGGTCCCTTTCCCCTACACTGCTCTCTAATTGGTCATTCCCCAACTTATACTGGAACCTTGGGTTGTTCCTACCCAGATGCAATACTCTACACTTGCCCTTGTCATATTTCATTAAATTTTTCCCTGCCCAACTCTCCAGCCTGTCCAGGTCTCGCTGGATGGCAGCACAGCCTTCTGGAGTGTCAGACACTCCTTCCAGCTTCGTGTATCAGCTGATAGTACACTCTATTCCCTCGTCCAAATCATTGATGAATATATCAAATAATATAGGCCCCAGTACTGACCCTTTAGGCACTCCACTAGATACAGGCCTCCAACTGGACTCTCCCCATTGACCATGAATCTCTGGCTTCTTCCCTTCAGCCATTTCACAGTCCACCATTCTGTGGTAACTAGTTTTAAGAGACTTCTTAGTAAATTCACCATGCTAGTTTTTGAGGTCATGGGACTGTCGTGGCTGAGACAGACAAACGACATAGACCAAGTTCTTCCAGGATGAAAGTAGGAGATGCCATTTATTGCCACAAGTGCATTTTTATACAGTTTTACCAATTCATGTGTCTCTTCACTATTGGTTACAAGTTACAGCAGTAACATCTCATTGGCTATTTTTGCTGTCATCAATGTTACTCTTTTACTCCTTTCTCTCTCACAGGTACATCCTTAACATCTCCGTATACTCCGTTACTCCCATCTTTCTCACAGGTAGGCCTTCATATCTTCAAGGGTAATTTCTGTTCCCATGCCCTATGTCAGGGAATCCAAGGTCCCACCGTAGTCCCACAATTCTCCCTTTTTGCATTTGTGCTAAATAATTGCCTTCATTGTCTACTGCAGGGCCCTTGGCAGCAGAGAAATCATGCATGGCAACAATAGTAACACAACCACAGCAATCATCAAGACAATCAGTACTGTTTTCACAACTGATAACAACAACCCTGAAAGCCTCCAACCACTAAACAATTTAATGAATCCCATCAAAATCTTCACACCCATGTCCTTGAGCTAATAACAAAAAGTCTATTGCAGCTCTATTCTGCAGCGTAGCATGTCTTATAGAATCTACATCTAACAAAAGTCCACTTAAAGCCTTAGAAGTTCTGTTAGTTTGTTTAACTAGCCAGCATCCTAATTTTTCAAAAATATTAAAAGCTTTAGCTGTACCAACACCAGATACAAGAGATCCTAAAACCCTTAACCCTGATCCCCAAAAATCTACATTATCATCACATTTTGACTCATATACATGCAAAAAGTGTTTTTCCCGTCTTGCTCTTCTGTGATCTATTATCATAGATACATTGGGCATTAAGAGAGTTAATCGTCCCAAAATACACAGTCCTCCAAAAGCATTAGAAGGAATTCCTGGCCAGGCTCTGTCTCCACAGATCAAGAATACACCATACAGGAGGTTCTGGAGTCGCTGTCCCACATTATCAATGACACCCCTCGGATTCTTCTGCGAGGCATTACACCATCGAGTTTCATTTCTATAGTCACCAAGGGTAGCATTAACATTTTGCAGTTTATCCATTCATGTTCTCGTATATTGTTCTGACACTTTTCACAAACCAGCTGGATACAAGAGTCCATGGGCATAGATGCCAGCAATTCCAATTCCAGTTCCAGTTCCTCTCTGCTTCCGAGAGGCAATTAATCCAAAGTGCCGTGCTGGTATTATTACAGTTTGTTGCAATGCCTTTGCACCAACCGCTATTTTGAAACAGTTGTGTGATGCTGCTGTAGACATCAAGGTGGATGCCAACCAAGCATGTGTGGAACGGGTTTTCCGGAGACGCCATAGCTAGGCATATAGAGTCCTGGCCAGTCATGTTGGCTAAAGTAATCCACATGTTAGTCTTTGTCTGTGCAGGTATCCAAAATGCAGCAGCTGCAGCAATCATTGTCAGGAAGATAACACAGGTTTCACATTTCGTGGCAGCAACCATTGCGGCCCTTGATCTGTAAAGACACAAGCATAGCCTCTCCCCCAGGTTATCAATTGATGTGGTCTTTTCCATTGACCATTCACTAGTGATTTGACCATAACTAATGTAGGTTCTTTCTGCTTCAGCATGTTTTTGGGTCATACTTGTAAAGTGTTTCATCACAGGGCAAATTTGGGCTGCACCACTTAGATATAAGTGATTCGTGACATACAATGCTTTTGACAATTGATTTTGTGGTGTTTCCCCTAACTCTCCCCCTTTCTGTTTTTGAAAAACATTTCAGAATCAGATATGTGCATTGGACCTTGACTACATACTCAGAATCACAAATCAAATTTAGAGGTTCCTCCTTAAAAAGCTCTAAGTAATGTAAAGCTGTGCCAAGTTCTGCTAATTGGGTTGAACCTTCAAAAATTTTTACAGAATGATGCCAATTGTTATCTTCATGCCAGACCACTACAGCTTTATGAGACTTCCCAGAACCATCAACAAAAACTGGGTAAGTATATAGGATCAGACCAGATACAAGTATGGTCTGTGACCTGATGTTAAAGACTTGCAGGTTCTGCAGCAATTTACATTTAGGCATGCCAAAAGCTGTGCTGTTAAGAAAATTGGCTAGTGCAATTTACAAGGACATAGATTGCAAAGAAAAAAAAAAAAAATTAAATTTCACAAATGGTACATATATGACAAAAGGATCATGCCCTATTCAGACTTAAATTCATTCCCTGCATTTCTTGATCAGAGTAACAATTGGTATATCAGTCCGTTAGCATTCTTATCATACTCTCTCACAACAGCCACAGGTTGTTTCTATGTCATACCTATAAATAGACAAATCTGCAAGTCCAATCGAAGGCAGTCAGCCTGTAAGGTTGTCATAAATTTATTCATCAAAGTCTCTAAGTCCATTTTGGCTGTCATATTTATTGGATATTGTTTTCCCTTACCGGATCGAAGTCCATTTCAGTTCTGTCAGTGTAGTATTTGCTTTATCAAAACATTGGCTGTTAATACTAGTGGAAATACAGCATTCGAAATTTCCTTGGAGATTCCTCACTTGCAGCAAGCAGCTCTACACCATCCAAGCACCTTCTTGTAGGACATGCAACTAAACAGAATTCTCAGAAAACATTATTTGAGCTTACAATTTACTTAACAAATCTTGACATAACAGATGTATAGGGCTTTCTGGCAAATACAAGAAATCATCTGTTAAAACTATGTTCCAAATTTGGCATTCCATTGGTCTCAAAAAACAGCCTTTCTTTCATTCTCTCCCATGACCTCAAAAACTATCACGGTGAATTTACTAAGAAGTCTCTTACAACTAGTTACCACAGAATAAGTCTATTAATAAAAAAATTTTGCTTTCATTTCCCAGCTTCGTTAGAACTGTGGATCCACTGGCGATGCCTTTAAATTTCACCCTCAGACTCTTGCATGCAGTATTACAGTTCTCTAGCAGTAACATTGCTGGGGGGTGGGCAGGGGGGAATAAAACCCTCCTCTCGCCCACATCTGAGATGGCAAGACCTCCAGCCCAGCATGAAAACAGATCAGTTCAAACTCCACATCAAACCAGCGTGGCTCCACTCCACACCCAAATTAGTACCAGTCTGACCCAGAGAAGCACTGAGCACTCTGACCCCCCAGAGCTGACCAGTGTGAAAAGACCGACTTCAGCAAGGAGGTAAAATGATGAGCTCTTTCCCCATATGTGCTGGAACCTAAGAAACAAGACGGAAGCAAAAAGAAACAGCACCTACAACCCCTGATTCAAAGCCGAGAAGCAATGCAGTGCCGCAACAAGGATGGATGACAACACTTAAGGAAAAAAAAAGACAGAGCGAGGGGAATAAAGCCCCCCTTTCTCCACTTAGCAGCGGGCAACCAGGTTTTTCCCTTTTTATTTTTCTTTCTCTTCTTGCTGCAGTGTAGATATAGCCAAGGCCATGCAGGTGGCGTAATTGCTGGTATGAAGTAGGAGGCTCTGGCAAACTCCATGGTTACAATGAGCTGAGTTTATCTTGCAGCTTGACAAAGGCCTGAAATTTATATTCAAACTGTACAACACAGGCCTGGGATATTTTGCTTTTTTGTTTGCCCATTTCATTCCAACCATAACACACTTTATATGTAATTCCAAGTAGCTCCGCAATAGCTACATTCCTTAGCTTCATTTACCTTTAAAAATTTACAGATGTCAAAAACCAGCATATTAAACAGCAATCCATTATTCCATTTTCCTAGATCCAAATCAGTTCATATTCTAGCAGCTTTTAAATACAACCTCATACAATACCAAGTTCTCATCCATCATAGCATTTAGGGTTTGTTTTGTTTCTGGTTTTGGTTTTTGTTTTGGTTTTTTGTGTGTGTGTGTTTTGTTTGTTTTGTTTTTTTCAATGCAAAGCAGAGTTTAACAATTTAAATTCTTTTCTGGTCTCAAAATTAGCAAATTAACTTACAGTACCATACTTCACCCAATTTTTTCTAAAGTTCTGCAGAACAACATTAATTGCAATACAGCACTAAAACCCAGAATTCCACATTTAAGCCACATTCGACTACAGTATCATTTCAAGTTTTGTTTTTTCAGAATATTTCCCCAAAAGTTACTCTAATGTGTAAGGATTCATCCTAAGGGGGAGCAAGGTGGTATTTTAGCAGTGGAAACGGTTCCCATTTTGTAATTATTTCGCAAAAAAAATTTCTTTTGGTACCAAATATATAAATATATACACGCAAACTAAAATACTGAGTTCAGATTTGAAAACCAAGTACCAAGTTCAAATATGAAGATGGGTCACAGTTACACTTATTCAAGACAATATCTCGAGTTTTGCATTACACCTTTGAATCGCTTACTGCTCATCCAGCTGGAGGAACTGCTGGGTCTCCCTGACAAAACAGGTCAGTGAGCGCTGGAGCCCCATTGGCACCCGCCCCCCTGCCACCACAGCAAGCTGGACTGGGCAAGGCTTTTATTAGTGTCTCATCTGGTGCGCTACAACTGTGATCCCAAAACCAGGATTCTTTACCTACTGTGCATATAAAAGAGCCAAGTTTAGTACACGAAGGTAAGACAGAGCCTATCACAGAGCTGCGCAAGTCTGAATGCCAGAATAAAGCTAGCATGCTAGAAAGAAAAATAACAGCTACTACACACAAAATTTTACCATCACATTCACGCAGTAAAGAACTAAATTACTCATGATCTTCTGTATTATCACAAAATGCACATTTTGAGTCCATGGATTCTCATTATTTAACTGTGAACTCACCGGACCACACAACAAAGACCTACTAAAACTGCAACATGCTTAAACAGATACCCACAAAGAAAACAGGTTAATGAGGGAAGCATCTTGCAGACTTCAGCAAGTTTACTGTGATCTGTGTGTTATCAGTTAATTCTCTCTCAGCTTGTTGAAGTTCAAACCATTACACCTGTATAACTGTCTGTAATGATCTAATAATCTCTTGTAGAGACTTATTTTGTCGTGCTCTTCTCACTTTAAAAACAATGTTAATTGCAACAAAGTATTATACTTCAAGGTTCTATCCTCCAGCCACTTTTCCCATTCATCTAACTTACATAGCAGCCACCATTGATCATAATATTTCACAAGATCTTCCTTCCTCATATTTCCAAGTGCTTTCCTATGTTTTAAAATACCTTTGACACAGTCTCTCACAGCATCCTCACAGCTAAATTGAGGAGGTGTGGTCTAGACAATAGAGTAGTGAGGTGGGTTGCAAACTGGCTTAAAGAGAGAAGCCAGAGAGTGGTGGTCAATGGTGCGGAGTCCAGTTGGAGGCCAGTATCTAGTGGAGTGCCTCAGGGGTCAGTACTGGGGCCAATATTATTCGATATATTCATTAACGATTTAGACGAGGGAATTGAGTGTACTATCAGCAAGTTTGCTGATGACACTAAGCTGGGAGGAGTGGCTGACATGCCAGAAGGCTGTGCTGTCATCCAGCGGGACCTGGACAGGCTGGAGAGTTGGGCGGGGAATAACGTGATGAAATTTAACAAGGGCAAGTGTAGAGTCCTGCATCTGGGCAGGAACAACCCCAGGTTCCAGTATAGGTTGGGAAATTACATATTAGAGAGCAGTGTAGGGGAAAGGGGACCTGGGCGTCCTGGTGGACAGCAGGATGACCATGAGCCAGCACTGTGCCCTTGTGGCCAGGAAGGCAAATGGCATCCTCGGGTGTATTACAAAGGGGATGGTTAGTAGATTGACAGAGGTCCTCCTTCCCCTCTACTCTGCCCTGGTGAGACCCCATCTGGAATATTGTGTCCAGTTCTGGGCCCCTCAGTTCAAGGACAGGGAACTGCTGGAGAGGGTCCAGCGTAGGGCAACAAAGATGATTAAGGGAGTGGAGCACCTCCCTTATGAAGAAAGGCTGAGGGAGTTGGGTCTCTTTAGCTTGGAGAAGAGGAGACTGAGGGGCGACCTCATTAATGTTTATAAATATATAAAGGGTGAGTGCCACGAGGATGGAGCCAGGCTGTTCTCGGTGGCAAACAATGATAGGACAAGGGGTAATGGGATCAAGCTGGAACACAAGAGGTTCCACTTAAATTTGAGAAGAAACAACTTCTCAGTGAGGGTGACAGAGCACTGGAACAGGCTGCCCAGGGAGGTTGTGGAGTCTCCTTCCCTGGAGACATTCAAAGCCCGCCTGGACACATTCCTGTGCGACCTCTCCTAGGCATTCCTGCTCCAGCAGGGGGATTGGACTAGATGATCTTTTGAGGTCCCTTCCAATCCCAAACATACTGTGATACTGTGATACTGTGATATTAATACCGATTTCTTAGGAACATGACTGAAAACAGTCGTTTCCGTCCCCATCTCGTAAGTAAAAACCATGAGAAGAGGGAGGGAGGGAGGAGAAGCATCGGGCTGCTTGCAGCGCGAGTGGGAAAAGTGGGGAGAAGGTTTTACGGTGCACTTATACCACAAAGAAACAATTCTAACAACAACCAGTAAAACAATTAACTCACATTCCTGACAAGCTGCTTGATTTTCAGAGAGGCAATACACAGAAGCACGTAATATGTACTGTAAAACTCGCAGATAACACACTGATAGCAAACATTAGCATTCTCTACTGTTAATTTCAACACTAGTGCGTCCTTAGCTTCTAAGTTTTCAGCCTGCTTATTGATGGGCTCTTGAAGATGTTCCATAAATTGCATGTAATTCTCATTGGGACCTTGATTAATAGTTGCAAATGATTTGGCTGCTTTGTTGGTTTCAGGCACCTTTATCATAGCTCGATATGCAAGGTCTGTTGACTGCCTCAGGATTTCAGAAACTAATCGTGCCTGTAACTGTGGTGTGCCAATTAGTGTCTCTTCTGAAAATTGGGGGATACCCACCCCTTTCAACAAATCCCCATCGTTCCATCCTAAATGATCTAGAGCTGTTACATTTTATAGGTCTAATTTTGCTTGAGTCTTTCATGGCTTTTATCTGATCTCAGGGCAACACGTACACATACTCCTTTTCCTTTTAACTTTTCAAGAAAATGCTGCAGACCCTCACCCTCATCCGAGTCATCAGATAACACGGACTTGAATGGTGCTGAAGAATCATTAGTAATGGGGGTTTCGGGATTTGGAACAGTGCACCTTTTTTTTTTTTTTTCAGATCTAGTCCAGGGAAGCCAACCCTCTTTGCTGTCTCTGCCTGTTCCTGTTGCACTTTTAATCCTCTCAAAGTCTCTAGTAACAAGTGCCATGTCGTTACACAGCTGAGTGTTTTCTTTGGATCTTTCAGTAGTGCTTTGCCCCATAGTAACATCCTTCGTAATGTCAATTCCAGAAGGCTAATACCCTGCTTCTTCAGAAGCAATTTCCATGTAGATAATATAGTACCCTCTTCTTTAGATAAGTTCCACCCTCTCCTGTTCCAGGTAGCTCACCAGCTCTTGGTTTGGTGTCTTTTCAAGGATCCGGATCTTCGGCAGCTCCCCCCTGCTGCTCTATCAGCTGTACCGGGCTCCGTCTCCACAGCTCGTCTTCGGCTGTCACCACTTCACCACTGTCTCTTCTTCATGCAAGATCCTCTTCATACAGGATCATATCAGGGTCACCAGATGTTGTGGTTGAAACGGACAAACAACATAGACCAAGCTCTTCCAGGATTAAAGTAGTAGATGCCATTTATGGCCACAAGTGCATTTTTATACAGTTTTACCAATTCATGTGTCTCTTCACTACTGGTTACAAGTTACAGCAGTAACATCTCATTGGCTATTTTTGCTATCATCAATGTTACTCTTTTACTCCCTTCTCTCTCACGGGTACATCCTTAACATCTCCGTATACTCCGTTACTCCCATCTTTCTCACAGGTAGGCCTTAATATCTTCAAGGGTAATTTCTGTTCCCATGCCCTCCGTCAGGGAATCCACGGACCCACCATAGTCCCACATGGGACAGAAAGAAAGAAAGGCCATTTTTTGAAACCAATGGAATGCCAAATTTGGAACAAAGTTTTAACAAATGAATTATCGTATTTGCCAGAAAGCCCTATACCTCTGTTAGGTCAAGATTTGTTAAGTAAATTGTAAGCTCAAATAACGTTTTCTGAGAATTCTGTTTCGTTGCATGTCCCATAAGAAGGTGCTTGGATGGCGCAGATCTGCTTGCTGCAAGCAAGAAATCTCTGATGAAATTTTGGATGCTGTATTTCCATTAGTACTGGGAAGTATTTGTAAAGCCAACACTACACGGATAGAAATGAAACAGGACTGCGATCTGGTAAGGAAAAACAATAACCAATAAACATGAAAGCCAAAATGGAGTTAGAGACTTTGATGAACAAATTTATGACAACGTTACAGGCTGACTGCATTCAATTGGACTTGCAGATTTGTCTGTTTATAGTTACAACACAAAAACAACCTATGGCTATTGTGGGACAGTATGATGAGAATGCTAACAGACTGATATACTTGGAATGGATTTTTTTGCCCAGTTCTTTCTGTCAAACTATTGCTCAACCTCTAGAACTGATTGTTATTCCGATCAAAAAATGCATATAGTGGATTTAGGTCTTAATAGGCTATGACCCATCTGTCATTTGTGAAATCTGGTTTTGATTTTTTAATTCGCAAGCTATGTCCTTGTAAATTGCACTAGCTGATTTCCTAAACGGCATATGTTTTGGCGTGTCTAAATGTGAATTGCTGCAGAATCTGCATATCTTTGACATCAGGCCACACACCATACTTGTATTTGGTCCAGCTCCATATGCTTGTACAGTTTTTGTTGATGGTTCAGGGAAGTCTCATAAAGCTGTAGTGGTCTGGCGTGAAGATAATGATTGACATAATTCTGTTAAAATTATTGAAGGTAATGGACACTATTCGCCTCAATGGACACTATTCCACAGGTTATTCATGAATGTGAAACATGCACCAAAACAAAAAAAGCCAAGCGATTAAAGCCTGTACGGTATGGGGGGGTGATGGTTAAAGTATAAGTATGGAGAGGCTTGGCAGATTGATTATATTATACTTCCACAAACACGTCAAGGTAAGTGCTATATACTTAAAATGGTGGAAGCAACCACCAGATGGTTGGAAACATACGCTGTACCCCATGCTACAGCCCAAAATACTATCTTGGGTCTTGAAAAGCAAGTCCTTTGGCGTCACAGCACGCCAGAAAGAATCGAGTCAGACAATGGCACTCATTTAAAAAACAGTCTTGTAGACAATTGGGCCAAAGAACATGGTATTGAGTGGATATATCACATTCCATATCATGTACCAGCCTCTGGGAAAACTGAAAGGTACAATGGTTTATTAAAAACTACACTAAAGACATTGGGTGGTGGAACCTTTAAAAACTGGGATTCACATTTAGCAAAGGTACTTGGTCGGTCAACACTAGGGGATCAACTAATCGAGCTGAGCCTGCCCAATCAGAAATTCTACGTACTATGGAAGGAGATAAAGTCCCTGTAGTACACATGAAAAATATGTTAGGAAAGGCAGTCTGGATTACTCCTGCCTCAGGCAAAGGCAAGCCCATTCGTGGGATTGTTTTTGCCCAGGGACCAGCAGCACTTGGTGGGTGATGCTTAAGAATGGAGAAGTTTGGTGTGTACCTCAAGGGGATTTGATTTTAGGTGAAAACATGCAATACTGAACTGCATGATGTGAATTGCTGCACTAACAGTGTTTAATAAGTGTCTTTCAGATCAAGACAGTGGTGATGAAACCAGAGCTAGCTTCTTCGAGTGGCGCCTCACAACTTCTTCGAAGTTGATTCCTTTGACCCACAAACCGTGGGCATGAGATGCGCTATATGTACCATTTTTCCTGCCCCAGGAGACTGTTGTGATAAATGAAGCTTAAAGTCATTAACTAAATGAACTTAATGAACTTTTCAAAAGGATGGTCCATGGACTAAGAGAATGATGAATTACGCCTGTGTATATATGTACATATGTGTATATATATACATGGTAGTATTAATTAACTAGATTGTATTGATACGGCCTAAGCATGCCATGAATGATATGTAATAAGGGGTGGAATGTCCTGGTTTTGTTAGAAAACAAGACCAGTTTCTCTTTTAGTGAATTTTTCTTTCAATTAAATTCTTCTTAGTAAGTCCACTTTTCTGAAAGCTAGATACATGCATGTTTTGGTAGACATAGCAATGGAAGGCAAGGTCGCTGATAAGGATGCACATATCGTAAGTGAGAGGGGCAAGGAGGAGTGAACTGAACAGGTGACTAAAACTGACCAACTAAATATTCCATCCCATCCACATCATAACACCATATAAAATGGGAGATCACAAGGGTCTCAGCCCTTTTCTTCAACTGTGGCTGACAACTGGAAAGGACCCTGCCTGCCATCCCTGCAAATCTGATGCCTAGTAACAGACCCTGCATCCTTGAATCCAGTTCCAGTTTGCTGCAGAGTCCAACCCAGGACTTCCAGGTGCCTGCCCTGCAGTTGCTGGAGCAGTGCTGAGTTTTTCTGGGGAATTCAAGATTGGTTTTGTATATTTTGTATTATTTTCTCTATTTTATTAGTAGCATTAGTAAAGTATTTTTTACTTTGCCTCTCTTTGCTCTCCTATTGCCTTTACTTAGTGGGGGCAGGGGGGGGGCTGAGGCAGGGGGGAAAGGGAGGGGATTGACAAAGCATCTGCCACAGTTTATTGTTGCCCTGCAGTCAAACCTTGACACAGTTACATAAGTCTTTACCTGTTACACAGTATAAAAAGCTCACTGTTAAATCAGGAGATGTACATTTTGTGATGATCCAGAAAACCATGCAGATAGCTGACAAGACCAATTGCTGAGTATGCGCCCAGAGAATCCAAATAAAGGTGTTTTCATATTAGGAATACCCCTCCCTAATTAATATATCTTGAGAAAACACTTCATTTGGATGTTGATCAATCTAAAAGAATCATAACTGAATTAGAGGAGATTTGGAAACATTATACAGTCTTGCATGAGGTACAGAAAAGCGATATCTGTTACAGATTTCAAGAAGTTTGGACATAATTAGTGTCCTGGATTCCTGATTTACAGGCATATATTAAGAAATTGATTTTCATCATTGTATCAGCAATTGTTATATTTGTATGTTTCTGTGTTATGTTGCAATGTGTGATTAAGTGTTGTGCTGCAGTAATGTAATGAATATGCAAAGGATTTCTTAGAAATGTAATGAATATCTATGATCTGGATGGATATAACCTGTGCCTGGAGCTTCTTCTGCCCACGACCCCAAAGGAGGATGGATCCCCTGGGGTTGGCCAATAAAGGATACTTGCTTTTAAAACTGCAAATTTTGGTTTTAGAATTTTTTTTAATTGGTCGATTTATGGTATCAGTATGGGACTATGTTTTGGATTTATGCTAAAAGCAGTGTTGATAATACAGAGATGTTTTCATTATTGTTGAGCAACTCTTGCACATAGTGGAGGCCTGTTCTGCCTCTCACACTGCCCCACCAGCAAGTGGGCTAGGGGGGCCAATGAGCTGGCAGAGGGGACACAGCTGGGACAGCTGACCCCAACAAAAATTGCTTGAAGGATACTATTTGTCTATGTATTGCTCTAGCAAAAAAGGTCACTGTTAATCTTTTTCTAAGCTTCAGCTGTACCAGAAAGAAATAAAATATTTAGGATTCATATTAAAAAGAAAAATTAGTAGACCCAGAATGGGTCCAAACTTCTGCAGAAATATCTCGAACAGATCTTAAAGAAGCTATTGTCAAAACTAGTATTAGAAACTAGATTACCCTGGACTAGATGTCTATCTATAGCCCTGTTGAGAATCAGAACTGCTTCTTGCAAGGATATAGAAATTTTGTCTTATGAAATGCTCTTTGGGCTACCATACCTAGGCAAAAATAATGGCCCCCCACAGTTGGAAACTAAAGATGTGTTTCTCAAAAACTATATACTTGGGTTGTCTTCTTCTCTATCTTGTCTCAGGCACCAAGGGCTTCTAGCACAAACTCTGCCATTAGAGTCTGCAGCTCACAAGTTTCAGTCTGAAGACTGGGTCCTGGTCTAATTGTGGAAGGAAACTAAGCTTCAGCCAGATTGGGAAGGACCACTGAAGTTCTACTGACCACCGACACAGCAGTACAAACAGCTGAGAAAGGGTGGACTCATTACACATGGACCAAAAGGCAAATTGAACCTCCAAAGGACAACAGTGAGTAGCAAGTACAGAAAAATTATGACCTCCTTCAACTAAAGATACAGAGATTAAAATGAAATGGAACATTTGGGGATTATAAATCCTGTATTATGTAGAATTCACAAATGGGTTACTCATCATTAACATAACTGAAACTGAAGGTTTCCTGACAATTCAAGCAGATGCTTGCCAGATCCTTAATTGTGGATCCTGCTGGATGACCCTAAAGTGGTCACTGCTGTAGAAATATCAGATTTAAGAGAAACCTTTGAAATCAAAACAGGACATAGAGATAAAAATGCCTGGGTAGAATGGATCAAATATATGGTGCAAAGCCTAAACGAGCAATTGCTATGCATGTGTATCATGAAGGCCTGTGGCACAAATGCTACCCTTCCCTCTGGGATGGAGTGAAGATCAGTAGGGGACAGAGTGCATCTTAGCCTTATACCAAGACACTACGACATGGGGAAAATAAGTCATGTCACACTCTCTCCCTACTCTTTCCAGCCTTATGGAGGAAAGATATCAGGATTCCCCTGAAATTTTCAGGAATAATTGGAAATCATACTGCCTATCTCTCACAACAGGACAGGAATGATACCGGGTTCCTAGAACACATGAGTAGATGTGTAGAGACATGGGAAGTTGGTCCTCATGAAAGCAATTATACTTCTTTAAATGTTCCCTGAGCAGATCTTTGGTGGTACTGTGGGAAGAGGATACTTCATTCCACTTTACCTCCCCACTGGGAAGGTACCCGTGACATTGTTCAATTGGCAATTCCTTTTAGCCTGGCATTTGAACACCATATTTCATCAGGGCAACAGAAAAAGGAGTTTAGGGTTTTCCTTTGAAGACAGAATTTATCTTGATTTGATTGGGGTCCCCAGAGGGGTCCCCAATGAACACAAAATAAGAAATCAAGTAATGGTGGGTTTTGAATCCTTTTTATTCTAGTGGGTAACTATAAACAAGAATGTAGATTGGATAAATTACATCTATTATAACCAATAACGATTTATAAATTATACTAGAGAAGCAGTCAAGGGAATCGCTGAACAATTAGATGCTACTAGTAGAATGGCATGGGAAAATAGGATGGTCCTAGATATGATGTTAGCAGAAAAAGGTGGTGTATGTGTAATGTTAGGAGATAGGTGTTGCACCTTTATCCCAAACAATACTGCCCCCGATGGCACTATAACTAGAGCATTGCAAGGACTCACAACTTCAACAGAAGAATTGGCTGAGAATTCAGGGATAGTTCACTCACAGGATGGTTAGAATCTTGATTTGGAAAAAGAAAAGAAATGATAGTATCTATTTTTACTTATTTAATCATAGTAGTAGGAGTGCTAACTGCAATAGGATGCGGCATCATTCCGTGTGTTCAATGCCTTATCGAGACAGCTCTATCAAAGCAAATGCCTTTAGGGCCACCACCATACTCTGATAAAACAATGCTGCTAGAACAGGAAGAAGGAAGCAATGCCGAATATATAACTCCTGAAAAAAAATGTGAAATCATGTTGTCTAGGCTTGAAGCCACCTACGAGACTATATAATAATGCAAAAAAAAACAAAAGTAAAAAGTAAAAAGAAGGAGAGGAGGAAATTGTAAGGAGCCATTGAAGGAGGAATGTTGTTTTTACAACTGGGGACCTGGCACCTGACCCCAGTGAGGGGAGGACTGAGAGACATCTGACTATGAATCTTTAATGCAAAACAAAGTCTCTTCGAACTAATCCTAGAATGCATATTGATTCTTGTGGAGTATCTTAGAGTCATCTTGAGTTACTGGAACGACCTTGACCAAAATAGAATGAGAAACCAGAATGTTTTTGTACAAGAAAAGATATTTACAATGTGTCAGCCAAACTGCCAGAGCGTGTGAAACATTAAGTAGAGCAATCGTAAGATAACTTTGAGCGCGTGGACAGCTGCCATAAGCCAATTAAAACAGAAAGTTAAACCCGTGTACAACAGATACTAACTATAAATGTAAGTGCCTTGCCAAACTAAAGGGTCTCTTGGTTCACCCGCACTGAGAGTCCGTGCTGTTAATCCCTCAGATTCCTGTATTTAAAAAGTTAAACTAGGGGGAAGGGTAGCCAAAGAGCCAGGAATCCATATTTTAAATAAATCAATAAGGGAAGGGGGTTAATAGAATTAGATGAATGAGGTAGATAAACTGAGGCAGGCGTCAGACAGTCTGTAAAGCCTGCAGTTCCAAACCAATGGGGAACAAGGAAGGGAATATAGAGGCCAGGATTCGGGGGGATATAAGCAAGGGTTTTTTGCCCTATTCCCCTTTTTTTGCCCTATTCCGTATGCCTACCTTTAGGAAGAACACCCAGTTTTGCAAAATCATTAAATATGCTTTGCTGAGAGATTCTGCCCAAGCCTACTATATTGGCAAGATGATAGTTTCCTACAGTGTGTGTGTTTTTGATTAGGCAAATTGTGTTGTACCTGAACATTTGAAGGGTATAAGAACCCTGTGTAAAACCATATTTAGGGTGCCCCAATTTGACTGGGACACCTCATGCATATATTTAGCCTTGTAATTCTATACTTTACATCCTGGCCTATCTCCTCATGCGGCACAGGCCAGTTGCAAATTTTCATGACAAGGGTATTGGGGCTCCCATCCCTCCCCAAAGGCACAACAAGGCACTAGAGCCCCCACACCAGCCCCTCAACCTGGCCTACATCACGAGTGGGCAGGGAGGGTCCGCCTGTGAGCACTGCAGGCCTTCATGACCGCCTCTCCCACTAAATAAAGGAGCATCTAATTACTCCCTTCAATTCATCAGTAGACTGGTTTATTTATGAGGAGGAAACACCCACTTTTCTTTCTCCAGACTGGGCAGTTTTTGCATCCCTCTGCAAGGGATGGGTTTATTGCCCAGAGCTGCTGAGCAGATTCACACGTGGCCAACCCTGAGGGTTTTCCCCCTGCAGGGTTCTGCTGCTCCCCATGGAAGCGCCCCTCCTCCAGTACCATGCGCCTCCGCTGTCCCCTCACCCCTGCGACATCCCTCCCTGCCGGTGCATGCTCCACTGCAGCGCTGCTCCGCCCTTTGCTTTATTCTAGAAAAAGGAAAATAAGGCACGGGCTGAGAAAAAGTGAAATAACTAACTTACGCTATTTCTATGGATAAACAACTTTCTGTTTTTACCTTTTGCTTAGCCGTTTGTTTTGCCTCTCTGTCCGCCAGCCTTTTCCAATTCCGAGCTCACTTTCTAGTGTGCCTTAATATGCATGATTGCCATTTTCTTAGGAAGTTGAACTGCTTCCGGTAGTTTCAATATCTCCTCCGCATGTTTGATATATTTGCCTTGAGAGTTCAAAAGTCCCTTTTCTTTCCAAATTGCTCTGTGCACAGCTAGCTGCTTCCGTCCATAAACCAGTTTTCAGCGTTTTCAATAGGAAGGTCTTTTAGATCTGGTCAATTGGATTATGTTGCTTTGATGGTCTCCAGGCAGTCATGATGAACTGGTTCTCCAAAGTTACCACTGAGGAAAGAAACTAGGTTGACAATGTTAGTGACAATAATTTCTACACCATCTTGTTAGACACTGTGTGGGATACGAGCACAGTCATTTTCTGACCCACTGTAAATCTCCGGGCCTCTTGTATATTCAGTACCACTGCAGTAACTGCCCGCAGGCATCCAGGCCACCCCTTTGCAGTTGCGTCTAACTGTTTAGAGAAATAGGCCACTGCTTGTCGATATGGGCCAAGATCCTGTGCCAATATATCCAAGACTATTCCCTGTTTTTCGTGAGAGAATAGGAAAAATGGTTTACTCACATCTGGGAGTCCTAGAGGAGGGGCTGACATCAAAGCCTTTTTAAGTTCTTTAAAGGCTTGTGTGGCTTCCTTATTCCATTGCAGGTGTTTCTGGTCCATAGGGTCCAGGTCATGCATGTCTCCTTGGTTCTAGTAGTGATTAAAATGTCATCCACATATTGTAGCATCTGTCCCTCATCAGACGGGGCTTCCCAGGATTCAAAATCTTTAGCAAGCTGATTTCCAAATACTGTCGGGCTATTCTTGAATCTTTGTGGCAACACCGTCCATGTGAGCTGGGTTTTACATTTATTTTTAGGGTTCTCTCATTCAAATGCAAATGTTGTCTGTCTGGCTTTGTTAGCAATCAGGACACATAACTACGGGCGTAGTTATATGCGGTGCTTTATTTCAGCGCTGGGAAACCAGGGGGTCGCACCCAAAGCTGGCTTCCAACAGCTGATTCAGACTACACCTTATTATACAAGTTAGTTGCATACATATTCATTACAACCCCTGACAACCATTAGCATATTCCACACCTATTCTAACACAAACTTCTTATCTAAAAGATGCTATGTTTACCAGTTATTTTCTAAGGTACCAACTTTAAAAGAATATATCGTAAATCTATGTCCACCTTAAGAATAAGGCTCGGTTACAGTTACCTGCCTTATAAGAATATACCATAAATCTATGTCAACTTTAAGAATAGAGTTTGGTTACTGAATACAAGAATTCTATGGTTACAGGGCTGGTTGCTATCTTAATGTTAATCCAACTATAACAGATCCAGCGATATCCAGGGTAGAGCCAGCGAAGGCCCATCCTGACCTGTTCCAGAAGGGAACATGGAAGGAAACATCTTGTAAAGTTGATTCTGTTACTAACAGCTTCATGCAGAGGGAGGCAAAAGAAAGCATCTTTTAAATCTAGAACGATAAACCAAGTCAAATGAGGTGTTAATACTCTCAGAAGGGTGTATGGGTCTGCTACCACTGGGTAGAGGTCTTCAGCTATTTTGTTTATAGCTCATAAGTCCTGAATCACCCAATATGACCCGTCTGGCTTGCGGACAGGCAACATAGGGGTGTTATAACTGGACTCACATTCCTTTAATAACCCTATTTGCAGGAATTTCTCTATTACTGTCTGAATTCCTACTTCTGAACCCGGCTCCAAAGGTGTATATCTAAGGGGAAATCCGGGTGCTCTGTGCGCGTTACACACAACAAAGCAGCCCAGCAGGAACGGGCCAGGCGGCGGCGACTGCCCCCCCCCCCCGTCCCCCGCTTCATCCCCCGCGGGCGGCGAGCCCGGAGGAGAGGAGCTCCAGCTCCAGCAGCCGTCGCTCTCCCCCCCACTTTTTCCGCCGCTTTAGCAGGCAGTAAGCTTTTTACTTTTTTTCTTCTTCTCGCAACAGTTTATCGAGGGGGAGCTGCCGGGCATAGGCTAGGGTTCCTCTTGCCCGTTTTCTCTCTTCATTTAATTCCTGCGACTATAAACTTTATATGCAATTTCAATTAGCTGAGCAATACTTACATCCCTCAGCTCCTACCTTTTGTAATTTCTTACAGATGTCAATAAACAGCGTATTAGGCATCAATCCCTTACACTCATTTTAGATCCAAATCAGTCTATCCACAGAATAACACTAACTGCAATACAGCTAACCCAGAATTTCACATTCAAATCACTTCCCCCCCTAATTTACTTTCATGTGTACAGATGTATCTTAAGGGGGAGCAAGGTGATACTTGAGTAATGGAACCGGTTCTCATTTTGTAATTATCTCCCCAAAAAAATTCTTTTGGTACCAAATATAAATATACAAACTAAAATACTGAGTTCAGACGCTCAAACCAAATACTAAGTTCAAATATGCGAACAGATCACAATTACACTTATTCAAAACAGTATCTCCATTTTAGCATTGCACCTTTGGACCGCTTACTGCTCAGCCAGGTGGAGGCACCACTGGGTCTCCCTGACAAAACAGGTCAGTGCATGCTGGAGCCCCATCAGCACCTGCCCCCCCCCCCCCCCCCGCCCCACCGCCGCAGCAAGCTGGACTGGGCAAGGCTTTTATTAGTGTCTCATCTGGGGTGCTACAACTGTTATCCCAAAAACAGGATTCTTTATTCGGTGCACATACAAAAGAGCCAAATTTAGTACACCAAAATGAGACACAGCCTATCACAGAGTTGTGCAAGTCTGGATGCTGGAATAAAGCTAGCATGCTAGAAAGAAAAGTAACAGCTATCACACACAAAATCTTATCATCACATTCACGCAGTTAAGAGCTAAATTGCTCATCTTCACAAAATGTACATTTTTGGGTCAATCTGTGATCTTACTGTACCATATAACAGGCAAAAGACTTATGAAACTGTAATACATTTAAACAGATACCTACAAAGAACAAAAAAGTTAGTACTCGAAAGCATCTTGCAGACAGTTTTGCCAGTTTTCTGTGATTCATTTGTTATCAGCTAATTCTCTCTCTACTTGTTCAAGTTCAAACCATTCTGCTCGTAAATCTGTCTACAGTGATTTAATGGTCTCTTGCTCAGTTTGCTTGTCTTTCGTGGCAGCTATCAATGCTGCTCCCAAAACAGCAGAGATCTCAAATCTGCTTTCTTTTGCCAAGTCCCTTATTTGCTCAGTTACAATATCTGGAGACGACCAATGTCCAGAAGCCCACCTAAGACCCTCAGGAGTCGGGCAAGCCTTATAATCTTTCAGTAAACTCAACATCAGGGAGCAGTCCAGGCCTGGCTTGACCCAGGATGCCATGACCTTCTGCCGGAGAACATGGGACAGACCGATCAGTCCTCCTTTAGAGCCTCTGGCTCCTATCCCCTCCCAAACCACTTCTCACAGAATATCCCACTTCTGACACCAAATAAACTGTCCCGTCCCAACAGATGGGATGAGGGATGAGTTAACTCTTTGTTTCTCCTTATCTCTTTGAGTTTTTCTAGTTTCTTTCTTATATCTCCCCAGGATTTTGTTACAAACTGGGGGGTCCACTCCTTGAGTCCATTTATCCTTTGCTTTTTCCTTGGGTGAACTTCTCTTCATCCCAGAATTCTAGCATGATCCCCCCCAAAGGGACTGTTGGGGGGTCCAAAATTCTAACATGACCCCCCCACCAAGGGACTGTCAGGGGGGGTACCTCCAGCAGGTCGCTCCCCTTCGACCTCTTGTGGGGATCAAACCCATGAAACCTGGCTCACAACGTGGGGATTGAGCCCACTAGCTTACAACGTGGGGCTCAAACCCATGACACAGAGAGAGTTGGCTTACAACATGGAAGGACTCCGCATTCGCTTCGCAACCAGGTTGCATCTCAGCCAACACCAGTCACACAATCACATTACCCGACCCGACGGTACTTACAGTCCATTTTTCCCGTTGGGACCTTCGTGCACTCTGGATTACGGGTAAACTGCAGTATTCAGGGGGAGTGAGCTCAATCCTTTTGCTTATGTTTTAATTTTGAATAATGTTGGTAGCTCTCCACACACCCGAGTCCAAGGGCCACTATTAAAGTGGGGTGCCTCCCTTGAACCTGAGGTAACACAGAGCTATCCAAGGTTATCACATTGGGATCACCAATTGAAATAAATAACTTATGCTATTTCTATGGATAAACAATGTTTAATCCAATTCCTTAATTGTATCCCTTAAACACATGTTCATTAGAGCATAAGCAAAAGAGCGCTGGGTGCGTGGGGGATTCGCTCCGCCCAACACGCACACCTTTTAACAATAAGAAGTGTGCTTAAATACAGTAAGGTATTACATATTCATTATAACCCCAGGAATGCCTATACATATTCATAACCTTTCCCTGCTTCTTATTAAAATGAGTCTCAGATAACCATTTTCATAGTCTGTTCCTTGACCCTCCCCTGTTACGCCTGCGCAGTGTCACTTGGTGATTTTGAGGAGGGGTCTTTGAGGGTCTTTGGATGAAGGCTCCTTCAGCTTCGTCACAGTAAACTTTTTACTTTTGGCTCATTATGCTGAATTGACTGGAACCCAAGCTGCCAAGTCAACCAAAATCAGACTGGCGCCCCCTTTTTGCTGTAAATCTTGGCTATCTTGTCTCCTCAAGGTTACAGCTGGTGCTGTAAAACTTCTTATCTCGGCATTTGATGAGGTTCTGTTTTTTTTCTTAACACAATTGGTTACATACAGCTCTAAACATTATATTGTTTAAAGCATTAGTTCGTTAGTAGGCCCTTATTATGTGGCTGGTTAACCTTTAAAATCTTAGTTCCCTCTATCAATATAACTTCATAAACAAGTTTCATAACTTTTTACATAGAACTTAACCACCTTTTCCTTTTTCCAGGTTCAGAGCCCGTGCCTCATTTGGTTATATCTGTAAACACTAAACATCTTAGCACGAATCACAACTGCACTTCTCACAAAAGGAAACCCCCTTACTCGGTCCCCACACAACACAGCTAACCAAAGCCTGCCTGCCTCTGCCTGCCTCTGCCTGCCTCTGCCTGCCTCTGCCTGCCTCTGCCTGCCTCTGCCTGCCTCTGCCTGCCTCTGCCTGCCTCTGCCTGCCTCTGCCTGCCTCTGCCTGCCTCTGCCTGCCTCTGCCTGCCTCTGCCTGCCTCTGCCTGCCTCTGCCTGCCTCTGCCTGCCTCTGCCTGCCTCTGCCTGCTGCACTATAGCGGAGAGAAATGGGGGAGGGGCGGGAGGGCTCGCTCGCTCCCCTAGCAAGCAACTACTGCACTGACACCGCCCGCCAGCACCATTCTGCTCTCAGCGTAGCTTGAGCGCCGGCGTAGTTCCACCTTCTACCCTGCTCTAAGTGGCTGGCGGCGCTCAGGCCTGTTTCTCATTGGGCCTGGCGGCAGCCGGGAAAAACGCTTGATAGGTTCTGCTGTGTCTGGTTGTAGGGTTGGTGGAGGCTAGTTGCTATGGGGATTGGTTTGTTAGGGAGAAGTTGGACGGAGTGCGGGAGGCGGTGGGTGCTTTCGTGTGAGGGTGGCTTCGCGGGAGAGCCAGTGGCGTCCTGGGAAGGTAACCTACACACCTTTGGGTCCCGTTTCACCGATATGTTCTCTGCGGGCGGCGGCGGTGCCGCTGGTGCCGCTGGTGCCGCTGGTGCCGCTGGTGCCGCTGGTGCCGCTGGTGCCGCTGGTGCCGCTGGTGCCGCTGGTGCCGCTGGTGCCGCCGCCGTCTCTCCGGCTTCGGGCAGGCGGTGGAGGCCGCTCTGTAGCTGCGGTATTGTAGGGAGCGGCTCTGAGGGAGTTGGGAAGGGTTTTTTGCGGACCCTGGGGTGGTATGGGGGGGGGGGGAAGGTGGTTGTTGGACTAGGGGTGAAAAAGAGGAGGGTGATCTAAAGGGAGGCATCGGGGAAAATCCTGGGGAGGGGGGTAGGTGGCTTTGGGGTGGGAAACAAATACAATGTGATTTTGAAGGAGGAGATTTGTAGGTCGAGGGGGAGGGTGGCTTTGGGCAGGCTGAAGGTGGTTGTGGTGGAAGGGAAGTTCAGAGTTTCGGTGGTGTCTGATACTAAATTAAACGACTGTGGCAAGAACGTGTTTTGTCTTTCCGGTATGGTTCTGAGTTTGCTCTCTTGCCAGTAGTATGGGGCTCCTCAGAGGACCCGAAGGCATGGGGGAGGGGGGGGGCTAATGGTTCTTTGCGCAGGCTGTAATTAAAAGCAGAACTTGATACAAGTGTACGGTTTGTTATGTTGTGAGGGGAAAGCATTTTCCTGCAAATGGTGTGGATAATGAACTGCTAGGATCCAGTTAAGGGGCTCTGTGCAGTCCAGGGAAGGCCTGTGGAAGGCAGCTGGATGTTGGCGCATCCCAACCAGTGGTTTGTTTGAGTATAGCTGTAGAAAAATGTATTTGTATATACTTATTTGAGAAGTAGAAGGTAAAAACATTCAGTATTCTTTTCTTTTGCAGAGTTGTCAAGTGCAGCCTGTGTTTTGTCAGGATCTTATTCAGTCTCCATGTTGTTCCATCTGCCTGATCTGAGAAAAAGTTGAGGACTCTCTGTTTGAGCTATGTGTTTCTAATAAGATTTTTTTTTTTGTGACTCTGAAAAAGGTAGATGTGTATCCTTGAAGAAGCAGAGGTACAGACTAGATGGATCTAAAGACAGCAGTGTTCATTGCAGCTCGTGATGGCAAGCTGCGACTCCTTTCCAAGTTACTGACAAGCAAAACCAGAGAAGAGGTGGCCTTACTGATGTCAGAAAAAAGCAATGGCGCCACACCACTTTTGATGGCAGCCCGTTATGGACACATTGACGTGGTGGAATACTTGTTGGACTATTGCTCTGCTTCTATAGAAATTAGTGGTTCAGTTAATTTTGATGGTGAGACCATTGAGGGAGCTCCGCCATTATGGGCAGCATCAGCTGCTGGCCACTTGAAAGTGGTTCAGTGTCTGTTAGATCATGGTGCGTCTGTCAACAACACAACTCTAACAAATTCAACTCCACTTAGAGCTGCCTGTTTTGATGGTCACCTGGAAATAGTAAAATATCTTGTGGAGCACAAAGCAGACTTGGAAGTATCAAACCGTCATGGGCATACATGCTTGATGATCTCATGTTACAAAGGCCACAAAGAAATTGCTCAGTATTTACTTGAAAAAGGAGCTGATGTTAACAGAAAAAGCGTTAAAGGTAAGTTCATAGTTTCATTTTTTCTTGTAGTAAATAGGGGTGAAGTTACTAGTGTACTTTAGGAGACTGACATCAAAAAATATTCTTCTAGTCTCATAATGTTGGTATGTTTTTCCTGTAAGAGATGAAGTGTATTTAGCTATGTTTTTACAAGTTTTTTTTCAGCATACTCATTTCATACTGGCTATAAAATGTAATTCTAAATTGATACATTTTAATCTAAAGATTTTGCATTTATACATGTGCAAAATGCTAATCGACTTTTGCTGAGAAATATTTGTAGCAGATAGATGAGCATATATTGTGTAAAATTTAGGATGTTTTTCATACTGTTTCTTAACAAACCAAATATGCTGTACATAAAATTTGCCTGTGCCACCAAGACTAGAATGGCGAAAGATGTATAAAAGAGAAGAATTTTTTTCTTCATTGGAAATGAATAATCACTTTACTCTTTACTCCTCCTCTCCCTCAAATTCTTGAATCCTTTTGGACCTTTTTTCAATGTTAGTAAACAAAAATGTATTTTAGAATTAAGGAAATGAATCTTCATGTGACTCTGATCACAACAGAAAGACTTCAGTAGTGCACAGATCATGAAGAACGTTTGTTTGCCTCTGTTTCAGTTATCCTGACACATTGTTCAAAGTGAAGAATTATGTCCTTTTTGCTGTGATCATATTTATGTGTGGACCTCTTAATTGCTGGCTTTTGTTACATCTCAAACTTGTATGTGAATATGAATTGACCTAAAAGGTGTATTGGTTATTGCAGGTTATGGTTAGCTTTTTAGCTCATTGAACCAGGATTGTGTTTCAGCATCTTATTTTGTTAATAAATATTTATTAATAATAAATCTGCTAATGAATCTTCCTGTAGCATGGTACTTCAGTTGCCCTTTTCTGGCTAATTAGAATTTTAACACTATAATACACTTCAAGTATATTTTGACAGAAAACCCTGTAGTGCCTAGTTTACTGCACAATATTGTCAAATGCCAAATATGAGAGTAATCTCTTTGAAAAAGCTGCTCAGTTAAATATGCTTTTTTTTCCTCAAGTCATGGAATTCCGTGGGTTTAATATAAAGAAAGCTAAACTAAAAATTTATCGTAGATGTGGGCAGAGCAAAATAAATCTTTCTTTGTAAAGATTCAAGGTTGCCTATGAATCATGGACTTGTGATAGGATAAAGATGTCATGGTTTTAGACTGGGTTCTTGGAATAACATGCTAAATACAAAATTTACATTATTTTTAGTTTAAAATATCCCTTTATATGGTAGGTACGAACGGAGCAGAGCTGCTAAATAGCTTATGCAACAGGAAAAAAGTTAAATCTGTGGATGTCTCATTCCTCATTTTTGTGTTAGTAGAGTAGGTTTTAATTTACTCATTGTTCACTTCACTAGTGCATTAATTTTATTTTTATTTATTGTTTAAATGACTGAATGGCAGCTGTGCACTGCTGACGATTTTCCTCACTACTCTCAGATTTTTTTAATCTTAGTTCCTTCCTCTCTCTGCTTCCTTCAGTTTGTGCGACTTAAAACTTAGACACATGAGCAAAACTTCTGAAGGTATTAACTGTTCCTTATTTTTTAATAATAGTAAAGTTGGATTGGCTGTGTTTTAGCTCATAAAATTAATTCTATCTTTTGGACTACAATGTGTACAAATGCATGTGTGTACATATATCTTTTGGTCAAGTACAGACTGCCTTTTTGTGTTTGGAAACAAATGCTTCTCTCTGATATGACCTGACCATGCTCCTTTGGCCTCATGAAGCAATCTGGTCTCTGAAGTTATTAAATAAGCAGTGACAAGCTAAAGGAAGAGAGAAAGTGCAATAAACCATGAAAGCTAGCTGTAGAAAGGCAGAAGAAATTATCAAGACTGGTAGCCTTAAATATTACAACAGTATGTGTGTTGCAATGGCTGAGGCTCAACAACTAACATTCTGAGCTTTGTTTTGCAAGAATGCTTGCTGGCTATTAATTTCAAAATGAATGTTTCCAATGTCATTCTACGCTGTCATATTCCACCTCAGAGTCTTTGTCTATTGAATTCATTTTCTACTCATCCCTGTTGTCTAACATCTCTCTTGACAGAGAGTAGAGGTGCTTGTGGTAGGGAGATGAAGAGAACTTATAAGAAAAATCCAAATTCTTGGAGGTGACAAAATAAGTAAGTTCACAGAGATCTAAAAGCCAGGTTGACAACTGAGGCAGGGATATAAAAGAGTAGTTTTAAAACATGCAATTAAGTCCTGCTTCTAAAATACAGACATAATTCAGCAACTACTAAAATTCATAATGTGGATGTTTTGGAAGGTGAGTTGTGGAGGTGCAAAAGTATAGCTGGGATATGATTTCTGAGTCTGATTCAGGTAGGGTACTATGTTGGGGTGAAGTATAGGTCTAGCACCATCTAACAGGAGATGATGGTGAAGAAGGAAGTAACAAGAGTTTGGGGTTAGATAAGTGCTGTACTGCAAAAGATGGTCAGTAGTTCTGAATTTTAAATATGAGCATTAAGTTATCTTTGTTCTTGCCACTGTTTTACAGATCTGACTTTTAGTTTCCCCAAAGTTTTATGAAGAACATGAGTCACAGAAATGGAAACAAAAGATTTTCTTAATACTTTGTCACATGAACAGTGCAAGTGAGGGAAGAAGTGATAAACAGGATAAACAAGCTCTTCTTCATTTCTTTTAGAACTGCAGAATTAAAGACTTTTTTAGAAAAGCAGAAAGTAGTTAAAGCTGTTGGAAGGTAAAATGTGGGAAAGCAAGATGTGCAGTTCCAGCCACCTGGATGATAAAGGAAGATCAATACTAACATGACCATCTGGATGGTCCAAGACATAATACTAACATAATAATATATAAAGGTCCTTGGACAGATTACTTTGAAGTACGTTTCTCATAATTGTAAAAAGTTATAGCCCAGACTCGTGAGAATGGAATCTTGGGCCAGATAACCGCCCCCAAGTGCATGGGATGTGTGAATGTCCTTGAACCTGGCCTGTGAATGAGTGGAAAAACAAGTGAGACAAACATCACATGAGTTTAGTGTGTTTTTAATAGCAGTTAGTGGAAAAACACCTTTTGTAAACATCTTAGTCCAGGCCCGTACCTGTAAATTCTATAAATTGTCAATGGTGAATAAAGAAGGCGGCCTAGGTCAGTTCTCTGTTTGGCCAGGCTCTGTGCCTTTTTTCCAGAACAAGATCTCTGCCTCTGCGTGAATTTCTGTCTGCATCCCAGTACACGTCGTCCCTAATGGCCGCAGAAGCTGTGTTTCCAATGTGAATTAATTTGGCATTTTCTTTCTAATTCAGGGGCTTTTCCAGTACATTACTTTTGGGTAGAGAAGCTGCAGGTTAAAACTAACAGGGCTTGATATATTTCACTGATATGAAACAGATCTCGAATAGCATATTAGTTGTTGGTTTTAATTACAAAATATATTTTGCTCTTAAAATAAGGAATAGTATGGATAATACCATAGTAGCAGAAACCTGAGTTTTTCATGAGGATGAAGAACCCTAGAATTAAACTCTGAATAAGATACAGGCCACCTACTCATGTGCTTAGATCAGGACGAACATGCTGCATTTTGGCTGCATGCAGTTTTCTATTCTACTGCATTGTGAAGCCTGCCAGTGATCTGTAGTTAAAAGATCATGTTCCCTTATGGTGTTAATAGACTTCTGGAGTCTTGATCAGTATTTTGCTGATGTGTTTCTGTGCAGTCTTCTTTTGGCTAGTCAGTGTTTGTATGGGGTTGGGGGAGATGCTTGCTCTTGTAATTCAAGTGATAGTGTGCTTTGATGTGCCTCAGAATTATAGATTTGGGCTTTGTTGGTGATCTTCCAGGGGCTGTGTTTGCTGGAATTGGATTTTCTATTTAAAATACATTTAATTTCCACAACAGAGATATTTTGCATGCCAATCATTTTAAAGGGATGTTACACCTCTAGTCTAATTCCAGACAGAATACTTGGACCTTGCACTTTAAGAAATTGCAATGGATATTTTGATACTTTGCATTATGCTTTATCGCTTCTCTGTCAGACCTGCTCTAATAATGGAGGTTCATTCCCTTCCTTTCTGCAATTAAGAAGTTAAACTACTGATAAAGTACACCAGCTCTGATAACCAGGATGGTATGTACATAATGGTGCAGGGAATAAGAACTCTTTTTTCCAAAAGTAACTACTTGAAAGGCAGATTTTTTTTTTTCTGAATGTGGCTTGTAATTCTTTCCATTGCTGAGTTGCTTGGAATGTGGTGTCTTTCTCATTGAGATGGTATTCCTGGGTTTCACTGATGCTCTTTACTGCCTCTGTCTCCCTTCAGTTGTTAAGACACATCTCCTAGCCAAAAGACTAACTTTCTTATAACTATTAGAAAATTTAAGAACTGCTGGATTAGGCATTCATTTAGGTATCTCTTGAGATCTGTGCAGGAATGTTTGGTTGGAAATAATGTTTTTTGTTGTCTGTCATACTACATACTACCATAAAAGTTAGAGGGAATCATGCATTTTGAAAATGTAAAATAATGATATGAAGTCTTGTTGTTCTTAAATACTGTTAGCTATGATGCAGTGCTTAGTTATAATGGCCTTGTAAAATAATGTGGAGGATGAGGCTTGTTCAGTTTACGTGCTCATTTTGGAAAGTTTGGAAGTATACAGGCCTCACTCTCTGAGTACCTTATCAAGGTTAGAAATATGGTAATGTTTTATCAAGGACTAGTAGTATTTCAATGTGAGAGGCTGAAAAGCATAATATTCAAACCTGCTGGGGGGGGATTATTTTTACAGACTTGACAGACTCAGAAGTAGGGGGATTATATGGATACATACTCTTTGCTATATGGCCAGTGCCGTTTAGTATACATGAAAAATAATTATCTTCCCTTGCAGTAAAAATCAAGGAATTTGACAGATTTGTTCTCTGTTATGTGAAACTGAACTTCAGTACAAATGCCTATAAATAAAATAATGAAAGAATGTACAGTTTAAAGGAATAAATTATTGAATTTCAGATGCAAAAAATAGTTTGTGTTGAAATTATTCACAACATTTTATACATTATTGCTACTTTGTATTATTTATCTTATGAGTTATCATTAAGTACTTTTGTGACCAAGGAAACAATTATTCTCTTACAGAACATGAAACAACTTGTTGAGGTTAACAACTCTTTGCAATTTTTACTTAATTTATTTTTAAAAGGAAGGCATACCTTTAATTTTCCTTTGTCATGTATTCTAAGTGTAGAGGTATAAAACAGTTTACTTTTGCACTACCTATATTTGTATGTATCAATATATTTTTTTTTTTCCAAAAAAATCACTAAAGCTGCTAGAGGACTTATTTCCTTCAAGTGATCTGCTTAAAAGAAACATAAAAATTAAAAATGAGTATTTTATGAGCAACTTTATGAAAGTGGTTATTTTCATCTGTGAGGCTGCCAAAATATATACATGGTTTATTTTAAACATATGAAGAAAAAATGATTTAAAGGATTGACTAGTGTGTAAAGTTCAGCATCTGAACATGTATTTTCAGAAGATATCTTTGGTATGATATCACACTGCTATCATATTTTATAAATCAAGTTTTAAAATTTAGAAGTTTTCCTATCCAGAAATTTGATGAAGCATTTTGCAAATTTTAGGAAGTGGATGTAGTTAATATCAGTTGCAAATCAAGCCAAATCACTTTGTGTCATTGCTTTACTTTCTTTCCTACCCATGTCACAAGCTACCAGCCTATTTTGAGAATAATTTGCTTCTGACATAGAAAGGCACAACCTCATTAGACACACCTCCCTAGATGAACTACTACTACTTTTTTTTTTTTTTTTTTTTTTTTTTAAGACTGCATAGTTAGGGAATTAGTTCTGTGATACATGAAATATTTCTGTAATGTTCATACTACTCTGTTAAAGTAGGACTACAGTGAAAGAATGAAACATGAAACTATGACATCAGTTTAACATAATTTTTCCCTCATGTGTCTGTGAGATTTGGATCATTCCATTTTGTTCTTGTTTTTAATTAGAGAACATTTTTAGGTAGTACAAGTACTAGAGTTTTATATAGATAGAACACAGTATTAACAATGCAATATACATTCTTTAGCAGAGAAGTGGTATGAATAGCATAATATGTCCGGTTTAATTTTGTTATTGTGCAAGAATGAGAAGTTTTTCATGTTGTTGTAATATTAGCTAGCCTTCTACATGTGATCAAATTCCAGCAGATCACTTAAGAATTAGAAATGGATTAAGATTATTTCAAAGCAGATGTCATTAAACTTTCATCCTTAACTTAAAGAATGCTTAAAAAAATTGACCGACATCTCTGTATATGTTTCTCTTAGCTGCTTATCAAAGAGAATGACTTTCAAATAGTGTTTGTTTCTTTTCAGCCTATTTCCTCTTTAATACAGCAGTAGATATAATGTTGATTTTAATTTCTTATGAAAGAAATAATTTGTTACAAAAGCTGGATTGACTTAACTGCAGAATTGCATAGTGTTCAGGCACTGTTTATTACTTTCGCTATAGACAATATAGTATTTTTGAAGTGGATAATAGTTGATTTGCCATCCTTAAATTTGAACATTTGAGTTTATGGGTAATTTGTGGAACATAGCAGTTAAACATTTACTTAGATATTAAGGCTATGTCAAGGATAAGAGGGTCATTAAGGGCAGTCAACATGGCTTCACCAAGGGGAAGTCATGCTTGACCAACCTCATAGACTTTTATGAGGGCATAACCAGGTGTCTAGATGATGGCAGAGCAGTGGATGTGGTCTATCTTGATTTCAGTAAAGCATTTGACACCGTCTCCCACAGCATCCTTGCTGCTAAATGGAGGAAGTGTGGACTAGATGATCGGGTAGTGAGGTGGACTGTGAACTGGCTGAAGGAAAGAAGCCAGAGAGTCATGGTCAGTGGGACAGAGTCTAGTTGGAGGCCTGTATCTAGTGGTGTCCCTCAAGGGTCGATACTGGGACCAGTATTATTCAATATATTCATCAATGACTTGGATGAGGGAATAGAGTGCACTGTCAGCAAGTTTGCTGATGACACCAAACTGGGAGGAGTGGCTGACACGCCAGAAGGCTGTGCTGCCATACGGCGAGACCTAGACAGGCTGGAGAGCTGTGTGGGAAGAAATTTAATGAAATATAACAAGGGCAAATGTAGAGTCTTGCATCTGGATAGGAACAACCCCAGGTTTCAGTATAAGTTGTGGAATGACCAATTAGAGAGCAGTGTAGGGGAAAGGGACCTGGGGGTCCTGATGGACAGCAGGATGACCATGAGCCAGCACTGTGCCCTTGTGGCCAAGAAGGCCAATGGCATCCTGGGGTGATTAGAAGAGCTGTGGTTAGTAGGTCGAGAGAGGTTCTCCTCCCCCTCTACTCTGCCCTGGTGAGACCACACCTGGAATATTGTGTCCAGTTCTGGGCCCCTCAGTTCAAGGACAGGGAACTGCTGGAGAGAGTCCAGTGCAGAGCCACAAAGAGGATTAAGGGAGTGGAGCATCTCCCTTATGAGGAAAGGCTGAGGGAGCTGGGTCTCTTTAGCTTGAAGAAGACAGAGGGGTGACCTCATTAATGTTTATGAATATATAATGGATCAGTGTCACGAGGACGGAACCAGGCTCTTCTCGGTGACAACCAATGATAGGACAAGGGGCGATGGATACAAACTGGAACACAGGAGATTCCATTTAAATTTGAGAAGAAACTTCTTCATGGTGAGGGTGATGGAGTGCTGGAACAGGCTGCCCAAGGGGGTTGTGGAGTCTCCTTCTCTGGAGATGTTAAAAAACCGCCTGGATGCTTTCCTGTGTGTCCTCATCTAGGTGTTCCTGCTCTGGCAGGGGGATTGGACTAGATGATCTTTTGATGTACCTTCCAATCCCTAACCTTCTGTGATTCTGTGTGATTCTGTGATTTTTGAGGTTTTTTTTTTTTTATTTTTGAAGTCAACACCTCAAATATAACTTAAACTATGTACACTAATATTTTGAAATTTAAATGTTAAAGTTTAATTTGCCCAGCTAACACAAGATTCTGGCATGCATTAGTGCAAACACATGTAGATCTGAATCTTTTTCATCCTAGGCCGTGTCTAGATTTGCATTGGAATTGGCTCCCTCCAGAAGACATTTCTAGTGTTTCAGAGCTCTGCTGTGAGTGAGCGAGTATGGACTTGAATACACCCTGAACTGGATACGTGAACTGGTGGCTCAGCCTACACCCAGATGGATCTGGTTTTGACTTCGTCACTGAGTGTTCCAGTAGTGAAGATGGACTGAGGAGCCAGTTGGTATTTACTTCTGGCTCGACAGCTGTAGTTGAGTTTTAACTAGACTTTCTTCAGCACAGCAAGATGTATTATTATAATGTTTTTGTGTATTGGCAAGCTCTTTTTGTGTATTTGTCCTCTTTTCATCTCTTTCTCTCTTAGGAATTTCAAGGTCTCATGCTTGTCAATCTGTAGGTATGAACAGTTTTCCATAATATAGAAAGAAGGAATTATAGTTAATAAACTACAGTTGACAAACCAAACATTTAATCCACCTAAATTTGGTAAAATATCTGTTCCTGTGATTGGAAATTTGGTTGGTCTCTGTAGAAACTGTAGTGTGACCAGACCAGTTTCTAGGTGAAGCTCCTGTCACTGACTTACTTCATTAGTGACAAAGATTGCCTAGGGTATTTGAGACTGAAAATCGCTTGCTATTAAGACCTGGTTTTAGTTTCATGAGTCTTGATCTAACTGATAATTTTGGGTGCCACTTTGTATGGGGTGTCGTCTTCAGCTTACTTTTTTTTTTTTGTAAGTGATAGTGAAATAGTTGGCTGCTATTCAAAAATGTATTGGAAATAGAGCATTTAGCAAGTTAAACTCACTGTATGTTAATAACCTAATGTTTTGTAGGTTGAGTTTGGGATTTTTTTTTGTGGGTTGGTTGGTTTGTTTTTTTTAATGTTTGGAACTTGTACTTAAAATTGTTTGAGGGGACAAAATGTCATCACAGCTCCTGTACTACTATAATTGTAAAAAAACTGTTAACCTTCAGTAATAATATTTTGAAAGTAGCTTTTTGCACATCTTTGGTATGCATTTGCTTAGTGTGATAGCTAAATTCTTATTATCCAGTGTGCTCAGATTGAGACTAACTTTGTCTTGAATATCTACTGTCTGTTTATTGGAATTGAGAGCCATAAGCAAGTCTTGAAATGTGCTGTCAATTCTTTCTCTGATGGTTCACAAGCAAGTTTGAGGAAGAAGCAGCAGATTAATTTATGTGTAAAGTTTCAAGAAGTGAAAGATTAGAAGAGGAAGTGAGGAGGGGATGTTTGGAATACTAGCAGGGGAACAGAGGCAAAATGCTCTGTGCCCATTAGAACACTTTCATCTAAATAGACCCTGAGTTTCTGCATCCTTGTGCTGTATACTAAAACTTGCAAAACTCTTGGGTACGCTTGTTCTTATCCTAGTGGTTTATCTACAGAAGATAGATTATCAAGTAGTAGCTTGATTTTTAACTCAAAAGATAGGATAGAGGTTTGCAATGTAGATCTAAAGCATCTGGTTCTGCTGGTGACAAGTAGGTATTGAATTTAGAGGACATGATTTCACTAGGTATTTCTGAGTGTTGCTTTTTGTTTTTTTCTTCAGACTTTGACTTCATATCCCCTTACCAAGTTTCTCATTAAAAAGGAAATAATGCTGTGAAGTCAAAAGCTAGAAGATACCAAGATTATTTACATAAACTTAATTCAGGTTCTTATAAGTGGAATGAGAACAAGGAACAAAATTTCTACTTCTGAAATGTATTTAACAAACAAGAGTATCTCTTTTTTCTTGTAGGTAGATATATACATGTACCAACCTCATATATTTTTGCATTTGAATTTAACCTGTTCAAGACAATATGACAATACATTCTGGGCAGTAAGAATTTGTTAATGGAAAGCCTTTGCCTCCATCTTCTTTTCAGTTTATTTAAATGCAATGTTCAGCTTTTAAGACAAATCTCTGGCATGTTTTAGGGACTGATTTGAGTTATACTGGCTAAATGCTCTAATATAAAGAGCGAACTGCACATTCTAGAGATCAAAGCCTGGGGGATGGGTAGAGTACATTAAGAAAATGTACAAAAGTACATCTAAGATGTTGAGATCAAGAGGCTGCATACCTACAAAAACGCACTTTTCCCAAACATCAGCTGAAGACTTCTAGACTACTGCTTTGTTCCCCTACCTACTTCAGTTCTGTTATAGATCTAGAAATACAACAGCAAAGCCCACTGCAAGTCACTGTCTTGTTGGCATAGGAAAAAAAAGCCTGCCGAAAATGCAAATGAGGAAGTTTTATGAAACTTTCTCTCTGAAATTTTTAAAAGCCAAATCGGATAACTGTGAATGTACAGAATCCTTGGAAAAGGAGATCACACTTGAGAATGTGGAAACTTACTGATGGTGTAACACAGGGGTGTCAAACTCATTTTCACTGGGGGCCACATCAACCTCACAGTTGCCTTCAAAGGGCTGAATGTAATCTTAGGACTGTATAAATGTAGGACTAGTTATTCCTACACCTACACCTTGCTGGTGTAACAGATATTGATGATCTGATGACCAGTAAACAAGAATTTGCTACGCTAGTGGTGTGAGACATTTTAATTGGGGGGTGGGATTCTTACATGGGTGTGCTGTTAATTATTTTCTTGTTAATGTAGTGGGAGGCTGAAAAGTTGGTATGTATGAATCTGTAGTATGTATGAAAAAGAAGCTAGGTTTAAATTGTGTAGTTTTGTGTCATGGTTGAGATGGACAAATGACACAAAGTTCTTCTTATGTACAAACAGCAGTCTAATTTTATTACAGCAGACATTTTCTTATATCTTCTTTATCAGCACGTGTCTTTTTGCTATTGGTTACAGGCTGCAATAACAACATATCATTGGTTAATTTTACTTCTGTCTCCATACCCTCAGTCGGGGGGTGTACGGACCTGCTGTAGTCCCCCACAGTTTTGTAAGCAATCAACCACACAAGAGGCTTTATGTTGGGGGGAGGGGTGGAGTTATTGGTTGTCCATCTTCGTGTCTGCCCTAGTGAAATATTCATATATGATCTTAAGCAAAACTTTCTTCTACTTAAAGCACAGTAGTTAAATATTTAACTGTGTTGTCCAATGTTTTATTTTTTATTTGCTGCAAATATGTTTTTCAGTCAGGTGGCAGTAGTGCTTACTGGAAATTTCACCACATAGTGTGAGTGCCACCTGAATGCCTTTAGCATAACATTGCACATTCTCTTAATGAGAAATAATCTTAATGTAAATGATGAGACTTTAAAGACAAATGGTTACATGTTGTGTGTTGAAGGCATTGTTTGAGGTGGGTTTTGTGGTGGTTTTATTTTTTTTTTGTGGTTTGGTTTTTTTTTGTTTGTTTGGTTTGGTTTGGTTTGTGTTTTTTTTGTCTTTTGGGAATCCTGAGCAGAAGGGTTAATGTGGGACTTCAGGATAAAGACCCAATAAAGTACTAAGAATAGTGTGTATGTGTGTGTACACAGGCTTGACAAAATAAGCAGGTCCCTCAGAATATTCTAGCAGTCTCTGAGGCCCCAGCTGAGATGAAGGACCTGTTGTCATGAGTTGTATTTGCCTTTACGTACAATTATTACTTTGGAACACTTTAATAAAACGCTTTGGATGAAAGAGAGAGCAAGAGGTACAGTGTAGAGGTGAGCAAGACCAATGTTGAGTTAGCACAGCTTTAATTTTTATACAGATGTTATATTTTTTATCGTGGATGGAGATAGGGAGGAAGGAAGAAAACAAGGGAAGAAGGGAAAATATAACCACTTAAGATGGCAAGCTTATGTTTCAGTTTTGAACTTGAAAGCAGATACAAAATTGCTCATGTAGTAGAGAATTCTGGTTTAAGTTTTGAAAATTGAGACAGTGTCCTTAAAATGTGTTTAATTCTTCTGGGTAATAATGTCAAGCATTTTGATTTGTATAACTGCCTGGTAACCTTTATGTTTTAATCAGGTCTTGAATGTTTTAACTTGTCATTTAAGCCTTTCATAGTCTGTAGATGTCAAAACAGATTTTATTTTTTGAACTATTAGCGTGGTGATATTTGTGTTATAATTTGATTATGAATTATGTAATTGTTTTTCTTCTTTTGCTAGGAAACACTGCATTACATGACTGTGCAGAATCTGGAAGTTTAGAGATCATGAAGATGCTTCTCAAGTATTGTGCTAAGATGGAAAAGGATGGCTATGGAATGACTCCCCTTCTGTCAGCCAGTGTGACAGGCCACACAAATATTGTGGACTTTCTGACCCAACATGAACAGACTAGCAAAATAGAATGTATAAATGCTCTGGAACTTCTAGGAGCAACATTTGTGGACAAAAAGAGAGATCTGCCTGGTGCTTTGAAATACTGGAAGCGAGCTATGGAAATGAGATACAGTGATAGGACTAATATCCTGAACAAACCTGTGCCACAAACACTGATTATGGCCTATGATTATGCTAAAGAGGTAAACAGCTCAGAAGAGCTAGAAAATCTTATTGCAGACCCTGATGAGATGAGAATGCAAGCATTATTAATTAGAGAACGTATTCTTGGTCCTTCTCACCCAGATACATCCTACTATATTAGATTTAGAGGTGCTGTCTATGCAGACTCTGGAAACTTTAAGCGATGCATCAACTTATGGAAATATGCTTTGGACATGCAGCAGAGCAATCTAGATCCACTGAGCCCTATGACAGCTAGCAGTTTACTATCATTTGTTGAACTCTTCTCCTTCATGCTGCAGGACAGGGCAAAAGGTCTGTTAGGCACTATTGTTACATTTGATGATCTCATGGGTATACTGTGCAAAAGTGTTGTTGAAATAGAGCGGACCATGAAACAAATCCAGTGCCCTCCTGATCCAATACAGCTGAACAAAGCCCTTTCTATCATATTGCATTTAATTTGTTTGTTGGAGAAAGTACCTTGCAGCTCAGAACAGGAGCATTTTAAGAAACAGACTATTTACAAGTTTCTTAAGCTTCAGCCTAGAGGGAAGAATAAATTCAGTCCACTTCACCTTGCTGTTGACAAGAATACTACATGTGTGGGTCGCTACCCAGTTTGTAAATTCCCCTCTCTACAAGTTACTGCTATCCTGGTGGAATGTGGTGCTAATATAAATGTCAGAGACTCTGATAACAACAGTCCTTTACATATTGCTGCACTGAACAACCATCCAGGCATCATGAATTTTCTTATCAAGTCAGGTTCACACTTTGATGCCACAAACTCACATAAACAAACTGCTAGTGATTTGCTGGATGAGAAGAAAATAGCAAAAAACTTAATCCATCCTATAAATCATACTACGTTGCAGTGTCTTGCTGCTCGTGTTATAGTGAATCATAACATATGCTATGCAGGGCACATCCCTGAAAAACTAGAGAAATTTGTTTTGCTCCATAGATAGTAGTGTGCAGTCCCAGAGTCCTGTTGTTATTGAAGCATGACTTGGTGACAATGTTTTTCTTGAACCCTGGTGTGAAATACCAGTATTCCCTTAGTTTGCTCCATCTTGCTCTTATTGGCTAAAGTGTTGTTAACATTGCATCGGCAAAGTTGGTTAACCAATATTTGAATATGCCATATATTAGATTTTGTGGATTATTTAGAAATGTAGTGCCATATTTAGACTCTTAAAATTGTTTGCCAAAGGCTTGTCTATTCTGATCTTATTTACCTGTTGGGTGTTTAGGACTAAGTTGGATATTTTCCACTGATGTCTTTTTGCTACAAATGTTGTGTGGTTTTGCTTGAGCATTTCTACTCTTACTCTATTCATTTTCTATGGACTTGTTAAACTGCAAGTTGTATAGACTTGTTAACATTTGCAACTACCATAAGTGCTTTTTATCTTCTCTATGCACTGACTTAAATGTGACTGTTGTGTGTGAACATATTTCTATGCAGCAGTTGGCCAATTTCAACTAAAGTGCCCGTTTTGATTTGCAGTTTTGTTTGGAGCTGTTTTTGAGAACGCTGCCTTCATAGCATGACATTTTGGAGGTACATATCAACTTTCTGAACTGGGATTTAATGTTTTTATTCTAGATGTAGCTGAGGTTGCTTTCCTCTTGATCCTCTGGAAGTCTGTGCTAAATTTGTGAGAAGAAAATATCTCTTGTTTTCATGGTAATCCAGTTTTAATCTGGTAATCGTTCTCACATCATTCAGTTAGGGGAAGAGTCCTCATCATGTACAACTGACAGCTTCCCTTTTGCACTAATGTCTTGCTTGTGTTAGTTATGTGAATAGATGTAAAGTTTATTCAAAATTGAACCTCTAACTTAATGATACACTCTAATGAGAAATAGATGAAATGTATGCCATACCTGAAACTTACAAATCAACTTATTTAGCTACAAAAGAAACTAAAGCACGTTAGCAGGGTGATGCTTATCAGTCCGGAAATATAGGCATCATCAGTATCATTATAAGATAGTAAATGGCTGTATGCCAGACCAATAGAAATTCTATAGCAGTCTCCTCTTTTTCATTGTAAATATCTTTATAAATGCATGTTTTTTTCCATCTCTATTATATGTCAGCTGTACTTTAAGAAAAAGTAGTTCTGTTGTGTGTATAAAGCTCTTAATTAAACTTACCTATTTTTATAATATTTGCATAATAGCTTAACTTTTACAACAGAAGGAGCTTTTTTGACTTGATAAGAAATCTGTAAAAGAATTTAATAAAGGAGACTGAGATTCAGGTATTTAATAAAACTCAGCACTTTACTGTTGATTAATAATATTATAGAATTTAGTATGGCACATTAGCCCTGCAAATGTCAAAGTGAAATTAATTGGTGTCGAGTAGAATACAGTTTACCTGCAAATTTAGTATTCTAGCATATTGGATATTGTTGACATGATGTCTCATTTCAGTGATGGGCAGTAAATGGGTTTCTTGCTCCAGAAACTCAACAAGTTGATTTAGGCTTTTGTTGGTGTTAGAACTATTTAAAAGCTAAATTAAGTAGATAAAGGTAAAAAAAAAAAAATAGGAGGGTTTTTTTAAATTTGATGTTGGAGTATTTATCTTTTGTGAATTAAGTTGATGAAGAATGTTTTGAGAGTAAAAAGTGTGTGTGTAAATGTCCTGGTTTTGTTAAAAACAAGTTTCTCTTTTAGTGAATTTGCCTGTCAGCTAAAGCCTTCATGTTAGCTGCATCTTCCTGGAGAACCCAACACATGTTTTGGTTAAACCTAGCAATGGAATGCAAACTTATTGATAAGCACGGATGGACATCTCGCGAGAGGGGCAACGAGAAAACTGATGACCGAGAGACTGACCAATGGTGTATAACATTCCATTCACGTGAATACTTCATATAAAAGTGGGAGATCACGAGGATCTCGTCCCTTTGCCCTTTTCCCTTTTTTCCTCATGGCTGACATTAGGAGAGGACCTTGCTGGTCGTCCCTGCGAACTGAGGCCTAGTGACAGACTGAATCCAGCTCCGGTTGGCTACAGAGTCTAATCCAGGACTTTGGGTGCTGGCTCTGCAGTTGTTGAGACTTACAAGATTGGTTTTGTATATTTTGTATTATTTTCTCTATTCTTATTAGTAGCATTAGTAAAACATCTTTAACTTTTCCAACTCTCTTCTCTCTGTCCTTCTTTCCCTTTCGATCGCCTGTCCTGAGTGGGAAGGGGGGAGAGGGAGGGGCAAAAAGGGGGAACTGGGGGGGAGAGGAGGTTAACAATACATCTGCCAGGGTTTGATTGTCACCCCGCAATCTTAACCCTCGACAGATAATTGGCGCCCAACGTGGGGCAAGAGAAAGGGGTAAATTTGGAGATTTTTGACTTTTCTACTGCTCTGACGTACCTTTCAATTTTCTTGGCACGGTGCCAACTCATAGAGTTGTGATACTCGCGTGTCTGTTTGCTTCGGATATTATTTAGTGGTATTAAGGCAAAGTGAATTACATTGATTTAAAGATGTTATGGTAAAAGTTGTATCAGTTATTTTCCACATTGTGCTCGCTGATCCCATATCTGTGTTGGTGTTTCTTTCTAAATCGAAGTATTCATTATATAACAACAAGAAACTGGACAGCGGTCATGATGATACTGTGTGGTATGGCACTGGTTTATTTCATTATACTGCAGCCGCTAATGAATTTCTACTCACTTCTGCTTTACCTTGAAAAACCTCCAGGAGAGATTAAAGAGCAGAATGGCTCTATATTTGCTAATTGGTCAAGCGAATCTTTAGAAAGGCTGACTAACAATACTTTTGTGTTTTCGCTAGGACAGTTTGCAAATGTTTTAGAGAACTTTGAAAATCCTTGGAGCTTTGATAGAACTGTGATGGTGTTATCTGGTTTGCTGAATGTGTGTCAGTTTGTGTTCCTGTTAAGAGAAATGAGGTTCAATAGGAGGTTTGCGTCTCTTTTTAGTCCTGAGATTTGCGGTGCATCTTCGGAAGCTTTAGCAAAAAGCACTCCTAGCCGCTCGAGAAAAGGCAAAACAGCCAAAGCTGCTGCTGCAGCCACTGCCCCCCCAACCGCAGCTTCACAGGCTGAAGCTACAGCTCCTCCGCAGAGCTCCTCTGCCAAGGTCGCTGCAGATAACGTTACTTCTCCAGCCTCAAAGGCTAACAAGGCAGCCCCCCCTTCTTCACACACTGGGCACTGTTGCTGCTGTAACCACAGCAATCACTGTGACAGTCATTCAGACTCTGGAAATGAATCAGATGATGGTGAACCCATATCAGCATCAGTTGCTGGTTGTAAGAAAGTCACTAGAAAGACTATCCATGCAGCAGGTGATGGCACAGGGCCAACATCAACCCAAGAGGCATCATCAGGACAGGGTGGAGATGAAGCGACCACCACTCGGTCCTTTTCTCCAGGTGAGCTGAGAGATCTGCGAAAAGACTTTAGTCGTCGTGAAGGCGAGAATATTTTAACCTGGCTGCTGCGATGCTGGGACAATGGGGCAGAAACAATTGAATTAGAAGGTGGTGAAGCCAGGCAGCTGGGATCTCTGTCAAAAGATTCCACCATTGATAGGGCAATTTCAAGAGAGTCTAATGCCGCTACTCTCTGGACCCGACTCCTGGCAGCTATGAAAGTTAGATTTCCCTACAAGGAAGATTGTATATCCAAGTTAGGGAAATGGAATACTATGGAGAGAGGTATCCAGTTCCTGAGAGAATTAGCTGTGCGAGAGATCATCTATCTAGGACCAAACAGCCAAGAGGGGACAGACCCAGATAGAATCAATTGTACAAAATCTATGTGGCGCAGATTTGTACAAAGTGCACCACCTGCATATGCTAAGTCATTGGCAGGAATGGTCTGGTCAGCTAGAGGTGTACAAGAAATTGATGAAGTGATTGAGCAGCTCCGGTACTTTGAGAACAGCCTTGCTGGTTCTCTACGGGCTTGTGTCTCTGCTGTGGAGAAACTGTGTGAAAAATCTGATGACCGGTTTGAAAAGCTGTTGCAAGAAATCAAAGAGCTCAGAGAAGACTCGTACCGTTCACCACCTGCACAAACCTATGTTTCAGCTGTTAGGAGAAGGCGTTTCCAATCTCGAGAGAGAGAGGGCAGAGACAGCCCACAAAAAGAGGTTCACTGTGGTTCTTCCTACATGAGCAGGGAGAAAACATGAATAAGTGGCATGGAAGGCCTACCTCAGAACTTGAAGAACGAGTACGTGAAATAAAAGGAGAAACTCCTAGGAAGGTGGCTGCTCCAGTTTACAAAAGGAGCAGAAGAGATTCTGATGCTCTTGAAGGAACCTGTAATTCACACCCAGAGACTGTGCAAAACAGGAATTAGAGGTGCCCTGCCTCCAACCAGGTGGAGGAAAGGGATAACAGAGTTTATTGGACTGTACAAATACGATGGCCTGGTACAACACAACCCCAGGAGTACAAAGCTTTAGTGGACACTGGTGCTCAGTGCACAATAATTCCTTCTAGTTATAAAGGAACGCAATCCATCAATATTGTTGGAGTGACTGGGGGATCCCAGGAACTGACTGTTGTAGAGGCTGAAATGAGCCTAACTGGAAAAAACTGGCAAAAGCATCCCATTGTGACTGGTCCAGATGCTCCGTGCATCCTTGGCATAGACTACCTCAAGAGACGATATTTTAAGGCCCCAAAAGGGTATAGGTGGGCATTTGGTATAGCACCTGTGGACACTGAGAAAATTGAACAGCTGTCTGATTTGCCTGGTCTTTCAGATGACCCTTCTGTTGTAGGACTGCTGAGGGTTGACGATCAGCAGGTGCCAACTGCTACCACGACGGTGCATCGCCAGCAATATCGCACCAATCGAGACTCTTTGATTCCTATCCAGAAGCTGATTCGTCAATTGGAAAGCCAGGGTGTGATCAGTAAGACTCGCTCACCTTTTAACAGCCCAATCTGGCCAGTGCGTAAGTCTAGTGACGAGTGGAGACTAACTGTAGACTATCGTGGCCTGAATGAAGTTACACCACCACTGAGTGCTGCTGTGCCTGACATGCTAGAACTGCAATTTGAACTGGAGTCAAAGGCAGCCAAGTGGTATGCTACAATTGACATTGCTAATGCATTTTTCTCTATTCCTGTAGCAGCAGAGTGCAGGCCGCAGTTTGCTTTCACCTGGAGGGGCATCCAGTACACGTGGAATCGCTTGCCCCAGGGGTGGAAACACAGTCCTACCATCTGCCATGGACTGATCCAGACCACGCTGGAGCAAGGTAAAGCTCCAGAACACTTGCAATATATTGATGACATCATCGTATGGGGCGACACAGTGAAAGAAGTCTTCGAGAAAGGTGAGAGAATAATTCATATTCTTTTCGATGCTGGTTTTGCCATAAAACGAAGCAAGGTCAAGGGACCTGCACGAGAGATCCAGTTTTTAGGAATAAAATGGCAAGATGGCCGTCGTCAGATCCCAATGGATGTGATCAACAAAATTGCAGCAATGTCTCCACCTACTAATAAAAAGGAGACACAGACTTTCTTGGGCGTTGTAGGTTTTTGGAGAATGCATATTCCTGACTACAGCCACATTGTGAGCCCTCTCTATCGAGTGACTCGTAAAAAGAACCAATTTGAGTGGGGCCCTGAACAACGACAAGCCTTTGAACAAATTAAGCGTGAGATAACTCATGCGGTGGCCCTTGGACCAGTCCAAACTGGACTAGATGTTAAAAATGTGCTCTACACCGCAGCCGGAGATAATGGACTTAGCTGGAGCCTCTGGCAGAAAGCACCAGGAGAAACCCGAGGTCGACCCTTAGGTTTTTGGAGTCGAGGATACAAAGGATCTGAGGCCAACTATACTGCAACTGAAAAGGAGATACTAGCAGCATATGAAGGAGTTCGAGCTGCTTCAGAAGTGATCGGCACTGAAGCACAGCTCCTCCTGGCACCTTGACTGCCGGTGCTGAGCTGGATGGTCAAAGGGACGGTTCCCTCTCCACATCATGCAACTGAAGTTACGTGGAGTAAATGGATTGCACTGATCACGCAACGAGCTCGAATTGGAAGTCCCAACCGTCCAGGGATATTAGAAGTGATTACAGACTGGCCAGAAAGCAAAGACTTTGGGATGTCTCCAGATGAGGAGGAAGTAAAACGTGCTGAAGAAGCACCACCATATAATACGCTTTCAGAGACTGATAAGCAGTATGCACTGTTCACAGATGGATCCTGTCGTCTTGTAGGAAAGCATCGAAGGTGGAAAGCTGCTGTGTGGAGTCCCACACGACAAGTTACAGAAGCCACTGAAGGACAAGGTGAATCTAGTCAGTTTGCAGAAGTGAAAGCCATCCAGCTGGCTTTGGACATTGCTGAACGAGAGAAGTGGCCAATACTTTATCTCTATACTGACTCATGGATGGTAGCAAATGCCTTGTGGGGGTGGCTACAGCAATGGAAGAAAAGCAACTGGCAGCGCAGAGGTAAACCCATTTGGGCTGCCACACTGTGGCAAGACATAGCTGCTCGGCTAGAGAGCCTGCCTGTGAAAGTTCGTCATGTAGATGCTCATGTGCCTAAAAGTCGAGCCACTGAGGAACATCTAAACAACCAACAAGCGGATCAAGCTGCTAAGATTAAAGTAGCTGAGGTGGACTTGGACTGGCAACATAAAGGTGAACTTTTCCTAGCTCGGTGGGCCCATGATGCTTCAGGGCATCAAGGTAGAGATGCAACATACAAATGGGCTCGTGATCGAGGGGTGGATTTAACTATGGACACTATTTCACAGGTTATTCATGAATGTGAAACTTGTGCCGAAATCAAACAAGCAAAACGGTTAAAACCTGTATGGTATGGGGGGCGATGGTTAAAGTATAAGTATGGAGAAGCTTGGCAGATTGATTATATTACACTTCCACAAACACGTCAAGGTAAGCGTTATGTACTTACAATGGTGGAAGCAACCACTGGATGGTTGGAAACATATGCCGTACCTCATGCTACAGCCCGAAATACTATCTTGGGCCTTGAGAAGCAAGTCCTTTGGCGGCACGGTACGCCAGAAAGAATTGAATCAGACAATGGTACTCATTTCAAAAAGAGTATTATAGACAATTGGGCCAAAGAACATGGTACTGAGTGGGTATATCATATTCCATATCATGCACCAGCCTCTGGGAAAATTGAAAGGTACAATGGTTTGTTAAAAACTACACTAAAGGCACTTGGTGGTGGAACCTTTAAAAACTGGGATTCACATTTAGCAAAAGCCACTTGGTTGGTCAACACTAGGGGATCAACCAATCGAGCCGGGCCTGCCCAATCAGAAATTCTACGGACTGTAGAAGGAGATAAAGTCCCTGTAGTACACATGAAAAATATCTTAGGAAAGGCAGTATGGGTTGCTCCTGCCTCAGGCAAAGGCAAGCCCATTCGTGGGATTGTTTTTGCCCAGGGACCTGGCAGCACCTGGTGGGTGATGCTTAAGGATGGAGAAGTTCGGTGTGTACCTCAAGGGGATTTGATTTTAGGTGAAAATATGCAATGCTGAACTGTATGATGTGAATTGTCGCACTAACAATGTTTAATAACTGTCTTTCAGATCAAGACAATGGTGATGAAACTAGAGCTAGCTTCTTCGAGTGGCGCCTGACACCTTCTTCGAAGTTGGTGTCCTTAACCCACAAACAGTGGTCATGAGATGCACTTGTACCATTTTTCCTGCCCTGGGAGACTGTTGTGACAAAATGAACTTAATGAACTTTTCAAAGGATGGTCCACTGATTAATTACTCCTGTGTATATATGTACATATGTATATATATATATAGTAGTAGTGATTAATTAGATTGTATTGATAGATTGTATTGATAAGGTTTAAGTATTCAGTGAATGTCATATTATAAGGGGTGGAATGTCCTGGTTTTGTTAAAAACAAGTTTCTCTTTTAGTGAATTTGCCTGTCAGCTAAAACCTTCATGTTAGCTGCATCTTCCTGGAGAACCCAACACATGTTTTGGTTAAACCTAGCAATGGAATGCAAACTTATTGATAAGCACGGATGGACATCTCGCGAGAGGGGCAACGAGAAAACTGATGACCGAGAGACTGACCAATGGTGTATAACATTCCATTCACGTGAATACTTCATATAAAAGTGGGAGATCACGAGGATCTCGTCCCTTTGCCCTTTTCCCTTTTTTCCTCATGGCTGACATTAGGAGAGGACCTTGCTGGTCGTCCCTGCGAACTGAGGCCTATGAAGGGACAGAACTCATAAGTATTTCTGGAGTGACTGGAGGATCCCAACAGTTGACTGTATTAGACACTGAAGTGAGTCTGACTGGGAAAGACTGGAAAAGTACCCCATTGTGACTAGCCCAAATGCTCTGTGCATCCTTGGTAAAGAGTACCTCAGGAGAGGCTATTTTAAGGACCCAAAAGGGTACCAGTGGGATTTTTGCATAGCAGCCATGGAGACAGAGGACATTAAAGAGCTGTCTACCTTGCCTGGTTGCTCAGAGGACCCTTCTGTTGTAGATTTGCTAAGGGTCAAAGAACATGACAGTGCAATGACGGCAATATCACACCAAGACTGTTGGATTGCCATCCGTAAGTTCATTTGTCAACTGGAGAACCCAAGGAGTGATCATTAAGACTCGCTCACCCTTTAACAGTCCCATATGGCCAGTGCGGAAGTCCAACAGAGAGTGGAGACTAGTAGTGTGTTGGAGAATGGCTAAATGAGAAAGGCCATGGATCATGGGAACGTTTGTACGGGCAGAGCCAATTCTAAATAGTATGTTAGTAAGACTAGGCCTCAGGCCTTGGCTGAAACTGCTAGTCATGCTGACAGCAGCAGAACAGCAGGGACACCGAGACCCTGGAGTATCGTAAACAACTTTGAGGAGGTGAGAGCCATAAGAATGAGGGGGTTGCACAACTAGCTAATCTCAAGTAGGAGGACTATGTAAATGATTAGCTAGTGACTTAAACCAATCATAGATTGACTAGTAGGCATAATTAGTGTGAACTGTATAAATGAGCGCTATTCAGGCTAATAAATTGAATCATGCTTTATCACTTACACTGAGTCGGCTGTATGTTATTCCCCGCTGCATGCAAGTGGCGCCCGAACAGGGACCTATGGCGACTTTATCGTTCGGAGCAGCGGACACAGAGAAGCACCGATAGCAGCGACCGGGGGGCAAAGATCGACCGAACGCTGATTTCTACGGTGTGTCGACCATAGAAGCCTGAACCATCCAAAAGGGGTTCGCCATCTATGAGGGCTGCTGGAAAGGCTGCAACAGAGAACTGTGTAAACGAATTAATCAAGGTGCCTTAATCAAGGAGCAGAAAAGAGTGCTGGCAACATGGATCTCGAGGTAGCCCTAGATCTTTTACAGCGCTTTTTAGAAAAGCAGGGGGTAGATTGCATTAAGCAATTGTCAGGTTTAGTCTCATTAGGAAGAGTAAAAGGGTGCTTTCAGAACCCTGACTCATTTTTTGACGTAGCGGAATGGCGAAGATTAGGTGATGTTTTATGGGATATGGTTATAGATGAAGATAAATCTGTAAAAAAGTTAATGAAGCCGTGGCATGAGATAGTTAATAATATTAAGAGATATCAGTTAGAAAAGAACCTAGCAGCAGTAGCTACGGAACAGTTGGGGGGCGTGGAAGCTACAGCAGGACTTTTAACTTTTGGGGAGAATCATATTCCTGTGCCTGCTACGGGGTGTCCTATCCCAGTACATTATGAAGCAAAGGAACCGGGTACGGAACCGCCTCCCATTCCCCCATGATCTAATGTAACTACTGCGGAACCATCTGCCCCCCCTCTATCTGAGGAGGAGGAGATGAAACCAGTACACTTACAGAATAAACCAAAAGAGAACGATAAAGAAATTACAACTCCAACTCCCATGAGCCACTCTAGGGTGACTCCTGTGAATTGGAGGAGAGTCATAAGACAAGCAGTGGAAGAAAAACAATTTGATGTGGCTAGTAATATTTCTAAAAGCTTTGGTTTTCCGGTGAAATACGATGTGGGGAATGATGGAAATCTTGAAGGTATGCATCAATCCCTAGACTGGAAATTACTATCTCAATTGAGAACAACAGTGAATGAATCAGGAATACATGGCGAACCACCAAAACAACTGTTAAATTACATCTGGGGAGGAACCATCCTATGCCCAGAGGACATTAAAGGTATTATTAGGATGATTATGACTCAGTCGCAACAGTTGTTATGGCAAGCACAGTGGCAGCGATATTGCGAAATGTCCGCTCACCAACTTTGGCTGCAAGGTGATGGTCTTTGGGGAGTAACAGTCGAACAGTTAATGGGAACGGGTAGATATGCTTCCATTGACATGCAGATTCAGCAGGGATCGGATGTTTGCTTACAGTCTATGCGAACCGCGCGATTAGCAATAGCAGCAGTTAAGAAGAGCCCTCCCTCACCATCATACATGTCAATAAAACAGGGCAGAGATGAGACTTTTGTGCAATTTGTAGATAGGGTGACCAGTGATAGACCAATCTGATGTGCAAGAGTGGATGAAGGGAGCGTTATTGAGGCAATGTGTTATGGAAAATACTAATCCCTCCACCAAGTCTATCATACTAACCTTGCCGGGAGATGCTACCATAGAACAGATGTTAGATCGCATGAGCAGGGTGCCAGTGGGTCCACAAGCTATGTTAGTCGAAGCAGCGCGAGAGCTAGGAAAAGATCTTATACAGGCACAACAACAAGCCTTCGCAGCCTTAGCACCTCTAAAACAGCCTGAGACACGGCCCCGACTCACGATGCAGAGAGGAAACAGATGTTTCCGCTGTGAACAAGAAGGACACATCAGAAGACAGTGCCAGGTTCAACAAGTTTGGTGTGAGAACTGCAACATGAATAACCACAGTACCCCAGCTTGTCGTTGAGCAGGAAATAGACAATCGAGCGCGAGAGGCTGCCGTGCTACGACAATAGTTGCGGCCCCCGTTCAACTAAGTGGAATGCCAGGGCCAGTGCAACAACAGCAGCATCTAGCACCAAGTCCCAGCTCCAACCCGTTCCTACACAATACCTGCGCCCAGCCACTAGAGGGAGCCTCGGATTGGACTTGGCAACAGCAGTAGACTTCACATTGATAGATCAACGACCACAAAAGATCAACACAACCACGTTTGGACCTATAATGATTAATGGCAAGCCGCAAGGTGCATTGCTATTTGGATGATCATCAAGTGGATTAAAAGGACTCCTTGTTCTACCTGGGGTTATCGATGCGGACTTTAAAGGGACAATATCTATAGTAGTACAGACATTGTTTCCCCCTATTCATATTCCATCCGGAAGCAAAATTGCACAGCTAGTTCCTATTCCACAACTGACTGAAAACATGGAAGCGTTGTCTCCAAAGGAAAGAGGAACAGCTGGATTTGGATCAACAGGAGGCCTAGCCATGTTAACAATGGCCATGAATCGCCGACCAGTGACATTGGTTACACTGCGCAATGGAGGAGAGCAGATCATCTTAGAGGCACTCCTGGATACAGGAGCTGACCTTACCATTGTAGCAGAAGAGCAGTGGCCTCGTCATTGGCCATTGTCGCCCATGGCCAGAGGAGTAGAAGGAGTAGGAGGCTCCTCCTCCGTCCTGCACAGCAGGGACTGTGTTTCCGTTGTCATAGATGGTAGGACAGCATCAACTCACATTACTGTTATGACCTTGCCTCAAGGAGTTAATGGACTAATTGGTCGTGATGTCCTGGACCAATTAGGAGTTATTCTCACCACCAAAAAGCCTTTTTAGTAATGGTCACTGCAGCCTGGACTTTCCTGATCCCATTGTGTTGGTTGACTGATTCTCCAATATGAATCGAGCAGTGGCCGTTGAAAAAGGAAAGTCTAGAAGCTGCACATCAGCTAGTAGAAGAACAGCTACAGCAAGGTCATCTGAAACTATCTACAAGTCCATGGAACACACCTATTTTTGTAATCAAGAAAAAATCAGGAAAATTTCGACTTCTGCACGATTTACGGGCAGTGAATGCACAGATGCAAGCGATGGGAGCTTTGCAACCTGGATTGCCTAATCCTGCGATGCTGCCCGATCAATGGCATCTGCTAATAGACTTAAAAGACTGTTTCTTTACAGTTCGCTTGCATCCAGACGACACTCAAAGATTCGCATTCACTTTACCATCAATAAATAGAGAAGCACCTGCTCAGCGATTTGAGTGGACGGTGCTTCCCCAAGGTATGAAAAACAGCCCAACACTCTGTCAGCTCTTCATGGACAATGCGTTACGACCAGTTCGATTAGCATGGCCAGGATCAGTAATATACCATTATATGGATGATATATTGATAGCTCAAAAGGAATCTTTTACTGAACAACAAGAAGAATTTTTATCACAGGCCTTAAAACGTGAAGGACTAATCATTGCTCCAGAAAAAATTCAAAAAACAGCCCCATGGAAATACTTGGGTTGGCAAATCTCTGAATCTCAAATTCAGCCACAAAAATTGGAAATAAAAACTGACATTTGTATGTTCAATGACGCGCAGAAAGTAATGGGAGATTTGCAGTGGCTAAGGCCAGTTGTAGGGATCCCCAATGAAGACTTAGATATTTTACGGCCACTACTGCAGGGAGTAGATCCAGCTATGCCTATACACGTCTCCTCAACAAGAAGAAACTCTCCAGCAAATAGCTACGCAAATCACCCAACGTTGGGTTGATCGACGTGACCCAGATATTCCTGTGGATCTGACCATTCTCAACGGGCCCTCTCAACTCATAGGTGCACTGACACAGTGCAAAAAGAAAAAGGGGGTGAAGGTCTGAGTTTTAGAATGGTTGTATACAAAGCTGCAACCACAGAAAATGATACAACAAAAACTAGAAAATTTATCTGAATTAGTCAGGAAAGGAAGAACATGCATTCTACAAATTACAGGAACTGAACCAGGAATCATTAGATTACCTATAAAAAGGGAAATGTTAGAATGGTGTATTCGACAATCAGAAGAACTTCAGATCAGCTTGCTATCGACAGCAAATGATATGGTAGTGGACTCTATCAAGTCACCAATACTCCAGTGGGTTAGTCAAAACAGTTGGATCATGCCTTCTAAGAGAAGTGAGACGCCCTTACCCGATGCAATCACAGTGTTCACTGATGCAGGGAAGAAGTCTCAACGAGCAGCTGCTACCTGGTTGGACAGTGGAGTGTGGCACCATCACATCCTCCCTGCAATGCCAGGAGACTCACTCCAGACTCTAGAACTAGCTGCGGTAGTATGGGCTGTCCTTCAGTGGCATGACCGTGAACTTAACATCGTAAGTGACTCACTTTACGTCACTGGTATCCTACAAAGAATAGAGGGTGCCAGACTCAAGGAAGTCAAGAATCCTCGCCTTTATGAGCTCCTTCGTCAGTTACAGTCCGCATTACAACAGAGATGTCATCCGTATGCGGTCATCCACATCAGGAGCCATATGTGGACGGAAGGCTTGGGCGAAGGAAATCACAGAGCTGATCAATTAGTAGCAGTCACAGTACCACTGAATGACTTTGTCAAAGCACGAGAAACGCATAGCATTTTCCATCAGAATGCCAAAGGACTACATAAGCAATTCAACATCACTATGGAAGAAGCCAAAGGAATAGTATGAGCTTGCCCAGAATGCAGTCATCACGGTCCAGGACTGGGCATGGGAGTTAATCCTAGAGGCCTAGGACCATGTGAATTATGGCAGATGGACGTTACTCACGTGCCAGAATTTGGGAGACTCAAATACGTACATGTAACGATAGATACATTTAGTAGATTTATATGGGTAACTCCCCAAGCCGGGGAAAAAGCGATACATGTGATACGCCATTTAACAAGTTGCTTTGCAGTAATGGGGGTCCCACAAAAGATAAAAACAGACAATGGACCAGCTTACGTTAGTGAAAAAATGAGAAAGTTCTGCCAAATGTGGGGGGTGATACATGTCACAGGTATCCCCCATTCACTGACAGGACAAGCCGTTGTTTAAAGGGCAAATCAAACACTGAAAAGGACCGCAGTGGGTTCCGTCACGCTGGACCAAGGCTGCTCCTGCCATTGATGTTCCTCAATCTGATTCTCCAGAACGTCATCATACCAGTGCCCAGACAACAGAACAAATGGATCAGGAACTGTGTCTGTGTAATCACTTTAATGAGCATGGTAACATTAACTAACTGCTTAGTCCCAAAAACCGCTTTTGATCCTAGAGAAAATGTATGGGTAACCTTAAGTAGGTCACTTAACACCACTACCTTTTCTGTTAGGTTATCTACTCCCAGTGCACCCTTTATTACTTGTCTAATAGGAGTACCATTAAATGAGTCTGATTGGGAAATGTTAAACCAGACATTCAGAAATAATAAAAAACAATGGGCGGATCCGAAGGGAAATGAAGATAGATATCTTGGGAGAGCAAAAAACATGAGTGATTGGTTTGGAAAATATGATGTCTGGGATGACTGTCTCCCTATTGGCCCAGAACCCCAGGAGATTGAGCTTGTAGATTCCCTAAATGCTTCTTTTTGTGTCTTTGTTAACGCTTCCAAAAACCCCTACAATGAAGGGACTCACTATACATGTGTCACCACTGTTGAAACCTCTGTTTATCCAACCGGAAATATGCCGAGATGGGAGAAATGGTGCCGCGTGTTTACTAGGAATAAAAGTGATCCAGCTCCCACTACCACATTCCCGAGAAGATTGCCAGCTGGATTGTTTCTTATTTGTGGTAATAGAGCATGGAATGGAATTCCTTTCCGACCTACTGGTGGTCCATGCACAATTGGCCGCTTAAGTCTAGCAATGCCGCATCATCATCCTAATAGAACTCATCCAACACGCTGGAAAAGGATGATAATGTAAAACTATGGAATTATTGGGAAACCTTTGCTGCTTCACTGTTTCTCCCAGGCTTAGCTGCCAGTAAAGCGCACTCTAACCTAGAGAAATTGTCCTGTTGGGTCGTTAAGCAAGCAAATATGACTAGTAGAATTTTAGGAGAAATAGCAGATGATTTAGCACAGACTCAGCATGCTGTCTCACAAAATCGTATGGCAATAGACTTTTTGCTTTTAGCCCATGGGCATGGATGCGAAGAATTTGACGGGCTCTGTTGCATGGATCTCGAAGATCATTCTAAGTCCATTCATGGGCAAATAAAAAGGCTATTCGACCATATTAATAAAATTAAAGAAGATAAAGGAATTCTTGGTCTTGAGAGCCTTGCAAGTTGGTTTGGCCTGTCAGGATGGATAAAGAGCTTACTTCAGAGTATTATACTTATCATAATTGTAGTTGTAATAGTAATAATGTTATTTTCTTGCTTATTATCATGTATTCAAAAAGGCTTAGATCGTATGATGAATCAAGCTCTGCTCGTACAAAAAGAAAAAGGGGGAATTGTTGGTGAATGGCTAAATGAGAAAGGCCATGGATCATGGGAACGTTTGTACGGGCAGAGCCAATTCTAAATAGTATGTTAGTAAGACTAGGCCTCAGGCCTTGGCTGAAACTGCTAGTCATGCTGACAGCAGCAGAACAGCAGGGACACCGAGACCCTGGAGTATCGTAAACAACTTTGAGGAGGTGAGAGCCATAAGAATGAGGGGGTTGCACAACTAGCTAATCTCAAGTAGGAGGACTATGTAAATGATTAGCTAGTGACTTAAACCAATCATAGATTGACTAGTAGGCATAATTAGTGTGAACTGTATAAATGAGCGCTATTCAGGCTAATAAATTGAATCATGCTTTATCACTTACACTGAGTCGGCTGTATGTTATTCCCCACTGCGCACACTAGTGGACTATCGTGGCCTGAATGAAGTCATGCCACCATTAAGTGCTTCTGTGCCAAGCATGTTAGAGCCAAAGGCAGCCAAGTGGTATGCCACAGTTGGCATTCCTAATGTGTTCTCTATTCCTTTGGCAGCAGAATGCAGGCTTCATTTTGCTTTCACCTGGAGGGCCACTTGGAATCGCTTGCCCCAGGGGTGGAAACACAGCCCTACCATTTGCTATGGACTGTTCTAGACTGCATTGGAACAGGGCAAAGCTCACCAACACCTGCAATACATTGATGACATTTTTGTGTGGGGAGAATGTATGTTGCAAGCTAGTCAGATTGTGAGCCCTCTCTATCAAGTGACCCAGAAGAAGAATGATTTTGAGTAGGACCCTGAGCAACAGCAAGCCTTTGAACAAATTAAACAGGAGATAGTCCACGCAGTAGCTTTTGGGCCAATTCGGGCAGAAAAAGGTGTTAAAAATGTTCTCTACACTGCAGCCAGGGAGAAGGGCCCTACCTGGAGTGTCTGGCAGAAAACACCAGGGGAGACTTGAGGTCAACCCCTGGGGTTTTGGAGTCAGGGATACAGAGGATCTGAGGCCTGCTGTACTCCAACTGAAAAAAAGGTATATGGCAGCATATGGAAGGGTTCAAGCTGCTTCAGAAGTGGTTGGTGCTGAAGCATAGCTTCTCCTAGAACCCCGACTGCCGGTGCTGGGCTGGATGTTCAAAGGGAAGGCCTCTTTCATATATCATGCAGCCAATGCTACATGGAATAAGTGGGACACACTGATCACACAACAGGCTCTAATGGGGAACCCCAATCACCCAGGGATCTTAGAAGTGATCACAGACTGGCTGGAAGGCAAGGATTTCAGAATATCGCTAGAAGTGGAGGTGACACATGCTGAAGAGGCCCCACTGTTTAATAAGCTACCAGGGAATGAGAAGTGATATGCCTTGTTTACTGATGGGTCCTGCTTTATTGTGGGAGGTGGAAAGCTGCTGCATGGAGTCCCACATAACAAGTTGCAGAAGCAACTTAAGGACAAGGTGAAACGAGTCAGTTCGCAGAGGTGAAAGCCATCCAGCAAGAGAACCTGCCTGTAAAAGTGCGCCACATAGATGCCCACGTGCCTAGAAGTCGAGCCACTGAAGAACATAAAAACAACCAGCAGGTGGGTCAGGCTGCCAAGATTAAACTAGATCGGGTGGATTTGGGCTGGCAACATAAAGGTGAATTATTTTTAGCTCAGTGAGCCCATGATGCCTCAGGTCATCAAGGAAGGGATGCAACATATGGGCTTGTGTTTGAGAGGTGGACTTGACCATGGACACTGTTGCACAGGTTGTCCATGAATGTGTGCAATAATCAAACGAGCCAAATGGTTAAAGCTTGTGGGGGGGTGGGGTGATGGATGAAATATAAATATGGGGAGGTTCGGCGGACTGACTGTATTACACTCCCACAAACCTGTTGTGGCAAGCGCTATGTGCTTACAGTGGTAGAAGCAACCACCAGATGGCTGGAAACATAGACAGTGCCCCATGCCTTTACCCGGAAGGCTATCCTGGGCCTTGAAAAGCAAGTCCTATGGCAACGTGGCACCCCAGAAAGAATCAAGTCAGACAGCGGGATTTATTTCTGAAACAACCTTATAGACACTTAGGCCAAAATGTGTGGCATTGAGTGGGTATATTGCATCTTCTGCCATGCACCAGTCTCTGGGAAAACTGAACGGAACAACGGATTGTTAAAGATGACCCTGAGAGCAATATGTGGTGGAACCTTCAGAAACCGTGCCATCCCTTTTTACAGGCAGGCTCTTTAGCCGAGCAGCAATGTCTTGCCACAGTGTGGCAGCCCAAATGGGTTTACCTCTGCATTGCCAGTTGCTTCTCTTCCATTGCTGTAGCCACCCCCACAGGGCATTTGCCACCATCCATGAGTCAGTGAAGAGATAAAGTACTGGCCATTTTTCTCATTCAGCAATGTCCAAAGCCAGCTGGATGGCTTTCACTTCTGCAAATTGACTAGATTCACCTTGTCCTTCAGTGGCTTCTGTGACTTGTCGTGTGGGACTCCACACAGCAGCTTTCCACCTTCGATGTTTTCCTACAGGATGGCAGGATCCATCAGTGAGCAGTGCATACTGCTTTTCATTCTCTGATAGTTTATTATATGGTGGCGCTTCTTCAGCACGTTACTTCCTTCTCATCTGGAGACATCCCAAAGTCTTTACTTTCTGACCAGTCTGTAATGCTTATCAATAACTTTGCATTCCATTGCTATGTTTACCAAAACATGTATTTGGTTCTCCAGGAAAATGCAGCTAATATGAAGGCTTTAGCTGACAGTCAAATTCACTAAAAGAGAAACTTGTTTTTTAACAAAACCAGGACATGTAAATATAGAAACCTCGATGAAATATTATAATCAGTGGCTATGCTGGGGTGTTATCTCTTGTTCTCAAACTAAGTCCAAATAATGACCATGTTAGCTATGAAAAAGAAAGGTTTCTAACTGCATGAGGAAAATTAACTCATTTTCAGTCAAACAAGCACAGTAAACAATAGGTGTTTTTCTCTCTTATTACTAGCATCTAGATATATCTATGTTCTGAACATGTATCACACAGTTTGGGCTGCCAAGGGAATGGCTGCAAATTCAGTTGCTTCCAGCATTGTTATCTCCAAGATTAATATCTCCCAGTGACAACCGATAGGAATGGAGATATTAACTTTTAACATTTCTGAGTAGTACAGAAATCTTGAAAGTGAAAGAGGGGGGAAAGTTGGAAGAAAAAACAACAAAAAGCAAAAGCATGGTGGGCACCTGGTGGCTAGCCAAGGTCAACCCACCATATCAGGAGGTTTATAAAGCTACCTACTGTTTTGTTTCCTGGTCTCCTCCTGGATGCATTTCTCATGTCTCCTTACACTTATTCATGGATATACAGCAGATTTCCAGGATCCACAAGCACATCTAGCTAAGAATAGATTTATGCTGACTTCATGCAGAGCAGAATCAATGCTCAAGCAGTGACTGAGCCCTGCCAGCTCTGTCCAGGGCTTCTGACTGAACATCACTGAGAGGTGATGTTAGGCAGTTCCTGCAGGAGTCAGAGTGATGGGCCTGGTGGGAGGCTTTGCCCAAGGCCTCGAGGGTACCCTGCCAGCTGAGCTGCCCTCAGATCCAAGAAACTGTAAAGTTTTGCAAAGTGTTTGAACTTTACCAACTCAGTACAGGGAAGCTATCTGCCTTTATACTAAAGCATTTAAACACCGTGACATCTAGCATACCTGTATGCAGGAAGTACTGTAAATAGCCCAGCATACTAATAGATGAAGTGTGGCTTTCTAGGTTCCTGATCCCATCTCACAAAGAGCTGAAACGGATTTTTCAGTTATAAATGTTTCTAATTAGCAGGTGTCTCCTTTTGAACAGCAGCTGCCAAATTAAAGTATACTGTGATTAAGTTATAAAAGATGTACCCATCATTTACCAATTGACATGAGATAAATGTATAATTGACAGTATAACTGACTCTGCTGATAAGTTTATTTCTTTGTTTCAGCTGGCAAGCCAGGCAGGAGACCAACTCTGTCTGACTGCAGGACCTGTTGAGTCAAAGATCCTCTTGAGTACCCCCAGAGATTTCTCATTAAGACTTTCCTTGTGTCAATTGGATTGCTGCAGGGACTGACAAAAAAAAAAGTCAGTAACTTCCTGCAGTTTGGACTGCTGATAGAATGCGAGTAAAGAAACAAGATGGTAAAAGCTGTTAAGTTAGTGCAGGATTTGAGAGTAATAAATAAAATTACACCCAATATCACAGTATCACAGAATGTTAGGGACTGGAAGGGACCTCAAAAGATCATCTAGTTCAATCCCCCTGCAGGAGCAGGAACAACTAGATGAGGTTACACAGGAAGGTGTCCAGACGGGTTTTGAATGTCTCCAGGGAAGGAGACTCCACAACCCCCCTGGGCAGCCTGTTCCAGTGTTCTGTCACCCTCACCATGAAGAAGTTTCCTGTGTTCCAGTTTTTACCTGTTGCCCCTTGTCGTATCATAGGTTTCACTGAGAAGAGCCTGGCTCCATGCTCGTGACACTCACAATTTACATATTTATAAACATTAATGAGGTCACCCCTCAGTCTCCTCTTCTCCAAGCTAAAGAGACCCAGCTCCCTCAGCCTTTCCTCATAAGGGAGATGCTCCACTCCCTTAATCATCTTCGTGGCTCTGCGCTGGACTCTCTCCAGCAGTTCCCTGTCCTTCCTGAACTGAGGGGCCCAGAACTAGACACAATATTCCAGATGCGGTCTCACTAGGGCAGAGTAGAGGGGGAGGAGAACCTCTCTCGACCTACTAACCACCCCCTTTATAATACACCCCAGGATGCCATTGACCTTCTTGGCGACAAGGGCACAGTGCTGGCTCATGGTCATCCTGCTGTCCACCAGGACCCCCAGGTCCCTTTCCCCTACACTGCTCACTAACAGGTTATTCCTCAACTTATACTGGAACCTGGGGTTGTTCCTGCCCAGATGCAAGACTCTACACTTTCCCTTGTTATATTTCATTACATTTTTCCCTGCCCAACTCTCCAGCCTGTCCAGGTCTCGCTGGATGGCAGCACAGCCTTCTGGCGTGTCAGCCACTCCTCCCAGTTTGGTGTCATCAGCAAACTCTATCCCCTCATCCAAGTAATTGATGAATATATTGAATAGTACTGGTCCCAGTACCGACCCTTGAGGGACTCCACTAGATACAGGCCTCCAACCAGACCCTGTTCTATTGACCACAACTCTCTGGCTTCTTTCCTTCAGCCAGTTCCCAGTCCGCCTCACTACCCTATAATCCAGTCCACACTTCTTCACTTTTTCTTGGGTGACAGGACATCCTCTACTCACAGCTTTCTTCAGAAGGTCTTTGACACCTAAGTGTCCATGCTTGACATGGAGCCAGTCTAACAGGTGTTCCCATTTCTCCTTTTCCCCCTCTGCCAGAGAAGCCAAGCGAGTCTACCTGGTTATTCTGGATGTGTGCTGAGTGATTGCCCCCTTGGCGGGCGGCCACCCACCTCACATATATGGGTTTCTGTTTAGCCACAGCTAATATCTCCTCCCATCTTCCTTTCTGCCAGACAGGCACTTGATTAACCTCCCACTGGATCTATTCCCAAGATGGGAGCCACTCAGTACATCCTTTGAACACAGCATATGTTTATAAATATATCAAGGGTGAGTGCCACGAGGATGGAGCCAGGCTCTTCTCAGTGGCAAACAATGATAGGACAAGGGGTAATGGGGTCAAGCTGGAACACAAGAGGTTCCACTTAAATTTGAGAAAGAACTTCTTCTCAGTGAGGGTGACAGAGCACTGGAACAGGCTGCCCAGGGAGGTTGTGGAGTCTCCTTCCCTGGAGATGTTCCTGTGCGACCTCTCCTAGGCGTTCCTGCTCCAGCAGGGGGATTGGACTAGATGATCTTTTGAGGTCCCTTCCAATCCCAAACATACTGTGATACTGTGATATGAATCATTATAAATGTATACAGGTTCAGTACTGTCAGTTCCCTTCATTATTACACTCCAAACCGCTACCAGTTCTCCTGCTTGCGGAGAACCTTTTCCTTCTGTTGTAATACATTCCCCAGAATCAACACACAGAGCTACTGCCCGATACTTCCGTGTTTTTCCTTCTCTCTTAGCAGAAGCATCAGTGAACCATACATTCTTCAGGTGAGACTCAAATGAAGGAGCTTCCTTTATGTTGCAAGGTGGTGGTTCCCTATCTGGGGAAATGGATGATCCCTCCTGTATCTGAAGTGTCTTAGGTGCCCCTTCTTCTACCGGATACATGTGACTGTGATGTTCTAACTGGGCATACCACTTCCTGACTGTTTCACGTTGTGCCACTCCCACAGGGGGTGAGGTGCCAGACAATATGGGTTTTAAAACTTTAAAAGGCCCCTGTAGGATGATTCGCTGCTGTCATATATTTTTTTCAGCTTCCTGCAAGGCTAAACTGACTACAAGAAGACCTTTTTCCCAGGTCGAGTATCATTTCTCTGCATCTTTAAAACTGCGTAAATAAAACCCAATGGGGCGGGTTGGACTTTCTGGGTCCCGCTGCCACATGTGTATAGATGCTCCATGGATTGCAAAACCCCATTCAATTTGGAGTGGATCTGTTGGATGTATTTGGCCTAGGGCTTGATATGCCCCTGCCTCAAAAACTATTAACTTTAAGGCCTCCTCATGAATAGGGGTCCAGTCCCAGGTAGCTTTTTTGCAGGTTAAATCATGCAGAGGATGAATGATAGATAAGTCTGGGACGTGCTTCCTCCAGAATACCAGTAAGCCTAGAGTATGTTGCAACTCCTTTTTATTCTCTGGAATCTTTATCTGTTCTAAAGTGGTTAAAGTTTCAGGAGGAATACACACTGCCCCTCCTCTCCACCATATACCTAAAAACTTTACCTCAGGAGAGGGAAGTTGTACTTTCTCTGCAGGAGTCTGAAGTCCCAAATTTTCCAGGTGAGTAATTATTTTTGCCTGAGTTTGTCCCACAGCATCAACATCAGGCCCACCCACCAATATATCATCGATATATTGCTAGAGTTTAACTCCCTCTTCTGGATCAATTTCTGCTAATGCTTGGGCCAGAGCATGATGCGCTAAAGTGGGTGAATGTCTGTACCCTTGAGGCAAACGAGTGAAGGTGTATTGAATACCTTCCCACATGAATGCAAATTTATCTTGATCACTTTCCCCTATGGGTACCATGAAAAACATATCTTTCACATCAGTGGTGGCTAGGATTTGATGGGCTTGCTCCTGTATAGTGGAGATCAGTTCAGCTATGTTAGGTACAGCTGCTGTTAAAGGGCTAGTGCCTGTATTCAATGCCAATAATCAACTGTTAGTCTCCATTTCCCGTTTGGTTTGCGAACTGGCCACACTGGTGAATTATAAGGAGAGTGAGTTTGAATGATTACTCCCTGCTCTTCTAGTTCTTTTATCACCAGAGTAATTCCCTCCCTGGCTTGCAGAGGCAGAGGATAAGGGTTCACATTCACAGTTTTGGAGGGGGGGAGGGCAGGAGCAGTTGGCAAAAGCCTTATCGGGACTGACAAGGAACCAAACTTCCATTCCCTACCTGCTGAATCCATCCAGGCTTTCCCCTTCAGTAAATCCAAACCCAGAATATTTCTGGGAATCCCCAATATCATAGTGGTCTCAGTAGGAGTGGTGTCCCCAGGCAGCCAACACTTTACTTGAGCCATGGGTTGGAGCTTAGAATATCCAAAAGCATCTTTAATCCATATCTGGTTTTTGTCAGAGACAATTCCACTCTGGTCTGCAGTGTCAGAACTTAAAGCAGACATTTGGGCTCCTGTGTCTGCTCAAAAAGTAGCTAGAGTCTTGAAAGGGCCAAGGGGAAAAGTTACTAGCAAATCCCCCTGCTTACTTTCAGTGAGCCATCTGAAATATATCCATTTGCCATCCCCCAGCTCACTTACCAGGGATGGTGAAAGAAGTTTCTCGGCTTTGAGGGGCTGTTGAATTCCTCTCTAGGAGTTGTGGGAACGACTGGCATGGCTGACACCTGAGTTACAGGGGCTGTGGCGGTGTCTTGCTTTCCCAGTTGATCTGTATCTGCTGGTTTCCACATCTTTACAAGCAGCTGTAAATTGGGGAGGGGCAAGCCATCCATCAATTCCCAGGAAATACATTTATCCAGACCTAATTTCCAACACTGATGCCTCAAACCTACCCCCATAAAATTCATGTCTTGGGGGTGAGGGAATTCTACCTCTGTTTCTGTTCGGCGGACTGCTACTTGAGACTTAACCTCTTTCCCAACAAACCCCATGTGCCGTCTGTAATTAATCAACTCCCGTGCAATCTATCCCCAAAAGAGACCTGGTCCAGCCTGAGGCCTCTCCGCTGTGGTGGCTCTCAGACGATCCTGGATTTGTATGACATAGATTTTTAACTAGTCAGGTAACCCTCTAATCAAAGGAGTCATCCTGTCAGGGTCAGCAAACAACAACATTGGGGAGGGCTGGCAAGGAACCAAACACCTATCATGCATCAGCTGAAGACAAGCTGCTTTCTGAATGTTCTCAGTGAGCCGGCTTATCCCAGAGGTAGGAATAGCAAGTGAGTCTCCCCTCTCCAAAGGCTCTAAACCACTGTCCCAATACGCAGCTCTCTGGGTCAGGAACAAAGGCTCCCTGTCATCTTCTACTTTTAGAAACACACCGGGACCCCAATAAACTTGAGCTTCCTCCTCAGAAAACCTTATTCTATCACCACCAGTCAGAGAAACTCTCCACTCATATTCCGTCTCAGTCTCCGTAGCCTGCCTGCTATATTTTTCCTGTAAATTTGCTAGTTCAGTGACTGTATATGGTATTTCTTTAGTGACAATGGCAGGCTCAGCCTCCCTGCCGTCATGTACAATTTCAGTTTTAACAAGTGGCCGAAGCTCAGGAGTAGGATCAGATTTCAACACAACCTCCAGCTCTCTCTGTGAATGACAGACAATCACTCCAGTTCAATTATGAGTTTACTAAAAGCATGTGGTGGAATACAAATTACAGCGATTAGTGACTTGGCAAAAGTATGTTACAATATCACAAAACTTATCAATACATTGACAGCAAAAGTCCTTCTACAAATGGTGTATTTGCAACAATTAGTAACTGTAATACAAAACTTAACAAGACTTTAACAGCAGAACTTAAAATGATGTTACTTTTATATGTTCAAGAAAAAAGAAAAGAGTGATAGAGAGAGAAGGAAAACTAAGATATAAGAGAGAGAGAAAGAGAGTAAGATATCACCACTCCACAGGTTATCAATCCAGCGATGTCCGGTGAAGGGAGGGTGGATGCATTGAAGACTTCGGTCACGCTGCGCAGCCTATACACGCCACACCTGATGCCACACGTGGGGTCATTTTATAACCCAGTTCATTTACTTGTGGGCAGTTAATTTCATCCCTCTGCTCACTCTTAATGCTAATTAGGGAGACTCTTCTGGAAATGGGTCTGGGGTCTACAAACTAGGGGAAAGTTCACGGTACTGACCAAAAGTGAGTTGTCTTGCCCAACAGGGGTAGCTGTCAGTTCACAGTTTCTTCTGATAATTAGTTGTCCGACAGATGGTTCATCTCATTCCAATTAGACCATGAGGCCTTCACAGCGATTGACAAGGTGTCTAGCACCATAACCATTTATCTCTTCCACCAAACACAATACTTTGGGAAAGATAAGGGAGATGCCTGCCTACACAACCATCTATCTAATCCTCCCAAAGTATCAAAAACCAGATGTTTAAGGCATAACAAGGTCCTTATTGAAAAGTTCTGCAGATAATAGGCTAAATTTATCTCCGAGGTAACCCCATTTACTTTAGCACGCTGGTAACTACTCTGGAACAGGAAAAACAACATACAAAAGTGTATGATTTTAAGTGGCTCTTCACTATTTCTCTTTCTGCTGCTGCTTTGCCAACATACTACTGGTGTGTGAGCTGTACTGATTTTTCTGAGGCATGGCTGATAATACCATTTAGAATTCTTCAGAAGGGTCCCACAGGCATTAGAAAACTAAATTATCATTTCTAGAATATGAGTATGAATAAAAATAATTGCCCTGATTTTTCTTCCACAGCAATAATAATTTTTAATATAAATTATGTTACCTTTATTCCTCTCATAAAGGGCATTTTTCTCAGAAAGAACAGTGACATACTAAGTATAATGTGTTGTGCTTTACAATTAACCATTTCTCCTAAAATTCTTCTTAGTTGGAGCTCATTAACTGCATCCAGATGCTGATAAAATGACATGAAAGCTACTGAAGGAGTCTCACATCACTGGCTCACTGAGACTTATGTTTGATCAGTCCCTTATACTTTACATCATGCCTTTTGGTTGTTATCTTTTATTGTGCGTTTAGCACACATTTTTAACTGGGTAATTATGCATGTACTCAAGCACCCATCATTAGCAGCACAATATGTTCAGTTCATGCCATACATCTTTGAGTACTATCAATGTCTTGGTTATTGAATTTTGATATAGTTGAATAAATAATTTGAATCAGTTTTGCTACTATATGATTGTAAATGTAATGATTTATTACCTAGACCTTAGGATTAGTATTATGTGGAGATGCTCGCTTAGTTGAACCTTTGGTTCAAATTTAACTCTCCCCTGAAGGATAAAAAGGAAGATAAATGAGGAACTCAAAGTTTTCGTGGCCAAAGGATGGATGATGGCCAAGATCAAAACAAAGGGTATAGGAACTAGGGGAAAGGTAAAGGGGGCAGGGGGAGATCATGACCTCTGACTCAAAATGCCCCCTACTCAGCAAAGCCCACTACTCACTGAGCATGCATAGAAGAATAAAACCGTACTGTACCTTTAAACTGATGTGAGCAAAGTTTAGACCAATGAACTTTAAGTAGGCATAAATATGTATAAGATATTAGTAGTGGTTAAAAGTTGAAATGTATAAATATGTAACTCAGCCTGCTTCTTGTGTGCTAGCTTTGCAAAAGATTGCCTAGCACTCTTTTCTGCACAGAACTGTAAAATAAAGCAAATACCTTGACCATGTATGTGAATTGGTATCTGCACACTGGGTAACAAGCCCACCTTTTGGGACAACTCTATGTTTGGATGTATTTATCATACTAATACTGTAAATAGGCCAACTGAAGAAACTTCTAAAACAAACAAAAAAAAATTGCGGTTTTAAAAGCAAGCATCCTTTATTGATGCGTCAACTCCCACGGGAATAGTTCCCTCTGGTGGGGGCCCTGAACAATTCACAGACACAGGTTATATCCACACAGATCATACATATTCATTACACTTCTTGGAAATTCTTTGCATATGCATTACATTTCCTGGAATCACTTAGCATATGTAAATGTCCCTTGCACATGCACAGTTCAATATGTCGGTGGTCTTTCAAGGGTCCTGGGATGAAGAAGTCTTTCTCAAACTGTCCACTGCTTGACCCCAGGTTCTGGCCAGGCACAGTCCCTTTGTTATTTGACTCGAAACCGCAGAGTTCGTAGTACCGGTCTCAAGCTGGTCTCGCCACCTTATCTTCTAGGAGCAAGTGCATTGTCTCCTAACCTTCTCCTGCTTATCTTAACAAATACCATTCTTGTGACGTAATGCCTAACAAGTGCCAAACACCTAACATCTGTGAACCTTATTTTTGTTAACTTAGTAAATGCCTAAAATCTATGACCCTTATTTGTATAGACTTATTTTAGTACTAATTGCTGATTTTAAGTATCAATACAATACCACAGGTGTCTTGTAGAGGCCTCTTTTAGTCCTTTGATGCACTCTAGAGATCCTTGTCATTGGTTTCTTATCTAGTTGTTTACTACTTGCACTCTCAATCATCTTATTATTTTAATTGCATCATTCTACTAATTAGGTTTCCTGTTTTTCAGGCCTGCATGCTATTATTTTAGCCTACAACTATACAGACTAGGAATAAGTGTTGCCAATTTGCACTGCAAAGGAGACTTCTTGGGACTGAGGGCTCTCACCTTCTCCTTGGTGATTATTTCTTCTCAATATATCCTTGAGTGAGCCCTTGCCCCCTGCCCCCAGGCAAGTAATTATTTCTTTTGGGCACCCTTGAGTAAGAGAGGCTTCTTTTTGAGTGAGTGCATGCATGCTGTGGATCATAATTCTTGTGTGATTGTATGGTAATAATATCCCAAACTGATATATCAAACCTGCAGTTTATTAAATATTTTGGAGTGCTGATTTTGGATTACCCCCCTCCCCCTTGCATTGTTTTCTGTTGTTTGGTTTCTGTTTTGGTTTCAAATTAAAGTTGGTTTAAGCTTACATTTGCTTGGAGTCATTTTGTAGTCATTACCAATTAAAGAAATGAATCCTGTCAGCAATTACTAATCTAAGGATGTGTAGGCAATATGCATCCTGTCAGCAATTACTTACTTAAGGATATGCAATCAGTGGACCAGTATCGGATCAGTTTGCTGCTTAAGCAAAGAGTGATTTGACGAACTCCTTATCAAAGGCTGCTGTCCTTGCAGTTTGAACATCCTGGAGTATGTGTAATTAGTTGAGTTTGTTTAACATGTATCTTGACACTGTGAGATAGAGTGTCCTTTAGATGAACTTTGCTCATTGTAAGCTCATTATAATACTAAAAATCACACCCACAGGTGCAGACTCCTGCCCAAGTGAAGACCCTGACTCATGAGCATGCATAGTACAAGAAAATGGTTGTGTAACCATATGTAAACTAGTAACCAATCTTGGAAAGGGGGGTGGAAATGTGGAGAGGTACTAACCAAAATCAAAAGTATAAATTATTTAAGTACTGTGAAGAAGGTGTGCTAGCTTTGTGGTTTTATCCCCTAGCATCTGACATTGTTCAATGTCGTAATAACATGATAACTCAACTCTGTGTGCATATTCGGTTGCTTGCATACTGGGTAAAGAACCCTGCTTTTGGGACAACAATTTTGGGATGTCTCTATGACAGGGACCTCTTAAGATTATCTGGTCCAAACCCCCCTGCTCAAGCAGGGTCACCTAGAGCAGAATGCCCAGGACCATGTCCAATTAGATTTTGAATGTCTCCAAAAACAAAGACTCCACAACCTGTCTGGGCAATCTGTTCCAGCGCTTGACAACCTTCACTGTAAAACAGGTGTTTTCTTATGTTCAGACTGAATTTCATGTGTTTCAGTTTTTGCCCATTGACTCTTTTTCTTTCAATGTGCACTACTAAGAGGAGTCTGGCTCCCTCTTCTTCATTCCCTCCTATCAGATATTTATATGCATTGATAAATTCCCCTCTGAGCCTTCTCTTCCCTAGGCTAAACAACCCCATCTCTTTGAGCTTTTCCTCATATGAAAGAGGCTTCAGTCCCTTATAATCTTCATGGCCCCACACTGGACTTGATCTAGTAACTCCATGGCTCTCTTGTACTGGGGAGCCCAGAACTAGACACGGTACTCCAGGTGTGGCTTCACCAGTGCTGAACAGAGGGGAAGGATCGCCTCCTTCTACCTGATGGTGATGCTCTTCCTAATGTAGCCCAGAATACTGTAAGGAACATTTAACGAAGAACTGTTGTTTTTACATAACGGAGGACCTGGCACCTGACCCTAGCAGGGGAGAAGGACCGAGAGACATCGGACTATGAATCCTTAATGTAATACACAGTCTCTTCCCAGAATATGTACTGACACCTGTATACATACCAATACCTGTATTGATAAGTTAATTTAGGGGGAAGCGTAGCCAAAGTACCAGGAATCCATATCTTAAACAGATTGATAAGGGGAAGAGTATTGTGTGTGCCGGGATAGTCTGTAAACCCTGAAGTACCCAACCAATGGGGAACAGGGGAGGGAAATTGCGGCCGGGATTTTGGGGAAATATAAGCAGGGGCTTTTTACCCTATTCAGTGTGCCTACCTTTAGGTAGAACACCCGGTCTTGCAAAATCGTTATTAAAATATACTTTGCCAAGAGATCCTGCCTGGGTCTATTATATTTGCAAAAGAATTGTTTCCTACAAATTTGGGGGCTCGTCCGGGAGAAACGTCATCATATCGGGGGCCCCTATCGCCGAAGGACAGGAAGGCGCGCCCCGTTGATTTCAACGGTCCTGTGGATCATCGGTAGGGGCTCCAGGAGAGACCGACAGAAATCCTGAGGCTGTATTGAAAAAGGCGGATCTCTGCAAATCATAGGGGAAAGGTAAAAGGAAAAAGTGGTAGGCACAATACAAGCAACCAGACAACTCTGTGCACAGATCAAGGTAAGAAAACAGACTGTTAAGTATTACCTTGGTGGTCGGGGGCATTCTGAGAGGAGGGGTGAGGCGGAAGGAGGGGCCTTGGGACTCAGAATGGGAAATGTAAAGGAAAAATGATAACGTTCCTCCATACAGTTCTTTAGGGCGGATGTTAAGGTATTGGGGAAACTTGGGATGTACAAAAAGGAAGGATAAATAGAAAATGATAAAGTATTGTGTTTTGTCTGGACAAAATAGCCCATAATAGAGTGGAAGGTATTCTGACCAAAATACGAATCCGATGACAAATGGCTATGCCAATGTTAGCAATCGGGACACATAACCACGGACGTAGTTATATGCAGTGCTTTATTTCAGCGCTGGGAAACCAGGGGTTCGCACCCAAAGCTGGCTGTTTAATTAATCACACGTTTAATACCTACATATAATAAACAAAGAAGTATAATCACAATTGTAAGTACAACTAAGCTTTCTAGTAGTGAATGTACCCATCCTCCTAAATTTAAACCAAATGAATCCAACAGAGCTCCTATCCAGCTCTGTTCTGCATCCTGCTTTTCCTTTTGCAGCTCCATCTCTGTTTGGGTCAGTTGAGAAATGTCCTTCTCGACCTCCAAAGTTACATTTGGAATATGGATGCAGCAATGATCAATTCTGTCTTTCAAATATCCACAGACACCATTGTCTTTTAATAACATTATGTCAAGTGCCATTCTATTCTGCAAGGTCATTTTAGTCGTAGCCTGTAATTGCATATTAAGTTCCCGAAAACCTTTCTTAGTTATTCTGGCCAATCGATCCATTTGCCCAATCAATTTATCAATCATTTCTCTGTTTCTGTATGCCGCAATTGGTGCAAAGAAAGATTCTAGTGCCCAGCCGAATTTAACACTCCTTGATGGTTCGTGCCACACATCATCTTCATCTATTTCTCGTTTGTGCCTAACATGTAGAAGTTCTTGCCCTTTTTTCAAGGGAGACTTTTTCCAAATAGGACATAGGGTTGGCAGTCCCAAAGAAATTTCCCTTACTGGTCCTGCTATTGGTAAATGCGTTGTCCAGGTCCCATCACTTAAGGCCTAAACCAGATGTCCCACACGACCTATAAGACCTCTACAATCAATTTTATCTCCATTGATACTTACCTTGGTTCCTTCCTTTGGATCCAATTGTTTCTGACAAATGCAACCTGCAATTACTGCAACCTTAACGATGGATATAGGTATCTCCCTCATATCTGTCTGACAAGTTATTACTCGTGAACAATTCCACCATGATATTGTTGTTCCTCCTGTTACATTGGACCACCGTACACACCATGGAAATGCTTCACTATATTGGTATTGTTGTACAATACTCAATGTCCACATGTTACTCCATGATTCAGTTATATTTTTGTTATCCTGATCTTTGCATTCCCAGTAGGTCCGTTCAACCGTTTGGTTTACTACTTTGGTGGTCCATGTGTCATAATAACACCAACCTATATGTTTGAATGGTCTGGTCATTCCTATTTCAACCCATTTCGCCCCAGGTAATTTTAAACAATCCTCCCTTGGCCCTGATATTTTCCATTTTCCTTGTTCTTTTACCTTTTGTTCTGTTGGGACGACTTCTTTCTAGTGCGGGATTCGCATGCTATTTTACCAGTTCTATTTATTTCTGGTAAGGTGGTAGATATTATTCCCCACTGTATTGGGTCTTCGACTGATTTTGGAATTGGAAGGCAAGCAGTGATGCTACTGGTATTCTGAGTCAGTGCGAAATCTCGAATTAATCCTATCATCAGATTCTCTGCCTGATTGTGTACGCTTTGTATCATCTGTGGTATCTGGGTACATTCGTTACTGCCTACTGCTCTTCGTGGCCTAATTTGCAATTTCGTTTGAATAGTCTCATTTTCCCACTGTTTATCAGAGGCCTTGTGGAATAGAGTGGCACTTCCCTCTCCAGTTTTCAAAAGTACAAACACTCTAACCAAGATCAGAATTCGGTAATGCAAACCAGACATTACTGAGATGTAATCTTGAGCGAGGTAGGACCCACTATCTGCGATTTCCACAGTCTTGGGACTCTTTTCACTCGGGTATAGTGTATCCAGGAGTCTACTCCAGCAACTTTGACTGCGGTGAACGTAGTTAGGAGTACTTGATAGGGTCCGTCCCAACGCTCTTTTAAGGGTTCTTCATTCCAAGTTCTTAGATACACCGTGTCTCCAGGCTCTATATCATGTACCGGATTCTCGAGTGCTAGTGGGCGATTCCACACTAGTGCGGATCTGAGTCGATTCAATGTCCTGCCAAGAGACAACACATAATTGTACAAGTCCTGATTGCTTTTCACATGTACCTCTGGGTTTGGGTTTGGTGCTTCATATGGTTTGCCATACAAAAGCTCGTATGGACTTACTGACATTCCACTCCTAGGTTTAATCCTAATACGCAACAATGCTATAGGCAATGCCTGAGGCCACTGAATTTTTGCTTCCTGACAGATCTTGCTAAGTTTCATTTTTAGGGTTTGATTCATTTTCTCCACTTGTCCACTAGACTGGGGTCTCCATGGGGTATGTAACTCCCACTTAATTCCCAAACATCTGCTGATTTCTTTTACCAATTGTGCAAGTGTGGTCTCCTATTGAATGATATCCCCAGTGGTACCCCAAATCTAGGGATTATTTCCTTTAGTAACCATTTTACAGTTTCTTTCGCCTGGTTGGTGCGACAAGGGAAAGCTTCCGGCCATCCTGAAAAGGTATCTACCCCAACTAGTATATACCTGAATCCTCGGGTTCTGGGGAGTTCCGCATAGTCTATTTGCCAATAATCCCCAGGTTGTATGCCTGTCTTTATTTTCACAGTATCACAGTATCACAGTATGTTTGGGATTGGAAGGGACCTCAAAAGATCATCTAGTCCAATCCCCCTGCTGGAGCAGGAACGCCTAGGTGAGGTCGCACAGGAAGGTGTCCAGGCGGGCTTTGAATGTCTCCAGGGAAGGAGACTCCACAACCTCCCTGGGTAGCCTGCTCCAGTGCTCTGTTACCCTCACTGAGAAGTTCTTTCTCAAATTTAAGTGGAACCTCTTGTGTTCCAGCTTGATCCCATTGCCCCTTGTCCTATCATTGTTTGCCACTGAGAAGAGCCTGACTCCATCCTCGTGGCACTCACCCTTTATATATTTATAAACATTAATAAGGTCACCCCTCAGTCTCCTCTTCTCCAAACTAAAGAGCCCCAGCTCCCTCAGCCTTTCTTCATAAGGGAGATGCTCCACTCCCTTAATCATCTTTGTTGCCCTACGCTGGACCCTCTCCAGCAGTTCCCTGTCCTTCTTGAACTGAGGGGCCCAGAACTGGACACAATATTCCAGATGGGGTCTCACCAGGGCGGAGTAGAGGGGAAGGAGGACCTCTCTTGATCTACTGACCACCCCCCTTGTAATACACCCAAGGATGCCATTAGCCTTCCTGGCCACAAGGGCACAGTGCTGGCTCATGGTCATCCTGTTGTCCACCAGGACCCCCAGGTCCCTTTCCCCTACACTGCTCTCTAATAGGTCATTCCCCAACCTATACTGGAACTTGGGATTGTTCCTGCCCAGATGCAGGACTCTACACTTTCCCTTGTTAAATTCCATCAGGTTATCCCCCGCCCAACTCTCCAGCCTGTCCAGGTCCCGCTGGATGGCAGCACAGCCTTCTGGCGTGTCAGCCACTCCTCCCAGCTTAGTGTCATCAGCAAACTTGCTGATAGTACACTCAATTCCCTCGTCTAAATCATTAATGAATATATTGAATAATATTGGCCCCAGTACTGACCCCTGAGGCACTCCACTAGATACTGGCCTCCAACTGGACTCCGCACCATTGACCACCACTCTCTGGCTTCTCTCTTTAAGCCAGTTTGCAACCCACCTCACTACTCTATTGTCTAGACCACACCTCCTCAATTTAGCTGTGAGGATGCTGTGAGGGACTGTGTCAAAGGCTTTACTGAAGTCAAGGTAGACCACATCCACCGCTCTGCCATCATCCATCCACCTTGTTACATTCTCATAAAAGGCTATGAGGTTGGTCAAGCATGACTTACCCTTGGTAAAGCCATGCTGACTGCCCCTAATGACCCTCTTATCCCTGATGTGCCTTGAGATGGCACCAAGGATAAGCTGTTCCATTACTTTCCCAGGGACAGAGGTGAGGCTGACCGGTCTATAATTACCCGGGTCCTCCTTCTTGCCCTTTTTGAAGACTGGAGTGACATTTGCTTTCCTCCAATCCTCGGGCACCTCTCCCGTTTCCCAAGACTTGGCAAAAATGATGGATAGCGGTCTAGCAATGACTTCAGCCAGCTCCCTCAGCACCTGCGGATGCATCCCATCTGGACCCATGGATTTATGGATGTCCAGACTATTTAATTGCTCCCTAACCCAGTCCTCATCGACTAAAGCAAACTCCTCCATTGACCTGGCTTCATCCGGGGTCTCAGGGGTACAGGGTTCCCCAGGACAGCCTCCAGCGGAGTAGACAGAGACAAAGAAGGCATTCAGCAATTCTGCCTTCTCTGTGTCTTCTGCCACCAGGGCACCCACTTCATTCATCAGTGGGCCTACATTGCCTCTGGTTTTAGTTTTATCTGCTATGTATTTGAAAAAGTTCTTCTTGCTGTCCTTGACCCCTCTTGCCAGCTGTAATTCTAAGGAGGCCTTGGCTACCCTAGCTGCCTTCCTGCATCCTCTAACAGCAGCCTTATATTCCTCCCAAGTGGCCAGTCCCTTCTTCCATGACCTGTAAACTCGCCTCTTCTGCTTGAGCATACCCAACAGATCCCTATTCAACCACGCAGGCCTTCTGGCTCCCTTCCTCGACTTCCTACGTGTGGGGATGCTCTGATCCTGAGCATGGAAGAAGCAATCTCTGAATGCAATCCAGCTCTCTTGGGCCCCTTTTCCTTCAAGCAGTCTTGCCCATGGGATTTCCCCCAGCAATTGCTTGAAAAGGCCGAAATTAGCCCTGCCAAAGTCCAGGGTTGCAATTCTACTTGCTATTCTGTTCCTGCCACACGAGATGCTGAACTCCACCATCTCGTGGTCACTGCAACCGAGGCAGCCCTCAACCTTTACTGCTTTGACCAGACCCTCCTTGTTAGTGAGGATGAGATCCAGCAGTGCACCTCTCCTAGTCGGCTCCTCCACCATCTGCATGAGGAAGTTATCATCAATGCACTGGAGGAACCTCCTGGACTGTGGCTGGCTGGCTGAATGGTCCTTCCAGCAAACATCAGGGAAGTTAAAATCACCCACAACAACCAGGGCCTGTGACTGTGAGGCCACTCTCAGCTGCGCATAGAGGGCCTCATCAACTTCCTCAGTCTGATCTGGTGGCCTGTAATAGACACCTACAACCGTATCACCCCTGCCAGCCTGTCCCTTGATCCTGACCCATACACTCTCAACTCGTTCCTCATCCGCTCCTGGGCAGAATTTAGTACATTGCAGTTGCTCTCTCACATAGAGAGCAACTCCACCACCACGCCTGGCTGGCCTGTCTTTCCTGAAAAGGGCGTAGCCATCCATGACCACATTCCAGTCATGTGAACTGTCCCACCACGTTTCTGTAATTGCCACCAGATCATAATCTCCTGACCGAACATAGGATTCTAACTCCTCCTGCTTATTCCCCATGCTGCGCGCATTGGTGTACAGGCATTTCAGGGAGCGAGCAGAGCACACCAATTTCTCCCTAGGGGCACAGGAGGCCACCCGGTCCTCATCTGTTTTAGAATGCTGCCCCACTGGGGCAAGCCCAACTACAACCCCATCCCCCTTCGAGCCTAGTTTAAAGCTCTCCAAATGAGCCCAGCTAATTCCTGCCCCAGCATCATTTTGCCTCTGCGAGACAAGCCTTTCCTGCATAACACTGTCCGGACTGGAGTCTTATAAAACCAGCCATTATCAAAAAAACCAAAGCCCTGCCTGTAGCACCAGTCTTGGAGCCAACCATTTAGAGATTTCCCCATTTCTATTTTTCTTTTTACTAAAGGATTACTTTTCAAGCAAATTTCACACTTAGCTGTGACAGACTTTGCCATTGTTAACATCTGGACCGAGATAATTCGTTTCCTTAAATAAGTTACCAATGCTTCTGCACCCCAGTGACACTTCTGGTGTTCCATCTGAAGTATTCCTCTCATAATAGTGGTTGGTACCACAACTTGTCCATTGGTGGTTACATACCACCCAGAATTATTCTTACTGGCTCTTACTAGACTTGCCAATTTTTCATCTTCTGTAGAATATTTAGGTGGTTCTGAAGGTAATAAATCAATTGCTCTTACCTTCTGGGAGACAAGACCCACCATTGTCCTCACTTGCCGTGCTACTGACCGAGCTGTTTGATCAGCAAGCCGATTTCCCTCGATGATTTTTGATGTTCCACTTTGATGAGCTTTACAGTGCATTACAGCAACTTGCGATGGTTTTTGAATGGCCTTAATCAGGTTCAGTATCTCCTCCTGGTACTTAATGTTTGTTCCTTGTGAAGAGAGCAGTCCCCACTCTTTCCAAAGGGCTCCATGCACATGAACAACTTCGAATGCATATTTTGAGTCAGTCCATATGTTAACTTTCTTGTTTTCGCTGAGTTCCAATGCCCTGGTTAAGGCGATTAACTCCGCTTTTTGTGCTGAGGTGTTTGGCGGTAAGGGTTTAGCCTCAATTACTGTCTTGGCAGTAGTAATCGCATATCCTGCATACCGCATTCCATTCTCCACAAAGCTACTGCCATCAGTAAAGAGTTCCCAGTCAGTTTCTGCCAGCGGAATGTCTTTCAAATCAGGGCGACTTGCGTGGGTATATTCGATGACTTCCACGCAATCATGTTCTAGGTCTCCTTCTTCAGTACCTGCACCCAAAAACTCAGCAGGATTCATTAGGTTAGTAGTTTTTAGAACAACATCATCTTGTTCTGTCAGAATTACCTGGTATTTCATCATTCTGCTTGGGGACAGCCAATGGCCCCCCTTTTGTTCCAGTACTGTTGTCACCATATGGGATACAAACACTTCTATCCTTTTTCCCATAGTTAATTTTCGGACCTCCTGGATCAGTAATACTGTAGCAGCTACCGCCCGTAAGCACGCCGACCACCCAGCACTTACTGGATCTAGCTGTTTAGAAAAATAGCCAACAGGTCTTCTCCAGGATCCCAGTCGTTGGGTTAATACCCCCAAAGCAAGTCTTTGTCGCTCGTGTACAAACAACTGGAAATCTTTGCTCAAGTCCGGCAAGCCCAAGGCAGGTGCCTGCATCAAAGCCTGTTTTAGCTTTTGGAAGGCTTCACGTTGTGGTTTTCCCCTGGTTAGCAGGTGCATAGGGCTGCCGGTGCCAGGCAGCCAGTGCCCTGATCTACTGTTGACATTATATGAAGACCTGAGATCACTGAGGAGCAACATATTACTCATAAGTAATAATGAACCACACAGACAGCTATTTCATATGCTAGTGCCTACAAATAAAAACTGTCGTCTTGTTTTCATGCAGAAATTTTTACCTTGTCACTATTGATTCTGTATCCAACCTTATTTACTAATACATGATGGATACTTGTAGCTCATCACAGCCTGTCATCCTGTCAGATTTTTTTATGGGGCTGTTTCATGTGCTATTCAACTGGTTGACAATTGTCTAGCAATTAAGTGAAAGTGTTCCTGGGAGTTACAGACTCCAAACAACTCTCCAGCTCTTCTTACATGTTTTTGATACCTGTATTTCTGAACATTATTATAGGAGATGTATAGCTTCAAAAAATGTTACTGATTGCTAGAGCCTTAGTGACCTTTAAAGACTAACCAAAATTTTGTAAAATAACTAGCCACACAATCATAAAGTTCCTTGTGTATGCAGACCATGTACCAGAGATTTATGACATATTCTTTAGGAACAGGATTTTAAAGTAATCATTAATTAGAGAAACCACAGGTGTTGCTCAAAGAATAGCTTATGTAAGTAGGTATCTACTGCACTTGCTCGACGACTTGCCAACGAGGAGAGGTCATTTTCTGGACATGAGAGGAGAGTCCTTAAAATGGAAGTTGCAACCACTGGACTGTAAGAGGATGCAATACCAGATAAAGGACGCTAGATGGCAGCAAAGGCCGTGAAATATCTAAATTCATGTTTATGTCATACTTTCTTAGGATAGGTGCTTTGTGTGTTAAAAATTACCAAGAGTTGTAATTAATATGTAATTTTTCTGTCAATATAAGCAAATCAAAAATGATCAGTCATTGGCACATTCATGGTGGATCATCCCCAGTGCAGCCCCAGCACTGATTAATAAAGAGAATGCTACTTTTAAAACCTTAAAAAGTGGTTTTAAGAGTTATTAATTTGCCGGTTTGTATGGTATCATTTTAGGCTGTATTCTGTGCTGATCGCAGCTGAGTTGTACCTCACAACCAGTTATATTTCTGTTATGTGTGAAGTTCTCAGAGTACTGCAGCAGAGGGCAATACTTCAAAGGGTATGCAGGGATACCATGGCAATGGGAGGGAAATTGCATCTTGTGGATGAGCACGTAAAGTGCTCTCCTGCTTCTTCGGCAAATAAAGAAAAGCAGGCACAGGCTTCAGATGTTCCCTTTGTTACAACAGCAATATTTGAAGTAGCCACCTCGTAAACATTTGAAAATGTGATGTTCTCCAGGTACCCAGCCCCCTGAGCCCCCTGAGCTGGAAGACGGGGATGGGGAGCAGAATGAAGCCCAAATAGAATCATAGAACCATATAATGTCGGGCACTGTTGATAGATTGTTAATGCTTTATTCTTGATAACTGGAATTCTGCAATTGTTCATCAACTTCTAGGAGGCAGCAGTAAGATAACTTTAAAAACTTCTGATTTTTTTAACTTGGTTTCATGCTAAACCATAATTGTCATGTCTGTAATACAAAGAAGCCCACATGCATATTTCTCTCTGCCAAGAAGAAAATGTGTTTTTGTTCATATATTTCCATTTCAGCAATTTTGAAAACTTTTCCTTTATCCCAGTTAACAAATTATCATTACATTTTAATACCTGCGATACAGACGAATTTTTGCATTTTACTCTCAATCAATTATTGCTGGGATTCCTTTTGCAGTAATTGGGAATTTCCAAACCATTAGCAACCTTGGGTATGGCTCTCCATCAGCAAGAGAATCACAGAATCATTTCAGATGGAAGAGACCCTTAGGACGATCAAATCATAACCTAACCTAACTCTAGCAACTGCTCCTCATATGACTTGTGCTCCAGACCCCTCACCAGTTTTGCTGCCCTCCTCTGCACTCTCTCTAGTACTTCAATGTCTTTCTTATGATGAGGGGCCCAAAACTGAACACAGTATTCAAGGTGCAGCCTCACCAGAGCCAAGCACAGTGGCACAATCACTTCTCTAGTCTTGCTGGCCACACTATTCCTGATACAAGCCAGGATGTTGTTGGTCTTTTTGGACACCTGGGCACACTGCTGGCTCATATTCAGCCAGCTGTCAGTCAACACCCCCAGATCCCTCTCTGCCAGGCAGCTTTCCAGCCACTCTTCTCCAAGCCAGCATTGGTCAACAGAAAGGGCCCAATTCTTTACACGACAATGCCCAAACACATGTCGCGCAAACAACGCTTCAAAAGTGGAACGAATTGGGCTATGAAGTTTTGCCTCATCCACCATATTCACCTGACCTCTTGCCAACCGACTACAACTTCTTCAAGCATCTAGACAACTTTTTGCAGGGAAAATGCTTCCACAACCAGCAGGATGCAGAAAACACTTTCCAAGAGTTCATTGAATCCCAAAGCATGGATTTTTACACTACAGGAATAAACAAAGTTATTTCTCATTAGCAAAAATGTGTTGACTGTAATGGTTCCTAGTTTGATTAATAAAGATGTGTTTGATCTTAGTTATAATGATTTAAAATTCACAGTCCAAAACCACAATTACTTTTGCACCAACCTAATAAAGTTGAAACCTTAAATAAGGAATTTGTATCTCTCTTTTCAGAGCTCTTCAGATATGTTTGGTCAGAAAATAACTGCTGGGGGAAAATTCTGTCGAGTGGCTGTATCCAACCGTCCTTCTGTGATTGTAAGGAACATTTAACGAAGAACTGTTGTTTTTGCATAACTGAGGACCTGGCACCTGACCCTAGCAGGGGGGAAGGACCGAGAGACATCGGACTATGAATCCTTAATGTAATACACAGTCTCTTCCCGGAATATATACTGATACCTGTATACATACTGATACCTCTATTTACAAGTTAATTTAGGGAGGAAGGACTGAGAGACATCGGACTATGAATTCTTGATGTAATACACGGTCTCTTCCCGGAATATGTACTGACACCTGTATATATACCGATACCTGTATTGATAAGTTAATATAGGGGGAAGCGTAGCCAAAGTACCAGGAATCCATATCTTAAACAGATTGATAAGGGGAAGAGTATTGTGTGTGTCGGGATAGTCTGTAAACCCTGAAGTACCCAACCAATGGGGAACAGGGGAGGGAAATTGCGGCCGGGATTTTGGGGAAATATAAGCAGGGGCTTTTTGCCCTATTTGGTGTGCCTGCCTTTAGGTAGAACACCCGGTCTTGCAAAATCGTTATTAAAATATGCTTTGCCAAGTGATCCTGCCTGGGCCTATTATATTTGCAAAAGAATTGTTTCCTACAAATTTGGGGGCTCGTCCGGGAGAAACGTCGTCATCTCGGGGGTCCCTATCGCCGAAGGACAGGAAGGCGCGCCCCGTTGATTTCAACGGTCCTGTGGATCATCGGTAGGGGCTCCAGGAGAGACTGACAGAAATCCCCACATGAACATCTTATTCCCTTGTGCTTCGTATAAAGGTTTAGCAATCAACCCATAGCCCATAATCCAAAGTCTGCACCATCCTGTCATTCCTAAAAAGGATCTTAATTCATGTAAGTTTCGTGGTTCTGAAATAGCACAGATAGCATGCACACGGTTTGTACCTAATTTCCGCTGTCCTTGAGAAAGCTCGCATCCTAAATAAATCACAGTCTCGGATGCAATTTGAGCTTTACTTTTCGATACTTTGTACCCGTTCATTCCCAATTGGTTCAGTATTTCAATCGTTACCTGGATGCAGAGTTCTCGTGTCTCAGTCGCGATCAAAATGTCATCTACGTATTCTAGCAACAGGTACCGTTGTCGAGGGATCACGATGTGACCTTTCGTAGTCCATTTCTCGAGTTCCTTGGCCAACTGATTTCCAAAAATAGTTGGGCTATTCTTGAATCCTTGCGGAAGACGTGTCCAGGTTAACTGAGTTTTTCTTCCATTGTGTGGATTTTCCCATTCAAAGGCAAATAGCTTTTTGCTTTCCTGGTCGAGGGGTATGCAGAAGAAGGCATCTTTTAAATCAAGTACAGTAAACCATTTATATTTCTCCTTCACAGATGTTAACAAGGTATATGGATTTGCAACTACCGGATAAATGTCCTTAGTGATCTGGTTTACAGCCCACAAATCTTGGACTAATCGGTAATTACCATCGGGCTTCTCAAGAATTTTTCAATTAGAGGAACTATTCCTAACCTAGCTTCTAATTTCAGTGGGTACTGTCTCAACTGTACTGGCCTGGCATCTTCCTTCAGTTCCACTTTTACGGGCTGGGCCGTTTTCGATTTCCCAGGTATGTCAGTCGCCCATACCGTGGGGATCACCGCCTCCTCCACAGCTTGTGGTATTTCCACTACCGGGTTTTCTTTTAGTAACAGAATTTGTCCTACCTTGGATTCTGGAATTTTCATTACCAGGTTTCCATTCTCAAATGTTATCACAGCATCCAATTTGGTCAATAAATCCTGTCCTAGAAGGGAAACTGGACAATCTGGAACATATAAGAACTCATGGGTTAATTCCTTTTCTCCAAAACACAGATCTAAGGGTTGCAGGAATGGCGGTACTTCTTCCCTCCCTGTGGCACCAACAATCGTTGTCTTTATGACCTATTGTTCCCTGTAAGGAATTTAGCACAGAATAAGTAGCCCCTTTATCCACTAAAAATCTCACATCCTGGTCCCCCACTTGTATTGTCACCAGGGGTTCCTTATTCTGGGTATCTGTTCTTGTGCTGCCATATAGTCAGCTGTTATTATTATACTCCCTCAACACCATAGTTTGTATTGCATTCCCTGCTGCACTTGGTACCTGACTCGTGGAGCCCAGACGGTTCGGGCATTCATTTTTCCAGTGTCCTTCCTCCTTACAATAAGCACATTGATTTATACCAAGCTTTACAACAGGTCTTAAAGGAGTTCCCTGAACATTCCGAAAACCGCGCCCTCGGCCGCCTCTAGTTCCTCTGCCACGGACTTGCATTCCTATTCCCCTACCTTGCCCTTGGACCAGGGCCAACAAGTCTTGCTGAGAACGCCTTGACTGTTCCTTTTCTCTGTTATTATAAACTTTCCAGGCTGTTTCTAACATAACATCCAGATCTCGTAATTGTGCCCCCTCCAGTTTCTGTAATTTCTTCCGAATATCATCCTGAGACTGTCCCAAAAAGATTAAAGCCAACTGAACCCTTGCTTGTTCTGTTTCAATATCTAAATCCGTATATCTCTTTGCAGTTTCTTTTAATCTTTCTAAAAAGGCTGAAGGGGATTCATTCTTTTCCTGCCTAACATTATACAATTTTGACCAATTCATTTGTTTTGGCACAGCAGTCTGAACACGGATCAAAAACCAGTCCTGATACCTCCGGAAGCGAAGCTGACCACCTTCAGTATTATAATCCCATTGGGGATCCTCCTTTGGAAAATTTTCATCAGCATTGCCACCCACTATTCCATTCTGAATATCCTCCCTTACTTTATCTCTTACTACCCGTATAACCATATCCTTTTCTGTAGAATCCATTAATGTGTCAAGAATGACTTGTAAATCATCCCAATCAGGATTCTGCGTTTTAATTATCATTTTAATTATCCTTGCAGCCTTGTCCGGGTTTTCCTGGTAAGGACCAGCTGTTTGTTTCCAGATCATTAAATCTCCTGGCGAAAACGGGACTTTTACATAAACTGGCTCTCCCCCCACTCCTACCGCTTGTCTCAGTGGTGCTATTACATTTGGCAGTCCACCCCCCTTTTGGGCTTCCTTTTCTCTGTTCCTAGTCCTGTGGGATATTGGTGTGGTTGTTACTCCTTTTACACCAGTTGCTGCCCCCTCATCCCCACTGGAAACAATATCACTTTCAGTAAGACGCACAGGTGCCGAGGGTTTAAGGGGTTTAGGTGCAGAGGGTTCAGTTTCTGAAGGCGCAACGTCAAAACACGGCAGATCTAAGGCGTTGCCACGGCTGCTTTTTATTGCCAAACATGTCATGCATTTCCTTTCTGACGTACAGCCCATACATTTATCATTAGTACCGCTCCTCCGGACTAACATTAACCTACATTCCTTCCTCCAGTCCTGTTTTTGTACAAGATAGAAATAGAGATCCACGTACTGTACCTCATCCCATTTACCTTCCCTTTGACAAAACCTCATTAATTCACTAATAGTTCCAGGTTCTAAAGTACCCTCTGGCGGCCACCGTACTTCATTAGGCAAGTCATATTCAGGTCAGTAGTGAGTACAATATTCAATTAACTTCTTTTTACTCATTGATTGTCCAAATCCAGCCTCCTTCCAATGTTTCAACAAACAGTCTAATGGTGACATCTTTGTATCGCTCAAATCAACACAAAAGGGTAACACACAGACGATTAACACAGAAAGGTAACACACAGATAACTTTACCAGAACAACAGTAAAGACGGATCAAATCACCAGTTTCAACAGCAAATACAGATCACATTACTAAAACTATAGACCAGGTGCTGAACAGCATAGATAACCAGACCAGGTGCGCGCAAATAACCAGACCAGACCAGGTGCTGAGCCTGCGGCTTAAATAACCAGACCAGATGCCGAACCTGCAGACATTGTCATATCAGGGGCCCCTATCGCCGAAGGACAGGAAGGCGCGCCCCGTTGATTTCAACGGTCCTGTGGATCACCGGTAGGGGCTCCAGGAGAGACCGACAGAAATCCTGCGGCTGTATTGAAAAAGGCGGATCTCTGCAAATCATAGGGGAAAGGTAAAAGGAAAAAGTGGTAGGCACAATACAAGCAACCAGACAACTCTGTGCACAGACCAAGGTAAGAAAACAGACTGTTAAGTATTACCTTGGTGGTCGGGGGCATTCTGAGAGGAGGGGTGAGGCGGAAGGAGGGGCCTTGGGACTCAGAATGGGAAATGTAAAGGAAAAATGATAACATTCCTCCATACAGTCCTTTAGGGCGGATGTTAAGGTATTGGGGAAACTTGTGATGTACAAAAAGGAAGGATAAATAGAAAATGATAAAGTATTGTGTTTTGTCTGGACAAAATAGCCCATAATAGAGCGGAAGGTATTCTGACCAAAATACGAATCCGATGACAATTGGCTATGCCAATGTTAGCAATCGGGACACATAACCGCGGACGTAGTTATATGCGGTGCTTTATTTCAGCGCTGGGAAACCAGGGGTTCGCACCCAAAGCTGGCTTCCAACAGCTGATTCAGACCATACCTTATTATACAAGTTAGTCACATACATATTCATTACACCCCGACAACCATTAGCATATTCCACACCTATTCTAACACAAACTTCCTATCTAAAAGATGCTAAAATTATCAGTTATTTTCTACGGTACCAACTTTAAAAGAATATATCGTAAATCCATGTCCACCTTAAGAATAAGGCTCGGTTACAGTTACCTACCTTATAAGAATATGCCATAAATCTATGCCAGCTTTAAGAACAGAGTTTGGTTACTGATTACAAGAGTTCTATGGCTACAGGGCTGCTTGCTATCCTAATATTAATCGAACTGTAACAGATCCAGCAGCAAAGGCCCATCCTGTCCTGTTCCATAAGAGAACATGGAAGGAAACATCTTGTAAAGTTGATTCTGTTACTATCACCAAGATCTAAATTGGTACATAAAAAAAAACCACAACAAACTGTAGGGGGTTTAAATCTTCCTCCATACCAGGGTGGGTTCCAGTCCCTCCCTTGCTGCAGCATGTTTATGAGTGTAAAGTGTGTGTCCTGATCAGTGTAAAGTGCACATAAAAGGGGGTTCAAGTCTCTTTTGAGAATGGGAAAATATCCTTTAGACATAAACCGTTGACCAAGTCTGAAACTAGGACTGGATCCAGCCGCACCTAAACTCCTCTCTGAAGGAGTTTAGAAAGCAAGGGGATCCTTTCTGAACCTCGTGACTCAACGGGAGGGTCTCCCTGAATTTTTTAGCGATGGGAAATAAAACTCAGCATAGAAAAGGGGACACCCTGAGACGAGGTATTGAAAAATTGGGAATTTTAGCTACAGTTGGGAGTAATTTAACTAAGGTGCTTGCAGAGCTGGTCTCTGCTTTCTGTATAACCTCTTGATTCCCTCCCCAACTGTCTTTGTTGTCCTTACTGCTTTTGCTGGGCTTTACCCTGGGATTGCTAAAGTTATTTTGCAGTGCAGCCAGCAGCAGATGTGTGTGTGTGCATGTGTGTGTAAGGGAAGAAGTGTGAAAGGGGGAGGGGATGTACATGTGAATGCCCTCCAGTGTTACATGGGTGCACCCATTGCCCCGGCACCCTGGGGATTTGATTATGTGAGGAAATCAAACTCTTAAGTTAAGGGAAGATGGGGATCGATGTGCATCATTATTTTCTATTTTTTTTCTGGGATATAATCCATCCTGAGCCGATGTTAACCTGTTATTGAGAGAGTTGGTCTGTCATTTAAAAGAATGTGGAACTAGCCCTACAGACGGGGGGGGGGGAACTGCCTGGCCCCAAGGTGATTCTAATTGAGATTATAATAATCAAACAAACGGAGATAATTGCCAAACAGTGGTTAAAAATCTGATAAAAGCTTTCGGGCTTTTGAGGAGATAAGAGTAAATTGAACTGAAGTGCAGGAATGTAGACAGAAGCCAGAGGAGCACCGACTGGGGAAGATTTCTGGAAGGCTTTGTAATGAACTGGTAGCAAGTGTGTGTGTGGATCTATGGAAGTATTTCAGAGAGCATGTGCCAGGTTGGCAGGAAGAATTTGCAAAAATTCTGAGGGTGGTCATGTTTGTGTATGATGGTCAGGAAGAGAAGCGAAAAGTTGAAGGAGATTGATTTGTTAGCAGCAGCTTTAGCCAGGAATTTGCTAGTGAAAGATAAAGATTGGAAGGAAAAAAAAACCACAGAAGATTTAGACTGAAGTCCGTGATAAAAGTGAGAGAATGAGAGAAAATGGAATGCTATTATTGTGGAAATCTGGGATATTTACCCCGAGGATGGCAACTGTTAGAAATGACTAAAGGAAGAAAACTCAATACACTTTGGAAAATCAGAGGGGCTGAAAATATTTTTGGTGGGTTTTGTTGTGTTTTTTTTTTTTTTTTTTTTTGTTTTTGTTTTGTTTTTTGTTTTTGTTTTTGTTTTTGTTTTTTTTTTTTGTGGGGAAACTTGTTTAAATCGCAAAAGGGCATATAATTGGTAAAGTAGGAGGTAATGAGGTCTAGTTTTTAGTAAAAACGGAAGCTACCCTATCCCTTCTAAATTCTACCCTAAAAAGATCTAAAACTGAAGAAAGAGTTGTAATAAATGGGGTAGCAGGGGGGAAGAAGAGACGATTATGAATAAATTCCTATTTGTGATAATAACAATTAAAAGTGTATGGGGAAGGAATATATTAGTGGAAGATTCCCCAGTTTATTTATTAGAGAAAAATATTTTACAGGCTCTGGGTGTGGAAACACAGTTACTGCCTGGGGGTGTTAGTAATAGAATCAGTTTTCCGAAATGTTAGTAACAGAATCAGTTTTACAAAATGTTCCTGAAAGGATGAATCGGTTTTGTAAACTGTCCCTGAAAGGATGTTCAAGCATATCATGTTTTACCTAACAAGGGATTCGTGTATACTCTTATCTTATCAACCTAGCTTTTATCTTAGCCCAAATACGCATAGAATGAGAAGACGTATATACAGTATCTCCGGAGGTTGAGCAAGTCAGCAGTTATCTAACTATAGAAGTAGTACACATATGCAGTACCCAAAGGTGAAAAGGACAGAAGCGATGAAGACTACTTACTTCATCCTGAAGACCCCCTAAAAGACCACCAGAGGACGCTGCGCATGATCAAAGTAGTTCCAAGATGTTGCAATCGATGTTGCAATCAATGTTGAGTAACTGTTACGTATCCTAATGAATATATGAATATGTATGTGAATGGACTGTATAAATACTGTGTAACTTAAACTGACCGTTGAAGCCAGCTTTGGGTGCGAACCCCTGGTTTCCCAGTGCTGGAATAAAGCACCGCATATAGCTACGCCCGTGGTTATGTGTTCTGATTGCTAACAGGGGGGTGACACGGAGAAAATTTGAAAGTTATTATATTACCTGGAAGTTCGTGTTGGTTTTGGCCGGGGTGGAGTTAATTTTCTTTGTGGTACCTAGTATGGGACTATGTTTTTTGATTTCTGCTAAAAACAGTGTTGATAATACAGAGATGTTTTTGTTATTGTTGAGCAATGCTTGCACAGAGTGGAGGCCTGTTCTGCCTCCCACACTGCTCCACCAGCAAGTGGGCTGGGGGGAAGCGACAGCCAGTGGCACAGTTATCTAAGCTCTTAGACCCAGTGTCTTGAGTGTGTACAAACTGCAGCAGTAACCGCTCTTCTGGTGAAAGAAAGCAGGAAATTAAACCCTGCTGCTTTCCTGTGGAGAGGTGACAATGGGCTGCACCTCTTCATAGATGGGTCTTCAAGGATAATTCAGGGGAAAGACACAATGGGTGTGCCATCATTGAAGGTGTGAGTGGTGAAATAAGAAAGGGGAAGGTTGCCTAATAACTGGTCAGCTCAAACATGCCAGCTATAAGCTGTCAATCAGGCACTGCAAATGTTAGATGGAAAAGAAGGTACCATCTGTAATGGTTCTAGATATGCATTTGGAGTAGTGCACACCTTTGGGAAAATCTGGGAAGAATGGGGTCTAATTAATAGTACAGGGAAAGAATTGGTTCATGAAGAACCAGTTGGACAAGTGTTACGTAATCTGATGTCACCAATAGAAGTGGCTGTAGTACATGTTAATGGACATCAGAGGGGAAACTCCTTTTGTGTCAGGGGAAATTGGTTATCAGCTGAAATGGCCTCAGAAGCAGCCTTAAAACCTGAAGTAATAACTGTAAGTTATCTCATGCTTGAGGTCCTGGCCCCACAGGAAATTCCAGATTTTGATGAAAAATAAAAAGAAGTCCTCCAAGAATTAGGAGCCAGGGAACAGAGTGGGAAATGGGTACTCCCAGATGGTAGAGAAATGTTAAATAAGCAAATCATGACGGAGGTATTAGCGATTTTACATCAGGAGAGTTATTGGGGAACACAAGCAATGTGTGACATAGTACTGGAATTTATACTATAGCCAAGCAAATTTGTGAAAGATGGGTGGTTTGTAAAAGAATAAATAAAAAGGCACTTAAAAAACAGCCTGCAGGAGGGTGGAGTCCAAGTTTACAACCCTTTCAAAATATTCAAGTTGATTTACCTGTAGCTGGTCGAATTAAATACATACTAGTGTTGGTTGATCACCTTACCAGATGGGGAGAAGCTTTCCTTCTGAGCGCTGCCGCAGCGGCAGTGGTAGCAAAAGTTTAATAACAGGTGGACCTCCACAGTTTGAAACTAAGGATTTATTTCTCAAAAACTGTATACTCAGGTTGTCTTGTCTATCTTCTCTCAGGCACCAAGGCCTTCTGGCACAAACTCTGCCTTTAGAGTTTGCAGCTCACAAGTTTCAGCCTGAAAACTGGGTCCTGGTCAAATCCTGGAAAGAAACAAAGCTTCAGCCAGATTGGGAAGGAGCATTTCAAGTTCTGCTGATCACCGAGACAGTGGTACGACCAGCTGAGAAATAGTGGACTCATTAGACACGGATTAAAGAGCCAGTCGAACCTCCAAAGGACAATGACGAGTGGCAAGTATTGACAACTGACGACCCCCTTCGACTAAAGATACAAAGATGAAAATGAAATGAAACTTTTGGGGATTGTTAATCCTGTATATGTAGAATTTACAAATGGGTTACTTAACAAACATCACTGAAACTGAAGGTTCCCTAACAATTTGAGTAGATGATTGCCACATCCTTAGCTGTGGGGATGTACAGAGCTAAAGAGAATTGAGTTATGAAAACAAACATGTGTCCAAGGGGACTGAGTCTAAGGATGATTTAAATAAGTGCACAGTTTTTGTTGCTGTCTCTCATTGCCCCTCCTGGTACAGTGTTATCTGGACCACAGAGTTTAGGGGATGGACAGTGAGCAATGAACGGTTATAGAGTTAAAAAGAAAAAATTACCCTATCTAAAGGACAATCTCTCCCGGGATGTGAGTCTCTGCAGTGCAACCCTTTGCTAATTACAAGACAGGGAGCAGATGATTCAGTAAGTGGGGTTTATGGATCACAAATAGACATTAGTAGAAAAGATGCCCTGGGAAGGTTCAAAATATATGGAGATACAAATGCCTGGGTAGAATGGATCAAATATATGGTGCAAAGCCTAAACAAGAGCAATTGCTATGCCTGTGCAGCAGGAAGGCCTGTGGCCCAAGTGGTACCCTTCATTCACTCTGGGATGGAGCAAAGATTGACAGGGGATGGAGTGCATCTTAGCCTTATACCAAGACTCTACGGCATAGGGAAATAAGTCGTGTCATACTCTCTCCCTACTATTTCCAGCTTTGCAGGGAAAAATATCAAAATTCCCCCGGCATTTTCAGGAATAATTGGAAATCATACTGCCTGTCTCTCACGACGGGGCAGGAATGATACCAAGTTTCTAGGAACATGAGTAGGTGTGTAGAGACACGGGAAGTTGGTCCTCATATGTCCTCAAATGCTTCTTGAGTGGATCTTTGGTGGTACTGTGGGAAGATGACACTTCATTCCATTTTATCCCCCACTGGAAAGGCACCTGTGACATTGTACAATTGGAAATTCCTTTTACCCTGGCATTTGAACACTGTGATCCATCGGGGCAACAGAAAAAGGAGTTTAGGGTTTTCCTTTGATGACAGGGTTTATTTCAATTAGATTGGGGTCCCCAAGGAACACAAAGCAAGAAATCAAGTAGCTGCGGGTTTTGAGTCCTTTTTGTTTTGGTAGGTAACTACAAACAAGAATGTAGATGGGATAAATAACATTTATTTATAAGTTATACTAGACAAGCAGTTAAAGGAATCACCAAACAATTAGATGCTACTAGTAGAATGGCATGGGAAAATAACATGGTCCTAGATATGATGTTGGCAGAAAAAGGTGATATATGTGTAACCAGAGCTTTGCAAGGACTCACAACTTCAGCAGAAGAATTGGCTGAGAGTTCAGGTATAGATAGTCCACTCATGGGATTGTTAGAATCTTGGTTTGGAAAATTGAAAGAAATTATAGTATCTGGTTTTACTTCTTTAATCGTAGTAGCAGAAGCACTAATTTCTATAGCATGCTACATCATTCCGTGTGTCCGAGGACTTGTTCAACACCTTATTGAGACAGCTCTATCAAAACAAATGCCTTTAGGGCCACTGCCATACTCAGATAAAATGATGCTGCTGAAAGATCAAGAAGAAAGAAGGAACAACAAATGCATAACTCCAGAAGAAAAATGTGAAATCATGTTGTCTAGGCTTGAAGCCACCTATGAAAATGCAAAAACAACAAAAGTATAAAATAAGGAGAGGAGGAAATTGTAAGGAACATTTAACGAAGAACTGTTGTTTTTGCATAACTGAGGACCTGGCACCTGACCCTAGCAGGGGGGAAGGACCGAGAGACATCGGACTATGAATCCTTAATGTAATACACAGTCTCTTCCCGGAATATGTACTGACACCTGTATACATACCAATACCTGTATTGACAAGTTAATTTAGGGGGGAAGGACTGAGAGACATCAGACTATGAATTCTTAATGTAATACACAGTCTCTTCCCGGAATATATACTGATACCTGTATACATACTGATACCTGTATTGATAAGTTAATTTAGGGGGAAGTGTAGCCAAAGTACCAGGAATCCATATCTTAAACAGATTGATAAGGGGAAGGGTATTTTAGTGTATGAAGGTGAGCTATGGAGACCATGAAAGGTCTACTGAGTGCCTTTGGATCAAGATTAGAGGGACTGTCACCAAGGGGGATCTTATGTTAGGTATCTGTTACTGACCTCCCAGTCAGGATGACAAGGAAGATGAAACCTTATCTCAGCTGCTCAAGGAAGTCCTGGTCCAACAGATACTGGCCCTTAGGGTCAGGCACAGGGGGATGGGGAATGGGGGTTGTGGTCAGTTCATCACATGTTGTTTCTGCCACTCCTTCCTCCTCAGAGGGATAACTCCTCACACTCTTCCTCTGCTCCAGCATGGGGTCCCTCCCATGGGAGACAGTCCTCCATGAACTGCTCCTGTGTGAGTTCATGAACTGCTCCAGTGTGGGTCTTTTTCATGGGGTGCAGTCCTTCAGGAATGGATTACTCCAGCATGGGTCCTCCATGGGGACACAGCTCCTGACAGAAAACCTGCCCCATCATGGGTTCCTATATCCACAGGCCCAGAGGTCCTGCCAGAAAACCTGCTCCTGTGTGGGGTTCTGTCTTCATGGGTCCACAGTTCTTACCAGGAACCTGCTCCAGCATGGGCTCTCTACAGGGTCGCACCTTCCTTCGGGTGCATCCATCTGCTCTGGCGTGGCATCCTCCATGGGCTGCAGGGTGGATATCTGTTCCACTGTTAACCTCCATGGACTGCAGGGGGACAGTCTACTTCACCATGGTCTTCACCAGGGGCTGAAGGGGAATCTCTGCTCTGACACCTAGAGCACCACCCCCCCCCTTCTTCACTGACCTTGGTTTCTCTCACATATTCTCACTCCTATCTCCCAACTGCTGTTGTGAAGCAGGTTTTACCCTTTCTTAAATATGTTATTACAGGAGCGCTGCCAATGTCTCTAATTAGCTCAGCTTTGACCAGCCATGGGTCTGTCTTGGAGCCAGCTGGAACTGGCACCACCCAACATGGGGGCAGCTTCTGGCATCTTCTCACAGAAGCCACCCCTGCAACTCTCCCCCCCTGCCACTACCAAAACCTTGCCTCATAAACCCAGTACAACAACATAACTACTAAAGGTAACCTTGGATACAGCGACAACACCACTGTGGAGTTTAAGATCTTGCTGCACATGCTGAAGACCAGTACTAGGACAAAGACCCTGGATTTCAGAAGAGCCAACTTCAAGATGCTCAGAGCCCAACTGCGAGGGATTCCATATGAAGCATCCATGGAGGGCAAAGGAGTTTGTGAGTGCTGGGAGTTATTCCTGGAAACACAAGAATATCTCCATCCCCTATAAAGAGAAAGGAAGAAGGCGGAAAAAAAGACCACCCTGGCTTAACAATGGGCTTTCAGGTGTGCTTAAAAGTGAATAAAGAAGCATATTTGCTATAGAAAGGCATCCAAATAGCTATTGAGGACTACAAGAACCTTGCTGGACCGTGCAGGGATGCAGTCAGGAAGGCTAAGGCTCGGCTAGAACTGAAATTGGCCGGAGATGTCAAGTACAATAAAAAAGAGTTCTTCAGGTATGTGAGCAGTAAACAGAAGTACAGGGAAGACAGAGACCCATTGCTAAACAGGGAAAGGAAACTAGTTACTAATAATGCTGGGGTTCTCAATACCTTCTTGGCCTGTCTTTACTGGTGTAGCTGGACCCCACATCACAGGATCAAGTATCTACAAAAATGCATGTGTTGACCCACCAGCAGTGGAGGAAGGGCTGGTCTGCAGCCACTTGCAAGAGTTCGACACACATATGGATTCCACATGGAATCCACTTCAGGGTGTTGAGAGAAGTGGCTGACATACATTGTTGCCCAAGGCCACTGTCTATAATCTTTGAAAAGTCATGGAGATCAGGGGATATCCCTGATGACTGGAAGAGGGCAAATGTCATACCCATCTACAAGAAGGGCCCAAAAGAAGGCCCAGGGAAACTACAGGGCCTGGGAAAGTAGTGGAACAAGTCCTCCTAGAAACTATCACAAGCCAAATGAAGCAAGTGACTGGGAAAAGCCAGACCAGACTTATGAAGAACAAATCATACCTGACTAACCTGATCACCTTCTACAACAAAATAACATTTTCTGTCAACATGGGGAGAGCAGTGGATGTTCTTTACCTGAACTTCAGCAAAACATTCGACACCTTCCCACAGCCTTCTCCTGGACAAAATGGCAAGTTACAGACTGGATGGGTGGTCTGCGAGATGGGTAGGAAACTGGTTAACAGGCCACACTCAGAGGGTGGTGATGAATGGTTTTTACTCAGGCTCATGTTGGCAGCCTGTCACAAGTGGGGTCCCCCAGGGAGTGATACTGGCCCCCATGCTGTTCAACATCTTCATAAATGACCTGGATGATGGGACTGAAAGCACCCTCACTGTGTTTGATGATGACACCAAACTGGGTGGTGAAGTAGACATGTCAGAAGGGTCGTCTTAAGAGCCATCTTACAGAGACACCTGGACAGGTTGGAAGAGTGGGCTAGCAAGAACAGTATGAAGTTTAACAAAGACAAGTGCAAAGTCCTGCACCTTGGTCAGAATAAACAAAGAGCCCAGTACAGGCTAGGATCTTTGTGGCTGAGGAGCAGCCTTGCTGAAAGGGACCTGGGGGTCCTGGTGGACAACAAGCTGAACATGAGTCAGCAGTGTGCCGCTGCAGCAACAAAGGCAAATCAGATCCTGGGCTGCATCTTCAGGGGTGTTACTAGCAGAGATAGAGAAGTGATCATCCCACTTTTCTCACCCCTTGTCAGGCTGCACCTGGAGTACTGTGTCCAATTCTGGTCCCCACAATTCAAGTAAGACGCAGAAAGGCTGGAGAGGATCCAAAGCAGGGCCACAGAGATGATCAAAGGACTGGAGCATATGCCATATGACGAAAGACTGAAGGAGAAAAGAAGGTTCAGGGGGGACCTCATCACATTAATCTGATACTGTAAATTGACTAATTAAAACAAAAAAAAAAAACCACTTATAAAACCAAATTAATGTATGATTTTAGAAGCAAGCATTCTTCATTGACACATTGGCTCCCAGGGGAATCGTTTTCACCTAGTGGGGGCCCCAAACAATTCCCAGAGGCAGGTTATATCCATACAGATCATACATAATCATTACATTTCCTTTGCAGATGCATTACATCCCTTTGTTATTTGGCTTATCTTCTGAGAGCAAGGGCATTGTCTCCTAACCTTCTCCTGCTTATCTTAACAAATACCATTCTTGTGACTTAATGCCTAACAAGTGCCTAACACCTAACATCTGTGAACCTTATTGTTATTAACTTGGTAAATGCCTAAAATCTAAGATACTTATTCGTATAGACTTATTTTATTACTAATTGCTGATTTTAGGTATCATTAATCCCTCCTCTTTTCTTGAGGGTTTGTGGCCACTAGGCTTCAACCCTCATTAAAATATAATCTTGATCATTTACTTCCAAACTCCTTTTCCTATGGCTCACTTTACACATCCTAAAATCATGATAAACACAATTATTATTATGAAAATAATTATTTCTGTTTGCACTAATGATGCCAGCCACCCTGCAAGTAAAATATTTCCCATTTGAGATAATATCTTATTAATCCAAGTACTTTCTATATTTCGTCTAATGTCCTGTGATTGTTTCTCTACCTCTACCTCGTTGATAACCTCAATTTGATAATTAAATTTTTCATCACATTTTGTATGTGGATACAACAGTGATCATGGTCCAATTTCAAGAAACTGCACACCCCGTGTTCTTTCAATAGTAACAAATGCAAGGCCTAAAATTGTATTGCTTTCCCAATTGTGCATCTCTCCTTTGCCTAACTGATTTAGAACAAGGACTGTCACTATCCATATCTTTGTATCAAACATTTTCACTTTACATTTATCCTTTTGAAATTAATTTGGTCCCTTGATCTTGAGCTTTAAAGGAGATTGTTGTTCTACTGTCAAAGGTGCAGGAGCTTTCTTCATCCTGGAGCAATGAATCCACTATTCTTTTCCTTCCAGTTAGAAGGCAGTGTATGTAGTTAACAGTCTTGAGATATGTGTTAAAGCAAGACTCAACTAATTGTGAAGGCCTCAGAATGTCTAAGCTGCAAGGTCAATAGAGTGCATAGTTCATGACTGTTTTGCAAGCCATTCTTATCTTTGTTGTGTGAGCACTAAAACTGAAAGGATTGATGTATCTTTAGGTTAGTAATTGCAGACAGGATTAACTCATCCTTTCAAGTGATGACAATAATTCATCTATATATATCAAATAAGTCTTACCTTTTCAAATTTTTTTAGGGTCTGTAGCACAACATTTAATCACACATTCCAACATAACATACAAACATACAAATATAACAATTGCTAATACAATAATGACAATCAGTTTCTTAATCTGTGTCTGTAAATCAGGAATCCAGGACACTAATCATGTCCAAACTTCTTGAAATATGAAAGAGTTGTTACTTTTTTTTTTTATATACCTCATGCAAGACTGATGAGTGTTTCCAAATCTCCTCTAATTCATTTATGATTCTTTTAGATTGATCACCTTTCGAATGAATGTTTTCCAAAGATACATTAATACGGAGGGGTATTCCTGATATAAGATCCCCTTTGTTAGAATTCTCTAGGTAATATGTACATACTCAGTAATTGATCTTGTCAGCTATCATCTGCATCGTTTTCCGGATCATCATAAAATGTACATTTTGGGTCCATGGATTCTCCTGATTTAACAGTGAACTTGCTATACCATATAAAAGGTGAAGAACTATGTAACTGTAATACATCTAAACAAATATCTACAAAGAAAACAGGCTAATATTACAGAATCACAGAATGTTAGGGATTGGAAGACACCTTGAAAGATCATCCAGTCCAATCCCCCTGCCAGAGCAGGAACACCTAGATGAGGTTACACAGGAAGGCATCCAGGTGGGTTTGGAAGGTCTCCAGAAAAGGAGACTCCACAACCCACCTGGGTAGCCTGTTCCAGTGCTCAGTCACCCTCATTGTGAAGAAGTAGCTTCTGAAATTTAAATGGAACCTCATGTGTTCCAGTTTGTACCCATTGCCCCTTGCCTTATCATTGGCTGTCACCAAGAAGAGCCTGGCTCCATCCTCGTGACACTCACCCTTTACATATTTCTAAATATTAATAAGGTCACCCCTCAGTCTCCTCTTCTCCAAACTAAAGAGACCCAGCTCCCTCAGCCTTTCCTCATAAGGGAGATGCTCCACTCCCTTAATCATCTTCGTAGCTCTGCGCTGGACTCTCTCCAGCAGTTCCCTGTCTTTCTTGAATGGAGGGGCCCAGAACTAGACACAATATTCCAGATGTGGTCTCACCAGGGCAGAGTAGAGGGGAAGGAGAAGTTCTCTGGACCTACTAAACACCCCCCTTCTAATACACCCCAGGATGCCATTGGCCTTCTTGGCCACAAAGGCACAGTGCTGGCTCATGGTCATCCTGCTGTCCATCAGGACCCCCAGGTCCCTTTCCCCTACACTGCTCTCTAATAGGTCATTCCACAACTTATACTGGAACCTGGGGTTGTTCCTGCTCAGATGCAAGACTCTACACTTGCCCTTGTTATATTTAATTATATTTTTCCCTGCCCAACTCTCCAGCCTGCCCAGGTCTCTTTGGATGGCAGCAAAGCCTTCTGGCATGTTAGCCGCTCCTCCCAGTTTGGTGCCATCAGTAAACTTCATGACAGTGCATTCTATTCCCTAATCCAAAACATTGATGAATATATTGAATAATACTGGTCCCAGTACTAGCCCTTGAGGGTCTCCACTAGATACAGGCCTCCAACTTGACTCCGGCCCATTGACCACGAGTCTCTGGCTTCTCTCCTTCAGCCAGTTCACAGTCCACCTCACTACTCGATCATCCAGACCACACTTCCTCAGTGTAACAACGAGGATGCTGTGGGAGACTGTGTCAAATGCTTTACTGAAATCAAGATAGACCACATCCACTGCTCTTCCATCATCTCTCCACCTGGTTATGTCCTCATAAAAGGCTACGAGGCTCGTCGAGCATGACTTCCCCTTGGTGAAGCCATGTTGAATGCCCCTAATGACCCTCTTATCCTTGATATGCCTTGAGATGGTACCAAGGACAAGTTTTTCCATGACCTTTCCAGGCATGGAGGTGAGGCTAATCAGTCTATAGTTACCCGGGTCCTCCTTCTTGCCCTTTTTGAAGACTGGAGTGACATTTGCTTTCCTCCAGTCCTCAGGCACCTCTCCCATTTCCCATGACTTATCAAAGATGATGTAGAATGGCCTAGCAATGACCTCAGCCAGTTCCCTCAGTACCCACGGGTGCATCCCATCTGGACCCATGGAATTATGGATGTCCAGATTGCTTAATTGGTCCCTAACCCAGTTCTCATCAACCGAGGGAAAGTCCTCCATTGTCCTGCCCTCCTCTGGGGCCTCAGGGGTACAGGACTTCTCAGGACAGCCTCCATCAGAGTAGACAGAGACAAAGAAGGCATTCAGTAACTCTGCCTTCTCTGTGTCTTCTGTCACCAGGGCACCCACCTCATTCATCAGTGGGCCTACATTGCCTCTGGTGTTAATTTTATCTGCCATGTATTTGAAAAACTCTTTCTGTTGTCCTTGACCCCTCTCGCAAGATTTAATTCTAAGGAGGCCTTAGCTTTCCTAGTTGCCTCCCTACATCCTCTGACAACAGCCTTATATTCTTCCCAAGTGGCCAGCATCTCCTTCCATGATCTGTAAATGCTCCTCTTCCACTTGAGCTTGCCCAGCAGTTCCCTGTTTAACCACGCAGGTCTCCTGGCTCTCTTGCTTGACTTCCTACGTGTCTGGATGCTCTGATCTTGAGCTTGGTAGAAGCAGTCCCTGAATGCTAGCCAACTATCTTGGGCCCCTTTGCCTTCAAGTACCCTTGCCCACAAGATTTCCCCTAGCAATTGTTTGAAAAGGCCAAATTGGCCCTGCTGAAGTCCAGGGTTGCAATTCTGCTTGCTATTCTGATCCTGCCACTTTTAATCCAGATTTTTTTAGCCCAACCCTGTGAAGCTTTCACGCTTTTTACTAATGGGCAGGCAAACCCCCCTGCAAGGCTTTCACCTTGACTTACGAGCAGACAACCAAAACCAAAAAGAAAAAAAACAGGATGCTTTACTTACGAATGGTCCTTGGCTCAAGTATTCTACCACCTCAAGGGATCGAGGACCTCCCCAAGAATCCCTCAGTGCCGGCTGAAGATCTTTCGATCCCAGGAGTCGGTTGAAGATCAAGAGTGGAGTCCCATCTGGATCGCCAGAACTGATACCATAAATCAGCTAATTAAAAAAAAAAAACTAAAACCAAATCAATATATGATTTTAGAAGCAAGCATCCTTTATTGACTCATCAGCTCCCACAGGAATAATTTTCACCAAGTGGGGGCCCCGAACAATTCCAAGAGGCAGGTTATATCCACACAGATCATACATATTCATTACATTTCCATGAAATCCTTTGCATATGCATTACATCCCTTTGTTATTCAGCTTGTAACCTGCTTGCGCTGGTGTCACCACCTGATCTTCTGAGAGCAAGGACATTGTCTCCTAACCTTCTCCTGCTTATCTTAACAAATACCATTCTTGTGACTTAATGCCTAACAAGTGCCTAACACCTAACATCTGTGAACCTTATTCTTATTAACTTAGTAAATGCCTAAAATCTAAGATACTTATTCGTATAGACTTATTTTATTACTAATTGCTGATTTTAGGTATGAAATCCAGTACTTAAAGGGTGGCTATAAAGAGGATGGAGACTTTCTTCACAAGGAGTCACATGGAGAAGACAAGGGGCAGCGGGTACCAGTTGTACCATGAGAGGCTTCATACTGACATGAGAAAAAAATTTTTTTACAGTAAGAAAAAAATCATTCACTGGAACAACCTCTCCAGGGATGTGGCAGATTCCCCATCACTGAAGGTTTCCAAGATGCGATTGGACAAGGTGCTAGATAACTTAATGTAGGCTCCCTTTCACGTGATGATGGCAAGATGATCTCTCAAGGTCCCTTCCAACCTGGGCTTTTCTATGTTTCTTTGTGCCCTGGTTTTGACAGGGATAGAGTTAATTTTCTTCCGAATAGCTGGTATAGTTCTGTGGTTTGGATTTAGTATGAGAAGAATGTTGATAATACACTGATGTTTTGGTTGTCGCCAAGCAATGTTAATACCAAGTCAAGGACTTTCAGTGAGAAGGCTGCAGGTGCACAAGAAGCTGGGAGTGGGCACAGCCAGGACAGCTGACCCAAACTAACCAAAGGGATATTCAGCACCATATGATGTCATGCTCAATATATATTTTGGGGTAAGAAGAAGGAAGGGGTTGACATTCGGAGTTATGGCATTTGTCTTCCCAAGTAATCATTATGAGTGCTGGAGCCCTGCTTTCCTGGAGATGGCTGAAAACCTGCCTGCCGATGGGAAGTAGTGAACAAATTTCTTATTTTGCTTTGCTTGTGTATGCAGCTTTCACTTTACTTATTAAACTGTCCTTATCTCAACTCACGAGTTTTCTCACTTTTGTCCTTCTGATTCCTCCATCTCATCGGGGGAGGGATGAGTGAGTGTCTGTGTGGTGCTTAGTTGCTGCCTGGGGTTAAACCATGACACTGTGAAATGCCATAACTGTGTGCTGGGTTAGCTGAACTCGAGGTAATTATCCATGCAGTTAGAATTTTTTCTTCTTAGTAGCTAGGAAGGTCTTTTGATTTGCATTTAGTGTAAAAATAATGAAAGAGCATCCTGGGATACAGTTAATGTTTTCTTCCAGTAGCTTTCCAGTGTTTGGGATTTGGTACAAAAAGAATCTAAGAATTCACTGATATCCTGGCTGTTGTTGGTGAAACCATGGACTTCTTCAATGGTCCAGCTACCAGTGCAAATTTGTAGGAGGGGGGGCACAGACAGGACAGCATGTAGATTGACATCCAGGTTGATCAATGAAGTATCCCATACCATGAACATCACGCTTAATATATAAGCAGGAAGTTGCTAGGGACAGCCCTTCTCCAATGGCTGCGGTCTGTAAGGGGTCCTGCTCCCATGGCTTTCCTACACCTGCTATGGTTTCTGTGTTTTGCTGGACTAGCTGTGCTTGCAGTGTCTGCCCTCTAGCGTTCATTGCTGGGAGCACATGTTCCAGCAGCTAAGTATTGCTCTATATCACTCTTCTTTTATTATTGTTCTATATCACTCTTCTTTTATTATTGTTCTATATCACTCTTCTTTTATTATTGTTCTATTAAATCTGTTTCCATTTAAAACCACAAGTCTTTCCTCCTTTTCCCTTCCTTCCCCTGCCCCAGGGAAGGAAAGGTAAGAGAGAGCATCTGTCTACTGTTTAGCTGCCAGCCCAGAGCTAAACAGTAACACCCTGAATGCCTCCCACTTCTTCCTTCTTTCCCCCAGATTTTATTGCTGAACACGATGTCATATGGTATGGAGCAAGAAAGATATACCCTTGGTGGAAGAGGATCAGGTCAGAGAACACTTAAGCAAACTGGACATAGATAACTCCATGGGCCCTGATGGGTTGCACCCGCAAATGCTGTTGTAGAAATATCAGATTCTTTAGTAGCTGAGAAAAGACAGGATTTTTTTTTTTTTGTTCTGATACCAAAAATACCAGAAGGCATTCAAAATTTCTGTGGATCAAAAGATTTTTTTCTGTGTGTTTTTTTTGTTTGTTTGTTTGTTTATTTCAAACTAGTGTCCCAAATCTTCCAACCTAACCCAGCTTTTGAACTGAATAATTTTTTATTGATAAAATAAAATATCCCTAAGTCTATTTACTTCAGTCAAAACCAGAATATGCATTGGCATTGGGATGGTACTCTGTTTTTCTCCATCTCTAATGACATACATGCCTATTCAATTAGTTGACTCATCATTAGCAGTGTGCTCTGAACAACATATTCTTTAAAGATGGTACCGTAGAAAATAACCGATAATTGCAGCATCTTTTAGATAGAAAGTTTGTGTTAGAATAGGTGTGGAATATGCTAATGGTTGTCAAGGGCGACATGAATATGTATGTGACTAACTTGTATAATAAGGTATGGTCTGAATCAGCTGTTGGAAGCCAGCTTTGGGTGTGAACCCCTGGTTTCCCAGCGCTGAAATAAAGCACCGCATATAACTACGTCCGTGGTTATGTGTCCTGATTGCTAACAATGGGGTGCGAGTTAAGCTACAGTGCACGCGGTGTAAGAAAGTATATGCAGATATGTTTTTCACCCTCCGAAACCACCCCGAGTATCAGAGGGACATAATAACAAAATGGGAACCAGTTCCACTACTAAAACACCACCTTGCTCCCCCTTAGGATGCATCCTTACACATTAGAGTAACTTTATGGGGAAATCCTCTGATAAAAGAAAGTTTGAAACAATATTGTATTCACTTGTGGCTTGAATGTGGGATTCTGGCAAATAATGGCAATTAGTGGCGATTAATGTTGTTCTGCAGAACTTGGGAAAAAATGAGATGAAGTACAGTACTGTAAGTTAATTTGCTCTTATTGTTATCTAATAATTTTGAGACCAGAAAAGAATTTCAGTTGTTAAACTCTGATTCGCATTGAATTTATATGCTAGTTGGAGATATGGGAAAGAAAACTAAATGCTATGACGGATGTAAAGTTGGGAGAGGTTGTATTTAAAAGTTGCTAGAATATTAACTGATTTGGATCTAGGAAAATGGAAAAACTGGAATGACGGTTGATATGCTGTTTATTGACATCGGTAAGAAATTGCAAAAGGTAAATGGGGTTGAGGAATGTAACTATTGCTGAGCTAACTGGAATTGCATATAAAGTGTATTATGGCTGGAATTAAATGGAAAAACAAAAAAGCAAAATATCCCAGGCCTGTGCTGTACAGCTTGAACATAAATTTCAGGCCTGTGTCAAGCTGCAAGATAAACTCAGTTCATTGTAACTGAGGAGTCTGCCAGAGCCTGGCAGCTCCCACTTGGTACTGGCGATTATGCTGTCCGCATGGCCTTGTCTGTATTTAAACTGCAGCAAGAAGAGAAGGAAAAAAAAAAAAACCCACACAAAAAAAAATGGCTGCCTGCTAATAAAGTGGCAAAAACAGGGGGGCAGCCGGATACCTCTCAGGGTAGCCTCTTGCATCTGAAATAGCGCAAGATCCCCTAGGGAAAAGAAGGATGAGGGCAGACCTAATAGCTGTCTACAACTACCCAAAAGGAGGTTGTAGCATGGAGGATGTTGGTCTCTTCTCCCAAGTAGCAAGTGATAGGATGAGAGGAAATGGCCTCAAGTTATACCAGGAAGGTTCAGATTGGATATTAGGAAAAAAAATCTTCATGGAAAGTGTTGTTAGGCATTGGATCAGGCTGTCCAGGGAAGTGGTTGAGTCACCATTCCTGGAGGTGTTTAAAAGCCGTATAGATGAGGTTCTTAGGAACATGGTTTAGTGCTAGACTTAGGTTATGGTTGGACTTGATGATCTTGAGGGTCTCTTCCAACAGAAATGATTCTATGATTCTAGTGTGACTGACCAGGTTTGTTTCCTATTTTTGTGTCTGTTATGTTTACCTGTCAGGTTTGTGTGCCTCTATGTTTTTTATGGCTTCCCCCTTTTTCTTAGTATGCTATTTGACAAAGTCCTTGATCAGATAATCTTAATTAAATAAACATGCCCACATGCCACATATCCTTACCAATTGGTGTGACTGACCTGGTTTAGTTCTCTGCCCCCCCTATTGTTTGTTGGTCAGGTTTGTGTCTCTATATATTCTTGTTTATGTCTTCCTGTCAAGATTTAAGGCAAGGCAGCAATAAACCATGGCAGATGCTCCCTGTTACCCCCTCACCTCCCACCACCCCCTTTCTTTAGATCAGAAAGATGATAGGGAAGATAAGGAGAAAGGAAGAGAGACTTAGACTTCAAGTTGTAGCATTAGTAAAACCCTTTAAAACTCTCCTAATAAATAGAGAATATATACAAAATATACAAAACCAATCTTGAGTGCTCGATGTGGAGTTGGCGTCGCTCCAGCAGCGGCAGAGCTGGGTGTGCAGAGCTGGTGAGGCTCCAGCAGGTGCAGCTCAGGCCCCTGGAAGTCATGGGTGGGACTTCACAGCGAACCAGAACCTGGTTGCAGGGATGTAGGGCCTGAGGCCTTCCAGATCTCAGGCAGACAGGCAGGGTCCTCTCTAGATGCTAGCCATGGTCAAAGAGAAACAGACCCTCTTATATAGGGGGGTATGACGATTACGGGATGGAATACTTAATTGGCCAATTTAAGTCACCTGTTCCATCCACCCCTCCTCAAACATGCCCCTCTCACAATGGAATGTGGGAAAACTTATCAGTCTTTCTTGGCTATCATAGTAATAAATCTAAACACGAGCTTCTTCAGCATTTCATTGGTCTTCTTATCAGCACCGAGTACAGCATCCAAGGAAAAATATGCAGGCAAAAACTCAGAAAAGTACAGCCACCTAGAAGAACTTAGCTGAAAGGAAAAATCACTAAAAGAGAACTGGTCTTGTTTTAACAAAACCAGGACACTTCCTCCTTTTTCTTATTATCTTCTTTTGCACTGAAAAGGCCCTTCTCGAGATACCCTTAAAGGAGCAGACATTCTCTCCTTCCACATACCCTTACAGATGATACAGCAGTTAGAGGAATTGAGGTTAGAGGAACTAGAATAAATCTATGCTCTATAATAGGTCAGAGAAGATAGTAAGTAGCTGAGAAGGTAACAAAAGTTTGAGTGTTACAATTCTAATGCATGATATAATTAAGTAAAACCAAATATTTGAAAGAAAAATGCAAAGCCACCATCCATAACTATAGAAACATCTAAACTCTGCTCATACTCTATCCAGCAGGGACCCATTCAGGACACAAAGACACTCCAGTGCTTTGAGTGTCAAAAGGAACATTGTGGCACTAGGAACTTCAGTACACACCAAATCTGCATATTGCATTTGAACTCACTAGCAGTTTTTGTGAGCCATCTCCTGACTGAGGATTTTAGATGAGCTCTACCTGGTATTCCTGCTCATACCATGACATTCAGCAAAATCTGTCTGTTCTGCTCATTTATAATAGACCTCTGATGTTCTCATCATTTACTGCCTGCAATACTGGTACTAGATGGGTTTAGTGAGATCTTGCATGGAGGGAGGAAAAGGCTTCACTGAAAACAGAAAAACAAAAAAATACCCCAACAGATAAGCTCCATTTCAGTACTACACTATGGTGATGGTACTAGAAACCTGTATAGACTAGGAAATGTGTGTAACAGGCACCTTTTTATAAAAAGAGCTTTCCTAAAGCACCCAGAAATAATAGGTGGAAAGGTGCTCCTTTCAGCCTGACGAAGCAGCTAGAAAATGTGCCCAGTTATGAGAGCATAGTGTGTGAAGCTTTTGACTCTTGGGCTGCACAAGGACTTGGAGCTCTGTTCACCATGTTGAAATATTAAGAGAGATGCAACAGTGAACTGTTCTGTGCATGTAGCCTAGGGACCCCATTTGTTTGGCATGAAACAGGTACGGTGGCATCCTCTAGAGGTCAGGAAGTATCTGACCTTGACCTTCTTTGCCCTGCTACACAAGTGAGACTTTACAGTGGATCAAATAAGCCTTAAGAAAGTCTCCAAGAGGCATCCATTCTGATTTTACCTCATCATTACAATATGATACACTGCTATGTGAAGTAAATAGCCAGTTGGTATAATTTTAGGGTATCATCTTGTTATCCTGCACTTACCTGTAAGCCACACGATAGTATTTTATGACCCAGGTAACAGAAAAAGACAGAACACATACTGAAGATTTTTTTTCTCCCCTAAGTCAAATTTCTCAATACAGTTGCTGCAGTTTTATTTCAGCTCCTTCTGAAGAGGAGACTCTAAGTGAAATAATCACAGACTTTCTTTGAGTAAGCCAACCTTCTAAAGCACAGAAAATACAACAGAGCATTCACTGATTTATCTGTAGTGAAGAAGTTGAGAATATACTCAGGCAAACCCCTACTTGTTTGCTTCTCTATAGCCACTTGGAGGAAATTTTTTCCTCACTCTATTTTTCTGTGGTTTATGTTAGCATTGCTATGATATTTATCTTGCTATATATGGTGACCCAGTATTTATCTCATTAAGTAGCTCTGAGAACTTTGTGATTTTTGCCACTACCCTCTAGGAATTTCATAGATCAAAACAAACTGTTACAGTCCCAGTGAATTTCAGTTACATCAGATGCCCATTACATTCCTCCCTCTCACTTGCAACCACTAATTTGATTAACAAGAAATGCTCTGTCATAAAATATCCTGAAGAGTAACACTGTACTTTTGCAAAAGCAGGAATTCGACATACTGTTTTGTATGAAAGAACTTCCCAATGGCATACTAGCTTATAAGAAAAAAATCGTAATCTATCAGTCCCTTCTGAAAAGATTGTATGCCGATATAAAATTCATTAAAATTAACTGATGACTCTTTACACACTTTGTGTGATATGTGGCCATCCAACTAAGCAGTGTGTGGGAGGCTTATCCTTTGCTCAGCTCCCAAGTTTACCACAACACTTTGTGTTAGGTATGCTATATGCAAACAAGAAATATTCAACTCAGTACAAGGGTGGCTGAGTGAAATTCCCAAACTTGAGTTACCCAGAGGTTGTATGAAGTTACCAAATGGATCATCTGGCTTCCATCTTATTTTCTCTCCCTGTCCTGTTGAGGAGGGGAAGTGAGCGAGCAGCTGAGTGGATGTTTGGTCCTTAGCCATAGTCACCTAAGGAACTTTCATACCCTTTGTCTGGTCTACAAAGAAGAAAAAAAATCAGCGTTTTTAAACTTGTGTGCTGGGATAGCAAGTCAGCTCTTTCAGCACAGGTGCAACCACAATCTTTTTTAAAAAGTACTTTAGTTGATCCAAATAGGTTCTGAACTTCCCTTTTGTACCCATCGAAGCAAATTAAATACACACTTGTGGTTAAATATAAAAAGATTTAATGAACAATGCATTGGACTGAGTCCTACTTCCATAAGCAGTTCTACAAGGAGTCTGCAAAGTCTTGGCATGAGCCAATTTCTTATATACGCATATACCTGTACTTATGTGAGCGTCAGCATGCAGCACCTTAACCTGGTGTTTGGTTCTGTTTACCAAAAGTGGCCCCATAGCACACAAGACAATACTGTAGCATTTCTTATCTCATCAGCAAGGGAAACTTCACTCCTTTGCAGGGAATCATTCTGTCTTCGGCATTCCTGTTTCCATCCAGTTTAACTACTTCTGCAGTTGGGCCTTCTTGCTCTCCATGCCAGATCATTCCTTGGTGAGGAATTACAATTTGAATTCCCCCTTCAGTGGCAAAAAAGGGCGTGTTTTTCCAGTCACATTAGACATGTGAAATTAAAGAAGAAACAGTTCTAAACCTTATTAGAAATCTTGTTATGAAGCTAGGATACCTGACACCAGGTTAGTTTGCCATAAAGGGTCTATCTTTCCCATATGCTTTACTTCAGCTAGTTAAGCACATATTAAAAGCAAAGCAACTGTATACATTGGACTCTCCAAGGAAACACAGAAACATATCCACAAGCCCTTCTGTTGATATAGAAGATTTTCTTTCTCATCTTTTTCCAGGCAAAAAGAATCTTCCTAGGAATTTGACTTATATTGCAGGCAAGGAGGAGTACTTTATGGTCAGTAGTCCCCAGGAAAATAATGATGACCTCACCATTTACAGGATTGTCCATCACGGAACAAAGTAGAAACACAAAATTGCCGCCTATGCTTTCTTAAAAGAACACAAATGGAATCAGGACTCAGATGAGTCTTCAGTTGTATCTGGGCCTTGAATCCAGCAATGCATAAAAATAAATAGAATTTAAGTTGAGAAAGAAGGATAATAACTACCTATGCAGCCATTAATGAATGTTTCTATGATACAACTAATCAGATGTACCTCTCTATTTCAGCAGGAGTATTTAAAAAGGAACTAAAAAATGCTGTAGAAGATACGGAGAGTAGGATACATGTTGCATATTTGATAAGCACAGCGAATAGAATCAAACTGAAAACCCATTTAATCTTTCATTTTCCTTGAACCAGAACTAAACCAGGCACTATTATTTTAAGTTATTTTTTTAACTTATCACTGAACACATGTATTTTTAAACAACATGATGTAACTATAAAACTGGCATCTCCTATGAGGAATGACTTAATTGTGCAGGCACAACCTCTTCCACTCTTCCTTCATCCACTGTTACTCCACTATCCCCCTGCCCCAGTGATTTACCAGCACATGCCACATATGCCCTCCTGTCTTACACTAATACAGTGTTTCCCTGAGACATTCGCATAGACCTGACCAGAATGAGCATTTTTCTGTACTGGACAAATATTAGTTCCAACTAAACTTCTTGGGTTTGGAGAGGCCCTGATATGTCTGGCTCTCACACTCCGACTGCAGACCACTGCACGTAGTTAACCTCAGTATCCCCCCCACACTTGACTCCCTTCCAGCTGCCCCTCACTCTGCCCCGTTACTACCACATGGCTGGCCTGAGCTGGCTTCCCTCCAGCTATTCTGTGCAAGGTTTAGGAAGGTGAGGAAAAGCTACTGTGCTGGAAATGTGATGGGGCTTCAGCAATGGGGCAAGGGAGGAGGAAAATGGCTCTGAAACCCCAGTGTAGCTGGAGCATAGAGCTCTGTGCCTGCCCCCATTGTATCACCCTTTCCAGTTTTAGGGGTTTGTGTTTTCCCATGTGAACCACTTCAGGGTTCCCAGACTGGTTACCACACTGCTGTTTATTTGCCAGAGCTGGAATAATTTCAATCTCAGCTGACCCAAAAACTTCACTGAAAATGTTTCTGCTCAGACTCTATCCTTGGTAGAGAACATGTGCAACAAGCTTGGGGGTGGGAGAGAATTTTATAAGTAACCAAAGTGAAACTCCCACAGAAGCCATAGATACTTCCTGGGAAACATTAAAGAGTATGCTCAATGGGGATGAGGATCCCAGTGCTAAATATAACAACAAATTGCTATTAATGTGGCAGAAAAGATTCCTCCACCAATTTTACTGGCATAAATACTCAAGATGTAGGAACTGATTGTAATTGGGAGGACAGTGGGAGAAGGGAGTAAATAGCCTTAAGTTAGGATCAAGCAGATCCTTCAACATCTTCAGAGTGAACAAAATCATGCATTTTCACACTAAGACAGGACAATCCCCAAGCCTCAGACAGTCTTTTCAATGTGAAAAATGCAGAGGAAAAAAAAAGTATATATATGTGGAAAATGATTCTTATAAGAAACAGATGCATTTCTATAGAAATAAAATTTCGTTTCTAATGATTCATACAGAAAAGCATATATACAGCAACCGGTCATGAATGGGATGATTTACTGAAGGAAAAAAGTTTAAAGAGGAAAAAGTTTCCAGGACATCTTGTATCAGAAATGTTATAGACGATCACAATAAATAGCACGCACTCGTTGGAATAAATTGCTTAGAATTTATTACAGCAAGCGGCAGGCGGGCAAAACAATGCTGGGCGACCGGGGAGTCTGTGCTCCACCACGGCGCGCCTTTCCAGTAGCAGCAAGCTTGGTTAAATGTGGTAAAGGATTACATATTCATGGTTATTCCAGGAACGCCTATACATATTCATAACTTTTCCTCGAAAAGGCCGTTCTTTTTAAAATGAATTCCAAGGAATTATATCTATAGTCTTCAGCTTTGGCTCTTTCCTGTTGTGCCTGCACAGTGTCTCCGGGTGGTCACGGACGGGGGTCTTTTGAGTGAAGGCTGCGGTCTATTTTGTCGTGCATTTCTTATCTTTGGCCTAGCACGCTGGGTTTGGCCAAGGTTCCAATGGCTTGAGTTAGTTTTCCTTCCGCTTTGTGCTGAAGACCCCCGTTATCCCGTTCACACGAGGATGCAACTGGGCCCTTATCTCTGTCAATCTCTTCCTGAATGTTCTGCAGGGTACACTAAATTAGGCTTTTACACATATCTGTGGAACAAGTTTTTTTTTACAAAGACTACATACAGGTTGCATTGTTTAATGGCAGCATGTACTAATATCATGTTGTATGCTCAGGTTTCACAGCCACTGATAACATATCCATTTAGACCAGTTGGATTAACAACTATATCGTTAAGTCTATTACGATCCCCCCTTTTTGTTTTTACCATTTTGTTTATCAAACCGGGTGACCGATTCTCGGGCTAAAGAGAGGATGAGAGAAGTTTCCTTTTCGGCACTTCCATCTTTCTCTAGATGTCCATACTGCCTTTTCAACACCATCAGATGGGCTGCTTCTAATCTATTCTTTACTAGCCCAATAATTTTGTTTAAAATACAGGGCCCAAAAGTTAAAATCAGTATTAATATAACTAGAGGTCCCGCTATGGTTGACAACAGCGTGGTTAGCCAAGGAGAGTGAGTAAAACAAGATTCATACCAATTTCGTTGTGCTTCTCTCTCCCTTTTTTGCCTTTCTAAACCTTCTCGCAATGTGGCCATAGTATTCCTAACCACTCCTGTATGATCTGCATAGAAGCAACACTTCTCCTAGGGCAGCACACAATCCTCCCTGCTATAAGAAGAGGAGATCCATTCCTCTCCTATTTTGTAATACCACCTCTGACAGTGAGGTTAAGGATTTTTCTAGGGCTGTTATCGATTTCTCTATCCTCTCAAGGTCTTCATCTACAGCATCTCTCAAGGAACTAAATCCTTGCTTCTGTTGGATAAGAGAAGTTATTCCTGTTCCTGCCCCTACTGCTCCAATACCTAGTAATGTGGCTATAGTAATGGTGGTTATGGGTTCCCTTTTCACCAGATGATGTGCTTCACTATCCCAATAATCATATATTACATTTTCTTGATGATATAACACTCTGGGAATAATAATCACTTGAATACAATATTCTCTGGAAGCATTGAATATGTCTAGGGATACACATGGGGTGAGTCCCATCTTAGAACATATCCATCTAGCTCCTTCCGGAGGGATAATCCATTTCTCATCAATCTTATTGATATGGGGTTCTATGGTGCTGCATAGTTTTCATTTAGATGCTGGTACCGAGCCAATGCAAATCCCTGTTCCCATTACATGTTGCATAGTTATTCCTTTCTTCCTATTTCCCCAGGAGCATTGCAAAGGCACAATTTCATTACTTAGGTTGTAGGTATTATTAACTCCAATAGCTTCATAAAAAGGCGGATTTACATCATAGCAAAGCCAGCATCCTGTGGTCATATTTGACTTAGTTTGATTCAGGATTTGGTAGGTAGCTTGTATTATATCCCATAGGGGTTTCATTTGACTCCCTTCCTTTGGGGTTTCTTCTCTATTACTAATTGGAGGTGCAATTTTGGGTCCTTTAATTACTGTGTTGGGTCCTATAGCTTGTACAGGTGCTACAGTTTCTTTCTTAATAAAGATCAAGTCCCCTCGATCAGTATTAGGTTCCAATATCTCATCCCCCATGTTTTCCCAATTTGCCACATGGTATCAGTAGGATTCGTAATATTTATGTAGATATAGTTGCAATTTCCTTCTTGGACTATCCCCCCACTAGAGTCTCATTTAGGAGGAATACACCCATAAGGCCCCCATCCAACAGATAAAAATTTGTCTTTTCCTCCGCCAGGGTTCCAGTCTGATGCCACCGTTTCGCACCCCCAATAAGCGCAATAATAAGAATTAGGGTAATTACAATAACTTTTCTCAGGATTAGAACTGGAGCAGAAATAAAAACCTTTTCGGTTGAGACATGGGGCTATGGGTACTAGTTGACATAGGGTTGGCTTAAAACTGGGATTTCCAGATGTTGTCACTTGTTGTATTACCTTTTGATCCTTCCATCTTATTAGACTCCATTTGTGAGGTTGATGAGGACTTTCCTTTCCCTGTACTGCTCTTACTATTACTAATATCAACCCTAGTGTCCAAACCTTTACATGTAATGGTTGGAAAGGTGGTCCAGCTTTGCCGCTATTACAGGCATTCCAAGGGTTTGGGCAATCAATTTGATTTCTCTTTTTCTTATTCAAATGAGAGGGGAAACCTTGGGGAGGGCTTAATCCAGTTTTACTGGGTCTCACAGACCAACTCAGGAGGTGGTTCAACAACCTCAATCCCCACATCAGTACGTCTCTGCCTCCTCCTCTGCCTACTCTGTTGCTTAGAGCAGCGAGGGTTATCATCTTCTCGGCAGCAGTCATATTCTTCAGGGGAACCTCCTTTCCGTTTATTTGCTCTTGAATTGTAAGCTTCCTAATTTTTGTTCTTCACCTCCCACGTTCCACACCCCACTCCAGTCACTGTTCATCTGCAAATCATTTAGATTATTTTGGCTTTATTGGACAGGGTGCGTTGGAATGAAAGCAATATCTTTCAGGGTTGATGCCCTTAGCAAAGATGTCCCACACTTGCTTCGAGTTCTTTATAATTTTTCCAATTGCTACTCCTACCCATAACGCTTGTTCAGTCGGTTTTCTTTCATGCGTATAACATTGGTAACAAATACAGTTGGGAGGACAACTGTAGGGGCAATGAGCCCACCACTTTTCCCTCCCCTGTTCCCCATTGGTTGGGTACTTCAGGGTTTACAGACTATCCCAACACACACAATACCCTTCCCCTTATCAATCTGTTTAAGATATGGATTCCTGGTACTTTGGCTACACTTCATAAGTCTGGTCTGGCTTTTCCCAGTCACTTGCTTCATTTGGCTTGTGATAGTTTCTAGGAGGACTTGTTCCACTACTTTCCCAGGCCCTGTAGTTTCCCTGGGCCTTCTTTTGGGCCCTTCTTGTAGATGGGTATGACATTTGCCCTCTTCCAGTCATCAGGGATATCCCCTGATCTCCATGACTTTTCAAAGATTATAGACAGTGGCCTTGGGCAACAATGTATGTCAGCCACTTCTCTCAACACCCTGAAGTGGATTCCATGTGGAATCCATATGTGTGTCGAACTCTTGCAAGTGGCTGCAGACCAGCCCTTCCTCCACTGCTGGTGGGTCAACACATGCATTTTTGTAGATACTTGATCCTGTGATGTGGGGTCCAGCTACACCAGTAAAGACAGGCCAAGAAGGTATTGAGAACCCCAGCATTATTAGTAACTAGTTTCCTTTCCCTGTTTAGCAATGGGTCTCTGTCTTCCCTGTACTTCTGTTTACTGCTCACATACCTGAAGAACTCTTTTTTATTGTACTTGACATCTCCGGCCAATTTCAGTTCTAGCCGAGCCTTAGCCTTCCTGACTGCATCCCTGCACGGTCCAGCAAGGTTCTTGTAGTCCTCAATAGCTATTTGGATGCCTTTCTATAGCAAATATGCTTCTTTATTCACTTTTAAGCACACCTGAAAGCCCATTGTTAAGCCAGGGTGGTCTTTTTTTCCGCCTTCTTCCTTTCTCTTTATAGGGGATGGAGATATTCTTGTGTTTCCAGGAATAACTCCCAGCACTCACAAACTCCTTTGCCCTCCATGGATGCTTCATATGGAATCCCTCGCAGTTGGGCTCTGAGCATCTTGAAGTTGGCTCTTCTGAAATCCAGGGTCTTTGTCCTAGTACTGGTCTTCAGCATGTGCAGCAAGATCTTAAACTCCACAGTGGTGTTGTCGCTGTATCCAAGGTTACCTTTAGTAGTTATGTTGTTGTACTGGGTTTATGAGGCAAGGTTTTGGTAGTGGCAGGGGGGGAGAGTTGCAGGGGTGGCTTCTGTGAGAAGATGCCAGAAGCTGCCCCCATGTTGGGTGGTGCCAGTTCCAGCTGGCTCCAAGACAGACCCATGGCTGGTCAAAGCTGAGCTAATTAGAGACATTGGCAGCGCTCCTGTAATAACATATTTAAGAAAGGGTAAAACCTGCTTCACAACAGCAGTTGGGAGATAGGAGTGAGAATATGTGAGAGAAACCAAGGTCAGTGAAGAAGGGGGGGGGTGGTGCTCTAGGTGTCAGAGCAGAGATTCCCCTTCAGCCCCTGGTGAAGACCATGGTGAAGTAGACTGTCCCCCTGCAGTCCATGGAGGTTAACAGTGGAACAGATATCCACCCTGCAGCCCATGGAGGATGCCACGCCAGAGCAGATGGATGCACCCGAAGGAAGGTGCGACCCTGTAGAGAGCCCATGCTGGAGCAGGTTCCTGGTAAGAACTGTGGACCCATGAAGACAGAACCCCACACAGGAGCAGGTTTTCTGGCAGGACCTCTGGGCCTGTGGATATAGGAACCCATGATGGGGCAGGTTTTCTGTCAGGAGCTGTGTCCCCATGGAGGACCCATGCTGGAGTAATCCATTCCTGAAGGACTGCACCCCATGAAAAAGACCCACACTGGAGCAGTTCATGAACTCACACAGGAGCAGTTCATGGAGGACTGTCTCCCATGGGAGGGACCCCATGCTGGAGCAGAGGAAGAGTGTGAGGAGTTATCCCTCTGAGGAGGAAGGAGTGGCAGAAACAACATGTGATGAACTGACCACAACCCCCATTCCCCATCCCCCTGTGCCTGACCCTAAGGGCCAGTATCTGTTGGACCAGGACTTCCTTGAGCAGCTGAGATAAGGTTTCATCTTCCTTGTCATCCTGACTGGGAGGTCAGTAACAGATACCTAACATAAGATCCCCCTTGGTGACAGTCCCTCTAATCTTGATCCAAAGGCACTCAGTAGACCTTTCATGGTCTCCATAGCTCACCTTCATACACTAAAATACCCTTCCCCTTATCAATCTGTTTAAGATATGGATTCCTGGTACTTTGGCTACACTTCCCCCTAAATTAACTTATCAATACAGGTATCAGTATGTATACAGGTATCAGTATATATTCCGGGAAGAGACTGTGTATTACATTAAGAATTCATAGTCTGATGTCTCTCAGTCCTTCCCCCCTAAATTAACTTGTCAATACAGGTATTGGTATGTATACAGGTGTCAGTACATATTCCGGGAAGAGACTGTGTATTACATTAAGGATTCATAGTCCGATGTCTCTCGGTCCTTCCCCCCTGCTAGGGTCAGGTGCCAGGTCCTCAGTTATGCAAAAACAACAGTTCTTCGTTAAATGTTCCTTACAATTTCCTCCTCTCCTTATTTTATACTTTTGTTGTTTTTGCATTTTCATAGGTGGCTTCAAGCCTAGACAACATGATTTCACATTTTTCTTCTGGAGTTATGCATTTGTTGTTCCTTCTTTCTTCTTGATCTTTCAGCAGCATCATTTTATCTGAGTATGGCAGTGGCCCTAAAGGCATTTGTTTTGATAGAGCTGTCTCAATAAGGTGTTGAACAAGTCCTCGGACACACGGAATGATGTAGCATGCTATAGAAATTAGTGCTTCTGCTACTACGATTAAAGAAGTAAAACCAGATACTATAATTTCTTTCAATTTTCCAAACCAAGATTCTAACAATCCCATGAGTGGACTATCTATACCTGAACTCTCAGCCAATTCTTCTGCTGAAGTTGTGAGTCCTTGCAAAGCTCTGGTTACACATATATCACCTTTTTCTGCCAACATCATATCTAGGACCATGTTATTTTCCCATGCCATTCTACTAGTAGCATCTAATTGTTTGGTGATTCCTTTAACTGCTTGTCTAGTATAACTTATAAATAAATGTTATTTATCCCATCTACATTCTTGTTTGTAGTTACCTACCAAAACAAAAAGGACTCAAAACCCGCAGCTACTTGATTTCTTGCTTTGTGTTCCTTGGGGACCCCAATCTAATTGAAATAAACCCTGTCATCAAAGGAAAACCCTAAACTCCTTTTTCTGTTGCCCCGATGGATCACAGTGTTCAAATGCCAGGGTAAAAGGAATTTCCAATTGTACAATGTCACAGGTGCCTTTCCAGTGGGGGATAAAATGGAATGAAGTGTCATCTTCCCACAGTACCACCAAAGATCCACTCAAGAAGCATTTGAGGACATATGAGGACCAACTTCCCGTGTCTCTACACACCTACTCATGTTCCTAGAAACTTGGTATCATTCCTGCCCCGTCGTGAGAGACAGGCAGTATGATTTCCAATTATTCCTGAAAATGCCGGGGGAATTTTGATATTTTTCCCTGCAAAGCTGGAAATAGTAGGGAGAGAGTATGACACGACTTATTTCCCTATGCCGTAGAGTCTTGGTATAAGGCTAAGATGCACTCCATCCCCTGTCAATCTTTGCTCCATCCCAGAGTGAATGAAGGGTACCACTTGGGCCACAGGCCTTCCTGCTGCACAGGCATAGCAATTGCTCTTGTTTAGGCTTTGCACCATATATTTGATCCATTCTACCCAGGCATTTGTATCTCCATATATTTTGAACCTTCCCAGGGCATCTTTTCTACTAATGTCTATTTGTGATCCATAAACCCCACTTACTGAATCATCTGCTCCCTGTCTTGTAATTAGCAAAGGGTTGCACTGCAGAGACTCACATCCCGGGAGAGATTGTCCTTTAGATAGGGTAATTTTTTCTTTTTAACTCTATAACCGTTCATTGCTCACTGTCCATCCCCTAAACTCTGTGGTCCAGATAACACTGTACCAGGAGGGGCAATGAGAGACAGCAACAAAAACTGTGCACTTATTTAAATCATCCTTAGACTCAGTCCCCTTGGACACATGTTTGTTTTCATAACTCAATTCTCTTTAGCTCTGTACATCCCCACAGCTAAGGATGTGGCAATCATCTACTCAAATTGTTAGGGAACCTTCAGTTTCAGTGATGTTTGTTAAGTAACCCATTTGTAAATTCTACATATACAGGATTAACAATCCCCAAAAGTTTCATTTCATTTTCATCTTTGTATCTTTAGTCGAAGGGGGTCGTCAGTTGTCAATACTTGCCACTCGTCATTGTCCTTTGGAGGTTCGACTGGCTCTTTAATCCGTGTCTAATGAGTCCACTATTTCTCAGCTGGTCGTACCACTGTCTCGGTGATCAGCAGAACTTGAAATGCTCCTTCCCAATCTGGCTGAAGCTTTGTTTCTTTCCAGGATTTGACCAGGACCCAGTTTTCAGGCTGAAACTTGTGAGCTGCAAACTCTAAAGGCAGAGTTTGTGCCAGAAGGCCTTGGTGCCTGAGAGAAGATAGACAAGACAACCTGAGTATACAGTTTTTGAGAAATAAATCCTTAGTTTCAAACTGTGGAGGTCCACCTGTTATTAAACTTTTGCTACCACTGCCGCTGCGGCAGCGCTCAGAAGGAAAGCTTCTCCCCATCTGGTAAGGTGATCAACCAACACTAGTATGTATTTAATTCGACCAGCTACAGGTAAATCAACTTGAATATTTTGAAAGGGTTGTAAACTTGGACTCCACCCTCCTGCAGGCTGTTTTTTAAGTGCCTTTTTATTTATTCTTTTACAAACCACCCATCTTTCACAAATTTGCTTGACTATAGTATAAATTCCAGTACTATGTCACACATTGCTTGTGTTCCCCAATAACTCTCCTGATGTAAAATCGCTAATACCTCCGTCATGATTTGCTTATTTAACATTTCTCTACCATCTGGGAGTACCCATTTCCCACTCTGTTCCCTGGCTCCTAATTCTTGGAGGACTTCTTTTTATTTTTCATCAAAATCTGGAATTTCCTGTGGGGCCAGGACCTCAAGCATGAGATAACTTACAGTTATTACTTCAGGTTTTAAGGCTGCTTCTGAGGCCATTTCAGCTGATAACCAATTTCCCCTGACACAAAAGGAGTTTCCCCTCTGATGTCCATTAACATGTACTACAGCCACTTCTATTGGTGACATCAGATTACGTAACACTTGTCCAACTGGTTCTTCATGAACCAATTCTTTCCCTGTACTATTAATTAGACCCCATTCTTCCCAGATTTTCCCAAAGGTGTGCACTACTCCAAATGCATATCTAGAACCATTACAGATGGTACCTTCTTTTCCATCTAACATTTGCAGTGCCTGATTGACAGCTTATAGCTGGCATGTTTGAGCTGACCAGTTATTAGGCAACCTTCCCCTTTCTTATTTCACCACTCACACCTTCAATGATGGCACACCCATTGTGTCTTTCCCCTGAATTATCCTTGAAGACCCATCTATGAAGAGGTGCAGCCCATTGTCACCTCTCCACAGGAAAGCAGCAGGGTTTAATTTCCTGCTTTCTTTCACCAGAAGAGCGGTTACTGCTGCAGTTTGTACACACTCAAGACACTGGGTCTAAGAGCTTAGATAACTGTGCCACTGGCTGTCGCTTCCCCCCAGCCCACTTGCTGGTGGAGCAGTGTGGGAGGCAGAACAGGCCTCCACTCTGTGCAAGCATTGCTCAACAATAACAAAAACATCTCTGTATTATCAACACTGTTTTTAGCAGAAATCAAAAAACATAGTCCCATACTAGGTACCACAAAGAAAATTAACTCCACCCCGGCCAAAACCAACACGAACTTCCAGGTAATATAATAACTTTCAAATTTTCTCCGTGTCACCCCCCTGTTAGCAATCAGAACACATAACCACGGGCGTAGCTATATGCGGTGCTTTATTCCAGCACTGGGAAACCAGGGGTTCGCACCCAAAGCTGGCTTCAACGGTCAGTTTAAGTTACACAGTATTTATACAGTCCATTCACATACATATTCATATATTCATTAGGATACGTAACAGTTACTCAACATTGATTGCAACATCGATTGCAACATCTTGGAACTACTTTGATCATGCGCAGCGTCCTCTGGTGGTCTTTTAGGGGGTCTTCAGGATGAAGTAAGTAGTCTTCATCGCTTCTGTCCTTTTCACCTTTGGGTACTGCATATGTGTACTACTTCTATAGTTAGATAACTGCTGACTTGCTCAACCTCCGGAGATACTGTATATACGTCTTCTCATTCTATGCGTATTTGGGCTAAGATAAAAGCTAGGTTGATAAGATAAGAGTATACACGAATCCCTTGTTAGGTAAAACATGATATGCTTGAACATCCTTTCAGGGACAGTTTACAAAACCGATTCATCCTTTCAGGAACATTTTGTAAAACTGATTCTGTTACTAACATTTCGGAAAACTGATTCTATTACTAACACCCCCAGGCAGTAACTGTGTTTCCACACCCAGAGCCTGTAAAATATTTTTCTCTAATAAATAAACTGGGGAATCTTCCACTAATATATTCCTTCCCCATACACTTTTAATTGTTATTATCACAAATAGGAATTTATTCATAATCGTCTCTTCTTCCCCCCTGCTACCCCATTTATTACAACTCTTTCTTCAGTTTTAGATCTTTTTAGGGTAGAATTTAGAAGGGATAGGGTAGCTTCCGTTTTTACTAAAAACTAGACCTCATTACCTCCTACTTTACCAATTATATGCCCTTTTGCGATTTAAACAAGTTTCCCCACAAAAAAAAAAAACAAAAACAAAAACAAAAAACAAAACAAAAACAAAAAAAAAAAAAAAAAAAACACAACAAAACCCACCAAAAATATTTTCAGCCCCTCTGATTTTCCAAAGTGTATTGAGTTTTCTTCCTTTAGTCATTTCTAACAGTTGCCATCCTCGGGGTAAATATCCCAGATTTCCACAATAATAGCATTCCATTTTCTCTCATTCTCTCACTTTTATCACGGACTTCAGTCTAAATCTTCTGTGGTTTTTTTTTCCTTCCAATCTTTATCTTTCACTAGCAAATTCCTGGCTAAAGCTGCTGCTAACAAATCAATCTCCTTCAACTTTTCGCTTCTCTTCCTGACCATCATACACAAACATGACCACCCTCAGAATTTTTGCAAATTCTTCCTGCCAACCTGGCACATGCTCTCTGAAATACTTCCATAGATCCACACACACACTTGCTACCAGTTCATTACAAAGCCTTCCAGAAATCTTCCCCAGTCGGTGCTCCTCTGGCTTCTGTCTACATTCCTGCACTTCAGTTCAATTTACTCTTATCTCCTCAAAAGCCCGAAAGCTTTTATCAGATTTTTAACCACTGTTTGGCAATTATCTCCGTTTGTTTGATTATTATAATCTCAATTAGAATCACCTTGGGGCCAGGCAGTTCCCCCCCCCCCGTCTGTAGGGCTAGTTCCACATTCTTTTAAATGACAGACCAACTCTCTCAATAACAGGTTAACATCGGCTCAGGATGGATTATATCCCAGAAAAAAAATAGAAAATAATGATGCACATCGATCCCCATCTTCCCTTAACTTAAGAGTTTGATTTCCTCACATAATCAAATCCCCAGGGTGCCGGGGCAATGGGTGCACCCATGTAACACTGGAGGGCATTCACATGTACATCCCCTCCCCCTTTCACACTTCTTCCCTTACACACACATGCACACACACACATCTGCTGCTGGCTGCACTGCAAAATAACTTTAGCAATCCCAGGGTAAAGCCCAGCAAAAGCAGTAAGGACAACAAAGACAGTTGGGGAGGGAATCAAGAGGTTATACAGAAAGCAGAGACCAGCTCTGCAAGCACCTTAGTTAAATTACTCCCAACTGTAGCTAAAATTCCCAATTTTTCAATACCTCGTCTCAGGGTGTCCCCTTTTCTATGCTGAGTTTTATTTCCCATCGCTAAAAAATTCAGGGAGACCCTCCCGTTGAGTCACGAGGTTCAGAAAGGATCCCCTTGCTTTCTAAACTCCTTCAGAGAGGAGTTTAGGTGCGGCTGGATCCAGTCCTAGTTTCAGACTTGGTCAACGGTTTATGTCTAAAGGATATTTTCCCATTCTCAAAAGAGACTTGAACCCCCTTTTATGTGCACTTTACACTGATCAGGACACACACTTTACACTCATAAACATGCTGCAGCAAGGGAGGGACTGGAACCCACCCTGGTATGGAGGAAGATTTAAACCCCCTACAGTTTGTTGTGGTTTTTTTTTATGTACCAATTTAGATCTTGGTGATAGTAACAGAATCAACTTTACAAGATGTTTCCTTCCATGTTCTCTTATGGAACAGGACAGGATGGGCCTTTGCTGCTGGATCTGTTACAGTTCGATTAATATTAGGATAGCAAGCAGCCCTGTAGCCATAGAACTCTTGTAATCAGTAACCAAACTCTGTTCTTAAAGCTGGCATAGATTTATGGCATATTCTTATAAGGTAGGTAACTGTAACCGAGCCTTATTCTTAAGGTGGACATGGATTTACGATATATTCTTTTAAAGTTGGTACCGTAGAAAATAACTGATAATTTTAGCATCTTTTAGATAGGAAGTTTGTGTTAGAATAGGTGTGGAATATGCTAATGGTTGTCGGGGTGTAATGAATATGTATGTGACTAACTTGTATAATAAGGTATGGTCTGAATCAGCTGTTGGAAGCCAGCTTTGGGTGCGAACCCCTGGTTTCCCAGCGCTGAAATAAAGCACCGCATATAACTACGTCCGCGGTTATGTGTCCCGATTGCTAACATTGGCATAGCCAATTGTCATCGGATTCGTATTTTGGTCAGAATACCTTCCGCTCTATTATGGGCTATTTTGTCCAGACAAAACACAATACTTTATCATTTTCTATTTATCCTTCCTTTTTGTACATCACAAGTTTCCCCAATACCTTAACATCCGCCCTAAAGGACTGTATGGAGGAATGTTATCATTTTTCCTTTACATTTCCCATTCTGAGTCCCAAGGCCCCTCCTTCCGCCTCACCCCTCCTCTCAGAATGCCCCCGACCACCAAGGTAATACTTAACAGTCTGTTTTCTTACCTTGGTCTGTGCACAGAGTTGTCTGGTTGCTTGTATTGTGCCTACCACTTTTTCCTTTTACCTTTCCCCTATGATTTGCAGAGATCCGCCTTTTTCAATACAGCCGCAGGATTTCTGTCGGTCTCTCCTGGAGCCCCTACCGGTGATCCACAGGACCGTTGAAATCAACGGGGCGCGCCTTCCTGTCCTTCGGCGATAGGGGCCCCTGATATGACAATGTCTGCAGGTTCGGCATCTGGTCTGGTTATTTAAGCCGCAGGCTCAGCACCTGGTCTGGTCTGGTTATTTGCGCGCACCTGGTCTGGTTATCTATGCTGTTCAGCACCTGGTCTATAGTTTTAGTAATGTGATCTGTATTTGCTGTTGAAACTGGTGATTTGATCCGTCTTTACTGTTGTTCTGGTAAAGTTATCTGTGTGTTACCTTTCTGTGTTAATCGTCTGTGTGTTACCCTTTTGTGTTGATTTGAGCGATACAAAGATGTCACCATTAGACTGTTTGTTGAAACATTGGAAGGAGGCTGGATTTGGACAATCAATGAGTAAAAAGAAGTTAATTGAATATTGTACTCACTACTGACCTGAATATGACTTGCCTAATGAAGTACGGTGGCCGCCAGAGGGTACTTTAGAACCTGGAACTATTAGTGAATTAATGAGGTTTTGTCAAAGGGAAGGTAAATGGGATGAGGTACAGTACGTGGATCTCTATTTCTATCTTGTACAAAAACAGGACTGGAGGAAGGAATGTAGGTTAATGTTAGTCCGGAGGAGCGGTACTAATGATAAATGTATGGGCTGTACGTCAGAAAGGAAATGCATGACATGTTTGGCAATAAAAAGCAGCCGTGGCAACGCCTTAGATCTGCCGTGTTTTGACGTTGCGCCTTCAGAAACTGAACCCTCTGCACCTAAACCCCTTAAACCCTCGGCACCTGTGCGTCTTACTGAAAGTGATATTGTTTCCAGTGGGGATGAGGGGGCAGCAACTGGTGTAAAAGGAGTAACAACCACACCAATATCCCACAGGACTAGGAACAGAGAAAAGGAAGCCCAAAAGGGGGGTGGACTGCCAAATGTAATAGCACCACTGAGACAAGCGGTAGGAGTGGGGGGAGAGCCAGTTTATGTAAAAGTCCCGTTTTCGCCAGGAGATTTAATGATCTGGAAACAAACAGCTGGTCCTTACCAGGAAAACCCGGACAAGGCTGCAAGGATAATTAAAATGATAATTAAAACGCAGAATCCTGATTGGGATGATTTACAAGTCATTCTTGACACATTAATGGATTCTACAGAAAAGGATATGGTTATACGGGTAGTAAGAGATAAAGTAAGGGAGGATATTCAGAATGGAATAGTGGGTGGCAATGCTGATGAAAATTTTCCAAAGGAGGATCCCCAATGGGATTATAATACTGAAGGTGGTCAGCTTCGCTTCCGGAGGTATCAGGACTGGTTTTTGATCCGTGTTCAGACTGCTGTGCCAAAACAAATGAATTGGTCAAAATTGTATAATGTTAGGCAGGAAAAGAATGAATCCCCTTCAGCCTTTTTAGAAAGATTAAAAGAAACTGCAAAGAGATATACGGATTTAGATATTGAAACAGAACAAGCAAGGGTTCAGTTGGCTTTAATCTTTTTGGGACAGTCTCAGGATGATATTCGGAAGAAATTACAGAAACTGGAGGGGGCACAATTACGAGATCTGGATGTTATGTTAGAAACAGCCTGGAAAGTTTATAATAACAGAGAAAAGGAACAGTCAAGGCGTTCTCAGCAAGACTTGTTGGCCCTGGTCCAAGGGCAAGGTAGGGGAATAGGAATGCAAGTCCGTGGCAGAGGAACTAGAGGCGGCCGAGGGCGCGGTTTTCGGAATGTTCAGGGAACTCCTTTAAGACCTGTTGTAAAGCTTGGTATAAATCAATGTGCTTATTGTAAGGAGGAAGGACACTGGAAAAATGAATGCCCGAACCGTCTGGGCTCCACGAGTCAGGTACCAAGTGCAGCAGGGAATGCAATACAAACTATGGTGTTGAGGGAGTATAATAATAACAGCTGACTATATGGCAGCACAAGAACAGATACCCAGAATAAGGAACCCCTGGTGACAATACAAGTGGGGGACCAGGATGTGAGATTTTTAGTGGATAAAGGGGCTACTTATTCTGTGCTAAATTCCTTACAGGGAACAATAGGTCATAAAGACAACGATTGTTGGTGCCACAGGGAGGGAAGAAGTACCGCCATTCCTGCAACCCTTAGATCTGTGTTTTGGAGAAAAGGAATTAACCCATGAGTTCTTATATGTTCCAGATTGTCCAGTTTCCCTTCTAGGACAGGATTTATTGACCAAATTGGATGCTGTGATAACATTTGAGAATGGAAACCTGGTAATGAAAATTCCAGAATCCAAGGTAGGACAAATTCTGTTACTAAAAGAAAACCCGGTAGTGGAAATACCACAAGCTGTGGAGGAGGCGGTGATCCCCACGGTATGGGCGACTGACATACCTGGGAAATCGAAAACGGCCCAGCCCGTAAAAGTGGAACTGAAGGAAGATGCCAGGCCAGTACAGTTGAGACAGTACCCACTGAAATTAGAAGCTAGGTTAGGAATAGTTCCTCTAATTGAAAAATTCTTGAGAAGCCCGATGGTAATTACCGATTAGTCCAAGATTTGTGGGCTGTAAACCAGATCACTAAGGACATTTATCCGGTAGTTGCAAATCCATATACCTTGTTAACATCTGTGAAGGAGAAATATAAATGGTTTACTGTACTTGATTTAAAAGATGCCTTCTTCTGCATACCCCTCGACCAGGAAAGCAAAAAGCTATTTGCCTTTGAATGGGAAAATCCACACAATGGAAGAAAAACTCAGTTAACCTGGACACGTCTTCCGCAAGGATTCAAGAATAGCCCAACTATTTTTGGAAATCAGTTGGCCAAGGAACTCGAGAAATGGACTACGAAAGGTCACATCGTGATCCCTCGACAACGGTACCTGTTGCTAGAATACGTAGATGACATTTTGATCGCGACTGAGACACGAGAACTCTGCATCCAGGTAACGATTGAAATACTGAACCAATTGGGAATGAACGGGTACAAAGTATCGAAAAGTAAAGCTCAAATTGCATCCGAGACTGTGATTTATTTAGGATGCGAGCTTTCTCAAGGACAGCGGAAATTAGGTACAAACCGTGTGCATGCTATCTGTGCTATTTCAGAACCACGAAACTTACATGAATTAAGATCCTTTTTAGGAATGACAGGATGGTGCAGACTTTGGATTATGGGCTATGGGTTGATTGCTAAACCTTTATACGAAGCACAAGGGAATAAGATGTTCATGTGGGGATTTCTGTCAGTCTCTCCTGGAGCCCCTACCGATGATCCACAGGACCGTTGAAATCAACGGGGCGCGCCTTCCTGTCCTTCGGCGATAGGGACCCCCGAGATGACGACGTTTCTCCCGGACGAGCCCCCAAATTTGTAGGAAACAATTCTTTTGCAAATATAATAGGCCCAGGCAGGATCACTTGGCAAAGCATATTTTAATAACGATTTTGCAAGACCGGGTGTTCTACCTAAAGGCAGGCACACCAAATAGGGCAAAAAGCCCCTGCTTATATTTCCCCAAAATCCCGGCCGCAATTTCCCTCCCCTGTTCCCCATTGGTTGGGTACTTCAGGGTTTACAGACTATCCCGACACACACAATACTCTTCCCCTTATCAATCTGTTTAAGATATGGATTCCTGGTACTTTGGCTACGCTTCCCCCTATATTAACTTATCAATACAGGTATCGGTATATATACAGGTGTCAGTACATATTCCGGGAAGAGACCGTGTATTACATCAAGAATTCATAGTCCGATGTCTCTCAGTCCTTCCTCCCTAAATTAACTTGTAAATAGAGGTATCAGTATGTATACAGGTATCAGTATATATTCCGGGAAGAGACTGTGTATTACATTAAGGATTCATAGTCCGATGTCTCTCGGTCCTTCCCCCCTGCTAGGGTCAGGTGCCAGGTCCTCAGTTATGCAAAAACAACAGTTCTTCGTTAAATGTTCCTTACAATCACAGAAGGACGGTTGGATACAGCCACTCGACAGAATTTTCCCCCAGCAGTTATTTTCTGACCAAACATATCTGAAGAGCTCTGAAAAGAGAGATACAAATTCCTTATTTAAGGTTTCAACTTTATTAGGTTGGTGCAAAAGTAATTGTGGTTTTGGACTGTGAATTTTAAATCATTATAACTAAGATCAAACACATCTTTATTAATCAAACTAGGAACCATTACAGTCAACACATTTTTGCTAATGAGAAATAACTTTGTTTATTCCTGTAGTGTAAAAATCCATGCTTCGGGATTCAATGAACTCTTGGAAAGTGTTTTCTGCATCCTGCTGGTTGTGGAAGCATTTTCCCTGCAAAAAGTTGTCTAGATGCTTGAAGAAGTTGTAGTCGGTTGGCAAGAGGTCAGGTGAATATGGTGGATGAGGCAAAACTTCATAGCCCAATTCGTTCCACTTTTGAAGCGTTGTTTGCGCGACATGTGTTTGGGCATTGTCGTGTAAAGAATTGGGCCCTTTCTGTTGACCAATGCTGGCTTGGAGAAGAGTGGCTGGAAAGCTGCCTGGCAGAGAGGGATCTGGGGGTGTTGACTGACAGCTGGCTGAATATGAGCCAGCAGTGTGCCCAGGTGTCCAAAAAGACCAACAACATCCTGGCTTGTATCAGGAATAGTGTGGCCAGCAAGACTAGAGAAGTGATTGTGCCACTGTGCTTGGCTCTGGTGAGGCTGCACCTTGAATACTGTGTTCAGTTTTGGGCCCCTCATCATAAGAAAGACATTGAAGTACTAGAGAGAGTGCAGAGGAGGGCAGCAAAACTGGTGAGGGGTCTGGAGCACAAGTCATATGAGGAGCAGTTGCTAGAGTTAGGTTAGGTTATGATTTGATCGTCCTAAGGGTCTCTTCCATCTGAAATGATTCTGTGATTCTCTTGCTGATGGAGAGCCATACCCAAGGTTGCTAATGGTTTGGAAATTCCCAATTACTGCAAAAGGAATCCCAGCAATAATTGATTGAGAGTAAAATGCAAAAATTCGTCTGTATCGCAGGTATTAAAATGTAATGATAATTTGTTAACTGGGATAAAGGAAAAGTTTTCAAAATTGCTGAAATGGAAATATATGAACAAAAACACATTTTCTTCTTGGCAGAGAGAAATATGCATGTGGGCTTCTTTGTATTACAGACATGACAATTATGGTTTAGCATGAAACCAAGTTAAAAAAATCAGAAGTTTTTAAAGTTATCTTACTGCTGCCTCCTAGAAGTTGATGAACAATTGCAGAATTCCAGTTATCAAGAATAAAGCATTAACAATCTATCAACAGTGCCCGACATTATATGGTTCTATGATTCTATTTGGGCTTCATTCTGCTCCCCATCCCCGTCTTCCAGCTCAGGGGGCTCAGGGGGCTGGGTACCTGGAGAACATCACATTTTCAAATGTTTACGAGGTGGCTACTTCAAATATTGCTGTTGTAACAAAGGGAACATCTGAAGCCTGTGCCTGCTTTTCTTTATTTGCCGAAGAAGCAGGAGAGCACTTTACGTGCTCATCCACAAGATGCAATTTCCCTCCCATTGCCATGGTATCCCTGCATACCCTTTGAAGTATTGCCCTCTGCTGCAGTACTCTGAGAACTTCACACATAACAGAAATATAACTGGTTGTGAGGTACAACTCAGCTGCGATCAGCACAGAATACAGCCTAAAATGATACCATACAAACCGGCAAATTAATAACTCTTAAAACCACTTTTTAAGGTTTTAAAAGTAGCATTCTCTTTATTAATCAGTGCTGGGGCTGCACTGGGGATGATCCACCATGAATGTGCCAATGACTGATCATTTTTGATTTGCTTATATTGACAGAAAAATTACATATTAATTACAACTCTTGGTAATTTTTAACACACAAAGCACCTATCCTAAGAAAGTATGACATAAACATGAATTTAGATATTTCACGGCCTTTGCTGCCATCTAGCGTCCTTTATCTGGTATTGCATCCTCTTACAGTCCAGTGGTTGCAACTTCCATTTTAAGGACTCTCCTCTCATGTCCAGAAAATGACCTCTCCTCGTTGGCAAGTCGTCGAGCAAGTGCAGTAGATACCTACTTACATAAGCTATTCTTTGAGCAACACCTGTGGTTTCTCTAATTAATGATTACTTTAAAATCCTGTTCCTAAAGAATATGTCATAAATCTCTGGTACATGGTCTGCATACACAAGGAACTTTATGATTGTGTGGCTAGTTATTTTACAAAATTTTGGTTAGTCTTTAAAGGTCACTAAGGCTCTAGCAATCAGTAACATTTTTTGAAGCTATACATCTCCTATAATAATGTTCAGAAATACAGGTATCAAAAACATGTAAGAAGAGCTGGAGAGTTGTTTGGAGTCTGTAACTCCCAGGAACACTTTCACTTAATTGCTAGACAATTGTCAACCAGTTGAATAGCACATGAAACAGCCCCATAAAAAAATCTGACAGGATGACAGGCTGTGATGAGCTACAAGTATCCATCATGTATTAGTAAATAAGGTTGGATACAGAATCAATAGTGACAAGGTAAAAATTTCTGCATGAAAACAAGACGACAGTTTTTATTTGTAGGCACTAGCATATGAAATAGCTGTCTGTGTGGTTCATTATTACTTATGAGTAATATGTTGCTCCTCAGTGATCTCAGGTCTTCATATAATGTCAACAGTAGATCAGGGCACTGGCTGCCTGGCACAGGCAGCCCTATGCACCTGCTAACCACAGTGTAAGGAAACAGGGAGCAGATGCCTTGCCCTCCACAGAGAGGGCTGGTAGACAATGTCACTCCTACTTTACATTTATTCAATCCCCAATGTTAGCGTAAGGAGTGAGCCTTTGCCTGCATGCAACTTTTGTGTTTTGTAGAACAGCATGCTGTCTGTGGCATTCACAATGTAGGTGGCATGAGAAATGAATAACTAAGTCTATTGGGTGTATGTAGCAAGTTTTTGGTAGCAGGGGTGCTACAGGGGTGGCCTCTGTGAGAAGAGACCAGGGACTGCCCCGTGATGGAAAGACCCATCTCCAGACAGCTCCAAAATGGACCCAGCGCTGGCCAAAGCTGAGCCAATCAGATGGGGTGGGGGGAAGGTGTTTTAGTTTTTGTCTTTATTTCTCATCTTTTGTCCTGTTTTTTAATGGGATAGAGTTAATTTTCTTTCTAGTGGCTGTGTTTTGGATTTAGTATCAGAAGAATGTCGAAAATGCACTGATGTTTTGGTTGTTTCTGGGTAGTCAAGAAATTTTTGGGCTTCCCATGTTCTACCAGGTGCACAAGAATCTGGGAGGGATCAAAGTCAAGGCAGCTGACCCAAGCTGGCCAAAGGGTTATTCCTTACCATAAGATGTCATGCTCAGTATATAAACTAGAGTTAGCTGGGGGGCAAATACCACTGCTCAGGAACGAACAGGTTTTCGGTGCTGTGGGTGGTGAGCAATTGCACTGTGTAGTACTTGTTTTGTTTATTTTCTTATTATTATATCTTCCTTTGTTGTCCTATTAAACTGTTCTTATGTCAACACACAAGTTTTTTTTCATTTCCTATTCTCTCCCCCATCCCACTTAGGGGTTGAGTGAGAGGCTGCATGGTCCTAGTTGCCGGGTGAGGTTAAACCACAACACCATTCTACTCTATTTTTAATTGGCAATAAATTAAATTGCTTTTCCCCAAGCCTGTTTTGCCCATGATGGTGTGTGGCTCCTCTCAGGAATTTCTGCCATCCCAAACACTGTAATTGGGAAGCCCTAAGTGCTGGTTGCACTGAGGGTTCTTTGTGAAGTCAATGGATACCCCCACAGTTGCTCCAGCTCTACAAAAATCTCTTTTTTGTGGCACAATATGGCCCAAGCATGAATGAAATGTGGTTTATTCATAAATGATTCTTGCCCTAAATTTCTGAGACAGATACATACCTATTATTCTCATTTGCAAAATAAGAAATAGAGGCAGAAAACAAAACATTGTGTCCAAATTATGCAAGCAAGCAATGTCAGAGCTGACATTAGCTAGCTCTCCATTAAGTACTCTGCTGATGTTGGTCCAGACACCAAAGTCCCACTCATTATCTTTTCTCTTTAGCAAAGAACCAATTGTTTTTCTGAGTTGACTGTCCTCACATTCAGAATAGACATTTTAAATCGTTAAAAAAAAAATGCCACTTTATGATTTCCACCAGAAAAAAGTTTTTCAATACTATTTTAGTAATTACATTCCACATCAACAATACAAAACTATACTTAAATCTAATGTAAGCTGGCTTATTGAATCATAGGTAGCAGTCCTATCAAGTACAGGAGGAAAAACCACCATTGAAGGTCCACCGTAAATCTGTTCAAATACACTTAAAAAACAGGATGCTTTAAATGCATAAAATAAAAGTAGTTCAAAATTATGCAATTTCTGTGTGTCTCCTTTTCCAACTTAGACTCAGAATACTTATCTTAAAGACATAAACACTCTCCCCCATTATTCCCTTTAATACAATTGCTTATTTTTTTTTCCTTTAAAGAATATATCAAACCAAATTCAGTCAAAATGAGCTAAGAAAGTGTTTGAAAGTAAAATAACAAAACATTTGGGACACATCAGAAAGTCTTTGCTATGTGAAAAAAATCACACAACAAAAATAAAATAACCACATGCTGTAAAATGTCAATTTCTTTAAGTAGCAGCATATTTCATAATGTATCAGTTTCATAATAATGATTAGTATTCCTCATTTATTTATATTTTTCAATACCATCTATAAGATGTGAAGAGCTGTACATTGTTAAGAGAAGACAATGTGTGTGGCAGAGCTCACAAAATAAAGATAAAAATAGCTAGGATTTGGGGTTGACAGCATCTTTTATCTCTAAGTAGGCACAGTGACATTCATGATTTGATATACGGCATGCATTCATCAGTACTTAATTAACACACCTTAACAGAGAACTTTATGATTAGTTTTGTCAAAATAAGAGTTTTTCTTCCTTTATAAATGAGAGCAAAGGATATAACTTGCTTTATTCTAATAATCAACTGTCCTCACAGGTTTTTCACCATTACAAGCACTCTAGTTTCTTTTTCATCGTTTTCTCACTCCCTATCTCTTGCTGCTGCCTATATGTAGATGTCACATCCCACCCAGGGTTATGAGTGGGGGGAAGAAGTGACTCAGATTCATGGGTGCCCTTGGTTGGAAAACAGTACACACAGTACTTAAGGTCCGTAAACAAAAGGCTTTTATTTTGCAGCCTGGGCCAAAGGGTATATGATTTGGTGGCAGAAGGATTTACGTTATTGTAGGTTCAATTGGTAAACATAAAAAGTTTGTGGCATGTGCGGGGCTGTAAATCTTATGTTACTATGTTACCTATAAAAAGGAAAGCAAAAAAGTAGAAGTATGGGAAAGAAAGAAAAGCGAGAGAAAGATTTCACCATCCTTATGGCTCCACTTTATATGTGGAGTTTGCAGTCTCAGATGCAGCGATGTGCAAAAAAAATGGGAGGAGCAGCTGATATGGCAGAGGGTTGTGTTGCCATCTGTGTGAACCAATGCAGGCATGCTTCAAGAAGAGCCAGAGGCCACAAATGCATTTGCAAAGAGCAAGTTTAACTTTAGTTACCTCTCTACCAGGGGATCTCTGAAGTAGCACCTAAGCTCTCATGCAGAGGTAACACAAGCGGGGACACAGGCACTGCAGCAATTCAGCTCTGGTAAAAGATCAGTGGGCCTGCTGCGCTCACCTGTATTTCAAGGCTTCAGGCAGGCGATGCCTTGTGGTCTTTCTCACAACAAAGCAGGAATCTCAGGCATAGTGATAAGGTGCCTTAGAGTTTCTCACAGGCCTAAGTTATCTAAGAGAGAGGTTGTACTTGTCAAGAATACAAGGTCAGTAAAAAAATTAATGTGATGTATGTGCTTTTTCTACACTACAGCTGCAAGTCACTTGAGCCTATTTACATTTAACTTCGTCGCCATTCTTGTGCAAATTCACATACATTCCACCCCCTCCCTCAAGGGACTTGCTTCTGCTGAGGCCAACAAAGCTAGAGTTGTTCATTTGGGCTTGTGAAGTGTAGCACAGAGCAATTTACAGGGGCACACAATAAACACATACAGAAAAAGGAAAAAACATATTTCACAGAATCACAGAATGTTAGGGATTGGAAGGGACCTCAAAAGATTATCTAGTCCAATCCCCCTGCCAGAGCAGGAACACTTAGATGACGCTACACAGAAATGTGTCCAGGCGGGTTTTGAATGTCTCCAGAGTAGGAGACTCCACAACCTCCCTGGGTAGCCTGTTCCAGTGTTCTGTTACCCTTACTGAGAAGAAGTTTCTTCTCAAATTTAAGTGGAACCTCTTGTGTTCCAATTTGAACCCATTACCCCTTGTCCTATCATTGGTTGTCACTGAGAAGAGCCTGGCTCCATCCTCATGACACTCACCCTTTACATATTTCTAAATATTAATAAGGTCACCCCTCAGTCTCTTCTTCTCCAAACTAAAGAGCCCCAGCTCCCTCAGCCTTTCCTCATAAGGGAGATGCTCCACTCCCTTAATCATCTTCGTTCCTCTGCGCTGGACTCACTCCAGCAGTTCCTTGTCCTTCTTGAACTGAAGGGCCCAGAACTGGACACAATACTCCAGATGTGGTCTCACCAGGGCAGAGTAGAGGGGAAGGAGAACCTCTCTCAATCTACTAACCACCCCCCTTTTAATACACCCCAGGATGCCATTGGCCTTCCTGGCCACAAGGGCACAGTGCTGGCTCATGGTTATCCTGTTGTCCACCAGGACCCCCAGGTTCCTTTCCCCTACGCTGCTCTCTAATAGGTCATTCCCCAATTTATAATCGAAGTTGGGGTTGTTCCTACCCAGATGCAATACTGTACACTTTCCCTTGTTATATTTCATTAAATTTTTCCCTGCCCAACTCTCCAGCCTGCCCAGGTCTTACTGGATGGCAGCTCAGCCTTCTGGCGTGTCAGCCACTCCTCCCAGTTTGGTGTCATAAGCAAACTTGAAGATAGTACACTCTATTCCCTCATCCAAGTCATTGATGAATATATTGAATAATACCGGCCCCAGTACTGACCCCTAAGGCACTCCACTAGATACAGTCCTCCAACTAGACTCCGGCCCATTGACCATGACTCTCTGGCTTCTCTCCTTCAGCCAGTTCGCAGTCCACCTCACTACTCTGTCATCCAGACCACACTCCCTCAGTTTAGCTGTAAGGATGCTGTGGGAGACTGTGTCAAATGCCTTACTCAAGTCAAGGTAGACCACATCCACTGCCCTGTCATCATCTATTCACCTTGTTATGTCCTCATAAAAGGCTATGAGGTTGGTCAAGCATGACTTCCCCTTGGTGAAGCCATGTTGAATGCCCCTAATGACCCTCTTTTCCTTGATATGCCTTGAGATGGCACCAAGGATAAGTTGTTCCATCACTTTCCTGGGGATGGAGGTGAGGCTGACCGGTCTATAGTTACCCGGGTCCTCCTTCTTGCCCTTTTTGAAGATTGGAGTGACATTTGCTTTCCTCCAGTCCTCAGGCACCTCTCCCATTTCCCATGACTTATCAAAGATGATGTAGAATGGCCTAGCAATGACCTCAGCCAGTTCCCTCAGTACCTACAGGTGCATCCCATCTGGACCCATGGAATTATGGATGTCCAGATTGCTTAATTGGTCCCTAACCCAGTTCTCATCAACCGAGGGAAAGTCCTCCATTGTCCTGCCCTCCTCTGGGGCCTCAAGGGTACAGGACTTCTCAGGACAGCCTCCATCAGAGTAGACAGAGACAAAGAAGGCATTCAGTAACTCTGCCTTCTCTGTGTCTTCTGTCACCAGGGCACCCACCTCATTCATCAGTGGGCTTACATTGCCTCTGGTGTCAGTTTTATCTGCCACATATTTGAAAAAGCTCTTCCTGTTGTCCTTGACTCCTCTTGCAAGGTTTAATTCTAAGGAGGCCTTAGCTTTCCTAGTTGCCTCCCTACATCCTCTGACAACAGCCTTATAGTCTTCCCAGGTGGCCAGCCCCTCCTTCCATGATCTGTAAACTCTCCTTTTCCAGTTGAGCTTACCCAGCAGCTCCCTGTTTAACCACGCAGGTCTCCTGGCTCCCTTCCTTGACTTCCTACGTGTCTGGATGCTCTGATCTTGTGCCTGGTAGAAGCAGTCCCTGAATGCTAAGCAACTATCTTGGTCCCCTTTACCTTTAAGCAGCCTTGCCTATGGGATTTCCCCTAGAAATTGCTTGAAAAGGCCAAAGTTTGCCCTGCTGAATTCCAGGGTTGCAATTCTGCTTGCTATTCTGTTCCTGCCACACAAGATCCTGAAATAATAATGCTTTAAATCAGTTTTCCCATTCATCTTGTCAAGGAATTAAACAAGTCATTCAGCCAGGCATTATCAGTACATTGTTTCACTTGCTGCATTAGTCCCCAAAATGTGAGATTTTATCTTCCATGTTGGCTAGTTCATCATCTATGGTGAAGCAACACATGCCTTCAAAATCAAAGCAGCATTTGCAGCTGCTACCTACTCAGAGAAAACAACAATTATAAACATTCATGTCAAAATCCCTTAGCATAGCACAATTCTGTAATACAGCTACAGGGGTTATCATGCTAATGAAACATATTGTTAAGAGACCTGCAGCTGTTAATTTCTCCTAAACATTAAAGGCATATGTTTTGGGAACACTAGAGGCTGAACAGATCTAAGTTTACCAGGACAAATCTAAGTTTATTAACAGGAGTGTTGTCACCTTCCAGTAACACATACGCTGTTGCTCCAGGTCCTTCAGGTAAGTATTACTCTGGGTTTAACAACCTGGTGTGGGGTAATTTAATAAGGGAAAAAAAAGAATGAAAAAGCCCAACAAATAAAAACATTTTTTGCATTTTTTGATCAGAGTAACAATCGGTATATCAGTCTGTAAGCATTCTCATCGAAGTCTCCCACAATAGCCACAGGTTGTTTCTATGTTGTAGCTATAAACAGACAAATCTGCAAGTCCAATTGAATACAGTGAGCTTGTAAGGTTGTCATAAATTTATTCATCAAAGTCTCTAACACCATTTTGGCTGTCATATTTACTGGATATTGTTTTCCCTTACCGCATCGAAGTCCTGTTTCAGTTCTATCAGTGTAGTGTTGGCTTTACCGATACTTCGGCTGCCAATACCGATGGAAATACAGCATTCAAAATTTTCTTGGAGATTTCTCACTTGCAGCAAACAGATCTGCACCATCCAAGCACCTTCTTATGGGACATGCAACTAAACAGAATTCTCAGAAAATGTTATTTGAGCTTACAGTTTACTTAACAAATCTTGACCTAAGAGAGGTATAGGGCTTTCTGGCAAATACGAGAATTCATCTGTTAAAACTTTGTTCCGAATTTGGTATTCCATTGGTTTCAAAAAATGGCCTGCCTTTCTCTCTCTCTCTCTCTTTCTTTCTTTCCTTTCTTCCTTCCTTCCTTTCCTCCTTTCTTTCCCATAACCTCAGAAACTAGCACAGTGAATTTACTAAGAAGTCTCTTACAACTAGTTACCACAGAATAAGTCTGTTAAAAAATCTTTGGTTTAATATCCCAGCTTCATTAGAACTATGGATCCACTGGCGATGCCTTTAAGATTCACCCTCAGACTCCTTCATTCAGTATTACAGTTCTCTAGCAGTAACATGGCTGGGGGTGGGGGGCAGGGGGGAATAACACCTCCCTCTTGCCCATATCTGAGATGGGAAGATCTCCAGCCCAGCATGAAAATAAATCAGTCCAAACTCTACATCAAACCAGCCTGGCTCCACTCCACACTCTAATTAGTACCAATCTGACCCAGAGAAGCACTCAGCACTCTGACTTTCCAAAGCTGACCAGTGTGAAAAGACCAACATCAGTAAGGAGGTAAAATGATGAGCTCTTTCCCCACATGTACCAGACCCTAAGAAATTAGAAGGGAGCAAAAAGAAACAGCGCTGACAACCCCTGATTCAAATCAAAGAAGCAACGCAGTGCCACAAGAAGAATGGATGACAACACTCCAGGAAAAAAGGACAGAGAGGGGAGAGGAATAAAGCCTCCCTTTCTCTGCTTAGCAGCGGGCAAACAGGTTTTTCCATTTTTTTTTTCTTTTTCTTCTTGCTGCAGTTTAGATGTAGCCAAGGCCATGCAGGTGGCACAATCACTGGTGATAAGTGGCAGCTGACCCTGGCAGACTCCTTGATTACAATGAGCTGAGTTTATCTTACAGCTTGACACAGGCCCAAAATTTATATTCAAGCTGTTTCTTTGGATCTTTGGGTAGTGCTTTGCCCCGTAGTAACATCTTTCGTCTTTCATAAAGTCAATTCCAGAAGGCTAATACCCTGCTTCTTCAGAAGCAATTTCCATGTAGGTAATATGAATACCCTCTTCTTTAGAGAGGTTCCCTCCCAGGTTCCCAGTGGCTCATCTTCCACTCCTGGTGTTGATGTCTTTTCAGGGATTCGGATCTTCGGCAGCTTTCCTTGCTGCTCTATCAGCTGCACCGGGCTCCGTCTCCCCAGCTCGTCATCAGCTGTCACAGTTCTGCCGCTGTCTCTTCTTCATGCAGGATTCTTCTTTATGCAGGATCACGTTGGCGTGTTTGAATCACGTCGGGGTCACCATATGTTGTGGTTGAGATGGACAAACAACACAGACCAAGTTCTTATTATGTACAAACAGCAGTCTCCATTTATTGCCACAAACACTTTTTTATATAGCCTTTACCAGCTCAAGTGTCTTTTTGCTATTGTTTACAGGCTGCAATAGTAACATATAATTGGCTAATTTTGCTATCGTCAGTGTTACTCTTTTACTCTCTTCTATCTCTTCTATCTCACGAGTACACCTTAATATCTCCAGATACTCATTTACTCCCATCTTTCTCACGGGTAGGCCTTAATATCTTCAAGGCTAATTTCTGTTCCCATACTCTCTGTCAGGGAATCCATGGAACTGCTGCAGTCCCTCATGTACACCCTCGATCTGACTCCAGTAACTGGCACCAAATCCACTCACGCCATTCCCCCTAGTAGCTGGCACTTAGTCCTTGCAGCGCACATACACACAGACTCTGGTGATCAGGCACAGGGCTCAGCCAGACAACTGTACTGATCAGTATCATTTTATACACAACCAGCTTGTTTTATACCCTTTTCTGTCTACCCCCCTTCCTTCTTCCCTGCTCTCCCTTCCACCTGCATGTCCCCTGTATTGGATTTACATGGCAAGGTTTTGCTAGTGGGGGGCTGCAGGGGTTACTCTTCATAATTTCTACTGTCAAATAGAATGGATGTTCACATGAGAACTTCTTGCTGCACTTTTAGATAAAGACAGGACACACAGGTGCCATAATCATCAGTACCAAGTGGGAGCTGCCTTCAGGCTCCTGTTAACAATGAACTGGCTGAGTTTATCCTGAGGCCAGAGAATTTGAACAGCACAACACAGGCCTGAAGGCCAAGCTATATGTGCAGCACAGCAGAGCACAGGCATGGGCTTGTTCAGGTGTTATGGTTTAAACCTGACAGGCAGCTAAGCACCACAGAACTGCTTGCTCACTCGGTGGGATGGGGAGGATAATTGGAAGGGTAAAAGTGTAAAAACTCATGCATTGAGATAAAGACAGTTTAATAAGGAAAAAAAAAAGAATAAAAAAGCCCAACAAATAAAAACAAAACCAAGAAAAACAAGTGATGCAAAAAACCCCTAAAAGTGATGCAAAAGTGATGCAAAAAACCCCACCACCAGCTGACCAATGCCCAGCCAGTACCTGAGCAATAAGCAAAGGCAGCCTCAGCAAAACTCCCCCCCCAGTGCAGTCATTAACACTTAAAAGAATGAATCCTGTTGGCGACTGCTAACCTAAAGATATGTGAATCCTATCAGTTTTAGGTCAGTCTGTTCCTCTAACAAAGATAAGAGTGATTTGGAGAACCTCCCTATTCAGGATCTACAGGTACTACTGTCCTTGCAGTGTAGACATTCTGGAGCCTGCACAATTAGTTGAGTCTTGTTTAACATATATCTTGAGACTGTTAGATAAAGTGTCCTTTAGCTGAACTTCGCTCATTATAATACTAAAAATCACACCCCCATTATGTTCCTTATGTTCATATGTTCTTTATGTGGAACAACTACTTGATGTACAACGGATTTTCAGTCAGGATCACTACAGGGGTCATATTTGATTTCTTCTTCTGAATCTTTTTTACTTTGTAAAAATAACTGAATATTTACTGGAGTAGAACTTAAATCTGATATTCCCACACTCAGCCTCACCTCTGTCCCTGGGAAAGTAATGGAACAGCTTATCCTTGGTGTCATCTCAAGGCATATCAGGGATAAGAGGGTCATTAGGGGCAGTCAGCATGGCTTTACCAAGGGTAAGTCATGCTTGACCAACCTCATAGCCTTTTATGAGAATGTAACAAGATGGATGGATGATGGCAGAGCGGTGGATGTGGTCTACCTTGACTTCAGTAAAGCCTTTAACACAGTCCCTCACAGCATCCTCACAGCTAAATTGAGGAGGTGTGGTCTAGACAATAGAGTAGTGAGGTGGGTTGCAAACTGGCTTAAAGAGAGAAGCCAGAGAGTGGTAGTCAATGGTGCGGAGTCCAGTTGGAGGCCAGTATCTAGTGGAGTGCCTCAGGGGTCAGTACTGGGGCCAATATTATTCAATATATTCATTAATGATTTAGACAAGGGAGTTGAGTGTACTATAAGCAAGTTTGCTGATGACACTAAGCTGGGAGGAGTGGCTGACACGCCAGAAGGCTGTGCTGCCATCCAGCGGGACCTGGACAGGCTGGAGAGTTGGGCGGGGGATAACCTGATGGAATTTAACAAGGGAAAGTGTAGAGTCCTGCATCTGGGCAGGAACAATCCCAGGTTCCAGTATAGGTTGGGGAATGACCTATTAGAGAGCAGTGTAGGGAAAAGGGACCTGGGGATCCTGGTGGACAACAGGATGACCATGAGCCAGCACTGTGCCCTTGTGACCAGGAAGGCTAATGGCATCCTTGGGTGTATTACAAGGGGGGTGGTCAGTAGATCAAGAGAGGTCCTCCTTCCCCTCTACTCCGCCCTGGTGAGACCCCATCTGGAATATTGTGTACAGTTCTGGGCCCCTCAGTTCAAGAAGGACAGGGAACTGCTGGAGAGGGTCCAGCGTAGGGCAACGAAGATGATTAAGGGAGTGGAGCACCGCCCTTATGAAGAAAGGCTGAGGGAGCTGGGGCTCTTTAGTTTGGAGAAGAGGAGACTGAGGGGTGACCTTATTAATGTTTATAAATATATAAAGGGTGAGTGCCACGAGGATGGAGTCAGGCTCTTCTCAGTGGCAAACAACGATAGGACAAGGGGCAATGGGATCAAGCTGGAACACAAGAGGTTCCACTTAAATTTGAGAAAGAACTTCTTCTCAGTGAGGGTAACAGAGCACTGGAACAGGCTACCCAGGGAGGTTGTGGAGTCTCCTTCCCTGGAAACATTCAAAGCCCGCCTGGACACATTCCTGTGCGACCTCACCTAGGCGTTCCTGCTCCAGCAGGGGGATTGGACTAGATGATCTTTTGAGGTCCCTTCCAATCCCAAACATACTGTGATACTGTGATACTGTGATTTTAATTAGCAGAATTTAATTTTGATTTTGCACTTTATCTCTTTCGAGCAATGAATGTTGAATGACATATAATGTTGAACTCCAACTCTGAAACTCAGTCCTGTGTATTCAATAACTCGAAGATATACAGAGAGAGAGTACTTAAGATAATGTTAACTTGCATTTGGAGAAGGGAGTCCACTTCAGCTCTAAATCATGCCTCACAAGGAATTTGAAAACAATTTAACCGCTGGATAATTGCATACAATGGACACAGAGTCCAAAGTTTTGATATGTTTGGGAACCTGGATTGTGTTTTGCAGGTATGACAGAGAGAATCCTCTAGAGACTTATATGTGAGTACTTGACTAAATAGCTGTAAATTAGCCATGTAATCTGAGCACCCCTCAGCACAAAGCTGGGATGAGCAGGCCTCGCACGTGCACCTGTGGTATCTGTGGTGCCGAGGGGTCGTCTTTGTGAACATGGACACCATCTCGGCTCGCTGGTGTCACGGCCAGGCCCCACGGCAGTGCCGAGCCGTCATGCTCCCTGCCAACCGTTGCCAGGCAGCAAACGCACAACCGCGCTCGGGACAGTCAAGGAGCGCCCCCCTCTACGCCGAACACCACGTCCATAAAACCATGGGGGCTCACCCGGAAGCACTTCTGTGATGGCAGTGATGGGCGCCGTGGTTGCTTTCGGGTGTGCAATGCGCTTCCTCAGTTAGGTTTCTCCGTTGTGACCGGTTGGCACCGCAGACATCTTCCTCCGGGTTCGGCGCCTGCTGGTCTCTGATGCGGGGCTGCTCTCCTTCCTCCCGGCTCAATCTCTGTTACCATTAGTCCCCTCGGCTCGCTGAGCAATGCTGTTATGGGGCTCCGGAACCGCGGGACCACGGTGGTGGCTGACGCTGCTGCTGGTGGCCTGCGCGGCACGGGCCTCTGAGATCACTTTCGAGCTGCCTGACAATGCCAAGCAGTGCTTCTATGAGGAGATTGTCCAGGGCACTAAGTGCACCCTTGAGTTTCAGGTGTTCCTTGCTTCCCTCGGCCTCCGGGAAATCTCCTGTTATTTCATATTTACTGTTAATATCAGAGTTTTAATAACTTAATAGCTATATAAATTGGTGGGCACTCAATCTATGTTATGTGAACAGCCTATCTAAAGTGTTGCTTCTGATGCTTGGTCCCTCTGGATAAATATTTATAGCCTTATATATTTGAATAGATATTTAAATATTTCTAATAAAATGTCTACTATTTTAGAAAGCTTCTGTATGGTGTGCCTTTGGATAGAAGTCTCTTCATCCTTCAGGATGCTTTATCTTAAAGGCAAGAAGTTTGGAGCAAGGATTAAATTTAACTAGTAGCCTGAGAGTCATCAGAATAGTAAGCTATGAATATCTAAACTGCCAGTTGCTCTTGCTGTGGAGATAGGATAGCTAGTCTGATTCTACAGAATAATGTGCTGTAGACCAACAGTAATCAAAGACTGACAAAACTTGAGAGAATTATTATGAAGTTTTGAGGTTTTTGTAGGCGTAGTCTGAATGTGCTGATATTGGAAAGAAATACTTTAATTAGTTGTGCAGGAGTGAGCAGCAGAACCTCTAGAACATTGCTCTGTTGACATGCACATATGAAAATGAGCCAGGCTATAATACCTGTTCTACTGGACATATGCCATCCCTGCAACATAAAGTAGCTTGAACTAATAGGCTAGTTAGACAGTTTAGACCGTATGTAAAGGAGCTGTTTTATTGCATTTTGGTAATCTCAACTTGCTGAATAAGTTTGATGGATGGGCTTGTGGATATAGTAAATTACTGATTTATTACAGTAATGTCTTTGCTCCATCAAATTTCATCTACTCTAGCATTTGCTATAGTACCAGTATCTTAAAACGAAGTAACTAAAACTTCCTTCATAAACTGTTAGGAAACATAGTTGACATTATGTATCCTCAATTTAAAAGTTCTCATTTTTGAATTGTTCTGTGAGTCTTCCATAGGATGAGGATTTTTGCAAACACGTATTGAAAGATTTTTAAATTAACGCATTTTATTTTAAAATGTTTGTCAGATCAAACAATTTGCAATGCTGGTTGGGGGATAGCGCTGGTTAAGATAATTTCTTGTTTTCAGGTGATCACTGGAGGTCATTATGATGTTGACTGTCGGTTGGAAGGTCCTGATGGTGCTGTATTATACAAGGAGATGAAGAAACAATATGATAGTTTCACATTTACTGCATCCAGAAATGGAACATACAAATTCTGCTTCAGCAATGACTTCTCTACTTTCACACACAAAACTGTGTACTTTGATTTCCAGGTTGGAGAAGATCCACCACTGTTTCCTAGTGAGAACAGAGCAACTGCGCTTACTCAGGTAAAATATTGTTGTGTTTGACAGCAGCTGTTAGGTGGACAGACAGTTTTTCAAATTCAACTGCATTAGATATCTATATCACTGTTGAAAATGAATGGGTTGGAGTTTCTTTAAAATAAACTGAGTTACTAAAAGTGAACCTTTTCTAAAAATTAGGACTTACAGAATGCAGAGCTGAGGAGAGATTACCAAGTGTTTAAGTGGAAATTAGGGAAAATATACAGTGGCCTAGAGTTTAAGGGAACTTTTTTATGCCATGGTTCTATGTCTGTGGAAGTGTGTATTTTATAAACTGTAAAATATCAATGGATCAGGGTTTTCAAAATTCCTGAACTTTGGAGAAACTTTGAGAATAATTTGGTTTTATATTAAAATACTTTAGTCTTTTTTGAGGGGAAGACTTGCATGGTTGATCTCTTATGTAACAGTCACTTTTCAAAATGGGAAAAGAATTCTAGCAAAATAAACAAATGAACAAAATCAGTCATACTTAACTGACTTCTAGATATGTAATTTATAAGACACTTCAGTGGCAAAACAGTATTCTTGCTTGAGACTTATTTTCCTAATGTTCCCTTCTTTCTTCAGAATTTTTTTGTACCACTTCTGTCCAAACTACATCAGTCAACTTCACTAGGAATGGTCACTTCTCCAATTCTCACTAGCATTCTTACAATATAACTGTTACCAAACTTCACTTTAAGCAACCATTTCAAGATGCTGGATGCGATCACTATTTTACTAGTTTGAACTCAGTGGCAGAAATGCCATTTCCCAAATATCCATCTTGCTCACTTGAATTTACCCCATGTAAGTCTGCAGTGGCTGAAGTTTTATATTAAGTAGGTGACTTGCTTTGAATTCAGTTATAAATCTTATCTCTTTCTTCTCATCACCTTTCTCTTCTGCTTTATGTTGCCTTTTGATTCTTGATCTTGTAGCTCACTATCTCCCTGCACTCTCTGTGCATTCTGTTACATGTTTTTGATTTTTGTGTATTGGGAGGGGGTGGGGTGTGTAGTTGAGGGGGGTTTGTTGGTCGATACTTTGACACCAGTAGAGAGTATTGAGAACACAGAACATGCAGATTCTAGACCCAGCATCTTTGCAGGCTATGGGAGAAAGTATAAGAAAAAGTTTTTCACTGGGTTGTAGCATATTTAATGTAAATCAGATCTTTGGGAAAGAGGAAGTTAAGTTTCAAAGCATAAAACATCTTTGGTAAGTAGGTTCTCCGTTGCAATTTTTTTGAGGCTTGTAGTATGACCAAATTTGGGCAGACATTCACAGGGACTGTAAAAGGTAAACCTCTGAAACTGGACTTTGTTTAAATTTAAGGTCCCTTTTACAGAGTAGGGGAGGGCTATATAATTTAGCAGTGAAACAAATGGCAGAACTTAATGCATGAAATCTCCTCCTGAATTTTGTTTAGAATATCTTGGAGTTGTTCAGACATCTGTCCTGAAAGTCATCAACTTGAAAAGCAGATTTGACACACATATAAGTAACTGACAGTGGTTTTTATTAGGGTGTCAAACACCACCTTTTATAATAGATTGTGCTTTTGATCTTCGGAAATACTGATTTTTTAGGGGATAGTCAGTTGGTTAGTTCTAAAACATAAGTATTTTGAAGATATTTGTTAATTTCTTGATGGTCAAAAGACAATCATGGGTACTGACTCTTACTTTCAGAAGATAAACTAAAAATGGAAGAAGCTTATGTGTAAAGTGATCTAGGTCTTGGAATGCTCATAGTACTTAGATTGAAAAGGTTAAGATTTTTCAGGTTAGAAAAGGGAATGTGATTTTTATGATAGATGACAAGTGCAATTGGGCAATTTGATCTTGAGTGTTTGTTATATGAATATGGTAGGGAGCATCCAGGAACACAGAAAGATGAGTTGTCCTTTCTCTAATCGCTTTTTACATATGTGACTAATAGAAGGGTCTTATGCCAAAAGAATGTGTTGTGGTCAGCAATCTCGATTGCAGGCTTTTGTGAAACTGAAGTTTGTGAATTATGTGATGAAGAATCACACACTTCTGAAATGTAAAAGTGTTTTAACATCTACTATGCACATCTTAATGATATAAGAAACTTTTTAGCTATCTAAATATGGAGAGAGATTTACTGCTTGTTTTGCTGGTGTATGTGGAATTAACAAATGCTGGAATATGGCATATTTCAATATGGTGTTTATATTCACTTTTGTATCCAAACATGCATGAATTTTAATATTCAGTTTGTGGTTCTTAGAGTGCATTACTTTTTATTTGGTGTGCAGTTCTCCACACTTTGGTACTTAAATCAGTCACATTCCTGTGTGTAAAACAGTGGTATTTCAGTCTGACAGTGGACTGAAATAATCTTTCATCTGTAAAGCTACGTGAATCCGAATTTTAAATATCAAACCACAAAACTTCACAAAACTTCACAGAACAAGCATTAGAAGGGTTCTTAACTGAGCTGTATATTCGTTTGCTTTTCTAGATGGAGTCTGCATGTGTTTCAATTCATGAAGCTTTGAAGTCTGTCATTGATTATCAGACTCATTTCCGGTTGAGAGAAGCACAAAGCCGCAGCAGAGCAGAGGATTTAAACACAAGAGTAGCCTATTGGTCAATAGGGGAAGCAATCACTCTTCTTGTAGTTAGTATTGGGCAGGTATTTCTCCTCAAAAGCTTCTTCTCAGATAAAAGAACCATGATAACCCATGTTGGATCATAACTGGTACTGATAATGTTTCAGGTCATTGTGCTATTCCCTTGTGAAATTACTGTTCTCCAATTAATTGTAGGTACAAAGAACTAAATATGTGAAACATCTACATGTCTACCCTTCCTCATTAATTAAAAATCACAAAACATACACCAGAAGTTATGAAAGGGACACCCAATTTGAAATACAGAGTAAATTAATATTTTCTGATACTCAAGTATCTGGCAGTGACCAGACTCTCTTTGGTTTTGCCAATTTTAATACAAATTGAATTTGACTTTACTGATAATATTACCCATCTGTGGTATAATGCTTTAAAAAAACCCAACAATCTAATGTCTGATGTGAAATACTCATGAAAATATGATTTTACTTTAATTTTCAGGCTGAATGTATTGGATTATAAACAAGCTAATGTGCTGAACAAGTTGCAAGATGTATCACACCGTTTTGATTTGCTGTAACAAAAAAAAAAAAAATATCATATCCTTTGCTTATCCGTAAAACTGTTGCAAGGTTGATACTACATGATGGTGCAAATTTTCCACCTGACTGGTAAATCTTCACCTTCAAAACCTGCTAAATTTTATACTTGAGTGTATTTGCTTAAACACATACTTTACTACATTAAAATATAATGCGCTTCCTCTTTTACAGTGTTTTACTAAACAACTTCTAAACTGAGACTACTCAGGAAATGTGCTTTTTCTATTAAAAAACTTAAATCTTCAAGTTGTTTTTAAACATGAAATAAATTAGTGAATCTTGTAACTGAAGCTGTACAGTCTCTGTACTTGTGCTGCTGATGCTTGTCGGATTTAAGACCAGAGAGAGTTTGATTATTTTTTTTTTTCAAGCAATACAGCACCAGCACTAGACACTTATATTGCATCCATTAGGCACATGCAAAGCTTTTTATTAAATTGCTTTCCTATTAAGAAGCCCATTTGGTATTAATACTGCATTGTGTGAGTGCTGCGATACATTGGTGCACTGATACATTATGGCCTTGTGCATGTAATTGCCACTCTTTTCTGTTAGTGATCAGGAAATGTTTTAAATACTTTGAGTTATTTTTTGGTAGATTTGTAGCTGCATTGGTTCCACTGCTCATGTCTTTAGTTTATGTATTGTAATAAAATCTTGTTTTGGATGAGGAGGATAGTAAATGTATGTACATAAAAGTAGCTTGAACTGAGCCAGTCAAAATAAGGCTAAACTTTTTCAGAATGTTGTGGAGGAATAAATGAACTCTGACCGATTTTTAAGTGCACACACGAAACTAAGATTAAAAAAAAAAAATGAGTTACTAACTCTAATTCAAAGGACTCCACTTAAACTAGTTTTCAGCAAGCAGAGAAAGAATGCTAAAACCTCATCAATTTCCTGTATTATTTCCAGCAAAAAATTGACAAGTTTTACACATGCACATGTCCAAGTGGCACTTGGACACTCTGGATAATTGATCTAAGATGACCTCACTTTAAAATGGTCTGGGAGTTAAAAAAAAAAAACAACTCCTTGTCTCTGTTTTAAACTGATAAACTACTCTTTCAGAACTGAAGGAAAATACTTGAATACTTTAAAAAATAGTTAAAAGGCAACAGGGGTATTAAAAAGTTTAATGTATATTATGTTCAGAACTATGTATAATGTCCTTCTATCTTGTATTGAACTTGCAATATCGCACTCCAATTTTTGAGGTGCAAGCTTTACTGAAATTGTAACAGAATCTCAGATCAGAAAACAAAGCTGTTTGGTTTTTTTTATGCCTGCACTCAATATTCTTGATTGTACTTATATGCTTTATCCTTATGTTTTAGCAACTGATCTTCAGTATTTTCTTGTTTCATTACATAAATGGTGCAGTTCAGGTACAAGAGCCAGATAAAAGCATGATTTAATTTTGATAGTGTCCACTATAATCTTCTGAAGCCTGAATATCACTTTTTGAGTAGCTTTAATCACAGCAAAAACATTTTTTTCAAAAATTGAAACTTTTTTTTCCAATAAGTCAGTTCTGTGTACTGTCAACATTTGTAAACAATGGGGTAAGAAAAGTATTACCGGGCTGTCACATACATGTCTCTAATTTTTCTTAAAGTTTGGATGTGTTGAATGGCACTGTTTAGCTCAATATCACTCCTGCTGAGGTTTAGTGGACTTGAATTTTGCACTGAAGTTAGGCATCTGAACCAAACCTCTAGTAAAATGCTGCATAATATGCACCAATAGCTTAAAAATGCCTTTATTTGGGAGTTATGAAAAACATAATTCACACTTTAAAATTTTATATATATTTTTTAAAATAAGTGATTGGTATCATGCGTTTTATTATATCCTATTCACTACAACACTGGGTGAAGAAATGCTTTGTGACTTCTAATTATTTTTTTTTGTTAAAGATGTATATATGGAAATAATAGTTCAGTCAGTGGTATGATATGCAACTAAATCATCCTATATTGAGATGCAACTGCATTTGAAATTGTGAAAGGTTTCAACTATTCCTTGGATGTTTTATGTCTACATAATTTCTTTTCATGTCCTGAAATGTTAGTTCTTGTTTTAGTTTGAAGAGGGAAAAAAAAAAAAGTTTGAATAAGACAAAAACCCTTCTGAATATTGTATGGGGAAATTTAATATATGAATATGATCTGATTTGTTATTCAAAGCCTTTTGGGAGAATAATGTTTCCCTACCAAATAAAAATTAAAAAAAAAAAAAAAAGATAACTCGGCCAGCATTTTAACACATTATCTTCAAAAGTGTCAATCCACCTGACATTTGATTGTTACTTCTATTACTGTACACTGAGAATTGTACAAGTTGACTGCTGTGCATAATTAGATATGCTTTAGGGTCATTGGAAAAACTCAAGTTAGAGCAAGATGGTGTGGCTATTGGCTCTTTGCTCAGTGCATGCAATAGTAACTAAAAATTCTAACAGAAACAGGTTTAAAGTATTTGACCCCTGATGCCTGGAATGACGTGACCTATTGTATCTATTCCTGAGTTAGAAAGATGTATCTAGTGATGTCTAATTATGGGGTACAAACTTAAGTAATTCTTACATAGTAGCTAGATGTGTGGTTGGAGGTATTTTATATTGTGTAGCTTATTGTGAATTTTAGCACATACCACTTTGACAACTTTAAGTTTTAAAAGCCTGATATAGTAACCATCACTGATATGTGGGCACGTTCCAAAATGGCTTTTTGCCTCCTGGTTTTTCTTTTCTGATGTTGGTTGCTCTACGTTCAAAATCTTTCAAGAATATTTACACTAAGTGGATTAAAGAAAGTTTTTTGGCTAAAAATATGGGTAAATTCTATTCTTTCTGTGACATGTTACAGTTATAATCAAGTAGTGGTGTGTGGTATTTTTAGGTGCCTGGCACCTCAGGATTGGAAAGTAGCTTAAGATTGTGGTGGTGTGCTGCACTCGGGGAGAGGGGGAAATGAGAGAGATGGTGCTGTGTTCTTCCTGGATCTCAATAAGAAAGGTCTGACAACAGATGGCTTAATAAAATAGCTGGTTTAATGTGATAGAATAAAAAGAGGAATATAGATAGTAAATCTTATGTCCCTTTGGATGCTGGGAACCCCATGCTTGTGAAGCACTAGATGGATTTTCCTGCAGCACACTGCACAGATTCCGTCCATGGAAAAGTTCTTCCTCCCTCCCATGCTATGGTGCCTCTTATTTTGTGTAACAAACATAATCCTATATCTTCTCCTGACAGGCTGGAATGTCATCTGTCATAACACCTGCCAGTGGCATAGTACAGGCTGGCATGGGGCATTCCAGCAGGTTCCTTTACAGTGGCTGCTCATGCTAACATGTGGGCTTTACAAGCCTCGGGTAGGAGGCTGTGCTGGTTAGAAAATAAACCTTTCTTTTTTGTAGCTAGCACAGTCATTGTTTGGATTTAGTTTGAGAACAAGATGATGTTAGGTTGATGCAAAAGCAATTGCAGTTTTGGACTGTGAATTTTAAATCATAACTAGGCTCAAATGTATTTATTACTCAAAATAGGAACCATTACAATCAACACATTTTTGCTAATGAGAAATAAGTTTGTTTATTCCTGTAGCCTAAAACTCCATGCTTCAGGATTTGACACACTCTTGGAAAACATTTTCTGCATCCTGCTGGTTGTTCAAGCGTTTTCCCTGCAAAATGTTGTTGAGATGATAGGAGAAGTGGTAGTCGGTTCGTGAGAGGTCAGGTGAATATGGCGGATGAGGCAAAACTTTGAAGGCGGATGAGGCAAAACTTTGAAGCCTAATTTGTTCAACTTTTGAAGCGTTCGTTGTGTGATGTGCAGTTGAACATTGTCATGGAGAAGAATTGGGTCCTTTCTGTTGACCAATGCTGGCTACAGGCATTGCAGTTTTTGGTGCATCTCATTGAAAACAGTTGTGTGAGGTGTGAGCAGATGCATGACCTGCTCAGCCTGGTAGTAGAGCTGAGAGAGGAGGTGGAAAGGTTGAGAAGTATCAGGGAGCTGGAAAAGAAAATTGACTGGTGGGATCAAGCTCTGGCTGCCTGGAGGCAGGTAAGACCACCAGCAAGAAATAAAGATCAAAGGATTCCTGTATTCTCCCCTTGCCTGACTGAAGAAGGCGGGTCAAGGGAAAGGGATGAATGGAAACAAGTCCACACTTGGGGTGGCAGGAGAAACACTTCCCACCCACCCCACTTTCTCAGGTGTCTCTGTCCAACAGGCATGAGGCTCAGGATGTGGAATGCAGCAACTTCAGGAATGGGGGGAAATGGCAGCATATTCCCATCCAGCATAGAAGGAGGAGGGTCCCTGCTGTGACCACCCCACCCTCGCAGGTTCCCTTGCAAAACAGGTATGAGGTCCTGCAAGTGGAACCAAACAACAACATTGAGGGAGGTGGTTCCACTAAGTTGGAGGTGCTGCAGAGGATAAGTCACTCTGCACCCTCCATCAAAACAGCTCCCACCAATAAAAAAAGGTGGGTTGTGGTTGTAGGAGACTCCCTTCTAAATGGAACAGAAGGCCCTGTATGCAGGCCAGACCCACTTGTTAGGGAAGTTTGCTGCTTCCCTGGGGCCAGGGTTAAAGATGTAAGAAGGAAACTTCCTGCCCTGGTTAGGCCCTCGGATTACTACCCACTAATAATTTTTCAGGTGGGCAGTAATGAAAGTGAAAAGGGAAAACTAAAGATGATCAAGAGAGATTTCAGGGCCTTGGGATGACTGGTCAAGAGATCAGGAGCACTAGTGTTCTCCTGTCCTCACAGTTGCAGAGGATAAGGAAAGATGCAGGAAGACTCAGCAGATCAATACCTGGTTGCAGGACTGGTGTCACTGGCAGAATTTGGGGTTTTTTGATCATGGGTTGGCTTACATGGCATCTGGTCTGCTAGCAACACATGGGATGCACCTGTCTCAAAAGGGGAAAAAGATCCTGGGGCAGGAGTTAGCAGGACTTATTGAGAGGGCTTTAAACTAGATTTGAAGGGGGAGGAAACCAGATGTGGCAGAGGCATACCCAAGGGCCCCACGCTGGTATCTGAAGGTGGTGCTGGCGCGGCTGTCCCAGTGGAAACAGTGTCTCAGCTAAAGTGCATCTATATGAATGCATGCAGCATGGGAAACAAACAGGAGGAGCTGGAAGCCCTTGTGAGGCAGAAAAGTTATGGTTTCATTGCCGTCACAGAAACATGGTGGGATGACTCTTTTAACTGGAGCATTGCAATGGATGGCTATAAACTCTTCAGAATAGATGGGTGAGGAAGGAGAGGAGGTGGGGTAGCCATGTATGTTAGGGAGGGTTTTGATTGTCTGGAACTTGAGGAGGGTGATGATAAGGGTTGAGTGTCTATGAGTGAGAATCAAGGGGAAGGTCAACAAGGTGGACATCCTGGTGGGGGTCTGTTACAGACCACCCAACCAGGATGAGGAGGCAGACAAAATATTTTTCAGGCAGCTGGGAGAAGTCTCCCGATCGCTAGCCCTTGTTCTTATGGGGGACTTCAAGCTACCAGATGTCTGCTGCAAGTACAACACAGTGGAGAGGAAGCCATCTAGGAGGCTCCTGCAGTGCATGGAAGACAACTTCCTAACACAGCTGGTTAGTGAGCCCCACTGGATCTGTTGTTTGTAAATAGAGAAGGACTTGTGGGCAATGTGTCGGTTGGAGGTTGCCTTGGGTATAGTGATCATGAAATGATTGAGTTTACTATCCTTGGAGAAGTCAGAAGGGTGGTCAGCAGAATTGCTACTTTAGACTTTGGGAGGGCAGACTTTGACCTATTCAGAAGGCTGGTTGGCAGAGTCCCTTGGGAGGCAGTCCTGAAGGACAAAGGAGTCCAGGAAGGCTGATCTCTCTTCAAGAAGCTAATCTTAGAGGCATAGGAGCAGGCTGTCCCCATGTGCTGGAAGGGGAGCCAGTGGGGAAGAAGGCTGACCTGGCTGAATAGAGAGTTGTGGCTGGAACTTAGGAATAAAAAGAGAATTTATAACCTTTGGAAGGAGAGGCAGGACACTCAAGAGGAATACAAGAAATCTGTTAAGTTATGCAGGGAGAAAACCAGAAAGGCCAAAGCTCAACTACTGCTGGGCCTGGCCACCGCTGTGAAAGGTAACAAAAAATGTTTCTATAAATATATTAGCAAAAAGAGGAGGACTAAGGAGAATCTCCATCCCCTGATGGATGCAGAGGGAAACATAGTGACAGAACACGAGGGAAAGGCTGAGGTATTAAATGCCTTCTTTGCCTCAGTCTTTAATAGTCATAACAATGGTGCTCCAGGTATCCAGCCCCCTGAGTCAGAAGACATGGATGGGGAGCAGAATGAAGCCCCAATAACACAAGGGGAAATGGTTAGTGACCTGCTACACCACTTGGACACCCACAAGTCTATGGGGCCAGATGGGATACATCCAAGGGTGCTGAGGGAGCTGGCAGAGGGGATCCCTAAGCCACTTTCCATTATCTATCAGCAGTCTTGGCTAACTGGGGAGGTCCCAGTTGACTGGAAGTTGGCTAATGTGACACCCATCTAAAAAAAGGGCTGGAAGGACGATCCATAGAACTACAGACCTGTCAGTCTAACCTCAGTACTGGGCAAGGTAATGGAACAGATAATCTTGAGTAACATCACACAGCACATACAAGAGAACCATGTGATCTGGCCCAGTCAACATGGGTTTATGAAAGGCAGGTCCTGATTGGCCAACCTGATCTCCTTCTATGACAAGGTGACCCACCTAGTAGATGAGGGAAAGGCTGTGGATGATGTGTACTTAGACTTCCATAAGGCCTTTGAAACCGTATCCCACAGCATTCTCCTGGAGAAGCTTGCAGCTCATGGCCTGGATGGGTGTACTCTGTGATGGATAAAGAACGGGTTGGAGGGCTGGGCCCAAAGAATTGTGGTAAACAGAGCCAAATCCAGTTGGTGGCTGGTCATGAGTGGTGTTCCCCAGGGCTCAGTATTGGGGCTGGTTCTGTTTAATCTCTTTATCAATGATCTGGATGAGAGGATTGAGTGCACCCTTAGTAAGTTTGCAGATGACACCCATTTGGGTGAGGGTGTTGATCTGCTGGAGGGTAGGATGACCATACAGAGGGATCTGGACCAGCTGGATCATTGGGACAAGGCCAATTGTACGAGGTTTAACAAGTCCAAGTGCCAGGTCCTGCACTTGGGTCATCACAACTCCAGGCAATGCTACAGGCTCGAGGAAGAGTGGCTGGGAAGCTGCCTGGCAGAGAGGGATCTAGGGGTGTTGATTGACAGCCGGCTGAATATGAGCCAGCAGTGTGCCCAGGTGGGCAAAAAGGCCAACAGCATCCTGGTTTGTATCAGAAATAGTGTGGCAGGACTAAGGAAGTGACTGTGCCACTGTACTCGGGGCTGGTGAGGCCCCACTTTGAATACTATGTTCAGTTTTTGGCCCCTCATTACAAGAAAGACATTGAGGTACTAGAGAGAGTGCAGAGAAGGGTGACAAAGCTGGTGAGGAGCCTGTGTCACGGAGGCACCCCGAGATTAGTTTAAGGGGCAACAGGGTCCAAAACAACTTTTGCTAAACCGGTGAGAAACAGGGTTTTAGCACTCCAAAAGTGACTTAAATATAGGTTCGGATATCAGTTGAGGAAAATTATTAAGGGGCAGCAACTAATACAACAGGCGGTCCACAGTGTGCATGCACGTGGCTTCACCCAAAACAATGCCGGAGCCGCCCCTGAGTCCGGGAAGAGTACACACTTGCCTGAACACGGTGCGGGATTACTCTTAAAGAGATACCGGTACTCGTAGTGAGTACGGAAAGTGTACACTCGCGATTCCGCGAGGGTAAATTTATAATACACTCGCAATCCTGCGAGGGTTAATTTACTTACACGTGCGAATGTGCACGGAATACTACACGTGCTTATGTGGAAGCACGGGAGGAAAATACACTCGCGATTGTGCGAGGAAATAATTTAAAGTACGCGTGCAAATGTGCACGGAAAGTTACTCGTGCTTGTATTAAGCACAGAAAGTTACACGTGCTTATGTGGGGGGGAGAGGGGGGTTTTCATTTTGCCACAATCCACCCCGTGACTACAGTCATGGTCTGATACTTTGGAGTGGTGGGCCAGTCACCTCTTGCCTCCAAAGTAAAAAGGGGACACTTCTGCCGGTGAGCCTTAATGTCCACTGTGGATCACCGTATCTCATGGTTTGACTTACCCCTGCAAAACAGTTATTAATAGCAATCAACAACAGAATTGAAATAATCAGAACAATCAACAATTGCCCGAGGTAATTATTGAGTCCCAAACATCAGTCACAGTTCGTTAGTGTTTCCATTCCTGTGACTGCCTTTCTTCTGAATGGCTCGCTGGTGTTAGCTGGATCCTCTTCCGCCCCGTCATTGTTGGTGTCGTTTCGTTTCCAAGGCATCTGGATCCTCTTCCACCCCGCCATCTTCTTTCGCCCTGCAAGGAAACACAAAAACAGACCTCGGTTCCTTTGGAACCGGGCTTTCATTTTTTTCATTACAAAAAAAAAGAAGACAGCAGTGCCACAATATTGAAGGACAGTTTTGTAACATAAGCAACTTCCTAGCTTGTCCTCCATGTTATTGACAACATTCTTAAACAGAGATGGACAAATACACATCCAGCTCGTGCACTGCTGAAATTTTTAGCCTGTTGAATTAATATGAACCATCACCAACCATGACCTGTGCTAATGCACTGAGCTGAGAAACAGAGTGGGAAATGAACTAACATGCCCTGTGCTTAGGGTTTCCTGCTCCTGACAACTTATTGAAGACACAATGTGTCTTATGGTTAAATCTACCACCAAACATGAGCCAGGACTCTAATTTTGGTGATCAAATTAAATATAGTTTTGTGAATCTTGAAGCTGTGCTCAGTTCAAAGCAGGGAGACAGGGAATAGTTCTCTTTGGGGTGATAGGGTAGATCAGCTATTCAATTAATTTTCCACAGCTCAGTCCAAAAAACCTGTACTGTTTCATGGATATAGCTAGCTGGTTGACAGGTTTTTGGAGGATGCTCCATTATGCAAAGCTGTCATGACCTCACTCACAATAGAGACAATAAGCAAGGAAGAATACCTGGTTACACATGACAGCCTCACAGTGGTTTGGATTTTTCGCTAGACTTGAGAGACCAAAAGAAGCTAGAATCTCTGCAAAGTACATTTTCAGATAAAACATGCACAGAACATGTAAAGAAGCCAACAAAGTCCACTGACTGAAAACACACCAGACTAGGATGTTTGATTCAATACTACAGGTGATCAAAACCCAGAGTGACTGTCCCCAGGCACTTTCCTGAATTTCCCCTTTGTTTTCATCTAGGGTCAAAATGTTTCATTCACAAGCCTGCACTGTGTGTGCTTAAACTACCTCTGTGGAATAACATGTTGAACTAGCTCAGAAGGTTCTGAGCAGAAAATATCTCTTGGACCTTTTGTTTTGGGGGCAGGTCTTTATCGAGTCGTTGCCTGTTATTGACTCTTTATCAAAATCATTAATGGCCTCCATAATGCCCCATTTAGCTGCAGTGGAGTGCCGGTTAATTTTTTGATAGCAAGTAATGTTAGCAGCTACTTTTAGTAAGCAGCAGTGCTGAGGCATATTGCCGGGTCCTAATGCAAGCTGCCTCTGAACCTCAGAGAGAGCACTGAGCCAGGGCGGGGTTGCTGGTCCCAAGCCGCGGTTTTTTTTCTTCAGTTTGAAAGAGTGGGGGTGACGCGCCCGCCCGCAGCGAGGAGGGGGAGGCGGCCAACCCGGAGAAGGTGGTTGCCTGCCAGCGCCCGCGAGGCCGGGCTGCCCCGCCCCACACCACCGGGACTTGGATGCCAGGAACGGTGGGGGGGGCCAGCCGAGAGGAGGTGAGCGGACAGGCGGTAGAAGCTTTACGGGGGCAAGTTTGCCTCCGTTTTTTGGGTCACGCCCGTACTGGACATGTATTCCTAGCGGTTCTTTCAGGCTGCCCCGTTTCGCGCCGCCAGTCCCGGGGCGGTCGCCGGCACTCCCGAGGTCGGGCTTTGCCATGCCGGACCCTCCGAGTTGCCGGTACGGGGGAGGGACCGTCTGGGCACCGCGGCTAGGGACAGGTCGCGGTCTCGACTGCGATGGGCAATCGGGACCGGTCGGTCGGGAAGGGAGCGGCCAGCTATAGCGAACCCACCAAGGCTCCCACGAACCGGTCGCAGCGCCACCAGTACCGGATCCCTCGGTAGAGGGTGGGGAAGCGTCCGAACTACCACTCAACAATATCCGATCACCCTCGGCACACGGGGCAACACAAACAAAGCACGTACACGTCTCCATTTCAATGAGAGGGCGCACATCCTCTCTTTCTAGTTCTTCTTCATCAACACTGTTTTCAGTGTCGATAAGCGGGGGGGCGAAGGGGCGTTCACTCAAAAAGCCCGCGCGTTTGTTTTCCCACAAAACTTCTTCCTCTATTTGGAAGTCAAGTTTACGCACATCCCGCGCTAAGTTAAAGCAAACGGTCAGAAGGAAACACACCGCGAGACACCAAGTTGCTGCAGAAATATTACTCAACCCTCTAAATAATTCCTCCATCTCTGATACCCTGCTCGCTGCGCCAAAAATGTCACGGAGGCACCCCGAGATTAGTTTAAGGGGCAACAGGGTCCAAAACAACTTTTATTAAACCGGTGAGAAACAGGGTTTTAGCACTCCGAAAGTGACTTAAATATAGATTCGGATATCAGTTGAGGAAAATTATTAAGGGGCAGCAACTAATACAACAGGCGGTCCACAGTGTGCATGCACGTGGCTTCACCCAAAACAATGCCGGAGCCGCCCCTGAGTCCGGGAAGAGTACACACTTGCCTGAACACGGTGCGGGATTATTCTTAAAGAGATACCGGTACTCATAGTGAGTACGGAAAGTGTACACTCGCGATTCCGCGAGGGTAAATTTATAATACACTCGCAATCCTGCGAGGGTTAATTTACTTACACGTGCGACTGTGCACAGAATACTACACGTGCTTATGTGGAAGCACGGGAGGAAAATACACTCGCGATTGTACGAGGAAATAATTTTATACGTGCTTGTATTAACACGGGAAGTTACACGTGCCTATGTGCACAGAAAGTATAAATATACTCACAATCCTGCGAGAAGTTTACTCACACACGTGGCGGCAAGACAAGCGGAGTCTCCATCCCGGGGAGGGGGGCTCTCGGCGTCAGCATCCTGCTCGTGCTCCGAGAGACCCGTGACAATGGGCGGAGTCTCGACGAGAGTCCCGTTTTTTATAGGCTGATCAGACCTGACTGTAGGCATTCTAGAAGCTTCTCTGCACCCCCACACTGGCTGTGGGGTGCCCCTGAAGCCTCCAAACATCCCCCACACTGGCCGCAGGCGCCCAGCGGCTCGTTGGGAGAACTGGGGCTGTTTAGCTTTGAGAAAAGGAGGTTGAGGGGAGACCTTGTTGCTGTTTACAACTACCTCAAAGGAGGTTGTAGCACGGAGGGTGCTGGTCTCTTCTCCCAAGTAGCAAGATAGAACAAGAGGAAACAGCATCAAGTTGTGCCAGGGAAGGTTTAGATTGGATATTAGGAAAAAATTCTTCATGCGAAGGGTTGTTGGGCATTGGAACAGGCTGCCCAGGGAAGTGGTGGAGTCATCATCCCTAGAGGTGTTTAAAAGGCATTTAGATGAGGTTCTTAGGGACATGGTTTAGTGCTAGAGTTAGGTTAGGTTATGGTTGGACTCGATGATCCTTAGGATTTCTTCCAACTGAAATGATTCTATGATTCTATGAGTTGCTGAGCATACTTCTCAGATGTAATGGTTTTGCTGGGATTCAGACCAGCATCAGAACACCAGAGAGTGACCATGACCTTTTTTTGGTGCAAGTTTGGCTCTGGGAAGTGCTTTGGAGATTCTTCTTGGTCCATCCACTGAGCTGGTTGTCGCCGGTTGTTGTATGCAATCCACTTTTCGTCGCACGCCACAATCCAATTGAGAAATGTTCCTTGTTGTGTAGAATAAGATGACACTTCAAAATTATATTTTTTTTGATATTTGGTCAGCTCATGAGGCACCCACTTGTTGAGGTTTTTCACCTTTCCAATTTGCTTCATATGCCGAACGACCATAGAATGGTCGACATTGAGTTCTTCAGCAACTTCTCGTGTAATTGTAACAGGATCAGCTTCCATGATTGTTCTCAGTTGTTTGTTGTCAACTTTGAATGGCCGGCTACTATGTTCCTCATCTTCAAGGCTCTTGTCTCCTTTGTGAAACTTCTTGAACCACCACTGCACTGTACATTCTCTAGCAGTTCCTGGGCCAAATGCGATGTTGATGTTTTGAGTTATCTCCGCTGCTTTATGACCCATTTTGAACTCGAATAAGAAAATCGCTCACATTTGCTTTTTGTTTAACATAATTTCCATAGTCTAAAACAAATATAAAATAAACAGCAAGTAATAAATCAGTAGCAAAAAAACATAAAGCGATAAAAGCACCTTCAAATGGTGTATAACGTAACCACATTTATTTAAGAATGTATTTTAATATCAAACAACAAATTTCAGTAATGCAAAAACCACAATTCCTTTTGCTCCAACCTAATAACACCTCTGCAACAGAGTTAATATAGTTTTGTGGTTGTGTTTCTGTTTGTTTGTTTGTTTGGGGTTTTTGTTTGTTTGTTTGTGGTTTTTGTTGGTTGTGTTGTTTTTGTTTTGTTTTTGTTTTTTTTTCAAGTAACTTTCCAGTGGTTTTGAGTGGGAACAAAGAGAATATAGGAGCTTGCTGTTATCCTAGTTGTTGTCTTGGAGCCTAAGTCGTTTCTAGCCTCTCTGTCTGCAGGTATGAGGCAGCTAGGAATGGGGGCATGGATGGGGCAGACCTTGACTGACATCCAAGCTGATAAATAAGAATATTCCATGTCATTAGCATCATGGTTCATATTTAAGGAGAGTTTGATTTACCAGCTAGGGGAACAGAGATGGAGACCTGTTCCAGTTCTGCTCCATTTCAGTGGAGTTCCATTCAGGAGTTTTCTCTTAGTTCAGCCTGCTTTGCAGTGGGCCTCTGGAGCTTTGTGCATTTTTCTCTCTTCTCTCTCCAGGATCAGCTGTTTTGGGACCTGGGGCTAACTGCTCGGCACAGACGGAATTCATGAGGAATTGCATTGAGTATCTCTTATTTTTTTATTTGTCATTTTATATATATTAGTAGTAGTGGTATATTAATATTATTTTATTAAACTGTGTTTATCTCCCTTCCCTTTCAATTCTCTCCCCTACTGGGGGGGAGAGGGCAAGTGAGCGAGCGGCTATTGTGGTTTTGAATTGCTAGCTGGGGTTAAACTGCAACAGAGGCTCAACAGAGTAGACATGGCTTGTTCAAGATCACTAAATCCTCAAATACATTGTCTTTCACAAGGCTTTCAATAGAGGTGGTTTAGAACATGTTTCCACTGAAAACCGATCATCTTACCAAAACAAAAAAAAATACTTAAAAAAGTAAAAAAATTGATCAAAAGTAAAAAGTGGATCAGCTGACTCATGACAGTGAATTCTTTTATCAAGGAACAAGTTGAAACATATGCTCTGGACCACTGCAAACCATCTTAAACAGATCCCCTTAAACAGGTCCCTGTGGTTGGTTGACCCTGGCTGCATGCCAGGTGCCCACCAAAACCGCTCTAATGCTCCCCCTTCTCAGCTGGACAAGGGAGAGAAAATATAACAAAAGGCTTGTGGGTCGAGATAAGGACAGGGAGATTGCTCAGCAATTACTGTCATGGGCAAAACAGACTTGAGGAAATTAGTTTAATTTATTATCAATTAAAATCAGTAGGATAATAAGAAAATAAAAACTAAATCTTAAAACACCTTCCTCCCACACCTCCCTTCTTCCTGGACTTAACTTCCCTCCTGAATTCTCTACCTCCTCCCCCACCCCTGAGCAGTGCAGGGGATGGGGAATGGGGTTTGCAGTCACTTCATCACACATTGTCACTCCTGTTCCTTCCTCCTCAGAGGGAGGACTCCTCACACTCCAGCATGAAGTCCCTCCCACAGGAGACAGTTCTCCACAAACTCCTCCAAATGTGAGTCCTTCCCACAGGCTGCAGTTATTCACAAACTGCTCCAGCATGGGTCCCCCACAGGGTCACAAGTCCTGCCAACAAACCTGCTCCAGCATGGTCTCCTTTCTCTTCATGGGTCCACAGGTCCTGCCAGAAAACTTGCTCCAGTGTGGGCTTCCCATTGAGTGACAGCCTCCTTCAGGGCACATCCACCTGCTTTGGTGTGGGGTCCTCCATGGGCTGCAAGTGGATATCTGCTCCACCATGAACCTCCAGGGACAGCCTGCCTTCACCATGGGGTGCAGGAGAATATCTGCTCTGGCGCCTGGAGCATTTCTCCCTCTTTTTTCACTGATCTTGGTGTCTGCATAGTTGTTTCTCTCACATAATCGCACTCCTCTCTTTCAGTTGCTGTTGCACAGCCACATTTTCCCCTTCTTAAATATATCAGGGAGGCACTACTGCTGTCACTGATTGGCTCAACTTAGGCCAGCAGCGGGTCTGTCTTGCAGCTGGCTTGAAATGGAGAAATAAACTTAATAGCAGAGTCAATTATACTGTTAAGTGGCATTCTTTATTTTATCAACGCTGGGGAACACTGGGGATCATCCTCCATAAGTGTTCCAAAGACTGGATGCTCTTGTGTTGCTTATATACACATAATTATTACATATGCATTACAATTATTGAAAATTTTGACATATAGTATGTCTATACTAAGAAATAATTGATTATGTTAGTTATAATTGGTTAATTTCTTACTTACAACACATCTATTAATTATTAGTTAAATATAAGCTAAGCACTCTGCTTCTAAACAATGTATCGCTTAATCTTCTGTCTCCCTCTTGTCATGCAGAAGGATCTAAAACTTGAAAAATATCCCCTCGTTTTGCAGGTGGTCAAAAAGCATTTATTTCAGGTCAACTAGTTAATGATGGGTACATCTTTTATAACTTAATCACAGTATACATTAATTTGGCAGCTGCTCTTCAATTCCCCCCTTTTCAATATACTTGCAAATTCCTTTGCAATCTAGATCTACAAAGCATTATCATCTCATGTTGTGATACGGCATAGCTATTTGGTACCCGATAGCAGTACCAAATAGAACATTGTAGCATAATGCGAGTAAAAATTATTAGCATTAAAATTATAGTCACAAGATGTATAATTTTTTGTGACTTTGTGTAATACTTCAGTTTATTCCCAAAAGGATTTGCGATTGCTCATATTTCAATACCATATAAGACTGTTGTCAAGATTATAATTATCACCAATCATGCCAACAAGGGATATTTTGCAGTTTCAGATTCAACCTGTGCAGACATTTCTTTTAGTTCATTTTGGGCTATGATAGTTTTCATGAAAGATTTGTGTAAAAGCTAACTAGGAGTAAAAGCATTTGTTACTGCAGTTATACTTCTTAGAGTCATTAAGATCAATGCTGAGAGAACTGTGAAACAGTAGGTCTACTGGTAAACATGTCTGTTTCTTATCTGGTGCTTTCTTCACTCCTGAACAGTGAATCCAGGCAGGTTGGTCTTTAATCTTGATTGCAGTAAAGGCTATCAGCAACACCTGGAACGGTCCATTCCACTTCTCTTCTAAAGGCGGACGTGAAAAAGCTTTAACATAAACTTAATCTCTTGGCTTGAAAGAAAAGACACAAGTTTTCCTTGGCTCAAGACTTCACTCTAATTCTGAGCAGCAATAAAGGTAGTGCTTGATTCTACTTCAAATTAGTTTCTTGACAAATTTTATTTAACTGCTGTTTGATTATATGATTCATTTTCTGTCTGCCCATTTGCTTAAGGCTTGTAGGGAGTAGGCAACTGCCAATCAATCTCTAATGCTTTACTGACTTGCTGCACTACCTGTGCAACAAAATGTGGCCCTCTATCAGAGGACATCACAGTGGGTATCCCAAATCAGGATATGATTTCATTTAACAAAGCTTTAGTTACTTTTCTGAATTTACTAGTTTGGCAAGGGAATACTGGCCAACCTGAGAAGAGATCTGTTAATACCAGCAAATATTGATACCCCCCTTTTTTGGGGAGTTTGGAGAAATCTATTTGCCAATATTGTCCTAGTACATTTCCCTTTTCCAGTTGTTCTTATTTGTACCCTATTTACAGTATTAAGATTGTTTTCCAGACGTATTTCACATTGCTGGGTCACTTGTTTCTAAATAGTATATAAATTCACTCTTAGCTTTTAATCAAATCTTGGTATGGAGCATCAGCTCCCTAATGAGTTTTGTTGTTTTCTAATACAATTTCCCATAACATACTGCAAGGTATAGTTTACTGATGTTGGTTTGAGAAGACAGTCATCTGGAATCAGAGACATCACTTTCATATCTGCCTCTGTTGTTTCAGCAGCTTGTCTCGCAGTATAATCTGCCAATTTATTTCCAATATCCCTTTTGATGCTCTTTGAAATGCATGATGGCAACTTTTCTAGTAACAGCACAGCTTCCAACAATTGGAGTATCATGTTTAATCTGTTTTCCTTGTGCTGTTAATAAACTTCATTCTTTACAAACGGCTCCATAGGTATGCATCACTCTAAAAGCATACTTTGAATGAGTCCAAATATTAATATTCTTCTCTTTGGATAATTTTAAAGCTCGTGTGAGCACAGCTTTCTAGGCGGAAGTCCCTGGAGGCAAAGGTTTAGCTTTGATTACCTTGTGGGTAGTTGTCACCACATACCCAGTTTGATGTACCCCTTGCTTTACAAAGCTGTTTTTGTTGGTGAACCAGGAATGTTCAGCATCTTCCAGTGGCTGTTCCTTTAAAATCCAGTCTGCTGGAGTAAACAGCTTCCATTGTTTCCAAGCAATGGCGGACCACAGGCTCTGAAACAGATCCACTGAGGAAAGAAGCTGGATTGACAATGTTAGTAGTGACAATATTTACATCATCTTGTTCCAACAACATCGCCTGGTATTTCAGGAATCTTGAAAGGGAAAACCGATGGTTACCTTTTTGTTCCAGTACAGTTGTGACTGTATGGGATACTAACAGTCATTTTCTGTCCCACAGGGAACTTGCGAGCTTCCTGTATATTGAGTACAACTGCTGCCACAGCTCGAAGACATCCAGGCCAGCCTTTCCTTGCTTCATTTAATTGCTTAGAGAAGTAGGCCACTGCTCGCTTCTAGGGTCCTAATTACTGTGCTAGGACACCCAGAGCAATGCCTTGCCTTTCATGTGAGAATAACCAAAATGCTTTGGTGACATCTGGGAGTCCCAGGGCCCGAGCCCTCATCAGTTCCTTTTTCAGTTGTGAAAAAGCCCTCCTGGCTTCTTTTGTCCAATTCAACTTGGAGGTGTTTTCTTTTAGCAGTTCATACAAAGGCTTTACTAAAAGTCCATAATTACAAATTCAAAGTTTGCACCAGCCTGTCATTCCAATAAATGTCTGGAGCTCTTTTATCATTGCAGGTTCTGATGTCTGGCGAATAGCTTCTTTTTGCTCTGTCCCCAGCTCTTGCTGTTCTCCGGAGATATCAACTCCCAGATAAGACACTTGGCGCTGTATCAGCTGGGCTTTCTGTTGGGAAACTCAATACTTGCTTAATCTCAGAAAATTAGTAAATTTACAGTCCATTGCACACAGTCTTCTTTGTTTTTTGTGGCTAATTGAGAGATCACGAAGTCCCATTTCCTGGAAGGGCTTCCTAGGCTTCAAGTTCTTGTCCCTGGGCTAACACTGTCCTGGTTAATTGGGCTTTTCTCCCAGTATGGGGATTTTATCAGTCAAAAGCAAAAAGCTTTGGACTCTCTTTGTCTAATGCAAGACAGAAAAGGCATCTTTCAAATCCAACACAGTAAACTATTTCTGATTGTCTCATAATTTGGTTAACAATGTGTAAGGGTTAGCTACTATTTGGTGTAATTTTATTTTTTACTCTTAAATCCTGCAGTAACTTTATAGCTTTTATCATCTTGTTTCTTTACTCGCATTCTATCAGCAGTCCTAACTGCAGGAAGTTACTGATTTTTTTTTTTTTTTTTCCCCTATTCTCTAATTTCAGAGGATATTGTTTGATTCTGACTGGGCCAGCTCCAGGTTTCAAATTAATTTTCACGGGTTCTGTGTTCTTTGATTTACCAGGAACTCTTGAAGCCCATACCCCCGGAAATACTTGATCCAATATTTCCTGAAGTATTTGGCTTTGCTTGTCAGCTTGAATCATTGCCAAATTTAAAATCTCAGGGTTTTATCTTGTATTTCACTTCGTTTGAATATTATAGGCATATAGAAGAACTTATGAATTCCAGTTTGTTTTCTCAATTTATATTTGATTGTCTGTAAAAAGAAAAAGAAAGCTTTATTTTGTTGGCCAGTAGCTTCCACTACCATTAGAAAATCTCTATCTAACGATATAAATTCCTGATTCAAAACCAAATAAGATGCTCCAGTATCAATTAAAAATTCAGTTTCTTTTCCCTGTTTTCCTCTTCTCTCTCCGAAGCTTCATCATCCGCTACCTCGGAAGGTGAAGGCATATATTTATGTACCAGCGTCATTAACAGGATTACCCAGTTCAGAATTCCTGCTAAGAGTGAAGAGAAGCTACTAAATCAATGTACATTGTGATTAAGTTACAAAGGTGTTGCGGTTCATCCTGCAACATAGGTGTCCTGGTTCAGGAACGGCACGGCAACCACCCTCAGGTCACTCGGTCCATCAGCTCGCAGACACCAATGTGGTGGACGGCAAATGGCGTTTATTGGTAGGTAATAAAGCAATATATACCTTGAGTTTTACAACGTCACATCCGTGTGCTTAGATAACACACGAAACACTACACCTATCAGGGGAGGGGCCACTATCTTCCCGTACAGCGCGAGATCTTCCGAACGCAAGACCCTAACTACCAACACAAAGGATGTACCCATCATTAACCAATGACATGTGTGAGCCAATGCAGGCATATCGCAGGAACAACCGGAGGCCACGAATGCAATTGCAAAGAGCAAATTTATTTTTGTTACCTTGTTACCAGGGGATCTCCGAAACAGCACCTAACCTCCCAGGCAGAGGTGACACAAACAGAGATGCAGGTGCTGCAGAATTCAGCCCTGGTAGATCACTGCACCTGCTGCGCTTGCCTGTATTTCAAGGCTTCAAGCAGGCACAGCCTTCTGCTGTGCTCTGCTCTGCTCTTTCTCACAACAAAGCAGGAATCTCAGGCATAATGATAAGGTGCCTTAGAATTTCTCACAGGCCTATGTTATCTAACACAGAGGTTCTACTTGTCAAGCACACAAGGTCAGTAAAACAATTAGTGTGATGTGTGTGTTTTTTCTACACCCCAGCTGCAGTTGCTTGAGCGTATTTACAATTAGCCTCCTTGCCATTCTTCGGTATTCCCATATATTCCACCCCTTCGCTCAAGATACTGCTTCTGCTGGGGCTGGCAAAGCCAGAATTGTTCATTTGGGCTTGTGAGGTATAACACAGAGCAATTTACAGGGGCATACAATAAAGTCATACAGAAAAATAAAAAAAACATATTTCTGCAATAATACTTAAAAACAGGTGTCCCATTCATCTTGTCAAGGAATTAAAGGAGTTGTTCATCCAGGCATTATCAGTATCACAGAATGTTAGGGATTGGAAGAGACCTTGAAAGATCATCTAGTCCAATCCCCCTGCCGGAGCAGGAACACCTAGATGAGGTTACACGGGAAGGCATCCAGGTGGGTTTTGAATGTCTCCAGAGAAAGAGGCTCCACAACATCCCTGGACAGACTGTTCCAGTGTTCTATCACTCTCACCGTGAAGAAGTTTCTTCTCATATTTAAGTGGAACCTCCTATGTTCCAGTTTCCACCCATTGCCCCTTGTCATTGTCATCATTGGTTGTCACTGAGAAGAGCCTGGCTCCATTCTCCTGACACTCACCCTTTACATATTTATAAACATTAATGAGGTCACCCCTCAGTCTCGTTTTCTCCAAGCTAAAGAGACCCAGGTCCCTTAGCCTTTCCTCAAAAGGGAGATACTCCACTCCCTTAATTATCTTTGTGGCTCTGCGCTGGACTCTCTCCAGCAGTTCCCTGTCCTTGAACTGAGGGGCCCAGAACTGGACACAATATTCCAGATGCAGTCTCACCAGGGCAGAGCAGAGGGGGAGGAGAACCTCTCTCAACCTACTAACCACAGCTCTTCTAATCACCCCAGGATGCCATTGACCTTCTTGGCCACAAGGGCACAGTGCTGGCTCATGGTCATCCTGCTGTCCACCAGGACCTCCAGGTCCCTTTGCCTTACACTGCTCTCCAACAGGTCATTCCCCAACTTACACTGGAACCTGGGGTTGTTCTTGCCCAGATGGAAGACTCTACGCTTTCCCTTGTTATATTTCATTAAATTTCTCCCCACCCAGCTCTCCACCCTATGTCTCGTTGACGTGTCAGCCACTCCTCTCAGTTTTGTGTCATCAGCAAACTTGCTGACAGTGCACTCTGTTCCCTCATCCAAGTCATTGATGAATATATTGAATAGTACTGGTCCCAGTATCGACCCTTGAGGGACTCCACTAGATACAGGCCTCCAACTAGACTCTGTCCCACTGACCACAACTCCCTGGCTTCTTTCCTTCAGCCAGTTCACAGTTCATCTCACTACCTGATCATTCAGACCACACTTCCTAAGTTTAGCTTTGACAGTGCTGTGGGAAACGGTGTCAAATGCTTTACTGAAATCAAGATAGACCACATCCACGGCTTTACCATCATCTATCTACCTGGTTGTCTTCATCAGTAGATTGTTTCATTTGCTACATTAGTCCCAAAGATATGAAATGTTCTCTTCCATGCTGGCTCGTTCATCATCTATGCCTTCATATACATGTTCATATACATGCCTTCAAAAACAAAGCAGTATTTGCAGCTGCTACCTACTCAGAGAAAACAACAATTATAAACATTAATGTCAAAATCCCTTAGCATAGCACAATTCTGTAATACAGCTACAGGGGTTATCATGCTAATGAAACATATTGTTAAGAGACCTGCAGCTGTTAATTTCTCCTAAACATTAAAGGCATATGTTTTGGGAACGCCTAGAGGCTGAACAGATCTAAGTTTACCAGGACAAATCTAAGTTTATTAACAGGAGTGTTGTCACCTTCCAGTAACACATACGCTGTTGCTCCAGGTCCTTCAGGTAAGTATTACTCTGGGTTTAACAACCTGGTGTGGGGTAATTGCCCACACAGACTGGAAAGTCGTGGCCTGCACTTTTTCAGATTGGACTTCAGTTAGATGTTGGGTCTGTGACACCAGTAACATTGTTCCAGTGCTGTCTCCTCTAGATACAACACAGGTGTTTGCTGAAGATACCTGAAATACAAGAACTCAAGAATCTGATATTAGCAAAGGATGTAACATAAGAGGAGAAGTCAGGGTACAAAACCATACAGCATCCTCTGGAGTCATGTGAATTTTTACATCTAGATCAGTAGGATGCAGTCCCACTTCACAATCCATTGGTGTGAATAATTCCATTTCCCCTGTAGTTAGTCCTGACACGGTATTCATAGCAATGTGTACATATTTCACAGAATCACAGAATCACAGAATGTTAGGGATTGGAAGGGACCTCAAGAGATCATCTAGTCCAATCCCCCTGCCGGAGCAGGAACACTTAGATGAGGTTACACAGGAATGTGTCCAGGCGGGTCTTGAATGTCTCCAGAGTAGGAGACTCCACAACCTCCCTGGGTAGCCTGTTCCAGTGTTCTGTTACCCTTACTGAGAAGAAGTTTCTTCTCAAATTTAAGTGGAACCTCTTGTGTTCCAATTTGAACCCATTACCCCTTGTCCTGATGTTGGCTGTCACCGAGAAGAGCCTGGCTTCATCCTTGTGACACTCACCCTTTTTATATCTGTAAACATTAATGAGGTCACCCCTCAGTCTCCTCCAAACTAAAGAGACCCAGCTCCCTCAGCCTTTCCTCATAAGGGAGATGTTCCACTCCCTTAATCATCTTCCTTGCTCTGCGCTGGACTCTCTCCAGCAGTTCCTTGTCCTTCTGGAACTGAGGGGCCCAGAAATGGACACAATATTCCAGATGTGGTCTCACCAGGGCAGAGTAGAGGGGGAGGAGAACCTCTCTAGACCTACTAACCACCCCCATTCTAATACACCCCAGGATGCCATTGGCCTTCCTGGCCACAAGGGCACAGTGCTGGCTCATGGTCATCCTGTTGTCCACCAGGACCCCCAGGTCCCTTTCCCCTACGCTGCTCTCTAATAGATCATTCCCCACTTTATAATGGAATCTGGGGTTGTTCCTATCCAGATGCAAGACTTTACACTTTCCTTTGTTATATTTCATTAAATTTCTCCCCACCCAGCTCTCCAGCCTGTCCAGGTCTCGCTGGATGGCAGCACAGCCTTCTGGTGTGTCGACCACTCCTCCCAGCTTGGTGTCATACCCCCTAGACAGGGGTAGGGGGCCAATAAAATCAACCTGGCAGGTATTCAAGGCCCACTGACCATGTTTAACCTTTCCCCATGCTCTTAAATGTAGCTGTGTACAAGCAGCACAATGGTGTGAGCATGTTTTACAAGTATCTACCAGCAAAGGGGTTTGATTGTGAGCCATGTCCCATGCGTGTGCAGTATAAGCAGATTCATGTCCACGAGTTATATGCACATTTAGAGCTTGAGCATGCATCTCAGCAGAGGTCATATTATCTGCTTCCTTATTGTTCTGAGACTCAAGTGAATCATCTTTATTGTGCTCTGCTATTAACCCTTCAGAAGGGGAATCCTCCTTCACAGAAGATGTAGGGATGAAAGTTCTTCAATGCCCTAAAAATCCTAAAAAGGCATGTAATTGTTTTACTGCAGCTGGTACAGAAAACTGCTGGACTGTGTGCTGTACCTTATCTGGTATTTCCCTAAGCTGTCCATGCCAGACTATTCCTAGAAATAGTACAGCAGCACTAGGGCCCTGTGTTTTAGTCAGATTAATTGCCCAGCCTTGGTCCTGTAAATGCACCGTCAAAAATTCAGCAGCTGCTTCATTTTCCTGATGTGACACTGCCATAATCAACTAATCATCAATACAATGGCAATAAGTAACAGTACCCAACCATAGTGCTATATTAGCTACTCTCATTTGGTGGCTAAAGGAGGAACTGTGGCAGGCGGGGTGGAGGGTGGGTACAGTGCTGGTAGCGGGGCTAGGCTTGGTCAGCTTTTTTGCATAGGCATTAACTTCTGCAAGTGACAAAACATTACTGATGGTATGATCCCACCTATTTCTAGTCATGGGATGCTGGCTTGTACAAAATCATTCCACATTTGTGTCCTCATCACCCATGCTGTAACTCCTTTTGGTTTTGCTGGCTTTCCTGTATTCACCACCCAAATAGAGGGTTCTGAAATTAAATCCCAAATTCCCCTCAAGGTATTTTCTAGAGTGCCTGCATTACCTGTAGCATTTGTCACTGTTGACAGAATCACAGGTGTTAGTGAGGCAAGCACTCCTCTCAAAAGTTGCTTTTGAATACTTCTTGTCACTGCTACCCTGTCGGATCTGTTCCCACAATCAATGCATATGCCACCCCCATCTGCCACACTAAATCAATACCCTCCTCCATTGCGCACCAGTTTCCACGGGACAACACAGATTCAACAGCTTCAGCATATGCTGTTAAAACTGCTGCACACAACCATTGATATAGTGTAGGTGAAATAATATCTTGCCCATGAGGACCTCTGACATTTTGCAGCTGAGCATATCATTGTATTCGATCATCATCGGCTATAGGGCTAAATAAATATTTTTCATCCGCTAATAAATGCATAAACGCAAATCCACTATCCCACGCTGACAAAATCCATGCCAATATTCCTTCCCCACTCTTCTGCTGAGAGATCTCTGAAAATGCCTTTTACTCTTTCGGAGTGTAAGAACGCATGATCTGCCCCCCCCTTATCTGCTTCTTCCTGCTGCTGCATTATTTGTATTCTTGCGGTATTCCCATACATATGATAAATGTTTTTTGACCACCTGCAAAATGAGGGGATGTTTTACAAGTTTCAGATCCTCTTTCATGATAAGAAGGAGACAAAAGATTAAGCAATACATTGTTTAGAAGCAGGATGCCTAGTTTATATTTAACTAGAAACTAATAGATGTATTTTAAGTAAACTATTAAGTACTTATGTAAGTGTGTACTAATTGTGCATGCGTGAAGGACTGCCAACCTGGAAAGGTCAATCAGCAGACACATGAAAAGATCCTCGAATGCCCTCCACCAAAAGGCTGCAGTACCTGCAAAAGGACGCTAGATGACAGCAAAGACTATGAAATAACTAACCTTATGTTTATGCAATCATTTCTTAGTATAATTGCATGTTAAAAATTTCCAAAATTGTAATGAATATGCAATAATTGTGTGAATATAAGCAACACAAGAGCATCCAGTCATTGGAGTACTTACGGTGGAGAATCCCCAGTGCAACCCCACCACAGCTAATAAAGAATGCCTGTGTAAGAGTTAATTGACCTTGCTCTTAAGTCAATTTATTTGTTTCAGTTCTGGCGACCCAGATGGGACCAATTCTGTGTGACTGCAGGATCCGTTGAGTCAGGGACTCCCTTGGTGCGCCCCAGAGACTTCTCTGGAGAGGCTCTTCTTCTTAGTCGGATCGCTGCAGGGACAGACATGAACCATCTGGTATGAAGGCATTCTTTTCTGATATTTTGGAACTGGTCATTTGGTTTTGGGCTATCCATAAGTCTCAAGACAGAATTCTTACATGGGATAGTGTATATCAGTTTGCTAGCACCTTAAAGGTATACATTGGTTACTTTGGTTATTCGGTTACTTGGTTTTCTGAAACTTGATCGCTTTGTTAATTTACGGACTTGTTTGTGTTGAATGCTTTTGGTGTTGGTTATTCTATTACTTTGTTGTGGTGTAAAGACGGTTCAGTATACAGCCGAGAAGTATACTTTGGTTTTCTTTAATTTTGGGTATACTTTGGTTTTATTTATGCACGTTAATGCCTAAAGACACAGTAGAAGCTGTGCTCCTCTGCTGAAGTTGTTGTGGTGTAAAGCCAGCTCTGTATATAGCTGTAAAGCATATTGTAGTTTTGTTTAATTCTTAGACCCACCTTGGTTTTAGTTATGCACTTTAATACCTAAAAATACAGTAGAAGCTGCTGTGGTTTTAACTTGTAAGGGGTGTGAGTGTTGTGAACCCATCTATGTTGTAAAATGTCCTAATTGTACTGCTGAGTGTT